>NW_028274809.1:1202500-1802500 GCF_037043125.1 Eumetopias jubatus | reverse complement strand
ATCAAAAATCTCCCAAGAAACAAAAGCCCAGGGCCAGATGGCTTCCCAGGGGAATTCTATCAGACATTTCAAGAAGAATTAATACCTATTCTCCTGAAACTGTTTCAAAAAATAGAAATGGAAGGGAAACTTCCAAACTCATTTTATGAGGCCAGCATTACCTTGATCCCAAAACCAGACAAAGACCCCATCAAAAAAGAGAATTACAGACCAATATCCTTGATGAACATGGATGCAAAAATTCTCACCAAAATACTAGCCAATAGGATCCAACAGTACATTAAAAGGATTATTCACCACGACCAAGTGGGATTTATCCCTGGGCTGCAAGGCTGGTTCAACATCCGCAAATCAATCAACGTGATACAATACATTAACAGAAGAAAGAGCAAGAATCATATGATCCTCTCAATAGATGCAGAAAAAGCATTTGACAAAGTACAGCATCCTTTCTTGATCAAAACTCTTCAGAGTATAGGGATAGAGGGTATAAACCTCAATATAATATAAGCCATCTATGAAAAACCTACAGCGAATATCATTCTCAATGGGGAAAGGCTGAGAGCTTTTCCCCTAAGGTCAGGAACGCGGCAGGGATGTCCTCTCTCACCACTGCTATTCAACATAGTATTAGAGGTCCTAGCCACAGCAATCAGACAACAAAAAGAAATCAAAGGCATCCAAATCGGCAAAGAGGAAGTCAAACTCTCACTCTTTGCAGATGATATGATACTGTATGTGGAAAACCCAAAAGACTCCACCCCAAAACTGCTAGAAGTCATACAGGAATTCAGTCAAGTAGCAGGCTATAAAATCAATGCACAGAAATCAGTGGCATTCCTATACACCAACAACAAGACAGAAGAGAGACAAATCAAGGAGTCGATCCCATTTACAAATGCACCCAAAACCATTAGATACCTAGGAATAAATCTAACCAAAGAGGCAAAGGATCTGTACTCAGAAAACTATAAAATACTCATGAAAGAAATTGAAGAAGACACAAAGAAATGGAAAAACGTTCCATGCTCATGGATTGGGAGAATCAACATCGTGAAGATGTCAATGCTACCTAGAGCAATCTACACATTCAATGCAATCCCCATCAAAATACCATCCACTTTTTTCAAAGAAATGGAACAAATAATCCTAAAATTTGTATGGAACCAGAAGAGACCCCGAATAGCCAGAGGAATACTGAAAAAGAAAAGCAAAGCTGGCGGCATCACAATTCCGGACTTCCAGCTCTATTACAAAGCTGTCATCATCAAGACAGTATGGTACTGGCACAAAAACAGACACATAGATCAATGGAACAGAATCGAGAGCCCAGAAATGGACCCTCAACTCTATGGTCAACTTATCTTTGACAAAGCAGGAAAGAATGTCCAATGGCAAAAAGACAGTCTCTTCAACAAATGGTGTTGGGAAAATTGGACAGCCACATGCAGAAGAATGAAACTGGACCATTTCCTTACACCACACACAAAAATAGACTCCAAATGGTTGAAAGACCTAAACGTGAGACAGGAGTCCATCCAAATCCTAAAGGAGAACACAGGTAGCAACCTTTTCGACCTTAGCCGCAGCAACTTCTTCCTAGAAACATCGCCAAAGGCACGGGAAGCCAGGGCAAAAATGAACTATTGGGATTTCATCAAGATAAAAAGCTTTTGCACAGCGAAAGAAACAGTCCACAAAACCAAAAGACAACCGACAGAATGGGAGAAAATATTTGCAAATGACATATCAGATAAAGGGCTAGTATCCAAAATCTATAAAGAACTTACCAAACTCAACACCCAAAGAACAAATAATCCAATCAAGAAATGGGCAGAAGACATGAACAGACATTTCTCCAAAGAAGACATCCAAATGGCCAACAGACACATGAAAAAGTGCTCAACATCGCTCAGCATCAGGGAAATCCAAATCAAAACCTCAATGAGATACCACCTCACACCCATCAGAATGGCTAAAATTAACAAGTCAGGGAACGACAGATGTTGGCGGGGATGTGGAGAAAGGGGAACCCTCCTACACTGTTGGTGGGAATGCAAGCTGGTGCAACCCCTCTGGAAAACAGTATGGAGGTTCCTGAAACAGTTGAAATTAGAGCTACTGTTCGATCCAGCAATTGCACTACTGGGTATTTACCACAAAGATACAAAGGTAGGGACCCGAAGGGGTACGTGCACCCCAATGTTTATAGCAGCAATGTCCACAATAGCCAAACTGTGGAAAGAGCCAAGATGTCCATCGACAGATGAATGGATAAAGAAGAGGTGGTATATATACACAATGGAATATTATGCAGCCATCAAAAGGAATGAGATCTTGCCATTTGCAATGACGTGGATGGAACTGGAGGGTGTTATGCTGAGTGAAATAAGTCAATCAAAGAAAGACATGTATCACATGACCTCACTGATATGAGGAATTCTTAATCTCAGGAAAGAAACTGAGTGTTACTGGAGTGGTCGGGGGTGGGAGGGTTGGGGTGGCTGGGTGATAGACATTGGGGAGGGTATGTGCTACGGTGAGCGCTGTGAATTGTGCAAGACTGTTGAATCACAGATCTGTACTTCTGAAACAAATAACGCAACATATTTTAAGAAAAAAGAAAAAGAAGAAGATAACAGGAGAGGAAAAAAAGGGGAGTATGTCAGAGCGGGAGACGAACCATGAGAGACGATGGACTCTGAAAAACAAACTGAGGGTTCTAGAGGGGAGGGGGGTAGGGGGAGGGGTTAGCCTGGTGATGGGTATTGAGGAGGGCACGTTCTGCATGGAGCACTGGGTGTTATGAACAAACAATGAATCATGGAACACTGCACCAAAAACTAATGATGTAATATATGGTGATTAACATAACAATAAAAAAAATAAAAAAAAAAATAATTGGATTGGATTGGGATCTGAGGAGTCGGGCTCGGAGCCCAAACCCTGTGTGTGATCTCCGAGGCCTGCCCGTAGGCAATCACAGAGCTGTGGCCCACAGGCCTCGTGGGAGCAGCCCTCCCCGGCCCAGCTTTGCGGTCTATGAGGGGGCCTGTGCTGAGGGCCCTTCGCACACATGCATTGCTAGGCATGTACTGCCGTCAGACCTGCTCCCCGGGGCCCTTGGCTGAAGCTCTTTTTCCCACTCTGACTCAGTGCTTTCTACTCCCAGCCTTGCCCCACTGCCCCCGGTGCCCCTGCACCAGACACAGGTGGGAGCCTTATATTCAGGGCTCCTCAGGAGTGAGGTGGTCCTCTCGCCAGTCTGCAGGCTGTCGGACTCTGGCCTCGTGTAGCCGTGGGGGTAAATGGAACACTGAGAGGCCGTTGCCTTTCTTTGGTCTCTGGACTTGGCTGTGACACTTGACTGTGACTTGCAGTTTGGCTCGGCACGCTCACTGGCCACGGACACCAGCAGCTCAACAGGATGCAAATAAAGTCCCTCCACTAACTGATGTGTAGTCAAGTCTCTTACGTGACACATTCCTCCTTCATCTCTTTATCTCCCCTCGTGACTCTCGCTTTTGATGCCCAGCCCTGCAGAGTGGCCCACAGACCGGAGCTTGCTGCCGGCACCCCTGGAGTGTCACGGATCCTATTCCACGCCCTCTCTGGTTCTCGAACCCGGGACCCAGCTCCAGTGGCTTAACCAAGCTCAGTTGTGATTTTTTTGTCTGTGGCCAGCCACTTCATGAAGGGACTGGTTGTTTGTTAAGTATAATTGCAAATTCATGGATTTAAGCACTTTTTTGTGTTCCAATTCATGGAAATGGTTCTCCTATTGACATTCAAAGCATCTCATCTTTGGCCAGTGGGAGTGAACTTGAGTTAACTCCTGAATCCTTTAGACATTGGCCAAGAGTCTTGATCCACTTTGTTCTCTAGGATAAAAAACTATTCCAGGCCCATTCTATACATTTCCTAACCCAGACCTGCAAGCATCCACTGCCTTCAGGAGCTCCTCTTTCTCTTCAAGAGAAGTGGTATCTAGAGACCAATATCTGGGTGCTTGGGGTGCTTGTTGTTAGGTCTTGTCAGTGGACAGAACTAAGATACTAACTTTTCTTTTTTAAGATGTGACACAGTACAAGCACATACTGATACTATTCACTCAAATTCACATCTGCGTGCTTTTCACTGAGCCTTTTTTGAAAATACATCTGCATCTCCTTTGTTCCACACCAGAAACTTCAACAAAGCCCAGCATAATTATTCATTTGTTGTATCCCACAACACAATAATCCCAAAATAACAATACCAACATTACTATCAATAGCATGATTACTGAAAGCAGTTTAAGATGCTTTTATGTATTTTAAAAATCCTTGGGTTATGAAGATACACAGATGAAACTGTGTTTTAACATTATTTGGAAAATGATGACAGAAAATGAAACATTTTTGACATTCTTTTTGTACTCAGGCTGTAGAGATAACAGTCAAATACTGGATTTTAAAATCACTTGGAAGAGTTTGCTAGGATTATGCTATCAGGTCATAATGCAAGTTAATTGGCTTTATCTTGCTTTCAAGTTTAAAAATTTCCTTTAGGGGCACCTGGGTGGCTCAGTTGGTTAAGTGTCTGCCTTCAGCTTGGGTCATGATCCCGGGGTCCTGGGACTGAGCCCCACGTCGGGCTCCCCAGTCAGTGGGGAGCCTGCTTCTCCCTCTGCCTCTGTCCCTCCCCGTCTCTCTCTCTCAAATAAATAAAATCTTTAAAAAAATAAAATTTTCCTTTAGAAATGTAATTTAATTTAGTAATTACATAAATATTTACATGGCTCTAAAGCCAAATCTACAAACCAAGATATATGCCTATATATAGAAGTCTAGTTTCTATTCCAGTCTCCCTTCACCTCCTTCCTGCCTGTTCCCTGTAGGTAATAGTTTAATTTAAAACAAATTTAATGGCTTATTCTTCCATTTGTAAAGATAGAAGCTGCTGGTGTGCTATAAATGAGTAAATACACATCAACGCTTTTTTTCACTTAGCAATCTGTCCTGGAGAAAACCATTTAGTAACGTATAGAATATTTCTCCTTCCTTTTTACAACCTCCTGGTGCCCCGCGGTGTGGACAGCAAGCATTTCATGCACGCGGGGCCCTCTGGACAGACATCTGAATGGTCTGCAGGCTGGCTACCCTACCGCACGGCAGGGAAGAGCCTCTCCAGTCTCCCCTTCCTCACTCGGCTGGTCTGTCTGTGGCACAGATTCCCGGAAGTGGGATTACTGGGTCAAAGGGCAAGCCCTCTCTAATTTTGCGGGATTTCCAGGTCCCCTCCAATGGGGTTCGTATCATGTTAAATACCAACAGGTGATATCTGAGGATGTTTCCCCCATAGATGGCTGTCAGACACTGGGATTACCTCATCTGACGGGGACAAATCATATTGCGATGACTTTTAATTTATATTTCTCATTTTATGAATACGCTGAGCATCTTTTTAGGTCTCCCATGAACCATCTGCTTCTCATGGTTCCTTTTCTGTGAATCTGTTCCTGTCTCTATCCGTTGGTGTCTTGCCCAGCCTCCAAAGGAAGTGGTCCTGGGGAGGGACGAGGGGAAGAACACAGGACGAGCAGGGAATGCTCAGCAGAGCTCGTCAGGGGAAGCTGAGGACCCGTCTGCCCTGGCATCTCCTGGGGTGCTGGAAAAGCAAGCCACTTCTTGGGCCCACCGCAGACAGACTAGCTCAGAGGAGCGCAGGCGGGAGGCCCGCTGCCCTTGGGGTGGGGGGGAACCTCCTCCTGAAGATGCTCCTTTCCAGGGAAATGGCCCTTCTCGGGCTCCATGCACATCAGCTGTGGACATCCCCAGTGACTTTCAGGCAGGGGTGACTGCAGCGCTCTGCCCACCACACTCTCAGCCAGGCAGGTTCTTGAGCAGTGGCGCCCACCCAGATGAGGAGCCCTCCTAGGGAGGGTGGGTGCGGTAAGTGGGGACAGCTCCCCAGGTGGGCTCCGGGACCGCTGTGTCTGCTGCCCCCGGGGACCAAGGTGGGGAGGTGCTTGAAGGCAGCTTCCCCAGGCGCGGGGCCTGGCGTGGGGCCAGCAGCCAGCCTCGAAGTCAGAGAGCTCCTGAGGCAGAGAATCAGGAAGGAGGTCTGTCAGAGTAAGGGAGCCGTTCAGGGGTCAGCAAAAGCGGAAAGTGCCTGGGAGGCACCTGCGGCTGGAGCAGCACCCCGCCACCCACTCCACCGCCCCCCAGAAGGGGACAGCCCCTCGAGGAGCCAGCCCGGGAAGAGGGGAGCAGCAGCTGTCCAGGGGTGAGTGAGCCATCCCGGGGCAGCTGGGGGCCCTGGAGTCAGCCAAGCGCCAGGCACATGCTGCCATCCCTGCTGGATGAGGGTGTGATGTGTGGCATGTGGCAGCCCACAGATGGGGACACTTCTGTCATCTGTGGGTGTCCAGATGCCCCGAGGCATCTTCCAGCTGGGGGCAAAAGGCGCAGCTGAGCACAGGCAGAGAGGTGGGAGGTGTGGGGGAGGCCAGCTGCCCTGAGCCCTGGTCCCTGAGTGTCTGAGGGCAGAGGCTGTGCGAGGCTGCGCCCTGCTGCTGCTGGAGGAGGGACAGGGGAGGGCAGTGCCCAGGGTGCTCCCGTGCTCAGCCTGTATGTCTGCCAGGCTGGGGGGCGGACGGTGGGAGGGACCCGACAGCAGCCCCCCATGGACACTCAGATCCCTCTGTTCCCATGCTGCACCCCCCCAGCGTGACCTAGGATGCCACAAGTGGGAGCAGCCCAGCCAAAGTCAGCAAGACCTCAGGACCTCAGGACCCCTCAGGACCCCCTGAGGACCCCTGAGGACCCTCTCAGGAGCCCCTCAGGATGCCCTCACATCCCCAAGATGCCCAGTGTCCCTTGTCCTGTGGTGGCTTCTCCCTTCTGACAAAGCCCCCTCCCCACCTTGCTTGGGCCAATCTCTGTCCAGAAGGGACGCTGGACACGCTCTCCGAGCGCCCGGCTTGACCAGACCCTCAGTCCGGTGCTGCGGCGTCCCAGCAGAGCCTTCCTGGGTGCAGGGTGAAGGTGGCAGAAGGGGCTTCAGGGGAAGGATTTCCGAGGGGGTGCCGAAGGCAAGCGCAGAGAGCAAGACCAGGAGCAGTGGATGGCCAGAGCCAGGGCTGCCCACCCAGGACTCGGGGGCTCCAGAGTGTCGTCTTAGACCTGCGACCTCCGTGTCGGGCCCTGGCGGGCGCTGCCCTCCTGTCACAGACAGCATGAGAGGTCCAGAGGCCAGGGAATGTCAGAGCTGGCTGGCTGACCAGACGACCGCAAGGCTCTTCCTGCCACCACAGGTGTGCGCTCCAGCTTCTGGAAACAGGGCGGCCATCCTCCAGTGCCCCTCTGAGGCTGTTCCCCACAGGCCCGGGCCTGGGGCTTTGGCTGGAGGCTGGGGGGCTCTTTCCCTTGGCTTTCCTGTACCCCAGCCATGTCCCGGGGAACAGGGGAGATGTCAGAGGGGAGAGGGGCCAGGGGGCAGCGTGGCCAGGAAGGTGTGACCATCCCTTCCCTCTGAATGCTAAGGGAAGACCCCAGGGCCAGGGGATACTGGAGAGAAGCCCTCCTGCTGGGGGACAGTGCCCGGGGAGGAGCTGGGGACAGGCCAGCAGGGGTTCAGGTGTGGGGCGGAGTTCCCGAGTGTTTCCTGTGCGTGGGAGGGCCACTAGCCTGCCAAGAGTGAGCAGGAGCTCCTGTGGCAAGAGGAGGCTGGACCGGGGTGGGAGGGTCTGTGAGGGAGAGCGAGGAGGGGGTGGCCACCAGCAGGCCGAGGTCTCCATGCAGAGGAGGGGAGGGGCACTCAGGGGATGAACGGCAGGTGGCACTGACCCCCACCCGTGACCCCTCCCACCCCACGGTGTCCCCAGCACCCCCCCTTCCCCCATGGCCTCTCCCCCCGCCACCGCGGTCCCCCCCCCGCCGCGGCATCGTCATCTGGCTCTCTGGCCAGACCAGCTGGAGGGGGAGGAGTTTCCCAGACCCGGTTTCTGGGAAGAGGGGAACAGAAAGTGTCCATGGTGGCAGTGGCCACATTAGTTTGGGTGCTCTCTCTGCTCAGCTCTGCAGAGAGTCTAGACTTGTGGCTGAGCCCAGGTTCCGGTCGCCTTGCTGGTTCCATCCCCCAGGTGCCTGGAGCAGGGGCTGGGGCAAGGATGGCCGTGTCCTCGGGCCAAACATCTCAGGGGCTGGTGGCACCCAGTCAGGAGGACTAACTGGGCTTTGATGCAGTCTTTTACTAGGGAAGCCAAGGCCCCAATCCACCATGAATGGAGAATCGCCTTGTGCTAAAAGCAAGGCGGTGGGCCTGGCATTCCTTTGCTTCGGGCTCCAATATGGGGGGAGGGGAGGTTGTGAAAGACCAGTCTCCACCCAGCCCCCAGTCTGGCTCGAACGTGGCCCCCTGGCCAGCCCTCAGGGACGTCGCTCAGGTTTCCCCTCCTCCCGTGGAAAAGGCCAGGTCTCAGAGCAGACTGTCAGGCCACCCTCCCCTGCCTGCTGTGTGCTCCAGGCTGTGGGAGAGAAGCTGCCTCCCTTCCTGCCCCTCCTCCAGGCTAGCATGTCCCTTCCCTGCCCGGCTGGCACCCATCCCCCTTCCAGAAAGCCCTCCCCATCTCCACCTCCTCCCACCTTCCAGGCCCAGCTCAAGTGCCGCCTCCTCCAAGAAGCCTCCAGTCCTAGCCTGCCTCTGTGAACCCCCAGGAGTCGGGAGTCGATGGGAGCGCATGACCCCTCTGGGGGAGGGCGCGCCCATCTCGGTGGTCTGCCTCCCCATGCCGTGTCCACTGCGGTGCCCAGGCGGGGGCCCCAAGGATGGGCACGAAGAGGGAGCAGACCAGAGAGTAGAGTGAGGTCAGAGTGGATGCACATTTTAGCTTGGGGAGTCGACCCTGGGTGGGTCAAGCCTGCACAGCCCGGTGTCCTCGGGGCCCTTTGCCCTCTTCCTAGGCACTTTGTTCGACCCAGCTGGGCGGGGCATCGTTCTCACCACAGGAGGGGAGCTTGGGGAGGGCAGGAGCGCCCCAGAGTCTGCAGCGGTTCCTGGGCCCGCCCCTGGGCCATATCCAGCAGCCTCCTTGGAGTGACTCAGCCGCCCCGCTCCCCCCCCCCCGCGCCACCCCCCACCCCGCTTACTTTCCGAGAAGGCTCCGCTCCACAGGGCAATGATGCGTATTTTGTCATCAGCGGAGTTGCCCTCTGCCCTCCCACCCCAAGGGTCTGGAGCGGAGGACCGGGAGGAAGGGGCAAGAAGGGTCCTCCGCACACGGGCTGCCCCGTGGGCTCTGCAAGCACGAAGCAGGAGAGGGAGCTGGGAGCCCAGCAGCGGTGGTGGGGGCCCGGAGCGCAGGCCTGCTGAGCGCAGGCTGGGGGAGGCTCTCAGGGGCTCCACCGTGGGGCTGGTGGGGCTGGCTTGGGGGAGCCCGCAGCACGATCACACAGAGGCCCCAGCCCACCCCGTGCTCCCCTCAGGGACGCCGCCAGCTGGTTAGGACGCTTCAGGAGGCCTTCCTGTGTGGCCCGCACTGATGTGGCTGAGAGCCGGGGGCGGGGGGGGTCCCCAGCCACGAGCAAGAACAAAGTACACAGAACGCTACTTTAATTCATGAGAAATTCTATCAAGAAAAAACCAGATCGAGTGGAGAGGGAGAAACGGGTGGGGATGCCAGCGACGGAGGGAGAGGAGGGGGAGCCACGCTGGGACCCTGGTCAGGCTGGGCCCAGGAAGGATGAGCCTGGGGCCACTGTGGTGGGGAGGGGTGGAGACAAGACCCCTCGTCAGGGGCCTCTGGGCAGGGGGCCCTGGTGGCAGGGTCTGGGGGCACCGCCCGGCCACTGCAGTCCTCTGGGCCTCAGTTTCTACCTCTGTGAACGGGCAGGGGTGGGGGGAGCTCACCCTCACCCCTTGAAGCCTGTGCAGGGAGAGATACTGGGGTGGACGGAGGGGCCCATGTGGAGGCCCACAGGTGCATGGGGCTAAGTGGGGACAGGGCCAGAAGGCCTGGAGGAGCAGGGGACAGGGCAGCGGGGGGCCCGGTCTGGAGATCCGGCTTCTCAGGAGGTGGGTCAGAGGAGGTGCGGCTGCGGGAGGGGAGGCGAGGGCAGAACGGCAGGAAGTCACCTGTCTGGGGGAGTTTCCACATGTTGGCGGTGGGTCAGCGCTCAGCAGGGCATGCGCGCCGGGGCGCCTGCCCATGTGGCCTTCCTGCCAGGACGCTGGCCCTGGGGGCAGGGACACCACCCCACAGCCACTGGGGGCCCAGCCCCGGGCCGTCTCCTCGTCCCCTCACTCTCTGGAGCTGGGGGCTTGGGGAGGAGTGGCGTGGTCTTGCTCTCCTGGGCCGTTTCCTCACCAAACAGGCTGGTTCTCTGTCTAGGAAGGCGGTGTGGGCTCCCACTTCCTTTGCCAGAAACTGCCCCAGGCAGCCCTGAGCTGACACAGGGCCCAGGCCCCGGCACCCCCACTCCAGCTGTTGTCAGCCAGCCCTGCCCCCGGCTGCCTTCAGTGGGGTGCAGCGGTGCGGGCCAGTCCCACGCTCCTACCTCAGACACTTGCACAAGTGTCGGGGGCTGGGGGGTGACAGCTTAGCTGGGAAAACAGGCTAATTTCCGTCAGTACCAACCCTGGAGCCAGGGGGCTCAGAGGGGTGAGCGTGATGGGGGCTCAGAGGGGTTGAGCGTGTGACGGGGGCTCAGAGGGGTGAGCGTGATGGGGGCTCAGAGGGGTTGAGCGTGTGACGGGGGCTCAGAGGGGTGAGCGTGATGGGGGCTCAGAGGGGTTGAGCGTGTGACAGGGGCTCAGAGGGGTGAGCGTGATGGGGGCTCAGAGGGGTGAGCGTGATGGGGGTCTCTCAGGAGGTGAGGGTATGATGGAGGGTCTCAGCGGGGGGTGAGCATGGTGAGGCTTGGAACCTCAGGGGAGCGTCCTGATGGAGGAGCTCTGTGGAGATGATGATCTGGAAAGGGGAGCCCTCGTCCCTGAGTGTGGGGGGCATCCAGCATGGGCCGCAAATGCAGAGTAACTCCGGGTGTCCTCCAGGGCCAGGACTTCCACCTCGTTTGAGACTCAGACACCCACTTTGTGGCTGTGACCAGGATTTGAGAAACCAGAATAGAAAGTGTCTGAGGGCCATATTCCCACCACAGGGACCTGTCCTGCGACACTTCCGTCTCACTCACACGCAACCATCCTGGATCCCGAAGATTCCTTGTGTGGGGTCCCGGCTCCAGAGGCCTCTACAGCGCTCGGGCACCTGGGGTCCGCACCCCACTCTGCCCGACTTCCCACTCCTGGGGGGGCCCCCACAGACCGCAGGGAGGGCTGGTGGAGGCTGCGGTGTGCGCCGGCCTCCCGCATGCCACCACAGGTTTCTTTCAGGTCATTGCAAAGGTAGTTCAGCGCAGAATGGAGGGCGCCTTTCCAGGAGGGTGGGGAAGCTGGCTGATCTCAGCGTCAGGAAGGCAGTGGCACTCTCAGGTGCTGCTGCCCCTCCCCCACAGCCTCCCCCTGCAGGAAACTCAGAGCCTCTGGCTACTGAGCCCTCACTGTGAGGGCCCTTCTTCCTGTGCTGCCTGCAGGAGAGGACCACAGACACGCTGTTCTGCCAGCTCTCCAAGGGCATCCACCTGGCCAACAGGCACATGAGCATCAGCCTGGTCACGGCCATCGCTGTGGACCGCTACGTGGCCGTGCGTGTGCGCCCGGGGGCTCCGCTCCCCACGGCAGGCCGCAGCCGTGTGCACGGCGCTCTGGGTGCTGGTAGCCAGCTTGCTGGGGCTGCGCTGGGCCCTGGGGGCACAGGAGGGCGGCTTCTGCTTCTCCAACAGCTCCCGGCAAGGCTCCCACACCGTGGCCTTCTGGCTGCTGGGCTTCTTACTGCCGCCGGCCGTGCTGGTCCTCTGCTCTCTGCCGGTGGTCACCGCCCTGGGCCAGAGGCCGACCGCCAGCCCCGACCAGGCGGAAGCAACCCGGAGGGCCACCCACATGGTCTGGGTGAACCTGGCCGTGTTCGTGGTCTGCTTCCTGCCCTTCCGCGTGGCGGCCTGAACACCTCTGCCATCTGCTACACCTTCTGCATCACGGGCGAGCCTCAGATGCCAACTGCTGTCTGGGCACCATCTGCTACTACTTCATGGCCAAGAAGTTCCGGGAGGCATCTTCGCTGGCCTCGATGCCCACTGCCAAGGCCCACAGAACCAGAGCTCTCTCTGTGCAACCCTCGCCTAGGAGACCAGTTGTGGGCACATGGGCCAGGTCCCAGGCTCTCCGGGAAGTCCTGCCTGCTGGGGCATCCCCGAACTCGCTGTGGCCACTGGGTACGCTGCAGGGGGCCTGGCCGGGTGGAGAGGACCCGGGCACGGAACCCGCGGTGGTGTCACCCCGACCCCTGGGATGGAAGAGGGTCGGGACCAGGGCAGGACTGAGGTCTGAGTGAGGCCAATCCCAGCAGCCCTGGGATGGGGCCAACACTGCAGCGCCCAGAGTCTGGTACCCTTGGGTACTGGGGTAGATGTTTGCTCTGTGCTGCGAGGCCTCAGTGGGCAGCCTTCTGCTGCCGCCGCAGTGGGCCTGAAACAAAGCTGGCCCCCAGGGCTGGGCCTGGCCCTGTGCATGTGCATGCGTGCACGTGCTCCCCACACTCTCATGGTGGGAGGGCTGGGGTGTCTTCCTAGATGGCTCTCAAGGGCTCTCTACCCAGGGGCTCTCCTTGGGCCCCCCCACCTCTTCTCACCCCCGCCCTACTCCCAGCCATCTGCAGGTCTCGCGGGGGCTATTTGCAGCTCCCGGAAGGGCCGCGCTGACAGCCCGCTTTCCTCCTGCCAAGGGTCAGGACCCCTCGACCCCCTGTAGGGGCTGCACTAGGCTGGGGGTGGGTTGGGGGCAGTGAGGAAGTTCAGTGACAGGCCAAGGTCTGTCGAGGGGCACACTCCCTTGGGCTCCCTTCAGGGAAGCTGGAAGACCCTGCCCGGTGGCCGCAGGGCCTGGCGGGAGCGTGGATGCCCAGGCTGGTGTGTGTTGTACCCACCCCTCCTCGGCCTCCCTGCACTCAGGGAGGCCTCCCTGCACTCCCTGGAACCACCAGAGCCTTCTAGAGGCCCCCCGTGGTGCCGGTCCAAGTTGGGCCTGGGCACCAAACAGCCACACTGTCCTGTTCTTCTGCCCGTGTGCTCAGAGCCAGAAGGGCAGCCATGTCCCGGCCTCGGGCGCCCGCCGCTGATGCAGTCCCTCAGGTCCCGGGGTCAGGGGCGCTGCTGAGAGGGGCCCATGCTCGGGGATGTCCACACTCGGGGGATCTCTGCTCGGGGGTGGGGCACTCAGGGAGCCTGTGCAGCTCGAACCCACTGCTGTCCTAGCCTGGGGCTCAGATGCTCCCCCCACCGCCGCTGGGGACCCCCTCCGTTTGTCACCTTGGGTAGGTAGTGCCTACCCTGCCCACTGACGTGCACCAGGGCCGGGCAGGCTGCATTCTGTCCTGAGAAAGCACAAAGATGGCCAGGCGTGTCCAGTGGAGCAGGGCCGGGAGGAGCAGGGCAGGTGTGAGCAAGGGCGAGTCTGCAATGGACCTCTCCCCACCCCCCCGCAGGCAGACCACCTCCCTCTCCTGCCCCCATCCTGCACCCCAACACAGGCACCGGCCCTCGGACTAGGAGCCCCAACCTCCTCCCAGGCTCCCCATGACCCCCCACACTCCTCACCCCATCCAGTGCTCCCCACCCTCGTCCTGCCGGCACCCCCTACGCCGGCACCCGGCCTCTCATCACAGCCCTGCCCTTCCAGAGGCAAGGCCAAGTGGACAGTTCCCAGGCCATGACCTCTACTGCCCTGACCCTCCAGGGTTCTCCTTTTCCAAGGGACCACAGAGCCCAGAGAAGGTTTCTCACTGTAGGGTGGGGTGACCTTTGGGCTGAGCAGCGAGCCAGGGCCGGGTGTAGATGTCCAGGGCCGTCCTTGGCCAGATTTGGGGATCCAGGGAGAGAGGCAGAGTAGGGCCTGGGGCTCCGCTTCGCCCCCTGCCCCCGGCTCAGCATTGTGGGGGGAGGGGACGCCCGGTGGCCAGTGTAGAGCAGCCATGGAAGAACAGAGCTTTAGACCAAAGGCTGACAGGCTGGGTGACAGGAGCTTCCCAGAGCCTGGGTTAAGAATTCGGAACCTCGCTCTGGGCTCAGGGAGCAGTGCTACCTGCACAGGTCAGGGCTGAGCCTGGCCCTGCTTCTGCGTGTGTCCGCCAGGGCTGTCCTTGCAGGGGCGGAGAAAGTGAGGGTGGGCAGGGGAGGCCTCCACGGGGTCTCCTGGTGGCAGCCTGGTGCTGCTGGGTGGCGGGGGGAGGCCGCTGTGCTCCGAGGTCACCAGCCTCCTGAGGTGCACGCTGCCCCACCTTGCTGGCCCCCGTCCACGGCTGGGAGACGGGATGTGCACACCTCCGTCCCTCAGGCCTCTCTGGGCTCCCAGTAAGGGCAGGCAGCTGGACTTGCACGGAATTCCGGAAGGAACGAGAAAAGGAGCAGAGGCAAAATCACAGACGGTAAGCATCCAAAGAACGGACTTCTGAACGCTAATCCTGGCCCACACACTCTGAGAGGCCTCTCCCTAACGCCCCCCACCCTAGCCCAGAGGCCTCAGGGGCCAGTCTGGCACACTGAGCAGGTCTGGGCTCACCGTTAATTAGCAAGCCACAGGCACCTGAAAGCGGATTCACTTTGCGGCTGCATCAGCAGGAATATAGGGCCCAGAATGTGGGAGGGCACCGGTTCATTCTCCCCCTGCTAGGATTACACCTAGGGTATTTTTTCTGGCTAGGGACACTGGCCTGTAGCGTGCCCTAGTCACCTGGCAGGGGGTCTGGAGAGTACGGGCTGAGGGCTTGGCAGTAGCCAGAGGAAGTGTGAGCAGCAGATGAGTGAGGTGCCTCCCAGAAGGCAGGTGGTGTGTGCGATCTCCAAGGAACTGACAGGTCTGGGTGGCTGTGGAGTGCAGAGCCACGACGGGGAGGGACCCAGAGAACTACCCAGGACCAGGCCGCGTCTGACCAGATCGCTGGGTGAGAGGCAGGATGTAAGCGTCCAGGAATCTCCATACAGAGCAAGGTGCTCCTGGGAGGGCCATGTCACTTGATTCCTACTAGTCCGTACGTCATCGGCGATGTCCGGTGTCTCTGGCTCTTTCCTCTGGGGCAGTTTGCGTCTCGGTGAAGGCTCTCTCTTCCTGTCCCCGTTGGGGGTTGAAGCATGGCCGCAGCAGGTCTCGGGAGAAGGTAGTCTGAGGGAGACCAGCCACCAGCGGGCAGAGCTGCCCTTGGTCTCCTGTTCTCGGGGACCCACCTGCGATGCCCCAGAGAAACTCTTCCTAAGAACATGTGCCCATCTTCTACGGGGCAAGGGCGTATCAGCCAGAGACAGTGCCGGAGCGAATGGGGTGCTGCGGGGTGTGGGGGCTGCTGCCCAGGCTCCAGCTCAGCCCCCTGCAGCTGCAGGGCAGAGTTTGGGGCAACGCAGGGAGGGGGCAGTGGAAGGCAGAGTCGAGCCGAGTGGAAGGTCAGTACTTCAGGAAACTACTGCCCCCATTTCCCAAGTGACCATCTGGATAACGGCCCCCAACTCTGACCACGTGAACCCCACGTGGGGGAAGCGTGCTGCAGCCTCTCCATTTTGTGCGGGTGCGTGGACGGCACCTACCCCTGGCAGCAGAGGGGTCTTCCTGCTCCTGCCTCCTCGGGAGGGTACACAGGAAGGCGCAAATGACACTGATGACCAAGAGACCCCTCCCCCGGCAGGGCTGGGACCACATACCTCTCAGAGTGAAGGGGTGTCCTCGCCCTGCTTTCAGAGCCCCTGCCGCACACACAGTGCCGGATGCGCCAGCCCCCATTGCCAGGTCTGTGTGGCAGGCTGTCCCTCCCAGCGTCGCCCGAGCACCCGCCCCCAGCTCACCCACCTCACGGCACACAGGGTGTGTTACTCCACTGTGAGGTGTCCCAGATTCACGGGAGGATGTGCTCCCCCACACGCCCCTGCTTCCCTCCAGCTTCTCCTGAGCGGGCGGCAGGTCTGTTTCCTCTGGCTCCCTTCCTCCTGCAGGTGGTCAGGCAGACCCCCCACTCCTTGGGGGCTGCTGGTGTGGCCAAGGGCAGGGCCACCCTGGCTCGGGCAGGAATACACCCTTGCGTCAGGGTAGCTTCCAGAAGTCTCCAAGATGGCAGCTTGCATGCAGGGGTTTCCCGGGGAGTGCTCTTGGGAGCCCCACCCATAACGGGGCTGGCAAAGCGGAATGGGCCAAGGGAGCAGCTTCTGTGCCCGTGGGGTGCTCTGTGCAGAGAAGATGCGCAGCTGACCCCACAGGGTTACCCCGGACACACTGCCTCTGATGCACGCATCACTTGTTGAAGGCAAGTCTGGGGGGCCTTGGGCCGCGAACTCTGGCAGCGTGTGCCTTGGTCATGACAGGGGGTCCCCAGCAGCACCCCACGGCATCCACTACAGCCTGCCACCTTGTCAGGCTGGGTGCCTGGACCCCTGAGCTGCAGCTCCCCGAGGCTGCGGGGGTGGGTCTCCGGGTTCTCCAGCCCTGAACGGGGCAGGCTTCCTGTCCGGGGTCTCCCCAGCCGGTGCCAATGATGGATGCGCACAGGTTGGGGGCACCACCTGGCCAAAACGGACCTCCTGGAAGCTGCACGCAGGCCCTCCTCCACCCCGTGTAAGAGGCCAGTCTCTGCAGGCTACAAGCGCCCTCGCTCCTGGCCCTGAGCTCCAGGCGGCTGCAGAGGCGGCCCAGGGCTGTGGTCAGGAAGTAACGTTGTGCAGGATGTCACGAAGAGCGTGCAGACACGGAGAGAGCCAGGCACACAGGGACCGGAGAAGGGGTTCCTGAGAAGTGGCGCCCCCCTGCCAGACGCCCTCAGACATGTGACCACACCCACTCACAGAGCACAAAGGCGGTGATCACAGCCTTGGGGTCAGCGTGCAGCCTGAGCAGTCCGGCCGTGCGGAGAGCGGCCCAGCCCAGCTCCCTGAGGCCCCAGCCATCCCAGACTGGTGAGTGCACCCCAAGCCTGCCGTCCCCCTGCTGTCCCCTCCATGAGCCCTGTCCTGCCCTCACCCTGCTGGCCACCACAAAGGGCTCCCAGGAGCAGGGCCCCGGGCTTCCCATGGGAGGACCGTGCCGAGCTCCAAGCCCAGGCAGGCATAGGGCAATGGCTGAGGGGACAGTTAGCCTCCGTCTAAGGTAAGATGGTGGGGGGGTAGTGGGGGGCAGAGGGAGAGGAGGAGGAAGAGGGAGAACGGGGGAGATGGGGTGGGGCGGGGGAGAGCGTTTGGGGGGGGGAAGGGGAAAGGAGGGCCCCGAGGAGGAGAGTGGACAGTTGGACAGGGAGAGGGAGGGCAGAGGGCGGTGGCCGGAGGCAGGCACAGAAGCAGGGAGACCAACAGAAAGTCAGGACAGAGGACGGGGTCGGCCTGGGGGCCCCACTGCTCTCCTGATGGGCTGGGGGTGCTCCCTCTCTGCAGACCGGCCTGTGGCCCCTGCCAGAGGAGCGTGGGGGCCCCACTCCATGGGCCATGGCCGACGGTCCTTGGACAGGGCCACGGGATGTCAGGGGGCGGCGGGGGCAGGGAGTAAAGTGGCAGAGGTCTTGGGCTGGGCTAAAGCCTCCAGTGGAGAAACCCAGAGGGGAGCCCCCACAGAGCTCCCTTCCATGGCAGGGGGCCGCCGTCCGCACCTGGAATCTAGGCCCTCTGGGCGGGGCAGGGGAGGTGGCCTCAGTGGAGCTTCTTGGGGTCAAGAGAGGGAGCCCTTGGGGCTGTTACTGGAAGCGGGGCAATCGGGGGAGACAGAGAGCAGGGCCTTCGAGGAGGAGGAGCGGGACCACAGCAGCACTTCCCTCCCTGCCCCCAGGTGAAGCTGGTCACCCCCGTGTGGCTGGAGCCCCCACTGGCTCCCCGCCGCCTGTCAGGCCGTGCGCCCTGATGGCCTCCGGGAACAGCCTTCACGGCTGCGTAGCCGCCCCGGGCGGGCGCGTCCTCTCCCAGGTTACCAGGGTCTCCATCTGCTTCATCTTGGCGCTGGGGCTGCCGCTCAACGGCCTCGGGCTCTGGGTGTTCTGCTGCCGCCTGCGCAGGTGGACGGAGACCCGCATCTACATGGTAAACCTGGTGGCGGCCGACTTCCTGCTGCTGCTGAGCCTGCCCGGAGTCCTGCACACGCTGGGCCAGGAGCAGGGGGACCAGGAGGGCCCTCTGTGCAGGGTTCTGCAGAGCTTCTACTATGTCAACACCTACATGAGCATGTGCCTCATCACGGCCGTCGCTGTTGACCGCTACACCGCCCTGTGCTTTCCCCTGCGGGTCCGGGCCTGGCGTAGCCCCCGCCAGGCCGCCTTCACCTGCCTGGCCCTCTGGCTGCTGGTCTTTGGGGCTGTGGCCCTGGTAGCGTCCTTGCTGCCTGCAGATGAGAACTTCTGCTTCGGGCAGGGACATAACCGGGCCATCAAGATGCTTGTCTTCTCCCTGCTGTTCTTCTTCCTCTCACTGCTCATCCTCAGCTTCTGCTCGGGGCAGGTGCTCTGGCACCTGCTCCGCAAACACACGCGGGCACCGCCCGAGGAGGCCGGCCGCATCCTCAAAGCCCTCCGGGTAGTGGCCACCAACCTGGCCACCTTTGTGCTCTGTTTCCTCCCACTGCACGTGGCCTTGATGGCCAAGCTTGTGGCCAGTTGGACAAGTGCAGCCTGCCCCACCGTCCAGAGCATCACTGACTTCGTGCAGGTGGCCGCCCGCATGGCCAACGCCAACTGCTGCCTGGATGCCATCAGCTACTATTTTGTGGCCACAGAATTCCAGGAAGAGGTGGGGGCCATCCTCAGAATGCCCTGGCCTTTCCAGGGATGGATGCGGGGCGCTCCTGCAGGTGACCACCCGGACCTGGCCGTCCGCGGGGGGCGGGGGGCAGCTGAGGAGAGCAATGCAGGAGGGGCCCCCCACACGGCCCTGCAGCAGGCAGCTCAGGGCCCCCCGGGTCCCCCACAAGGCAACTCTTTCCCCTCCTCCATGGCATCCAGAAGAAGTAGCCTCCCTGCTCACAGTGTGCCTTTGGATGCATGAGTCCTGGAGACGGGGCTGTTGCTCAGCAAGGAGAATTCAAGCAATGAATTAAAGGATCACCACCAGATCTTTCTTCTCCCAGCTCTGCCGGCTTAGCCCCTTGGGCTGCTTCCTTCGCAGTGTGCGCCCCCTTCCCCAACCCCAGCCCTCAAGCTCCAGGATGCAGGGTGACCCTGACCTACGCCAGGCTGACCTCCAACCTCTATGCTCCACCCCTGCAGGTGCTCAGGAAGGGAAGGACCCTCTGAGTACCCAGGTAGCACTCCTTGGCAAGTACTGAGGAGGGTGTTAAAAAAAACCACATTTTTCTGTGTCACCTATAGATTATGATTAGACACCAAAATCTATCAAAGTTCCAAGGTCTCTCTTCAGGCCTGTAACACCACTGCAGATAGAACCCCCTAGATCCCAGGGCTGAGGGACGCCAGGCTCTAAGTGAAGGGATGTTTACAGAGACACAGCAGCTAATTAAGTTTAAAGACATTCCTTTGTAAAAAAATGTTCAGTTGTGTTCCTGAAGAGCATCAAAGAGGTCCAGTCCTTACCTTTGGGGTGCTCCTTGGGGCCCCTTGTCCCTCCACACACTTCATACCTCTCAGCACCACTGGCAGCCCCCATCTTCCCACTCTGGGCCAGGCCCGTGGACACCCGCAGGCTGCGCTGAGGGGCCTGATGGCTCCTCTGTTAGCGGGGGACAGGGGGGGCTCTCCCCACAACACTGTGGCCGTCAGGATGTGTCCACCGGGCTGGGGCCCGAGGGCACAGCTGGGAATGGAGTTTCAGGATCAGCACAAACACCTCCACTGAGAAGCGGAGGCAGGAGACAACCCTGAGGGGCTCATGCTGGAGACTGGGGTCCCCAGACGGGGCCTGAGGAAGCAGAAGGAGGTGCTCCCAAGAGCCTCAGGTGACTAGAGGGAGAATGGGAGACTCAGACCCCTGTCCCCTTCCCCCCCACCCTGCTCCTCTCCTCTCTCCCTCTCCCACCCACCCCTGCCACCTGCCCCAGCCTCCTCAGAGCCGTCTGCCTGGCGGGGCAGTCTGTGGGCCCTCCTGGGCATGCCCCCCGCCACACAGACAGAATGAGAGCAGCTGGCCTCCGGGCTGCGCCCCTGGCTGGACCCGTTACCCGCAGCGCCACCAGCTTCCAGGTGACGGAGATGCACGTCCTGACTCTGAGACAAAGCAGCAGGGCCCCGGACCTGCAAAGAGGTCAGTCCCATTCTGCGAGTGCACCAATGCCCTGGCCTTCTGCTGCCTGCAGACCCAGGCTCACGGGGCCTCCCCGGCCTCCCCGACCTCTGGCAGAGGCTCACCCTCCCCCCCCCCACGCTCCCCCCACACCGGCAACACACACTTGTTCTGGTCAAGGATAGCTAGTCGGCGGGCCGCCGAGAGGCCGTCTGCGTGGCCAAGGCTGATGGTGGCATCACTGCCCGTGGCCACCGCTCCAGCAGCTGTCCTGTGTAGAGCTTCTTGCGGTGCCAGGAGTGCAGCCACAGTTACTGGCCCCTCCGTCCTCTTGGGGCTGCCAGCTGGCTGCCAGGGGGGAGTCAGGCCTGGGCCGCATCTCCCCCTCCCCACACACAGAAATCGCAGGGCATAAAGTCCACCCCACCCGGTCCGACCCTGACCACCAGTGCATGGGGAAGGGGCTCCTGAAAGGGGGTCCCACTGCTCTCCTGATGGGCTGGGGGGGGGCTCCCTCTCTGCAGACTGGCCTGTGGTGCCTCGGCAGAGAACCCTGAGCGGGAGCGACCCGTGGAGGCCCAGTCCTCCATCTCCGCCTGTCCAAGGCCCCTCAGGGCAGCGGTGCAGTTTGGCTCAGGGAGGCAGCCACCCACTGTGAGCCCGCTGGTGCAGCCACCCTCCCCAGCCGGTGCTGCCCTTCACCCAGGGAGCCCAAGTCCCACTCTGGGGAGATGCGTGTGGTGGTCCAGGGAGATGGGGCTCTTGCTCCTTGGGGCTCCGGCTGTTGGCAAAACACGTGGGAGGCACATCACCCACTTCTCCACCTCCCCCGTTAGGGTCCCTTCCCCCCAGGAGCAGCCCCCTGGAGTCTAGCTTGCAGGGCTGATCCCTTTGAGGACCCAGGCCCTCCCAGCCTGGAGGTAGTGTTGGGGCACAGCACGCTGGGGGGCCACCATGGGGGACAGGGAACTTGCCAGAGTCTCCTGAACACCTTGAGCGTTGCTTTTCAGCTTGAGGCAGAAGGGGCTGCAGTGCTGACCTATCCACCAACAAGGTATACAGGACCTGCCATATGTTGCAGACACTGGTCTAGGCGCCGGGAGCCTCACAGGGTCCCACGGGGGGGGCGGGGAGGGGAGAGGCTGGGAAGTGAGCCAGGCTGGATCACAGAGCGCTTTGCAGGGGAGACGCAGGGCTTGGGGGGTGTTCTGAAGGTGGTGGTGGGGGGCGCCCAGAGGGGTTTACGTCAGAGGAGTGAGGAGTGTGGCTGTGCTGCAGGTGGGGGACCGGATGGCAGGGCCAGGACGTCAGTGGGGGACCAGGGTGGCAACGGTGGGGCTGGGACTGTGATGGGTTCCGGGATCAGGATGGAGTGTCCAGGCCATCACGGGAGTGCGGCGCCTCGACCAGCCATGGGGAGGCTTCAGCGCAGCGCTGTACAGTAGCGTGGCTGAGGACGAGCGGGGGCTTCCAGGAATTAGGGTGACCCCGTGCAGGCGCGGAGGGATGTGAGGGCCAGGAGGAAGCAGGGGGCAGGCAAAGGCAGGGGGCCCAGGCAGCGAGGAGGCAGATGGGACCCTCTGCCCTCAGGGAAGCGCTCTCTGGAGAAGGGGGCGGGACTGGCCAAGGGGCCTGCTGTGTCCCCTCTCTCTCAGGGACACGCCCCCACCTCCCACCCCCAGGTACCCGCTGTGGCGTCTTTACGCTTCATTCAGCAGAGCTCCGCCCTGCTCCACAAGCCTTCACGGGCGCGACCGCAGGGGCGGGGCCAAGCAGCCAGGGCCCCGCCCCATGCCCCGCCCCCGCCAGAGACTCGCCCCTCCGCGCCGGGGGCCACGCCGACGCCCCGCCCGCGCCAAATGCCACGCCCCTCCGCGCCCAGGGCCCCGCCCAGCCTGCCAGCCCCTCCCTCCTTCCTCGCTGGTGGGTTGACCCGGGTCGCAACGTGACACGTCCCCCCTTAACGGTTGCGCATTCGGTGGGGCTGGGGTTGGCTGGTCCAATCCCTTGCTCTTCCCGAAAGAGAACGAGGGGGCGGCCCTTAACCCTGGGCGCCGGGGGCCGAAGGTTCAGGTGCTGTCTTCCCAGATTGGGGAGACCCGCCCCCCTCCCCGATTTGCCCTTCCCGTCTCAGCTGCGCCAGCCAGGATTGAGGATTTAGGTAGTCTATGGAGGGAATACCCAAATCAACAGGGACGCCAAAGCGCCAACAGGCCGTGCGGGGTGCGGGGCTGGGGCGGCGCTGCCAGTGCCCGCAGCCAGCGCGGGGCAGGGTTCTGGGGGCTGCCGTCCTCTCCTGCGGCCCTCTGACCCTCCCAGGGGTCCCCCCGCTCCAGGGCTGGCTTAGTCTACTCGGGCCGCAGTGACGGACACCGCAGACTGCGTGGCTGGGAAACATTTCTTTCTCACTGTTCTGAGGCTGGAGGTCAGACATCGGGGTGCGTCAGGGTCGGGGTTCCAGTGCCTCCTGGTGCAGACAGCCTTCTCACACTGTCCTCACATTGAGGGGCCGGGTTGCTCTGTGGGGGCTCCACCCTCATGACCTCTTCACCTCCCAAAGTTACCCCCTCCTAATCCCATCACATCTCAACACAGGAATTGGGGAGGGGGGCCATTCAGACCCCAGCAAGGAGCAGGTGGTGTATGTAAATACCCTGGAACTTGCCTGGCACACAGTTGGCGTCCCAAAGTGTTGGCATCCACTGAGGGGACTGCCAGCCCTCCCAGACCAGCTGCGCTTGGATAGTGGGGTGCCCCCCCTGCCATTTTCCAAACTGAAACCAAGGGTCCCTGCCCTCTGCCCCAGTCACACCCAGCACACACCCAGGATCACGCTGTCCAGTTATCTTACCAGCAAAAGACGGATTTACTTGAAAATAGGACAGAACGACAAGCCAGGACGAGAGAGCCACGGGAAGCCAGGGGCGAGTCCAGAGCACAGAGCAGAGGTGCTCTGTTATAAGGGGAGGTGGGCGGGCCCTTCTAAACCAGAAGTCCATTGGCGTACACGGGGAGCTGGGTGTGTAGCGGCTTCTCATTGGCTGGGACGTGACGGTCTCCCATTGGCTGGGCTGTTGTCGGGGGGAGGAGAAAACCTGCCTTAGTCCTCCTAGGACGGTAGGGTATCCGTCCACCTGCACGGCCCCTCTCTTCCTCTGGTGAGGAAACCTCTCAAAGCCCTGGTACACAAGGGGCGCCGTTTTGGACTTCTTTTAAGTCAGCATGACTGTATATAACCTTTGCTTAACCACGAACCTGGTTTATGGCCCACCAAGCATCCTTGGTACACCTGCTTTGTAAATGAGTAGCCTAAAGGCAAACCATCTCGTCCTTAACATAGGGATCCATGCTGCTCCTCCCGGCATTCCTTGACCTTAGAACTCATGATTCCGGCCCATGTGTTAATCTATAATGTTTCTGAACTTTTACAAGACTGTACCTCTGACCTACTGATTTGTGGCTCTTTATGTAAAAAGGTATATAAGCCTTGTAAAAACTGTTCATTCTCTGGAACACTTTCTTCCCTGTGAAGATGTGTTTCCCGGGCAGCTGTCCTAATCTGGGCTTGAATAAAACTATTTTCTTCTTGTATTAGTGTTCTTTCTGGTCAATTTGCATTGTCACCTGTTGGGTCTGCAGTTGACAGCCAGAGCTGGGCACGAGAGCTCCCCCTGCTGGCCACCGGACACGCTAACTGACGTTCCCACTTGCCACACCCCTCTCTCCTCTCCCCCAATTTTTACTCCTAGCTGCCCCCTCCTCAGTCCACCGCAGCCTCTGGAAGCCTGCCTGTCACTGCCCTGTTGCCTCTGCCCAGGAGCCCAGTGAGCCTGTGTGAGCCTGTGTGAGCCTAGTGAGCCTTGGTCCAGCAGTCAAACCTAATAAAATAGAATTAAAAAAAAAAAAAAGAATGTGGTCCTTGATCTCGGCTGCAGGAGTGCAAATTCAGGGGGCGTGCTTACCAGCCTGTTTCCTCTCGGCCTCAGGTTCTCGCTTGTAGCCTGAGGACCCTCAGATCCTGGGTCACCTCTAACATTTGTGAAGCCCAGGACACTGATGTAGGAAAGACATTAGGGTTCGAAGCCTACGGCCAAGAAAGAATTCTTGAACCATCTTTGGTGCAAAAAAAGTGGTTTTATTAAAGCTTGGGGACAGGATCTGTGGGTGGGAAGAGCTGCCCCGGGGTCATGAGGAGCGGCCCATTATATGCTTTCAAGTTGGGAGGGGGTTAAGGACAGTGTAAACCGCCCAGGTATTTTGGCAGCGAGGTTTCCAGGGTCCTGAGGGGGCTAGCTGTGGTGGGGAAAAGGTCATTTACTACCGTCTAATAAAACCTGAGTCATGAGACCCTCCAGATGTACATCGGGGGGTCATGTGCTCGGGGGATGACTGCCAGCATGTATCTTGGGGGCTTTAGAGATAAAGGAAGGTTCCAAAGGAATTTTTATGTTTTATTTTTTTTTAAAGATTTTATTTATTTATTTGAGAGAGAGGGAATGAGAGATAGAGAGCACGAGAGGGAAGAGGGTCAGAGGGAGAAGCAGACTCCCTGCTGAGCAGGGAGCCTGATGTGGGACTCGATCCCGGGACTCCAGGATCATGACCTGAGCCGAAGGCAGTCGCCTAACCAACTGAGCCACCCAGGCGCCCAGGAATTTTTATGTTTTAAAGTAGACTTACAGGATCCTGGGGGTCAAGGTAAGGTTGCTTTTGCCCTCAGCAAAGTATCAACGTTGAGGCAGGTGAGTCCCTAGAGGAAGGTCACTCTGCCTGTTTCAAGGACTTGTCCATGGGCTGTGGGTGGTAAGGAAATTTAGTAATTTTTCTTCTGCCTCTATTTCCCACATCAGACATGACCACAGGTGGAGACCCACATGCTTGTCTAAGTATTTAAAGCTTACATCTGTGCCTTTGAAGCCTGGCCTTGGTGCTTGCCCCAGTCGCCCCCCCCACCCCGCCCTGAGCCCTAGATCACAGTGCTGAGGGGCTGCCCTCTCCCTGGTCAGGCCCTGGGAGTCCGAGCCATAGCACCAACTGTGGGACCAGGCCAGGATTCCTGGGGTGACTCCTGAGCGGGGGACAACAGGGGGCCTTCGTGGGCATTCCCTTAGCCATCCAAGGATTTCTAGGAATCCTCCCAACAGCTAACATAAGCAGAGGACAGGGCAGGCCCTCCCTGCCCGTGCTCTCTTTGAGTAGCTCTGAGAAACAGCCTCTGCACTTGCTGGGAGGCCCTCTGGGTCCAGGCACTGCAGGCTTTGGTCCCTCTGTCTGTGACATTGAGGTCAGTCCAAGAGGCTGGCCAGCTGGTCACCATCTCCCTGCCAAAATGTGGAGCGGCTCTGCCTCAGATTTGGGAAAGTGTGGCCGCGCCTGGAGAGCCCTGTGACAGGGCTGCTGTGGGCTGGATGCGAGAAGCTATTAGAGGGAGGGCTGGCCACCCACAAGATGCAGCGGGGGGTTCCTTTGATAAGACAGCCACCTGTGTGGAGGCTGCAGCCAAAGCCCAGGAAGATGGTTTACTGCTGCTGCGGTGGATTGGGGGGGCGGCGGGGGGGCGCATCCCAGGAAAACCTGGGCCAATGGGGGCCTCTCAGCCGCGAACACCAAGGAAGGACTCAGCATAGGATTTGGGCTGTGGGAGTGATTTAGGGCAGGGTGGAGTGGGCAGGAGTTTGCGGATGGTGGGCAGCCAGACGGCGTCTCCTCTCCAGCGCTTGTCCGGGCAGGTGGGTGGCGTGAGGCTGGCTGCTGCCGCCGGTGGAGGACAAGGAGCGGTCGTCCACGTGGGCCGGTGGGCGACGCCGGGGCCGCCTACCCTTGTTTTGTTTTCCTCCCAGACATGGAGACCCCTCCGCGACGGCTGACGTCCCGTGGGGTCGCCTGCAGCACCGGGGACCGCGACGGCTCGGCAGTGAGGGGGGCCGCTTTTCTCTCTCGCCGCCCCTCTGCCCATGGGCACGTGAGAGCCGACGTCTGTGGTGTCGCCGCCGCCCTTTGTGGGCGTCTGCTTTGTGGCGAGGTGGCCTGGGGCCCAGGGGGCAGCAGCGGTGCAGGCAGTCATCAGACACGAAATGCCCGCCGGCCCTGGCCACGGGCCACAAAGCCGAGGGAGACCGATGGTCAGCACACTTTCCTACAAAGGGTCAGAGTTCATATTTTCAATCTCCTTTGGCTCTCGCCAGCTCCGCCCACAGCGCTGGGTCGGCAACGCCAGTGGACAAGGTCATGTGCCAACCAAACTCTCCCGACGGGAAGCGGCAGCGGGCTGCAGTCGGCATGGGCCCCCCCCCCCGCGGCACGCCCAGGACCCGGCGGGTGATGGCGGGCGGTTCTTCCGTGAGCCCGTTCCCCACGGCCCTGGAACGGAAGGATCTCCCGGGGCTGCGGTGGGGGCCCGAGGGTGGCAGGTCTTCTGGGTGGAGGTGGCAGCCCCCGGACTTCTGCCCAGATGTCCTCCCCCCAGCACAGGGACGCTGGTGGCACGGGGCACCCCCAAGCTCCCTCTCCCCAGGGGCAGCTCAATACAAGTACTGGGTTCCTTTAGGGTAAAGTCCAATTTTCCAACATGGAGGTTTGGGATGAAAATACGAGGGAAATTTAAGTGTCAAGTGTGACCTGGGGACGGGAATCTACCTTTGGAAGTATTTGAAGGAACAGCTGTGGAGCGTCTGTCGGCCGGTTCCAAGGACAATCACGGGTGCGAGTGGCACTGAAACAGCGGGAAACACAAGGGCCGGGCCACAGCAACGTAGGCCCGCCGTCGCGGGGCGCCACCGGAGCGGGGTGAGCAGGGCGGGGTGAGGGTTTCTGGGGTGACCCACCCCACCCAGGAAAGAGCCCAGAGCGCCGCGCTTGCACGACCGGGGTGGGTGGGATGGGGGTCTGAGTATCTGCGACACTGGGCTTTCAGCAGGGGGACCTCAGCGCGTCATTTGTTTTTTTAGGTTAGCCTGGCCGTACGCTGTACGGGGGCCATGGGGCAGGCAGGGGAGCAGGACCCTGCGGCAGATGTCCCAAGGCTCCCAGCAGTAGCCGGATGGAACACTCAGACCAGGGAGGGCATGGGAATCCTGCTCGGCTGGACCGCCTCGGTGGCCCACGTGGATGGCGTTGTCTGCTGCTCGACTCTGCTCTGGTCCCCTTCATGGACGAGCCATCTCACCACTTCCTTGGGCCACTGAAAAGTATGTCTGGATGACAGGTGGACAGAGCCCTGTGTCTGCCTCATTCAGGGCAGCCACCCTTGTTGGGAAGGAGGCCTGCCATCCCTCCAGGTGGTGTGGACCCTTGTCCCTGGCGTGACATGTTCTGACAGTGCTCTGAGGATTGAAGGACAGCTGGACCCCCAGCATCAGGCCCCCGGCCCCCGCCAGACCTCCCTGGCCTGCTGATGGCCATGCTGGTGGGGAGCTGAGCCGAGCGGGGGCCATGGTGCCCAAGGTCAAGCGTGCAGGCGGGGCCTCCACGTGGTCTGTGTCCGCAGGCTCTGCGCTGCCCTGCCGAGTTCTAAACTGCCCACAGTCATCAGCTCCCACTGTCACCGGGGCTGGCCAGGCCGTGGCTGAGGTCAGAGGTGGCCAGGAAGGGGGTAAAGATGCCGTTGACCTCTGAGGTCCTTTCCAAACCAAGCACCAGACCTGGGAGCAGGGAAGGGGGTCGGGGGTCCTGCAAAATCTTGGTCACCTTCATAATTTGCCTGAGGCTGGCCTGGCTGAAGAGGGGCGGGTTTGACCCGTGACCTCTGTCACGGGCTGCCTGGGGCACTTCCCCTGGTGAGGTTCAGGCTGTGTCCCCGCAGGAGGTTCAGGGAGGTTGGCTGGAGGAGAGCGAGCCCACCCCTGCCCTCGGGGTCACGGCTGAGCTCAGGTCCCCGTTGGACACCCCTGCGGCCCCATCTCCTCTGCAGGAGCCCCCGAAGTGTGTTCTGGGCACCGGGTCCTGAGAAACGCTGATCAGCGTCAGAGTGGGGCGGGGGGGGAAGGGGGCCCCCAGAAACAAGGGTGGGGATGGGCTGCTTGTGGAGGAAAATCCTCATCGGGAGCTGGATCTCGGGGCGAAGGGGGGAGGTGGCCCGTCCACGGGGCAGGCCTCCCGCAGCCGCACACACGCTCGAGCCGTGAGTGCTGACGGCGAGGGTGATCTGCCCTAACAGCGTTCCCAAACTTCCGTCACCTAAATTTTGTTAGTTGAACCTGTTAGTCTCCTGTCAGAGCAAATGCATCTCTTGGTCCACACCCATGTTCCTGTTCGCAGGCTTGAGAGCCGGGCGCCCCCAAATACCGTCCTTGGGTCCAGGACTGCGGGAAGGGACAGGGTGCCCCTCGTACACATCGATGTCCCCAGAATTCCAATTCTGTCCAGCTTCAGTTCGAGGGATCACAGAGTCCCTTAACCACAGCCGTGAGTCCAAATGAGAGAAAACCAAACTTGCTTTAGATGAGAGACCACATATCGCAGATTCTGGATCAATAGAAGAGACGTATTGAGGGGCGCCCGGGTGGCTCAGTCGTTAAGCGTCTGCCTTCGGCTCAGGTCATGATCCCAGGGTCCTGGGATCGAGCCCCGCATCGGGCTCCCTGCTCCGCGGGAAGCCTGCTTCTCCCTCTGCCACTCCCCCTGCTTGTGTTCCCTCTCTCGCTGTGTCTCTCTCTGTTAAATAAATAAATCTTAAAAAAAAATAAATAAAAGAAGAGACATATTGAACAGCAGTGAGAATATTCTACTTGCACTGTCTGGAAATCACATAAGATGAAAACTATTTACTAATAAGATCCATGTGTGTAGAATGTACATTTATAAAACACTACCCTGAAATTACCATCTTATCAGGTCTCTGGGACATTGTACAGACACTTAATCATAGCAATAAAACCAAAAGAGAAAAAACAATTGGATTTATTTTAGAAGATAAAAATCTGGCTGTGTTTCTGGGTTGTTTGATTACGTGTGTTAGCAACGACAAAATACTGTAAGCACACTCCCCACAAACAGAATGACGTGGAAGCACTCGTAAGAGTCACCTGCAGCTCTTGCACATCGTCTAAGAATTATAATCTAAGAGGTTCCCATGTGAGCCGTGAATGGTCATTTAATAGCAGTAGCACCAAAAGAGAAAACCAAAATCGTTTCAGTAGAAAGAAAGGGGTCTGACTGTGGTCCCACATCTTCAGAAGCAGGCTCAGGGGAAGGTGGGGCAGCTCGGACGGACTCACTTTTGGGACTCTTGGGCACGGGAGCCCCACGCACTGATTCAGCGGCAGCTGAAGGCAGACAGTGGAGAGGGGTCTGGGAATGCCAGTGAGGCTGGCACTGAGGGGGACTTCTGATGAAAACTGGAATGTTGATGTGAAGGGCTTGTATCTGCACCCCCCGGCGAACGTGCTGGGGGGACAGATGCTGTGTGGGCCCGTGGGACCAGGCAATGCTTCCCCTACCTCATAATGTAAATTAGAAGGCACGCTGATGCCCCCTTCCTCCGATCCTGATTGGGTGAGCTCAATGGGGGCCAGTAAGATGGCCCACGCCCTCCCACTGTGAAACTCAGGTGCTAACGTGCTCCCAGGCAAGAGCTGCTTGCCTGGCTGTCCACCTGGGCAGGCCCGGGGCTGGTCCCACCCTGCCCTGCGGGGCCCAGCCCAGACTGCATGCAGGGCCCTGGGCAGCCATGGCGGCTTCAGGGTCGCTGGGAGAGAGTGCTGTCTCTGGGGTTTGGGGCCGGGACGGTGAGCCCGGCTTGGGCCAGGAGGCACTGAGGGCCACCTGGGCTTTGGTGGGTCCCCTTGAAGGATGCAACAGATGCTCAGGAGCCCTCTGGGCCTCTCTTCGGCTGGTGGGGACCGGCTTCCACTAGAGAGAGGCAGCCTGTCCCTTCCCTCGACAGTCCAGGCCTGCTCTCAGGCTGGACCCCGGGGAAGGGGTGGGTCATGTCCTGCAGCTCCTAAGTGATGACCTGCCCGGGGCGAGATTTCTGTCTGAATGCAGATGCTGTGTCTTCCCGCCAGGCTCCTGGCCGCTCCGCAGGCCGTGCGTGCTCCCGGAGGCCCGATGTCTCTTTGCAGAGAAGCTTTGGGGTTTTGAATTTGTGGCCGCCTGGGAGGGGAGAATTGGTACCTGATACAGTCTGCGTTCCTCTTACCGTGAGCGATGCTGCTGGGCATCAAAGTCCGTTCGTGTACCTTTTTCTGTGAACCCTCTGTTCATGTTTTGCTTTTATCCCCGTTTTTGAAAATATTTTTTAGAGAATTCTTTGCACATTAGTTTTTACTCTTCATCTGGGACCAAGGTTGTAAACTGTTTTTTTCCTAGTTTGCTGTTTGTCATTTGACTTTGTTACGACGTGGCCACCTACAACCAGCGCTGGGTTTATTAGGGATCGTGAGAGGAATCGATGCTTTTCACTGCTTCTGGATTTTCTGTCCTGGTTAGAAAGATCTCCCCTACTCCCACATTTGGAAAGAACTTTACCCATGTTTTCAAGTTTTCACAGGTGGGTCTCTGTTGGCTTTTGAGTCCCTTCTGGGATTTTACTCTGGTGCCAGGTACAGATCTCATCCTGTGACCTGGTCCCAGCACCGCTTACTGAGATGCCTGCCTGCTACCCAGTGATGCGAGGGGCCACGCTCAGACACTACGTGTGCTCCGTCCTCGGGCCTGGCAGTGGACGCCCCCTCCGCCCACAGGCCAGTAGCACTTCCTCTGCCTGTGAAGGGAGTGGCTTGTTTGATGACCCCACACAGCCAGGCCCGCCGCCCATGTGTGTCCTGTGTGGGCCTTTCTCAGCTGTTCTGGCTTATTTTTTTCATACTAATCTTAGAATCTGGTGTTTAGCATAAAAAACAACTTTGGCTTTAATTATTTATTATTTTTATTACTATTATATATTTATAATTCTATATTATATAATTTTATGCTAGTAAGTTTATTATTATTGTATTATTAACATTTATATATTAACTTGGGGAGAATGGACATCTTTAGGATGTTGGGATATCCTATCTAAGAGCAAAGAGTGACTTTCCCTATTTTCTTTCTTTTTTTTTTAAGATTTTATTTATTTGTGAGAGAGAGAGAGCACAAGCAGGGGGAACGGCAAAGAGAGAAGCAGGCTCCCTGCTGAGCAGGGAGCCTGACATGGGGCTCAATCCCAGGACCCTGGGATCATGACCTGAGCTGAAGGCAGACGCTTAATCAACTGAGCCACCCAGGTGTCCCATGACTTTCCCTGTTTTCAAGTCTTTCAGGAATTTTTAAAAATTTTCATTGGAACCAGGCTTTATGCCTTCCTCGTTAAATGTATCGCTAAGCACTTGATAGCTTTGCTGTCATTGTTACCTTTCTGCTCCTTGTTGGCTGTGTGAAGCCTACTGGATTTCTTTTGCCTGTTAATGTTGCCTTCTGCTACATTAACAAGCTGTTACAGTTCCTGTCAGATTTTGCACTGTTTCCTGTATCACTATCCTATGATCTGCAAATAGGAATGCTATTCCTTTTTTTTTTTTTAAAGATTTTATTTATTTTTTTGAGAGAGAATGAGAGAGAGCACGAGAGGGAAGAGGGTCAGAGGGAGAAGCAGTTTCCCCGCTGAGCGGGGAGCCCGCTGTGGGACTCGATCCCGGGACTCCAGGATCATGACCTGAGCTGAAGGCAGTCGCTTAACCAACTGAGCCATTCCTCTAATTGTTTCCTCCCGTCCAGTTGCATCAGCCCGTGTCTCGGGCACCATCCTCGGCGGGACGTGGACGCCTGGCTGTCTTTCTGACTCAGCCAGAACGTCTGTGGTCTGTTCCCACCGAGCGAGGTGCCATCGTGCGCGTGCATGGTGTGTGTGATGAAGAAATTGTCCATCACCTTCTAATATTAACTCCTTTTTGGACAGGGAATGGATGTCGTATTTTCCCAGATGTCTTTTAAGTGTCAGTGGAGATGACTGTCTGATTTCATTCCTCAGTCAATAAGGTGAATTATATTAAAGAACAGCCCAATATTGAACCACTCTTGCCTCCTTCATGTTAAACTTTTTTTTCAGTAAGTTTTAAGTTGTCTTCCACGTTAGTAATCGGTTCATCAAAGCTTTGTATGAAAATTGTGTTCTTTTCCATCAAATGCAGTGTTCCTTAAATTTAATGTGTGCGTCCAAGCTTGTGGAGTTTGCTTTACAATGTTAAAGTTTTCCAAAATAAAGATCCCAAACTCCAAGAATTCTAATAATTTGCTGATATACTTCATTGCAATGTCCACACGTTGGCTTTTCTTATACTAATTTACTGGTTACATTTGCTGTGGGAGCACCGGAAGCTTCTGACCTGGAAGTATTTGTGCAGAGGCTGCGAGGATGTTCTATGGGGATGGATGTGCCATTGGCCTGTGGTCTCGGGCCCCCCTGAGGAACCTCTCTTCCTTCCTGGGGCTGTGACCTCTGCTATCATCCCCCAGTCCCCCGTCCCACAGACTCCCTTGGAAGGGAGCTGGTCGGCCCCCCATCCCAGTACCACCCCTGTGTGCTCATGGTCCTCCTTCTAGAAGCCTCCGTGCAGCCCCATCAGGCCCTGCAGAAGCTACACGGGCCTGGCTGTCAGGGCCCGCCCTGGGGGGGCCTGCTCACCTCTCCCAGGGTGGCCACTCCGAGAAGGGGCAGGGGAAGCTAGGGCCCAGACGGAGCACCCTCACTGCCAGGTGGGTGAGGAGAGGATTTAAAGGGGGTGAAGGGGCAGCCACAGGAAGTGGGGTGGGGGAGGCTTCTTTCTCTCGCATCCCCTGGGAAGCTGGTGCAGGAAGACATGGCCACCACACAAGGGAATAGCTCCCCCAGGACCTCCCTGTTTTCTGTCTCTCAGGACAGCTAACACCATCGGTGCAAACTTCTCCACTCGGGTCTTCCCAGGACCTGGGGGATGCACACTGAACCTCTTGCCTTCCCTCCCAGGTCTTACCTTTGGTTCTAATTTTGAAAAGAAGAGGCAAGAGACACCTTGTGGGACATGGAGGTGACTCAGACCAGCCTCCCTTGTGGACTGGTCTCACCCCTGCCTGCCCTTCCAGAAGGCTCTGTCAGGCCAGGGAGACAGGCAGGTCTCAGGAATGGTTTATTGACAAATGGTTTCCGGGGAGGAAGTGGTGCGGCCTGGTCCCCCCTCAGCTCCGAGGGGTCCCAGGGTCCAGCCAGGGCCGCTCACCGGGACTGTGCCGGCTCAGCTGGAGCCCGGCAGCTGCTGCCCCACCCCGCTCCGCACGGGCTCCCGGCTTCTACACCCCTCTGCAGGCGTCGGGTGTCTCTCGGTCCCAGGGCCCGCTTCCCTCTAGGAGTCCGGTACTTGTTCTTCTGGTTGTATAAGAGGTTCCTCTGGAAAAGGCGAGGAAGGTGGCCGTGGTACAGCAGGACAGCCAGGACCATGCCTGCGAGAAACCGAGGGTCAGACCTCGGGGCCTGGCAGGCTCCTGGATGCTGACCCCCAGACCATCCATGTGACGGGGGATCCTGCAGACCGGGGCCTGGGCGAGCCTGCCTGTCTCTGTCAGGGAGCCCTTATCTAGCTCCTCCCCAGGGGCCGACTCCCAGACCACGACTCCCAGACCCCAGACCACACTCTGGGGACCCGGGCCCAGCATTCCCTGCACCAATGTCCCGAGCCACGTGCACAGCCTGTTCCTTCTTCCCAGGGCTGCCTCCTGAAGGTGACCTGTCATCCGTATGAATGGCGGTGTGGGCGAGAGCGGAGGTGAGGACCGAGCGGGGAGAGAGCAGGGGGGCTGAGGGCAGGGGCAGGGCCTGGCCCCTGGTTCCTAGGTTCTTTCCCGAACTTGCAGAGCAGAGAATCCTGAATTCCCACCTGGCTGCCCGGGTCATTGGGAAGGTGTTTGCCATGGCAGGAGAGGGGAGCACATTATCTCTAAGTTTCATGTGAACCCTTTAAGGACTCCAACTGCAGTGTGTGGGCCCCACAAAGGTCAGGGGTGGCCTCCAGGGACACTCCAGCCACCGTGCTCCTGAGAATGGCCCCTGGGCCCACACATGCCCGTGCTTCACTTGCCGCACCTCCTTTACCTTGAGTGGGATGCTGGGACCACGCCCGCTATGGAGGAGGGACATCCCAGGGAGGTGAGTGACTTGCTCAGGGTCATCTTGGGCACAGGTGGAGAGTCACGGCCCCGGGGAGCCACCCCCACTTCCCAGGCCCAACTGCTCTAAACAGACAAGAGATTCAGTAACCCGCCAGCAGGGAAAGAAACGCCACGGAGGAGCCTGAACAGCCAGGAATCGACAAACGTGAGTGGGCCCCAGACAGCAGAATCCTCAGCCAGCAATGCGGAAGGCTGAAAGGCAACCCGTTTCATTCCACAGAACCCCAAAGTTCCAGCAGGGTGCAGCCCAGGTCCCCTGGAGGTGGGATGTGCCCGGTGCTGACCTGCAGGGTGCGCTGCACTGTGTGTGAGAAGCTCAGCACCCCAGTCCCCTGTTCCTATGGAAACGGCCTTGGCGGTCCCCACCCCGACCCTGGCAGGAGGCAGGGAGGCTGTGCGGACTCGGGACAGTAGGAGCACCCCAAGGTGGGAGTCCCCTCCCCGAACAGGGACAAAGTGGGCATGCGCCCAGAGGGTGCTGCCCTCCCAGCCTCTTCCCCCCTCATCCCTGTGAGACCTCCAAAGGGAACCCTAATGGCTTTGGACAACATGACGGCAGTTACGGAGTCAGAGGCTGTACCAGGTTGAATGGAGTCCCCCCTGAATTCATGTCCTTCCCAGAACCTCAAAATGTGACCTTATTTAAAATAGGATCTTTGTAAATATAAGTAGTTAAACTGATGAGGTCACCCTGGAGAAGAGTGGACCTATCTCCAGTGTGGCTGGTGTCCTTCTACGAGGAGCAGCGGAGACAAACAGACTCACAGCAGAGGCCACATGAAGACGGGCCGAGATTGGAGAGGTGCGGCCGCAAGAGGTGCGACACAAGGATGCCCAGAACCGACAGCCAGCACCAGAGGCCAGGAAGTCAGGGAGGGGCCCCGCTGGCCCTTAGAGAGAGCATGGCCCGACACCTACCTTTCTGAGCACTCGCCTTGACCGAGTGCAAGCAGCCCCTGAATTGTCTCCCCACCAGTGAGCTGGACCACAGGCGTGTCCACCAGGAACGCTTCGTGTGTCCTCCCCAAGGCCCCGTCCAGGGCTGGCCCTGTCTGCTGCCCGCAGCGACCCTTACCTCTCAGAGGACCCCGCCAGTACACCTGGGTGTACTCCAGGAGGGTGTGCCCCGAGCAGGGGAAGGTGACCGAGGTGGCCAGGGCGGGGTTGAAGAAGGCAGACGTGAAAGGCCCAGCTGTGGGAAGAAACACAGGTGGCCCCTGTGGGGCCCTGTCTGCTGCCGCCTCTCCTTGGGACGGAGCCCTGTGCCTGGGGCCTGGAGCTCAGCCCATCCTGACCCCCCGATGCTGATGGGGACATGGGCAGGAGGGCCACTCAGCAAGGCCGGCTCACGGGATCAGGGAGCAGCCACGAGAAGAGGCTCTCCACGTCGTCCACCACCCATCCCAACCGCTCACCCCTGGATGAACTCCCCTCCCCCACCCCTTTTCTCCCCCATCCGCCTGTGGGAGGTTGTCCTTGAGAGAAAGGGGGACAGAGACAGACAGAGACAGAGATGGAGAGAGAGACAGAGACGGTGAGATGGGGAGACAGAGGCAGAGACAGGGCGGCGCCACAGAAGGGCTGAGCCCCGTGAGGAAACAAGAGAAGGGAGGAGGGACGGGGCAGAGTGGGAGAGCGCCGGCATCCCTCTACCCTGGGCCGGGTGGACCACGGCCAGGGAGCAGCGGCTTCGCGCGCGCAGGCCCGGCCCGAAGCTGGGGCTGGAACCAGGCTCTGGGGGCCGTGCCCTGGATGGCTGCTGGGCTGAAGCAGGAGCTCCCGGCGCCTCTCCAGGGCCGGAGTCCAGGCAGACTGGACACAGAGCCCTGCTCCTGGCAAGTTTCTGCTCACCTGTGCCTCAGTTTCCCCACCTGTACGTGGGCTCTAGCGAGGCGCCTTCCTAGGCACAGTGTCTGTCCTCTGCCAGACCGTGGAGAGCGTCTCAGGAAGTCAGCCCTAAGTGCCGGTTCCTTCCCTACAGGCCTAGCCTGCCCCAAACGCACACTCAGGAGGGCTCAGCCCTCAGGCCCTTCTAGCTGTAGCCCTAGCACCTGAGCAGGTGTGAGGCACCCGCTGAACGACCTGCACCCCATCCCACAGCACACCCTTCCCAGAGAGCCCCCTCCCAGGGCTCTGTCCCGTCCCAGCACACCAGTGCTCTGAGGTAAAGGGAGCGTCTCTGCCTGGAGAGCCCTCCTAGTGGAGCAAGTCCCACGGACAGAATGATGGTGGAGCCCCTTGGGGGCTTATCAGCAGCCCCAGCCTGGCACCTCTGAGTTCTGGCCCAGCTCTGTCCCACGTCGAGACAGCTGCGATGTGAGACCAGCAGCCTGGGCATCTTGCAGCTGACCTCCGCTCTCTGCTTCTCCACCAAGGTAGGAAGGACAGCTTCCACCGTGACTGAAGAACCCCCGGAGAGCTCGGTCCGGAGGCCCAGGGCCCCGGGCACAGGCATGGAGGATGGGGAGGGTCAGAGGCGCGACCACCCATCAAAATCCTCTGCGTTTCCTTCCAAGGAGTTCAGCTGAGCACAGCTGCTGGAGGTGCTGAGTATGACGTCACCAAGAGGAGGGGGATCCGAGAGTGCCTGACGCCTGGGGGACCATGGCAAAAGTCCCAGCTGTGCCCCAATGGCCCTGTCACCTGCAACATTGCAGGATGGCCAGGAGGCCCCCGTGATCCGAGTGGGGCCCCAGCTCTGGAGCCCGGGCTGCTGGGAGCCCGCTGGGCACATTTACAAGGAGGCCTGAGGGTAGCTCCATCTTTCATCTCTGGCATGCCTCTGCCTCCCTGATGGTCCCTTTGTTTGTACTGTTCCAGCCCAAAGGCTCTCCCCGACAGCCCCCCTTTGCGGAGCTGGGGAGACTGAGGTCCAGGAGGGGGCGTCCAAAGCATGCAGCACAGGGGCTGCTTTCTGGTTGTTGCAGTGGATGATCTTGAGGTCCAGAACTTTCCCAGAGTGGAGGAAGGTGTCTGGGCCCCGGGGGGCAGGGGTGAGGTTAACCCCACCAGGATATCCGCCTGCTGCTCCCCCTGGAAGGCAGACAACCGTCCAGACTCCAGCCCCAGGGTGGGGGGGCGGGGGTGGGGTGAGGGGGCAGGGATCTGTCCAGTCCTCCTCTGGAGACCTGGAGTCCGGGAGTGGAGAAGCCGGGGCTCCCTCAGGGATCGCACAGACACCCCCTTCCACCCTCCAACAGGTGGGGCCCGGCCCAGGGAGAGCACACAGAACGCGGTTTCAGACCCGACGAGCGCCCGTCCGTGAACACGGAGCCTCCTGGCTAGAGCTCCGTGGTTCCTCACGCTGAACGATCAAGGGGAACTGATTTTGTATTTTCACATACTTTGTAACTTTTAGCTAAAACTCAAATAAAGCAAAGCGCACTTCCACTCCGTGCCACCTGGACAAAGCCAGGGAAGGGCGCCACTGCCGAGAGAGACCTTCCGCACCCAGGCCCTCCGCTGACCCCGCCGCTCCTCGGATGCCTGTTGTCACCGCGCCACCAGCGCCACGGTCACGCTGCTGAGTCTGCCGGCCTCGCCTGGGGTTGTGGGGGCAGCGCGCCTTCCTTTTAACTGCTGAATGGAGTTCCGTTTGGTGGACGAACCGTAGCTTGTTCATCCGTTTTCCCGATGACAAACTTCAGGTTTTCTGTTTTGTTTTGTTTTTTTTTTTCTCAGTTTTTGACTAACATGAAGAAAGCGGTTGCAAGCACTCACGCACGAGTCTTCACAGACAAACGCCCAGAGTGCTCGGGGTCCTGGGGCAGGGGATTGCTTAGCTTTAGGAGGTCGCAGCACAGAGTCACAGGGCGCCCCAAGGTGGGTGTGGCCAGGAGCGGCGGGTGGGACGCGCGGTGTCTAGCAGTCGGTGCCCTGAAGTCCGAAGCACATTCCTCTTCCGCTGAGCGCTCCTCTGTCCCTGTGGCGGCCAGCTGCATTTCCCCGACGACAGCTGCACACGGTCACGAGCTCAATGCACGCTCACGTACTGCTCCTCACTATTTTATTGGGCTGTATATCTTTTTCTGATTGAGTTCTAATGATTCTTCACGTATTCCATATGTACTCTGGATTAAGTCCCTTGTCTTCTAATTGTTTCACACATATTTTCATCCAATTCCATTTTCTTTTTTTTAAAGATTTTTTTTTTATTTTTTTTTAAAGATTTTATTTATTTATTTGAGAGAGAGAGAGAATGAGAGATAGAAAGCACGAGAGGGAAGAGGGTCAGAGGGAGAAGCAGACTCCCTGCTGAGCAGGAAGCCCGATGCGGGACTCGATCCCGGGACTCCAGGATCATGACCTGAGCCGAAGGCAGTCGCTTAACCAACTGAGCCACCCAGGCGCCCTTTTTTTAAAGATTTTATTTATTTATTTATTTGAGAGAGAGAGAGAGCAAGACTGGGAGGTGGGGGCAGGGGGACAGGGGCAGAGGGAGAGGGAGAAGCGGACTCCCCTCCGAGCAGGGAGCCTGACGTGGGGCTCGATCCCAGGCCCCCAGATCATGACCTGAGCCGAAGGCAGACGCTTCACCGACTGAGGCACCAGGTGCCCCCCAATTCCATTTTCTTGAGGATGTCTTTTGATAAGTACTTCTAGAAGTTTTACAGCCTTGTGTCTCACATTTAGGTCTAAAGTCTATTCTGACTTAACTTCTTAACTTTTGTGAAAGTGTAAGACGGTCTTGTTTGTTTTTGGCACCCGGGCAGCCCGTGGCTCCGGCCCCGTTGTTGAGAAGACTGTCCTCTCCCCATTGAGTTGTCGTGGCTCCTTTGTCAACACGGTTGACTATTTGCATGGATCTATTCGGTTCTACTGATCTGTCTATTCTTCCGACAATACCATGCTGTCCTGATTTTTGAGAGCTTACAGCAAGCCTTGAAGTCAGGTAACGGGAGTCCTGCAACATTGTTCTTCTTTGGTACAGGGCAGGCTATTCTGGGTCTTTTGCCTTTTCCTATAAATGTTAGAATCAGTTTGTCAGTATCTGTGTAGTTTGTGGGAATGCACTGAATCTATGGATCCAACTGGGAAAAATCCACATCTTAGAGCTATCTCCTGAGACTTCCAGTCCAGGAGCACAGAATGCGTTCCATTTATTTAGGTCTTCTTTGATTCCTTGTGTCAGAATTTTGTAGTTTCCTACATACAGATCCTGCGCACATTCTGTTTGAGCTTTACCGCCTACGTGCTCTCTCTGTCAGTACTACTGTAAATGCTGTTTTGTTTTAATTTCAAATTCTAGTTGTTCATTGCTGGTTTATAGGAAAGCGATTGACTTTTGTGTGTGATCTCTGAGTCCTGTGACCTTGCTATAATCTCTGGTTAGTTCCAGGTGTTTTTTGGTCAATTCTTTGGGATTTTCTTCAGACGATCTTGTCATCTGCAAACAAAGACAGTTTTATCTCTTCCTTCCCAATCTGTACGCCCCTTCTTGTCTTATCTTATTGCACCTAGAATTTCTAGGACAGTGTCGAATAGGGTGGTGAGAGGACCTCCCCATCCTGCTCAGTCAAAGGGGTAAAACCTCCAGTTTGTCACCAGTAAGTATGACGTCGGCCGTACGATTTTTGCAGATGTTCTTTATTGAGTTGAGGAAGCTCCCCTCTATTCCTAGTTTGCCTCCTGTCCCCACGACTTTGTTACGGAGAAAGCTCTGGACACATTCTAAAATGACTACTCTTCCGTTCCTCCTGATGAAGACGTGAGGGGATTTTTCTCCACTCTTCACAGTGAGAACTTGGGGGGCTCCTTCTGGTAAAAGCCACAGGTCCCTCTAAGCCTGAGCCCCCAGGAGTTCCTCACCTCCAGCTAGTCCGCACTGGGCCTCCAGCAATGCAGAGTCAGAACTGCCGTCCCGGTGTTCCTACGCAGCTCTGGCCCAGCAGCTTCTGCACCACTAGCGAGCGGATCTCAGCTGGGACCGTCCGTGCTCCCTGCTCCAGATTCTGGGGGACACTTTGCCCTGTAACCTCATTTCTCTGACAGATGCAAGAAAACTTGCTTCTGGTTTTATTCAGCTTTTTTCTTGTTAGGATGAGGCATCATGGCTGCTAAGCTCTTTACAGTCTGAGATGATTGCCTAATGTTTTCGACATTTAGGAACACCGGAATCCCTAAGGGGCCTCTTGATTGTCTCTTCATTGGATCCCCTTCATTCTCTCATCTTACAGTTTATTTGTTGAAGAACTGAGGTCATTTTCCCATGAATTTTCCCATGTTCTGGATGTTTTCTTTGAGGCAAACTATGCTCAGAGACTGCTCCTTGTCTTTGCCAATAGTTTATTTAGCGCAGGTCCACCGTGGGAATTGTAATTTAGAGTAGTAATAGTTGCCCAGCCGATAGCACATAGGATGATGTCTCTTAATAAGCCAATAAATAACATTCTCCAGACAACAGTCGACTGATGCACGGTTGTTCCAGGCAAAGGGGAGAGGACAGACCGGAAGTCCTACTGAGTTGAGGGGTACCTTCCTGCGAGTGGGTTCTCAGAAGAGGCGGCTTAGCCAGTGAGAGCGGACGTCCAGCTGTAGGCATGAAGCACAGGTGCCCTGCTGCAGAGCACACTGTAGGGGAACGGAGGTGCCGTGTGGGCGGGAAGAGGCTCCCTCTCAGGCGTTTTCACCACGGCCGCCAGTCGCCGCGCAGGAGCTGATGCCCCAGATCTTGGGAGAGCACTGTAGATCGGTGAAGGATGGCCTTGCCCAGACCAAACATTCTAGGGAAGTCCTCGCAAGCCCTCGACATTTGAGGCTTAAATGCCCACTCGTCGTGGCCCCTCCTCTGTGTGCCCATCCACAGTTGCCACCGTTTATGGACCACAGATGTGGGAAACTGCATCCTGACACAGCTTCCTCATTGTCAACACATTCACCCTGAGATCAAAACAACTTCGCTTAAGTCACAAACAAGTGGATCTGGAATCATCACAAACCAACACACACACTGGAGTTTGATGCTTGCAGCCCCCTGGTGACCCTCTCTGCTTATGCAGAAACGGAACCAATTTCAGCTTCAGTTTTCTTTCAGCCATCCTGTAATGTGTGGTTCCATAATGAAGCAGACGTTGTCCAAATATCTTAGATTTCCAGTTAGCAGTTCTTCATATAGAATTTTTCTATCGAAATACCACTGCTGTCTCTCCTGACTGAAGCAGGATGTTTGGTCCATTTCCAGCTGATATCATTAAAGGCCAATTTGCATAGAAGTCTCATCTCTTATTGTTTTCTTTTTGTCCAACTGCTCTTTGTGCCCTTTCCATTTCTTCTTTTGATTGATCAGGTATGTTTTTATTGCCCTATTGGTCTTTTCTATGACCTTACTGGCTAAAGGCTTAGTTAGCAGTGGATATTAAATTTTGTCAAATGCTTCTTCTGTGTCTATAGAGAGAGCAATTTTTCTTCCGTTAGTTTAAGATGATGAATCACATGGATTAGTTTTTGAACCAACCTTGCATTCCCAGGATAAACTCCACTTGGTGATGACGGTATTATCCTTTTTACATATCATTAGATTCCATTTGGTAAAAGGTTTTTGAAAATATTTGTTTCCTATGTGGATGCAGGATATTGGTCTGTAGTTTCATTTTCTTGCAATACCTTTGTCTGGTTTTGGTATGGGGTAATGCTGACCATACAGAAAAGCTTGAGGCTGCCCGGCGTGCCTGAGGGTGTGTGAGCGACACACGGGTATGACCCAGGTGCCGAGGGAAGCAGGTGGTGCTCCCATGATAAACACCATCTTGTCCCTCACACCCCTTAGGCTCTCCGCCCCCACCACCTCCCCACTGTGGGGAGCGGGTACTGTCTCTGGTCAGTGCTGGACATCTGGCCCCAGTGGCCATTTTTGGCTGCATCCAACAGACTTCACACACAAATAAAGCCACAGTGGAGGCCCGCAGGTCTGGTGTTGCATAAGGAACCACATTTATTTCTTAATTGGACAGAATTTTAAGTGCACACACACAGTACAGGAGCCTAGAGCCTAACACTTGGGTTTAGGACGTCAGGGAACTGGAGTCATTACGTCAGGATGGTGGTTACAGCGCGGGGGCCAGGGTGTGTCACACAACCACATATGTACAAGCTACAGGGGAGCTCAGGGGACGGCTAGCTGCAGGAAGCTCAGGCCCTCAGGAAGCCACAGCCTCTGCTGATCCTGGGGATAAAAGGAGGGCGCCTTCTGGGGCCCCGCACAGGAGGGAGCTGACAGAGGGCCAGCACGGCAACCCTGCTCACACCTGGACCAGCAGCATCCAGGAACTCTCCCCGAATGCTTTGCCACACCTGCCCCACAGGTGCGGAGTAGGGACCGGATTGATGGAAGGCATCTCACTGCAGCCACCCGGGGGCGTGTGAGCGTGTGCATGTGCGTGTGATGGTGAATGGGACGCGGGCACCATAGGAGTGATGACTCAGAACGAGGCGGCCTCGGAACCCTCACCCCTGGGGACTAGCCTGGATGCACTGGAGCCTAGCACCCCCCCTGCCCTTCCTGGGACCACGGCAGAAGGAGTTCACCCTACCCTGGAGGAGACAGAGAGCGTCTGTGGGTGAGGATGGCTGTCCCTTAAACCGAAATGAGTGGCATCAAGCGTTAAAACAAAAACCTCCCAGATAGATGGCTTTCTGGATCTTTCTTCCTTCCCCACTTAGTGGGAAATAGTCAGGTCTGACTTTCCCCTCTGTACCCCACAATGGGCAGACCCTCAGGGGCCCCCAGATCAGCCTCCCGGGTCACAGATGTGAAGAGCACACCCCAGTTTTTTAAATGCTTGTCCCCCCTAATGTGACACGTGGGTAGCTTCTGGCAAGGGCAGACATGAAGAGACCAGCTTTTCCGACTCAGATTTCTCTCCCCAGCAACTCTGAGGGTCTGACTGTGACAACGGGGCTGGGGCTCCCAGGCAACTGCCAAGTGGCACCAGGCCAGAATTAAACAGTCTTTGGAGCACCTCCATGGCCGTGGAGGCTCCCGAATTTAGGGTGATTCCCAGAAACCCTCGCATGGGCCCCCTTCCTTCAGCCCACACCACGAGGCAGGTGCTCTGTAGGTTGGCTGGCCTCAGATACCTGCATCCAGGGAGCGAGGGCCTCTGACCCTCCGAGGCCACGGCTGCAGGCTGGCTGACCTGAGCGGGCTGTGGCCGGGGGGGCCCTGCACCTCCGGGCTCCCTGTGGGTAGGCGGGGTTCCTGGGAACCAACTCATCTTGGCATAGCTCCCTCCCTTCCTGGGCCAACTCCCTGCCCTCCAGGCCATTGTAAAAGCCAGAATAAGTGCTTGCTCTGGACCGTGCCGCACCCCTGTTCTCTGTGTCCAGGCCTAGGAACGTCTGGTTTCTGGATGATGTTTGACTTCAGCCTGGCATGTGAGCCCTGATCTGGGGGCCTCCAGGGAAGGCTACTGAGCCCTGCCCTTCACAGATGTGGTTTCCCAGGACCCGTGTCTTAGTGATGGAGCTACTCCACCAGCGGTGCCTTCCAAGCACGGGGCTTGAGGGTAGTAGTGAGTGAAAGGGGCCACTGACGTGCTGCCTGAGACCAGGCGTGAAACAGGCACGCTTGGTCTCTGCTGCCAGCCAGGCTGGGGCGGCTGGGGCGGCTGACGGGCCAGACACCACTGCCAGAGGCTGCTCAGGTTGGGAGCCCACCACCTAGTCCCACGTCCATGGCGGTGCTGAAGGGGCCTGAATAACTTTCCCAAGGAGAGCCTCAACCTTCTCACCTGGTATGGGAGCCAAGCCCACATGTCCCTGGAGGAACGTGGCTGCACACACTTCCAACCTCCGTGCACAGAACGGGGACAGTGTCCACATGTCACGTGGGGACGGCCCAGGCTGAATGGGGGGTTCGGAACTGCTGACTGGGGTGCGACAAGGTAATCCAAACTGAATGGAGAGGTGAGGGGTCCGTGAGTGGTACCCCGCAGGACCCGGCAAAGGCAGCAGGGAACAGTGTGGACTGGCTGGCCTCGAACTTGGGCCTGGAACCCTCCCCCCCGACTCTGAATGAAACCTGCTCTCAGTGGGCCATGGTGGGGACAGGGGTTTTGTGGTTTGGTTGCTGTTTTTCCTGGAGTTGGAAAAAGGCCATGTGTGCCTTTGGGTGTGGGAACAGGTCACAGAAGACCCCCTGGGCCCCGTGGTCTCTCTGATGGGTTTCTGGCCTGGGTGTGATGCCTGGGGCAGACCCTGGCCCTGTCCGGGCTGGCCCTCGGGCGTGGAGTCTGCAGACAGAATGAAGTGAATCTCGTAACAAGAGCTTTCTCTGAACAGCACAAGGACAGCCCCCTCGGGAGCAGGACAGGGGGCTGACAGTGGCCCTGGCGCTGGCTGCCCTCACCTGACCCCGGGACTCTCAGAAACTCTTCTCTTGGGGCAAAGGGGGGACGTCACACACTTTCTTCCCAGGAATGACCTTGAGCTCACCCCATTTCTCACAGCAGCTGGAGAAGCTGCACCCCAAACCCCTCACCGCCTGGACCATCTTGAACCCCAGCCACCAGCACCCTGCTGCCCTAGACACATGATGCCACCTGCAGTCCCTGCCAGGAGAGCCCCACAGCCCAGGTGCCCATCTGCCTGGTCTCCCCCAGCTCCCCACGCCCCCAGGGAGAGACACCTCCAGCTGGAAGACCACGCCACCCTCCGTGGCTCGGACTCCAGGCACCAAGTCCCCTGACACTCACACACACACACACCCTGGGATGAGGGCCTAACCCCCGTGCGGCTGGGGAGAAGCCTCTGCTTGGGCCCGGCCCGGCGTGCCACCATGGTGCCAAGCAGGAGGTGCCCGGCCTATGCAGACACCCCTTCACCGTGGCCTTCCATACGAGCCTTGGGGGATGTGAGTGGGAGCAAGCGGGGGACAGGGTCCATCGGAATCCTACAGGTGTATGTGAAGGCATTAGAAATAAATACTTATAAATAGAACACAGTCTTATAGTTAATTTCTGAGTGGACTGTTTCAATGTCACTAACTAATGTATATTAATTATAAGTCTGTCTATGCTTAAAAAAATATCAGAACGGCGGCGATGCCCCTGTGGCTTGTGCCCTCTGGTCTCTCCAGCACCTCCCAGCTCTTCCCACCCAGGGCACGCTCGGAAAGAACAAAGAACAAACGCGGCCTCTGCTGGGAGCAGGACAGGTCGTGTGGCACAGGTCCCTGGGCCAGAGGTGGTGTCCCCAAGAGGGCACTTGCTGGCTGGCTGGTGGGGCAGGCTGGGCACGTGTGACATGACAGGTGGTGATGAGGCCTGGGGGTGGGGCCGGCCTGCTGGCTGTTGGGAGGGCTCCTGCTCACACCCGCATCTGGGCAGACCGCCTTCTGGAGAGCTTGGACCTGCAGGAGGGTCGGGAGACAAGCTGCGGTCGGGACGCCGGCCTCCATGCAGCGGACACCCCTCTGCTTCCCTCACCACCTGGAGAGCGACTCCCGTCCCTATGACTCACAGGGGCAGCCCGCCCGCCGGCCAGGGGTCCCAGGTGTCGGAGGGGCGGGGCTCCCATCCACCAGGGCCTGACTGTGTGCCGCATTTCCAACTACATCAGGCCGGCCCCTGGTACACTGTACATATTGAACGTCTCGGGGATTTATACTTTACCAGCAGCAACACCAAAGCGAACATTAATGTCCTCAAAACGTGCTCCCAAGCCAAAGGAGCAGGGCGGGCGGTGCCGGGGGGCCCCATACCGTATGGTGCCGGCCAGGAGCGGGTTGAAAGCGTACAGCCAGTCGTGCATGTCCTTGTCGCTGTTGGCCTGCAGCAGGATGCCACGGTGCTCCGTGCACACAGCAAACGTGTTGGGTGTCTGCGAAGGCGGGAGGCCGTGAGAAAGCTTGAGGCTTCCCCTGGCCACTCCCCTGGGGCCTGGCTAGGACAGCTCAGGGGGCAGGAGTGGGAAAGAAGGCCCCAGGGAGAGAGCTGGAAAGGCCACCCCATTCTCTGCAGCCTGCACGGCCCATTCTGACGCAGGCACGCGTGGCTCACTCGCAGAAGGCTCTGCAGTCAGGACACCCTGACTCTTCTCGTGCCCCAGGGCTACCTTGCCACTGCTCTGCACCCCCCAGGATGCGTCCATCCCCCGTGGGTGGAGGTTCCTTCCCCTGTGACCCTGGCTCAGCAGCTGGGCCTGGCCTCTTCTGCTAAAGTCTGAGCACTTGGTGAGGCAGGTGTGGGTGGCAGGCTGAGTTTGCACCCCTAAACCACTACTACAGGGAATCAAAATCAGCTAGCGAGCACTGCGGCCTCCGGCAGGAGGAGTCAGGGCTCCTGGCACACACGTCCAGGGCCACTGCGGCTCGGAGAGGAGCAGGACAAAGCCCAGGGACAGGAAGGCTGGACTCCCAGGCCTACATGGCCGGCCTGGTGGGGCTGGGTGGCCCCAGGAGAAGGGGACTGGGTATTGGCCTCTCCTGAATGGGAGTGGGTCAATGCCTGCCCCCCGCCCCCATAGGATCACAGCCCATCACGGCTGGTTGTCACCAGGACCAGGAGCCCCAAGGGTGAGCAGAGAGGGACCCCCGACATGAGATGCAGAGGGATGCTGCACGAGACTGAACACGAGGGCCTCGGTCTGGCAGCCAGCCTAAACAGGGCCCGCAGGGGACTAGGCCCAACTCCCCCTCCCCAAGGCCCACTGGTGGCTTGCGGGCCTCGGCCAGCCCAGGACCCCCCATCCCATTTCCGAGGCCGCACCTTGAGCATGGCCTGCTGGTCCTCGCTGTACTCCACCTGGGCAGTGGAGAGGTTGAGCACAAACCTCTCCACGGAGTCCTTGTCATTGTTGTACATGTAGGCATAGGGCCGCCGCACCACCACAAAGCGCTTGGCCCAGCCCGCCGTGTGTGGCTCCAGGAAGTGCAGGTACCCCTTCTTAGAGACGATGGGGCTGCAGAGCAGGGACAGTTGCTGGCTCGTGTGCTCCTGGCAGTCGGGGGGGGGTCTCCATGCAGGACCCCCACCCACCACCAGGCCCCTGGCAGTACCGGCCACCGGGAAGGTCAGAAAGTGGGCCCCCGAGAACACCCAGGGCCGAGGTGCTATGAGGTACCTGGCGGAACCCCAACCCGGGAGGTCAGAGACCAGAACCACCACTTCTGGGCCTCAGTTTCCCCAGCTGTATAATGGAGAAACTGAAACAAAGCTGAAGCTGCCCCTGAGCTGTCACTCTGTGTCACGTGACCATAGCCTGTAGCCGGTGGCCTTCTTAGGGCTGCACGATGGCCAGACTAGTAACACGCAGATGCGTGGAAACCGTGGTTCTGCAGAGGTGCCTGCTGGATCCCCCGCCCCGGGCCTGGCCCTGGCCCACCCTCCTCCTTGTGCTGTCCGCTCTTTCTCTGCCCCTGCCCTCGGTCAGGGGTGGCCAGCCTATCTCCCTTGTACGGAGCTGTGGGGACAGAGCAGGCTGGATGGTGCTTTAGAAGTGCCCCTGTTTGGGGCAGGGTCCCCCACACACCTGACCCGGATCTCCTGGATGTCAGGAACCAGCAGGCGCTGGGGCTCCTTGTCTGCCTCCGTTGCCCGAGCCGGGGAGGGAAGCTTCTTCGGATCTGTCTCTGGCACAGGTTCGGGCTCTGGACTGGCCGGCCGGGAGCAGGGCTGAGGGGTCCTGGGAAAGCGAAGCCGAGCCTTTGCATTCTTGCAAGGAGATGCCTTGCCGGGTCAGGGCGCCATCCCGGCCAGGGCTTCCTCCCAGCACCGGCGTCACCCCCCTCGGGGCTGCCGCGAGCACCTCTCAGGGTCCGCCCAGCCGCACCCACAGCTGGAGTTGGTGGGCCTGGGCCACCTGACTCCAGGGCTGCGCCAGGGTGCCAGGGAGGGCCCCGCACCAGAGGCAGGGCCAGCTGCGCCAGATCCACGGCCCCTCTCCTGCGGGGCCTTCTGCTCCCCGCCCTTGTGAAAGTGGCCCCTCTCTCCAGATCCCCAGCGGAGCTGAGTCTATTGCCATGTCCTCAGGGGCCACTCGCACAGGGGCTTGTCGGGCCTAAAGGGCCTGACCTATGGCCAGTGAGGCCTGTCTCCGGGGAGGCCCAGAGGGCTTGATGGCTTTTTTTGTTTTACATATAAAACATGGACATCTTGAGGGATTTAAAATGCAAGGGCTCAGCGGTGCCAGTAAAGCTGGGGGCTGGGCAGATGTCAGGCCGTCCTTGTCTACGGCCGTGGGCCATGGGTGTCTGGGCTCTGCTTTGTCACCTTTTATCCTACTGAGTATTGTATGAGCACTTCCCCCTGAAAAGGGTTTTCTGTTCTGTGCTATTTGACCCATTCCTGGCTTTAGTCCCCACAACACTTTAAATCAACGTTTCAGCAGAAAACGTCCTTGGAAGAGTAAGACAACTGGAGACTGGATGGGGGCCATGCCAGCCAAGGCAGGGTGCGGGGCAGACCCCTTCCACCTGGCCCTGCCCTAGATGTGTGCGGCCATCCCTGCTTTCTTGTGCCCGCCCCGCCCCCACACTCTGCACCCGAGGTGCAGCCACCATTAATCAGTCGGTTCCTGGCACTGGGAACTTCTCCAGGAGCCTGGAGCTCACTCACCTCAGCTCAGCGGCTCCGTACCGCCCTTCGACCAGAGAGGGGCAGGTGGAGGAGGGGGTGAGCGTGGCCGCCCCCAGAGGGGACATGGACGGGTCCCGAAGCAGGGTGACAGACATCTCAGAGAGCTGTGAAGGACAGTGAGCCTTTTGTAGGTCATACGGGGTGTGGACTCCCCTACAGTGGCTAACTCCTGTACCTTGGCTCACATTTTACCTCCATTTAGGGCACCCCCATCCCAACTGAGGGCCAGACCTTCTTCCCAGCCTTCCTTGAACGTCTCCCAGCCCCACACGCCCCTGGCGTGCTCTTCCCTGGGCGTCGGGCTCTGTCTTGCCTCAGGAGGGATTTGTGACTGCTGGGCTCCAAAGAGCGAGCAAGGACCAGGCTCTGCCAAGGTGCAGGCTCTGAGCCCCGACTATATCATGGGCAGCCCAGGAGCTGTGGTGAGAGGCCCTTCCAGGCAGAGGGGGAGGCTGGTGCAAAGGAGGAAGGCTGCACGCGGCAGGCCGTAGGCCAAGGGTGAAGACCGGTGATGGGCCAGAGGCTGCAAGAGGGCTGTGCACGGCAGGTCCTGAGCCAGGGTGGGTGGGGGAGGCACAGGAACGGTCCCCCCGGTAGAGGAAGGACAGCTCCGGGGACGTGGCATGAGCAGCCCAGGACAGAGATGGCGGAGTGAGGGCCAGGCTGGAGGAAGCAGGGAGGGGACTGGGTGGGCCTGGGCCCGACTGGCCCTGAAGGCCCCAGCGCTCCACGGACCCCACACACAGACCCAGCTCCTGGCCTTGGCTATGCGATGTTCCCTTAGGCTGTGCCAGTAGGTTCTAAGAAAACCCTGATTTCCCTCCCTGGATAGGGGTGCGAAGTTTTCCTGGTGACAACAGCCCCGCGGGGCCCTTGCTGCCCACCTTGCTCTCACTGGCGCTGATGCAGACGTGACTATGGGCATACTCTCTGTTGAACGTGTGCGTGAGGAGGCGTAAGCACTGCAACGAGAGCAAACGTCCGGTCAGGAAGTGCCTAGGACCTGGCTTGGCCACAGGCATGGCCCCTGGATGTGGAGGACTGGCTGAGGGCCCGGGCTCAGCAGCCCAAGGTAGGCAGCAGCTCCATCCTCTAAGGTGATGGGTGAGCCGGGGAAGCCTCTAGGAGCAGGCCCTGGGCCCAGGGCAAAGATGGGGGGGCAGCGTTGCCGAGTCTAAGAGGTCTTCCCAGTGGCCTGTTGAGCCACAGAAAAAGCCAGCTCTGGAAAGAGGGGGTGAGCTCCCCATCAGCACAGGTATTCAAGGAAGCAGATCACTGCTTGGGGGAGGAAGCTGTAAAAGGCTGCCAAATTCGATTGTGGGTGGAGTGAGGGGCAGGCAAGGGGCCTCCCTCATTCCCCCGCCTCCTGCTCTGATAGGACAAGGCTGGGTCACCAGAGCCCTGGAGGGGCCGGGGTCAGTGCAGTGCTGCCTGAGCTACCTTGACGGCTAGCTCCCGCTGTCTCTCGCTGGGAGCCTCCGGAGGGGCCGGCCGGCCCTCGGCTGAGAGTGGGGAGGAGGGGCTGGACGAGCCGTGGGAACCGGAGTCCTCGCTGGAGGCGGGGGACGGCGCTTCGGGGCCGGTCCGCTGGCTGGTCTCCAGCTTCTCTCGCAGCAGGAGGTAGTGCCTCGTCTTCTCCACCTGCACACAAGACGGGACAAGCTCGGCTGCTGGGACCCGGGAGAGCCCACCCACCAGTTCCCCCCCGGGGCCGTGCTGCTGATGGGACTCGGCCTTGAGGCCCGCCCCGGCCGCCCTCCAAGGCAGAGCGGGGTGCCCTCCACCTTGTGTCTGTGGCCCTAGCATCCGTGCTGGCACTGAGTGGACGGACATTCCCACTCCCGCCGCAGCTCCCTCACAGCATCCTGCTTCCCACGTGCACCTGCCGCCCGGGCCGTCTGTGCCCGCTGCGCACAAGCTCACCTCCTGCAGCAGACTCAGCTTCTCCAGCTCCCACTGGTGGTCCAGGATGAGGCTGTCACTCCGGGGCCTCCAACCCGCCAGGTTCTCCTCGCCGCGGACATAGGCCACAGATGTATCCAGCACTCGCCTTCGCCGCCGCTGCATCCCTAGAACGGGGACCCTGGGCTGGCCACATCCCCGCCCTGGCACCAGGCCTTGGGCTCAGGGTGGGACTTTTCCACGGAAGAAGGCTGGTCCCCCTGGGGAGCGCTTCGCCCACAGGACGTCATCCAGCACGGTGGATGAGGCCACCCCCAGCGCTGCCTCTCCCCTCACTGTCCTCTGGCCTCTCAGGACAACGCCGCAAGTCCAAACGTGAGCACGTGAGTCTCGAAAGGGAGGGCCCCCTAAAATAACAGCTTAGCTGAGGTGACCTGAGTGACCCCAGGGAACCCTGGCTCCCTGACTCCCTGACAAAGTGCCCCCCCAGCAGAGAGAGCAGGGCAGAGGCCTACCTGGGCTGCCGGCATCGGCCACGTGGCACAGGCTGAGCTCATAGATGCCCGTCACGCGGTTGCTGCAGGAAGCAGAGGGGGGACGTGTGGACACCAGGCACAGCAAGGGCCTGTCAAATGCACGTTGGGCACGAGTCCCACTGCACACCCATGCCGGGTGGCCTGGTGTGGGGTGCCCTGAGCTGCAGCCCTGTATGGACAGTCTGCATCTCTGACCCCTCCGGGCCCCCTGTGGCTGAGTGCACGCAGCCAGCCTTGTCATGGAGGTGGGCCCAGCCAGCAGGCAGTCTCCCATGCTCACCACGTGACCCTGGATGCCTGGGTCATAGCCAGCCTGAGGCCACTACGTCCTGAACCCCATACTCCATCTTCCTGTCTGTGCCCCGAGTGTCCTGCACACTGGGGTCCACAAGAAAGTGTGGGGAGCCTCACTGAAGGTGAGCGTAGGTGGCTTAGCACCCGTGGTGGTCTCTGCTGCTGGGACAAAGCCCCTCCTCACTGCCTTGACATTTTTTTTAAAGACTTTATTCATTTGACAGAGAGAGACAGAGCAAGAGAGGGAACACAAGCAGGGGGAGAGGGAGAGGGAGAAGCAGTCTTCCTGCTGAGCAGGGAGCCCGATGCGGGGCTCGATCCCAGGAGCCTGGGATCATGACCTGAGCCGAAGGCAGACGCCCAACGACTGAGCCACCAGGTGCCCCCTGCCTTGACATTCTTGTTTGTTCCCCTGCCCCCCAGGAATGCAGGGACTGGCCAGAAGGCAGGAGGGGATGGCTGGTTCTGGGCCTGACATTCTACTCCCTCGGGTGCTACCAGCCTCCAAGAGGCAAGAGGCTCTGTCCAGAGCATCCTTTTCCCATCCCAGGCCCCCGGTCCTGCTGGCATGATCCCTGAGGTCCCTGGGGAGGAGGTCTCTCAGCCACGGGGACGGAGTGGGGCCCCAGGACCACCCACAGGAGGGCGCCAGGGCAGGGGACTGATTGGGAGAGTGGCCAGTCTGCCCTCTCATCTGGGCTGGCCTGCAGCAGGCCTGTCACTCGAGCCTCTGCTGGGCACTCCCCGCCACTCCCCATGCAGAGTCCGGACAGCAGCACCCCCCACCGCCCACCGCGGGCAGGCTCACCTCTCCCAGCCATTCCCTGTGCAGCCCCCCACCGCCCCCACTTGCAGGCTCACCTCTCCGAGGCCCGCAGGCTCCCACTGCCAAACAGGTTGCGGATGGAGCGTGAAGCAGGTAGCTTGGCATCCCGAGAGTAAAAGACCATGCAGAAGTCCTTGGTGATGACGGCTGGCTGGGTGCAATTCTCCATCTGCCATGGGGGGCAGGGGTGGGGCTCAGGCACCTGAGCACCCCCACAGGACCTGGGCCCTAGACCCCCTTCTAACCACTGATCGGCAGCCTCAGACCTTCCTGGGCCCCTGGCATGGCCCCAGACCCAGGTGGGAGTTCTTGGCTCCCCCCAGTTGACTCCTGGGGGAGAGCCAGGGCCCACCTCCTGGGTTGCAGAGGGCTGGGTGTTGTGCCCGGGACCCCGAGGATCCCAGTCATGGGCCCCAACTGCCTCGCCATAGGATCAGGCGACACCCTCCCAGAAACGTCAGTGAGGATGGAAGCAGATCCTGGCTCCGCACCCGCATTCTCTTCTCTGACTTCCCAGGGCGCTGATGGGCTGTGTCTTACATAGCTGGCTCTTTTGTTTTCCCGAAGCTCAACAGCACCCCAACAAAGCCTGTGTGTGCCGGGGCCTTACTGGGGCAGAGCCCTGGCAGCATCTCCCCAACAAACCATCATCCCAAGAGGCAGTCAAGTGGGTCGCCATATCATATCTGGAGTTTTAGGCTCGGAGAGGAGGTGGGTGCCTTTGCCTTCCCTGTGCCACTGGCTGCCGACCCCGAACCTCCTAATTCCTCAATATTGCACCCAGCTAGCAATGCCTGTGCTCCCAGCCTCCCCCAGAGCTTCGAAGGGAAGGGACAGCCCAAGACCCTGGGGTGGGGTCAGCAGGCTTCTGTTTTCAGCCCATCTGGAGCCTGGATGCAGCCATCCTGCAGCCCGGGGGCAAAACCGCACCCTGAAGTTAGTGGGATGGGAGGTGGGCGCTGTGAGCAGCGCCCTGGAAAGTACGGGGATTGAACAAGGACTTGACGAGTCCTCTGAGAAGACAGTAGGGTCATCTGGGGCTCTCCAGGGCCACCGAGCACCCTCACTGCCCCATGGCAAACAGCTCAGGCTTGGGGAATGGAGGCTTTGGGGGTTTCTCACCTCGATGTAAGCTGAGAGAGTCATGTAGATCTTCTCTCGGTACGGGGTGACCCGGTTGAGCAGGAGAGAGTTGTGCATGGAGCTGTCCCACGCAGCCTCAAACTGATAGAAGGTCCTTAAAGGAAGCAGAGACAAGGTAAAACATGACAGCACGCGGGCCGCGCTCGTAGGCTGGGGACATGCAGACAGACAGACACGGACAGAGACGTGTGGGCCACCGTGGGGACAGCTGCCTGGGTGGTGTGGAGAACAGGCTCCTCCTTACTTGGGCTTAGGGGGCGGGCTCCCCTCTGCACGGACAGGTGGGGCAGCCCACAGCGCTGGTGCTGAGGCAGGGATGGGAGAGGGAGCGGAGAAGGGAGGGAGGCCAGCGCAGCGGGCTGGGACATGGCAACAAAGGGGAAGGGAGAGAGGGAGGAGAGGGGAGGTGGAAGCAGACCGAGTGGTGAGAGAAGGGGAGAGGGCAGAACGGGGACCGCCCCCTCCTGCCCTGTCTGAGTAAGGAGGGGCCAACCTGCCCGGGTTTGCCAAAACCCTCTGTGGCCCGTCTCCTCCCCTTGGGAGAGGATGCTTGGAGTGGAAGCGGGGCAGCCCATGGCAGAGAGCATCACCCCCCCGTCCTCCGCCCCCCGCCCCCCACAGCCAGGCTCCTCTCCACTCAGCTCCAAGCAGACCTCCCCTGTCCGCATCTCTAACCAGGGAAGAAAGTGAGCAGAGCAGAAGCCCGTGGCCCAAAGTCCCCTCTGAGGGCAGCTTAAGCCGTCCCTAGGAGGCCCGGATGTTAGTCTGCAGTGGCCTCCGCGGCGGAGCAGGCTTTCCTTGTCAACCGCCCGACAGCAGAGCTCCCAGACTCTGGCTTAGGCTGGGTGCCCCTTTGAGGATCCTATGTGAGGTGGGGAATTTGCCTCAGTCCACAGTGCGGCCGCTGCACGAGCCCCGGACAGCACCACTCAGCACCCCGCTGCGCCCCGTTTCCATCCAAGCACCCTCGAAGACACGGCTGAGACACAGGTCAGCACAGGCTGCCGACAGCCGCACGAGCGCCGGTGCAGCCAGGCCCCTCCCGAGTGCGGAGGGCCGCCAGGAGGGGTGAGGCCACGCTGGGGCGCAGCCCACGTCGCGGCCTCCCGGCTCTCCAGGGCACACTGAGGGGGCCCAGGGTGAAGCAGCGGGACGGGGCAGGGCTGCTGTCACATACACGTCACCAAGGACAACGATCCAGAGGAAGGGCTGTGAGGACCGCGGGGTGACCAGACCGGCAGAGAGCACGGGAGAGAGGAAACTGACAAGCAGAAGAGGACGACCAAGCGGGTGCGTAAGAGAAAAGTGAGCTGTACCTAGTGTCACTTCCGAACGACACGCTAAAGGTGGAGGCAGCCAGGACACACACGTACACACAGAAGAGATGGACATGTCAGAACGAGCACCGTCACGCGGCCGGGTACAAGCTAACCGACAGGGAGCAGAGTGTGTGCCACGGCCGCCGGCCGCCCAGGCGGCTCGTGGGGCGGTGGCTGGGGCCTTCTCCGACCCCTGGCCCCCGCGTCTGCAGCCAGAGCTTTGGGTCTGTGCCCAGCGGGACCAGGCGGGTACCCATGGACCCATTACCGACCCTTAGAGGGACGCCCTCCGTCCCAGGGGCCCCCACACGCCCCGGGCCCTGTGGGCTAGGCCTGCGGGCAGAGCCAGAGGTCCACGTAGCCCGGCCCGGACACATGCCACTGCACGGCCGCGTGACCTCGGCTGTCACCAGACACCTCTATACCCTGCTTCCCAGACAAACCACTGGTGGTCACTGCCCCTGCCTCATGGAGATGTCCTGCGGGTTGCAGGAGCTAGTGCTGAGGGCCAGGCAGGTGGCATTAGTCTTACTAACTCTTGTTACTAGTCCTCGCCTCGAAGAGGCCCTGACCACACACTGGGGAAGACTAGCCTGAGGGTCTCCTACCCTGGTCGGCCAGCCAGCCCCAAACCCTCCAGCCTGGCCCAAAGGCTCAGCTCGCTGCCTTCCCCTCTGTCCACCTGCCTCACATGTCGCTAAAGGATGCTACTGTCTTCTGGCCCACCGCCAGCGCTCTGGGGACCAGCAGGGCTCTCCTGCACCAATGCGTGCTCTGTGTGTGGCCTCCAGGACGAACTGGCCCTCCCAGGGCAGGCTGCTACTCAGACACCAAGGGCTGGGTCCCCATCTCGTCTGGACCCCTCACCCTTGCCTGGGACACACCAAAGGAGCCAGCCCAGTGAGGCCGGCCAAAACCCCAGGGGCCTCACCCCAAGGCCAGATGGACTCTGCCAGAACAGGCTGGGGCCGTAAGGAGAAATGAGCCCACCTCCACACGAGGCTCACTCACCGAGGCCCCTCGGAGATGCTCTTGGCCAAGCGGCCCTCGGTCGAGTTAGGATGTGGCTTTTGCTCTGAGGCTCCAGTGACCCCAGATCTCTCTGACAACTTGAACTTGTGGGTCTCACATGTGAGGAGGGGTAGGGTGGTAGGTGGGGGCCCCTTGGGCCCATGTCCACAGCCTAGGATGGTGCCTTTCACTGTGCCGTTCCCCAGGCGCCAAGATGGCCAGGGTCTGACCTGGCACAGCCATGATGCTGCCCACAGGCTGTTTCCAAACCACTGGTCAGCCCTTAACCCCAGGCAGCCTCTTGAAGAACAGCCCTTGGCCTACAGGCAGCATGCCTTCGCACGGGCATGGGTGCCAGATCCAGGAACCCCAGGCTGGAAGGGTCTTCAACACTCCTGAGCCCCTGAAGCCTCTGCAGAGGGAGGTCTCACTGGATGCCAGCAGGTATGCCTGGGGTGGGGAGGGGTGATGGAGTGGCAGCTCGCCTGTGTAGGACCTACACAGCCACGTAGGGTGCCGAGCCCATGGGACATAGCCCGGGACCACTGATCGCTGCCCCCTGGTCACCAAGAGAGCCAGAGGGGGAGCCAGGGGTACCATACCAGGACCCCCACTCGTGAGCAGGCACAGGACTCTCGGGATTTCTCTGGGCATCAGGTCACCCCAGGAAGGGAGCACCCTCACTCTAACCCCACTGGACACCCAGCCAATCCCTCAGATACAACTCTAAGGGGAAACGAGCAGGCCAGACGTGGGGTCCCTGGACCCAAAGCGGCAGCACCACTTGGGAGCACTGCAGATTCTCAGATCCCACCCCAGACCCACTGAGGTAGAAATACTGGGGTGGGACCACCTTGTGCGCAGAATGCCTGAGCTCACTGGTGCTTCACCACAGTCTTGGCTCACCCCACCATCCTGCGGACCTTTCAGATCCAGAGCCCTGTCAGGCCGGGACCCGAGTGTCCCTCTTCCAGGGAGGCCCGACCCACAGCTCGCAGTCCTTAGCCCTTCTCTGGGACTCCCTGCAGCTGGTAGGGCATGCCTTTCCCCATGGCAGAGCCCTAGGGGTTCCTGCAGGCCCCCCCTTCTGGAAGAAAAACGCCCTCCTGCACAATTCCCTCTGCAGAGGACTGCAGGCTCAGGAGGGAGGCACCTCTCCCCTGAGCCACCTCCAGGAGCTGTCAGCCAGCATCTTGCCTCTGACTGGCTGGAGCGGGTGGGGAGGCCTGTGCCGACTCCCCCCAGCCACAGGGCTTGGGCAGCAGGAGCCCAGAAACAGGACCACCCCCAACTTAGCTCTGGGACATAGAAATTGATCCTCAAACAAGTGAGGACCCACGTGGGGAAAACTGAAAACGCTTTAAAAAGTTTTGTTGACAAAGAAAATGTCATAGGCTGTAAAATGATTTTTCCATGTCGATTCTTGCTCAGAAATCTTCAGCGGCCACCCCAGCCACAACACTGGCGGGCATTTTGCGTCCCCTTGGATTGTGACATGGGAGCCCCTGTGTTGGCCCGGCCTGATCTAACGGGCTGCGCGCCTGCACATGTCCCTGCGGAGCTCAGGTGGGGTGGGTCCTCGTCTCAGCCGGCTGCCAGGTAGGGGCAGAGGGTCACCCCTGCGGCGCGTGGCGCCTGGTTGTTCTGCACCGGACTCTGACTCGCCGGCCACACACGGCCTTCAGTACACTTTAGACAACTGTGTGGTGACTTGTACCCGGTGCTTGTGACGAGTGTCACAAGGTGGGCATCCTGAGGCAAACGGGTGTGTTGAGAATCTGAAAATTAAACCCCGTGCTCAGCGTGATCCCACAGCTACGAGCAGGGGAATGGGATTCCACTGTGCCCGTTGCAGACCCGGGCGGGGCTTAGCGGCGTCACCCACTGTGCCGCTCTAGAGCCCTCAGACCAGAAGGGAACGGAGAAACAATAAGAGGAGTAAGGGACTAAGGAGGTGAGGAGGTGCGGGAAGGAGGGGGTGAGGGGACAAGGGATAAAGGGGTGAGGGGGTGAGGGGTGAAGCGATAAAGGGGTGGGGTAAAGGGATGCGGGACAAAGAGCAGGGATATGGGGTGAGGTGCGGGCATGAGAGGGTGAGGGCTCAGGAGACGAGGGAACGCAGGGGTGAGGGTAAGCGGCTAAGAGCGAGGAGGTGCGGGCATGAGAGGGTGAGCGCTCAGGAGACGAGGGAACGCAGGGGTGAGGGTAAGCGGCTAAGAGCGAGGAGGTGCGGGCATGAGAGGGTGAGGGCTCAGGAGACGAGGGAACGCAGGGGTGAGGGTGAGCGGCTAGGAGCGAGGAGGCGCGGGCATGAGAGGGTGAGGGCTCAGGAGACGAGGGAACGCAGGGGTGAGGGTGAGCGGCTAGGAGCGAGGAGGCGCGGGCATGAGAGGGTGAGGGCTCAGGAGACGAGGGAACGCAGGGGTGAGGGTAAGCAAGCGGCTAAGAGCGAGGAGGTGCGGGCATGAGAGGGTGAGCGCTCAGGAGACGAGGGAACGCAGGGGTGAGGGTGAGCGGCTAGGAGCGAGGAGGTGTGAGCCTGAGAGGGTGAGGGCTCAGGAGACGAGGGAACGCAGGGGTGAGGGTAAGCGGCTAAGAGCGAGGAGGTGCGGGCATGAGAGGGTGAGCGCTCAGGAGACGAGGGAACGCAGGGGTGAGGGTAAGCGGCTAAGAGCGAGGAGGCGCGGGCATGAGAGGGTGAGGGCTCAGGAGACGAGGGAACGCAGGGGTGAGGGTAAGCGGCTAAGAGCGAGGAGGCGCGGGCATGAGAGGGTGAGGGCTCAGGAGACGAGGGAACGCAGGGGTGAGGGTGAGCGGCTAGGAGCGAGGAGGCGCGGGCATGAGAGGGTGAGCGCTCAGGAGACGAGGGAACGCAGGGGTGAGGGTGAGCGGCTAGGAGCGAGGAGGCGCGGGCATGAGAGGGTGAGGGCTCAGGAGACGAGGGAACGCAGGGGTGAGGGTGAGCGGCTAGGAGCGAGGAGGCGCGGGCATGAGAGGGTGAAGGCTCAGGAGACGAGGGAACGCAGGGGTGAGGGTGAGCGGCTAGGAGCGAGGAGGCGCGGGCATGAGAGGGTGAGGGCTCAGGAGACGAGGGAACGCAGGGGTGAGGGTGAGCGGCTAGGAGCGAGGAGGCGCGGGCATGAGAGGGTGAGGGCTCAGGAGACGAGGGAACGCAGGGGTGAGGGTGAGCGGCTAGGAGCGAGGAGGCGCGGGCCTGAGAGGGTGAGGGCTCAGGAGACGAGGGAACGCAGGGGTGAGGGTGAGCGGCTAGGAGCGAGGAGGCGCGGGCCTGAGAGGGTGAGGGCTCAGGAGACGAGGGAACGCAGGGGTGAGGGTGAGCGGCTAGGAGCGAGGAGGCGCGGGCATGAGAGGGTGAGGGCTCAGGAGACGAGGGAACGCAGGGGTGAGGGTGAGCGGCTAGGAGCGAGGAGGCGCGGGCATGAGAGGGTGAGGGCTCAGGAGACGAGGGAACGCAGGGGTGAGGGTGAGCGGCTAGGAGCGAGGAGGCGCGGGCATGAGAGGGTGAGGGCTCAGGAGACGAGGGAACGCAGGGGTGAGGGTGAGCGGCTAGGAGCGAGGAGGCGTGGGCCTGAGGTAAGTGGTTAGTGGTGAGGGTCAGGACTGACCGGTGAGGGGTGAGGGCTGGGGGGAGGGAGAGCACATGACCCACGTTCATACAGCTGTGTGCAAGCGCCAGCTGAGAGATTTTCATGTGTCTCACTTCTGCCACAGCAGCTTCAAGCAGGCGCTAAATTATCTCCTTTCTGAGGGGGAAGGAAAACGAGGTTCCAGAAGCTTCTGCCACCTGTCCACACTCACATAGCCAGCCAAGGGCACTGCCAGCCAGGGGCACGGCCAGGCTGCCCCGGGTCCCTCCCCGACCCCGCACATCTAGGACAAGACCCTCCCTGCGCCACACCCCACCGTCCGCTAGTTCCCGGGACCGTCCCCACCGTGGCTCCCTGCCCCACAGGGCTGGGCCCCATGAAGGAGGGTTGGGGCTCTGACCCCCATTTCCCCTCAGTGCCCTGGGCCTCCTCTTTCAGGCCAAGCCCACTGGGGCCAATAGGCCTTCATCTGGAACTGGGGGTCTGGGCTCCCTGCTCAGGTGCAGGGGTGAGGGCCTCATGAAGTTAGGGTGCTGAAAAGGAAAATCGGTGCCCATTCCTTCCCTGATGCCTCTTCCTGGCCACACGGAATTGTCCCCACTTTACCCAGGAGCTTCCTGGGCACACGTGTTGCGGGTGAGGGGTGGGGGGCTGAGGACCAGTGAGCACCCCTCTATCCTACTGAGCTGGCTGTGGAAATGCAAACTTGAGCAAAACATCCACACACCCCCAAGCAATCACACTGGGTCCTGGAGGCTTCCACTCATCAAGGAAACAACCCTTGACGTGGGTCCTGTCCAGCGGATGCATCCGAGCAAGGGGCTCCCGGCCCAGAGCCTTCCGAGAGCAGGATGACGGCCCCAGCCAGCCCAGCTCCCTGCCAGGCCTCCTCCAGCAAGCCAGCCCCACTGTCCAGAGTGGCAGGTCCCTACTCTGGGCCTGTACGGCTGTGCCCCCTGTTTGGGAGCAGCCACCTCCACCCGTGTTCCCTTGACAGGGACCCCAGGGAGGGTGAGCAGTAGCCTCTGGAAACATGAGCCCAGCACACAGGTGCCCACGTGTGCTTGCCTCCGGGGTCACACCAGCAGGAGCCACAGCCTGCTGCTGCTCCGTGGGGCCCAGGGCCCATTCACAGTGGCCATCACAGTCGTGGCTCAGACAATCATGTCATGCCCCCCACCCCACCCTGGGGCTCCTTCCAGAGAAGGAGCGGGCCCCACCCTTGCCCCACTCCAGGCAGCTTAAAGGCTCAAACATCTGCTGGAAGCCTTCTGAATGCTCACTTCATCTTTCAAAACAGCTGTCCTGCAGGACCAACGCCATGGAGCTCTGACCACAATCCACCAGACCCAGGAGATGACCCTGACCCTCTGCTCAGAACAGAGTCTCACCGACGATCTTGATTAGGCACTTTGAGGCTGTCCACACCCGGGGCCTCACTGACCCTTGCAACCAGCAGGCACGAACAGGGGCCCCACTCAAGTCGGGGAGGCGGTCCCCTGCCCAGCAGCCCCTGCCTCTGGGGGCTTGGACCTGGGACTACACCAGTGAGCCCAGAGACCTACTGGGCCCTTCACAACTTCACTGCCCACCTACTTCCATAAAGGGTGTGTGGTGCCCAAAGCCAAGAGCACACAGCTGGAACCCCCAACCCGGCCAGGCGAGGGGCTGACGCTCAGGGCTGGAAGGCGCAGAGCATGGAGGCCCCCTGGCACGGCTGGTTCTTGTCTGCCTCCCGTCCTGGGGCCACCGCAGCCCCTCCCTCCCTCTCTTCTCTTTCACCTTTACAGGGAGTGGGGCTGGTGCAGCCAAAGGCAGCCTGGCCGGCCAGTCTGCATGCTCCCGCTCGGGCGGGGACGGGGTCAGCGCGGGGCGGGCGAGGCTCGGGGCGGGAGCGGGAGGCCAGCCAGTGTCTCCGGAGGGTGGGAAACTACCAGAGCAGCCAAAATCAAGAGTACGGGCAGAAGGGGCTCAGCCAAGAGGGAAGGGTGGGGGTGGGAGAGGAAGCAGCAACAACCAAAAAATAAAATAAAAGAAGTATTCCAAGGAAATAAAACTGAAGAAGATGGAGAAACAGGAGGGAATGGGGAGCGGGTGTAGAAGAAATCCAAAAAGCTGAAATTAAAGTCAGGGCTGTGGGACTGGGGAAGGAGAAAGGCCGAAATAAAACCACGGGGCACAAGTGATACCTAGGCATGTCCGAATCAAGAAACTGCCTGCAAAACACAAACAATTACAGGTTAGTGAAGGCGGCGGGGCAGGGGGCGGGGCGGCGGGGTAGCGGGGCGGCGGGGCAGGGGCAGCGAGGGGAGGGGCAGTGCGGAGAGAAGCTGCCTGCGGCCACAGCCCCACTCTGAGCTGGGGAGGCCACGAAGCACGGGGCCTTGGAGCAGGAGGAAGTGAGGCCGTGGCAAAGCGTGTGGGCGGCTTGCAGCCCTCAGCCCAAGCCAGGCCCGGGGTCTCTGGGGAGAGAAGGGCCCACCCAAGCAGCCCATTACAGGGCTCCCAGGACATCAGCCAGGGTCCAGGAAGAGGAAGGTCCTGGGGAGGGGGAGCCTGCTGGCTTGGCCTGCCAGGCCGCAGAGTGGCATCTGCCTGGGGCCACTAGGCGGGGAGGGTCCCCAAGATTTTCCTGGGGCAAGGCTGGGGGGGGGTCGGAGCTGTCCTGGGGCTGTACCAGCATGGGTGGGAGCCAAGCCTGAGGCCAAAGCAGCTATGGGCAAGGTCTATGGTCCTGCCCCACGGACGGGCCTTCCCCTACCCTTGGCCCAGGGCAGCCTTGACCTCAGACAAAGGGCCGACTGACTCCAGAGCTGCCCTGTGGCCACCCTCACTTCCCACAATCCCCAGGAAGAAGAACCAAAGTCCCGTCAGTGATGGGGCCTCAGGCCTCTTGGAACAGGGGTGGACCTGCTTAGCCAAAGCCTTGCTGACCCGAGGTCCAGCCAGGGGCCAGAGCCTCCTAAGCTACCCGGGACTCAGCGCAGAGCCAAGGCCCCTGTAGGTCTCCCCAGCAGCTGGGCTGGTGGGACAAAGGGAAGACTCAGAGACACGGTCCTCCGTGTAGGGAGACCACATGGGGCAGGAAGTTCGGAAGGAAAATACCCACCCCCACTCACTGGGGTTTTGCCCCCCACTCCCTTGCTGCCCCAAGAATCTAGAAGTTGCCGGGGCGAAGGAAGGGTCTGAGGCAGGGGGAGTGCTGAGCTCACTCAGCAGGGCACATCGCTCCCGGGGCCACCCTCCGCTCTGGGGTCCCAGTCCCCACACATCCCTGCGGGCAGCTCCCACGTGGGTGGGTGCCAGGCCTCCTCTGATGCACTCTCGTGGTCAGAGGAGCCCCTGAGCTGGCTCACCCCACGGTGCCCCCAGCTCCCCACTCTGCCAGGTGGAACCCCAGCCTGCTCATCATAGCGACACCACGCGAGACACCTCCCGGCATGCTGCACCCCAACTCCTCCCTCCCCGGGACATGAGTGCAGGGGCCATTCCTCTGGAAGGTTTCTGGGCAGGGCTGGGACCAGAGTCACAGCTGCCCCTCTGGGGGTCTCTGACTGCTGGCCCCCCAGCTGCCCACACGGGGGCGTGCTTCCCTTAGAGCCTACCCCTCAGGGTGTCCACGACAAAGCCAGGCTCCGCGGGGGCCCACGAGTCAGGACAGGACCTGGCGCCCCAGGACCCTTGACCCTTATGGATCTTAGCTTTCCTTGCAAATGCGGGGTCCCCCGGTGCCCTCCAAGCACACCCAGCCCTCAAAAATGTTTTTTCCTGCACACACTGCCACAGGAACCCGTGAAGACAACCAGAGTGTGAGCTCCAAGGGTCAGCTCTCAGCGTCTGCCTCCAGACCACGTCTGCCCTTGGGAGAGCCGTCCAGGACCCTGGAACACTCTCGTCATTTCCTCAAGGCCCTGGAGTGCAGCATCTCAGACACAGCCAAGCCCACGTCCCCACCAAGAGGGCAGCTCTCGGCAGTTACGAGCTGCCCACCCCCCGTCAGTCCCCAGATGCCACCCCTCACACCCCACCCCCACCCCCCGCAAACCCCAGCAAGGCTGGTTTGTCAGGGGCGGCGAGGGCATCCCCGGGGGGCTTGCACACCCTGCCCACTGCCCAGGTGCGGTGGAGCTGGGACTGCCCCGGCTGCCAGGTCTTGGACATTAACTGCAAGCTGGACAAGGAGCAGCCCCGGGACAAGGAACACGTGCCAAGCAGTGCCTAGAGGGCACACCTCCACCCTGGAGGCTGAACCGCTGACCCGTGTGCCCCGGAACCTCCTCGAGGACCCCCAGCCCGAGGCCCAGACCACCCACAGCAGTGTGGCTGGGGACATTCGGGCCTGCTTGTCTGCCCACCACCCCTGCTGTCCCCCCCGAAACTCCTGAGGACAGAACCCAGCTCATCCATCCTCAACTCCCACTGCCCCTCGGCCAGGTGACCAAATGAACAGGCTGGATGAATGTGTGAGCCAGTGATGGGACAACATGCAGACAAACACACCAAGGAACCTGGAGGCCATGAGCCTCCCCTCCTGGCACCCCTCCTGGAGGTGTCAGAAAGGCAGGCCTGAAAGTTTTGAGGCTAGACACATCCTAGACCTTACAAAGCCAGGTGGCCTACGGGCATGGCGGGCTGAGGACACAGCCCAGGTCCTGACCTGGACCCTGTCTTCAGGGAGCTGGGAACAGAACCTACTGCCGCCCGGAGGGGACTCACCGGTCGTCCTGGGCCGGGTGGATGTAATCGGAGGACAGGATGTTGAGAGACAAGATGTTGGGGTCGATCAGGGACTCATCAGTTTCTGGTGTGTTTCGGATCCGACCTACAGGAAAGACCACAGTGCGGTCACCCCCCAGGAGGACAGGCGGAGGTGCTGGGTCCCTGCCTGGGCTGGAGCTCCGGAACAGTGAGGCCACATCAGGGCACCGACTCCCCACGTGGCCACAAGAGTACCAGGCAGGGAGGCCGTGGTAGCGTCTCTGCCAGCCCGGGTGTCAGCACTCAGCGGACCACCCTGGCATCGTTCCTCCTGCAATCTCAGTTTCTAGTTTCTCAGCCATAAATAACTCTCTCAATGTCCATCTCTCTTGCACCCAAGTGATAGGTTCTAACCACCCAGCCTAGAACGCACAAGCCCTTGTTGGGAAAAGAAATCTTAGCAGGATAAGGAGAAATGTTCCCTCTTCTCTTTATACTAGAAGGAAGGGGGAAGGAAGGAAGGAGGGAAGGAAGGAAGGAGGGAAGGACCATCTGTGCCATAAATCTCTCTGCAGGGCACACTTCCAGCCGAGCCCCCTAAGACGCCCCCTCCTGGGGTGGCGGCTCCTGTCTGGGGAAGGCGCCATGACCGCAGTGAGTCCGGAATCCTGCTGGGGGCTTTGTGCATCGTTTCTCGCCTGGTGGTGTTAGAGACCGCAGCACTCCGCTTCTTCAAGGAAGAAACACACACTAAGTTTTCTCCATGAAGCCGTACGGGAAGCACTGGCCTCCCGTTCCCCATACGCAGAGGTGAGGCAGAGCCCAGCATCGGGCCAGGATCCTGTGTCCACGCACGCTGGAGCTGCCTGCCCCACCTCCTGGGAACTTCTTGCAACATTTGGGTTCTAGGAGAAGGCAGGTGTAGGCTCCCCCCAAAGTGCTCCCAGGGTGTGTCCCCCATAGCTGAGTGCCCTGCAGCTCAGCTGTAACGAGAACACTCGCTACAGTGCCAGCCTCAGCCCTCCTCGGCCCCTGGGGTATGTGCGTCAGCAGCGCGCGCTGCCCGTTCGGTGTGGCCAGGTGCTCCGCTGGCAAACGCGATGCCCGGGAGCCCCCGTCAGGCAGAGACGTCCCCTCGCAGGCCTGTTTGGTTTAGGAGGCCCAGAGAGGCAGTGGGGCCTGGAGTTCACACCAGCATCTCCCCACCTCCTTTCAACAACACCTCTCCTCTGCCCACACATGGGACAAACACTCCTGTCTGCATTTGGTCCGTGCGTCGGCTGGGTACGTGCTTCATCTTTTTAAGTCGATTCCATAACTTGCCCTAAACAGCATCTAAGATGAGGATTTGCTAGCTTGCTCCAGCCTTTTACGATTTGTGTGAAAATACAATGTCTAAAATAAAAGCACTTGTCTTGGGCCCCCAGAAGCTCAGGGGTCCACAGTCCTGCACTTTGGGGCCCAGCACGATGAGTCTCCTGGTGGCATCCCTGTGACTGTACCCTCAGGGCCCCCCTATGAGCCCCAGGGACAGCACCCCACAGGGGCTCCCCTCCCGGCCACAGAAAGGCCCGGGAAGGGGCTTCCAGAAGGATCCATCAGCTCCAGGGCAGGGGAGGGGCGGAGAGTTGTCCATGCGCTTGAATGGAAGCTGGGAAGACGAACTTTTACAGCTTGGCAAAAGAAACACCAGAGTTCGGAGTGTGATGTCGTTGAAGGAAAACGTCTGGTCTGTGGTGACCGCTACGAGCTGAACCGTGTGTCGTCCCCTCCCCCCCAAAAAGGATGTGTTGTGGTGCTAGCCTTCGGGACCTCAGCACGTGACTTTATTTGGGCTAGGGTCTTGGCAGATGTCATTAGCTGAGATGAGGTCACGCTGGAGTAGGGGGGCCCTAATCCAGGTCCTCCTAAGAAGAGGCCACATGATGGGTCCCCACCCGAGGAGCACCAGAGAGTCCCCACAAACCAGCAGCAGCAGGAAGAGGCAAGGAAGGGCTGCCCCCTACAGGCTTCAGAGGGAGTGCGCCCTCAGCCTCAGGCCTGCAGGTCTGTGGCAGGACCCATCTGTGCTGTTTGTGCCAGCATGGGACGCCAGCACGGCGGTTCAACAGAGACTGGGCATCATCACCCTAGCCCAAGCTTCCCTCTCCAGGGGAGGGCCTGAGGCACGGAGAGGTTCCATGACTTGGCCAAAGTCACACAGCAACAGGAGCAGAACTGGGGTTAAACTCAGGCATCTGGCCGGGACAGGGAGTTGGTGGAGTGGGTGGGGTCCATGGTCTTCCTGCCAGCCCAGCCCCAGCCCCTAAGGCAGCCCCCACCCATCTCACTCACCCACGACCAGCTCTCGAACTTCCTTCCAGCGGATGTGGCTGCCTGTCTCATGCAGCAGGGTCACGGTAATCCGTCTCTGGATGCCCTGCCAGCACCAGGAAAGAGGATGTGCTCAGATGGCCTGAGGGCCCCAGAGTGGGGAGCGGGCAGGGGCAGGGAGCGCCTCGCACCTGGTGGAGCAGGAAGGTCCCCATGCACGGCATCCCCCCGCGGTGGTCCACCACTGCAGGAATGTAACTGCAAGAGAGAGATGGAAGAGGCTAGCCCCACACCCCTGCACTCCCCCCCACACCCCTGCGCTCTCCCCACACCCCCGTGCGCCCACACACACACACCCCTGCACCCCCCACCCCTGCGCACACCCACACCCCTGCGCTCCCCCACACCCGTGCCCCCCACACCCGTGTGCCCCCACACCCCTGCGCCCCCACACACCCCTGCCGCCCATGCACACCCAAGACCCCCATACCCCTGCACCCCCACACCCCTGTGCCACCTGCCACACACCCCTGCACCCCACACTCCTGAGCCACCCCCACACACCCCTGCGCTCCCCCACACTTCTGCACCCTCCCACACCCCTGCACCCCCCCACACCCTTGCACCCCTACACCCCTGCGCCCCCCCCACACCCCTGTGCCCAGAGGAGCTGCATGGTGAGAACAGGGAAAGCATCCCCTCCCTGTGGCGGAGAGGAGGCGCTCCAGTCCCCGGAGGCCAGTCAGTTGGGCAAGGAGACACAGCGTGCGACACCTCGACCACCCCCAGGGCCCTTGGGGATCCCTGTCCCCAGCAGGCATGGGGACTCACTCGCCATTGGCCTCCAGCTCACAGATCTCGAAGTAGACCAGCAGGTCGTACTTGCAGTGGCAGGGCCCGGGGCAGGGCCGCGCTAGCGTGCTGAGCTTGGTGGCGGGCACTGGGGGACGACAGGAGAGAGGCACCCATTGGTGGGAAGCCATGTCTGCCACGTCCCGGCAGGGGCGGGATGCATCAGGGCAGCACGGGCACCTCGCTCCCCCAGGGGTGGACTCAGGAGAGCCTCAGGTACCTGGCTTGGACAGCGGCATGACCCTTGGGAAGTGGCGGCGCGAGGGCCTCAGGGGGCTGTGGAGAGAGAGGTGGCTGCAGGTGGGGTCTCCGGGACCCTGAGCTGGAGCTGGAGCCAAGGCCCGGGGCTGCGGGGGGAGCTCAAGGCGCTGTCTGCTCCAAGCCCTTGTCTGCCTCCCTGCCTCCCAGGGCCCAGGAAAGGCCCCAGGCTCAGGCCCTCACCAGCCTGGACAGGGGAGGAGGCCCCTGGGGAGCCCAGACCCTGCTGGGGCGGCCCCACGAACCCACGAGAACTGGGCGAGGTCAGACTCTGGTTCTCCGTCCAGGGGCTTCCAGGACAGAGCCTCCCTTGGCACCCCAAGGACAGACGAGTCTCATGGGGCCAGATGCCCTCATGGCCTTTCCCTTTCTCCAACACCCTGGACGCCCCACGTAGCTCCGGGTCCTGTAGGACGGCTGAGAGGGGGATGGAGGTGGCAAGAGACTCCCGCTGCCTGAGAAGCCTCTCTGCGGTTCTCCCTGCGCCATGTTGGGGGTGGGAACGGCAGAGGGGACACCCAGCTCACCCACAGAGCCCCTGGGAAGTCACAGGGGATGAGGGAGATGGAAGGATGTTCCCTCACTCTGCCTGGGGTCCAAGGACTCCAGGAGACCAGGATAGGTGGGCCCCTAGGGTGGCATTCTCCATGGGCACTGTGCCACCCTGGCCATCCCCCCACCCAGCCCCTGCTTCCCTGGCCCTAAGACTCAGCCCACAGATGCCGAGGTCAAGGTCCAGACAGCAATACTCTTTAAGAAACTCGCGGCTCAGTCCTGGAGGGACGTCTCTGACTTGCTCTGGGTCCTGCTGACCCTGGGTGACCGGCCACCCCGTCCATGGGGAAGGTGGGCATCGGGAGGCCTGTCTGGAGCAGGGTGGCTTCGCTGGCAGGGAGGGGGAGAGGGCCCGCACCCTGGAGGGCAGCAGGGGCCTGCATCAGAAGGTCTGAGAAGGGCCCTCCGACCTCCCCCCGACCCCGACCCAGGGCTGCTGACCTGAGCACATCCTTGCAGAGGGGTGGGAACGGGTGCTGCTGGTAGTGGCCAAAGACCTCGAACACGATGGGCTGGCTCTTGATGTACTCAATGAAGGACTTGGTCACCTCCACCGCAATCTGGTGGTTGAGGAGCGCAGGCAGGAGGGTGAGGCCACCCGCCACAGGAGAGGGAAAGGAGGGTTGCAGAGGTGAGTGCTCAGCCTCCCCGGAGAACTGGATTGGAGACCCTGACTGGGCCCGACCTCTGCCCACGAAGAGGTGATGCTCCTCCCTGGTCCTTCCAGCCACGCCTCCCCTCCCGTCCCACAGCCAGGGGCCAGACCCCCGAGAGTGCCCTTTCAGAACACCAAGCTCGAGAGGGGACAAAGGGCAGGGGGCACCTCTGTGGCCTGCTGTGACCCCTCCTGGGCCCTTGCCCACTCACCGAGAGGTGTGGGTTGAATTGTGCCCCCCCACCCCCATTCCTATGTTGCAGTTCTAACGCCCAGGACCCGTATTCAGAGAGAGGGTCTTTATAGAGGTAATCCCAAGTTAGAACGAGGGCATCAGGGACTGTTCAGGCCACACACCCACAAGCCACACTGCCCAGGGTCTGTTTTACACTCCTCGGCGGGCACTCGAGGTCCTGCCACCTGGAGGCTATCATTACGGCCAAGTGATGGCCGCCAGCTGGCTAGCCCTGTTCTCCCGCCTCACGGAGCGACTCTACTCCAAAGCCCCTGCTCTCCTGACAGCCTGGCTGGGGACACGGCCCTGCCTGGGGCTTCCCTGACCTCTCCGGACTGTGCCTGGGTATCCCGGGGCCCTCTGTGTGCCCTGCCTCTCTGCTTCTTCCCCAATACTGGCCAGCGCCACGCTGGGCACCCCAGACATCTTGTGTTCACATCTGCCCGAGGGTGCCCCCAGCCCTAGGCGTAAGCCCACCGAGGCCCCCACTGCCCAGTAACAGCCTACACGCCCCCACCTGGCACCCGAGGCCCCGTGCCCTCACACCCAGGCCCTGCCCAGTTCACGGCTGGGCTCAGAATGGGGAGAAGATATGATGCACGATGACTGCAGCTGGGCTCAGCTTTCGGACAGCTCTATGAAGTCAGAGCCCCGGGGGGGAGGGGGAGCTCTCAGGACGTACGTTCTGGACATGGTAGAAGCCAAGTGGGGGGCCCCTCCCCGTGTTCTTGAGGGGCTCCGTGGAGAAGGCCTCGTCATGGCGATGGATGAAGCTGTAAAGGGAGAGGAGATGCTCGCTGGGCATAGGGGCCATGGGGTGGGGACCTGCAGACAGGCAGGGGTGCCCACACTGCTAAGCGCCCGCCCGCTGTTCTGCAGCCGCACGGGGCGCTGGGGCTCACTTGAACTGGCAGAAGATGTCGGCGTATTCAGCGGAGATGCTGGATGCCTGCAGGACGGTCACCCGGAAGGTGAAGGTGCTGCCCAGGCGCAGATGGTCCAGGGCAGCGTCCAGGGGCCCGTCCAGGGGGGCTTTCTCGGGGCTGTCCAGGAGGAGGCCTTCTGGAGGCACGGCTGCTGGGAGCCAAGGGTGGAGCAACGTGGCAGGACCTCTAAAGGGCCTAGAGCCCAGGGTCAGGCGAGGAGTCCACACAGCCTCCTCCCCCGGAAACGTCTTACGGCCTCCCTGGGGGACCCTGGGAGTCGGGGCTGAGCCAAGAGGGGACAGGCCCTCTGTGGACTGCGGTGGGGCAGGTGTGGCCACCCACCTGAGCAAGTGTTGTTGTTGACCTCGTCAGCTGAGGGCCCGGCATCCGCACCCTGGCCCTGACCTTCCACGATACGAAGCTCTTCCTGGGAGGTCCCAGAGCGGGACATCCCCACCACCGGGCAGGACTCAGACTGGAACTGAGTGGGTTGGGGGCCAGAGTCAGAAGGTGCTGGCTCAGGGCGAGGCCGCGACAGCCCACTGAGGACCCCGGAGCCAGGCCATGGCCTTGGCGGGCCTGCGTTCCAGACCTGCCCCTGCCTAGATGGGCACCCACCTCCCTTGGCCTCAGTTTCCTATGCTGCTGTGGCCGGAGTCGGCTGCAGAGGGGAAGGTGGGAAACGGCTCAGGTGGGGTGATGGGGGCCTGGTGGGGATGGGGTAAGAAGGAGCCTTAAGAAGGAGAGGGGAGGAGCCTCTTGTGAGCTAAGCCCAGGATGGGGGCACCGGGCAGGACCCTCCCCCTCCCCCTCTCTCTGCCTGAGAGCAGAAAGGGGAGCACAGGCGGAAAGCACTGTCTCCTTTGAGTGAGGACCGAGCAGGGGTGGCACCTCGTCCTCTGGCACCAGAGCAGGGCCAGCCCAGCACCTAATGGCATTGGGACTGTGAGGAGGGGCCCCTCTAGCTCTCACTGGGGCGTCAGGGAAGGGCAAAGATGGAAACACAGTGTCCAGGAGAGCGAGCCCAAGAGAAGGGGAGCTGGGTGGGTGGGTGGAGGCATCCTGGCGTCTGGGGGTGCATGCAGCCAAGGGCCACGTGGGGAAAAAGCAGGGACAGACCCAGGGGAGGCCGTGGTGAGGAGACAGACGGACCCCTTGGGTCACAGGACAAGTCAGATAGTGAGAGACCGGGCAAGCCACAGGGCCTGGGGCCTGGGAAGAGAGGAACGAACCCCAGGAGGGCCCAGGGCCTACAGGGCAGGTCCCGAGCCTGGCGGGTATGCCCGGGCCCTCAGCACAGCTGGCCCCTGGGGTCGGGCTGGAGGGGGGTCATTGGTGTTGGGTGGCCAGGCCAACGCTTGCGTGTACCTTTTCAAAATGCTGGTCGTCGAAGGAGATTCTGGCGGTTCCTGACTGTCGGACACCGGAGCCATAGTCAGGGGCCTCTTCATCAGCTGAAACGGGAACAGAGCCGACGGTCAGGGCCCGGCTTGTTCCCCAGGAGGCTTTGGCAGAGCCAGTCTGAGCCGCCAGGCAGGGGCAAGGCACAGGAACTGGGACAGGCTCTGACCCGGGACAGGGGATCCCCAGCACTGCCAACCGCAGCTCCAGAACACCCAGGGCGCCGTCCCGGGCACTCAGACCACCAGCCTGTGCCGCTCGGGGCCCAAGAAGGGCCACCTCCTCAGCATGGCCGGCCCTGATGGGGCCACAGACTCCACATCTCAAAACCAAACTATGACCCCTGCCCCTCCATTGAGTCCTGGCCACCGCCCCCATCCCCAGACTTAGATGCTCCAGCAGAGTCTCACTGGGCAGAGCCCACATCACAGGGTCCTCCTGGCTTCACCCCCAGAATCACAGCTGTCCCTCTGCCTCCACCCTTGCAGGCCTGCACCATCTTCCATCTGGACCCTCAACAGCCCCCAAGCACCCCTCACTCAGCTCCCATGCCTGCACCCCACCCCCCCACTCCCCTCCCTTTACAGAGTCCTGTGGTTTCCCATTGCTTCCCACCCCTTGTCCTGCTGCCCCAGGGACACCCCCCCGCCAGACCTGGCTTCTGTCCCCTCCCCAACCCTGACTCCAGTCACTCTGGCTACACCCCACCCTGGGAGGCCTCTAGGACCCTCCAGGGGCTCCAACCTCCTCTTCTGGAGACCCTAGTGGGGACAAACCCTGCTGTGTTCTCGACCCCAGCCATTCAAGGGCCCGGGGCTGGCCCAGGACCCGAGTACCACAGAGCTCGGTGCTCAGGGGTCCAACAAGCGGACACTCGCAGGGCAGGTGGGACTTCTGTGACCACTGGAGCTTTTTGAAGTTGCAGCTTCTCCACCATAGCATTAGACAGGGAGTGTCAAGTGTGTCCAAGTACAGACCGCATCCGCCTACAAAGCAGGCCACTCAGTGGGACCAGCTCCGAGGCTCAGCCTGGTCACAAAGGGCCAAGAGCTCAGGGGGACAGAGCTCCCCCAAGGTCACAGGGACAGCGTCGCCCATGAGCAATGAGGGTGGCACGAGATGTCCCTAGCATCCCTGTCCTCTGTCCTTCCCCCACTCAGGATCCCGGGGGTCTCGGCACCACAGCGACATGACTGGGACGCACCATAAAGATCACCTGGAAATTGAGGGCCAGTGAGAATTTGGCAAAAGGGTCCCAGAAGTACAACCAGAGCCCCTTTAGTGGTTGGGCCATCCAGGTGGGGTAGGGTGGCACAAGGCCTCACCGGTGGGATGCTCGTGCTCCGAGCAGCCCGGCCCCACCTTGTCTGGGAGACACTCTGCAGTGGACTCCCCAGGGTGTCCGGGCTGCCAAGGCCATGGGGAGGAGACGGAGCGAGGCCACGGTGGAGGCGCAGGGGCCCGAGGGCCAAGAAGGCAGTAATGGCTGCTAGAGCGTGCGAGCACAGGCCCTCGGGCCTGCCGCTTCCTAGTCAGATAAGGGTGTTCACAGCTGTGCTCTGGAATGACCTTTCAACATGCCTGTTGGGTGGCAAGCTTCACATGGGATGCCATTTACAGGGAAGCACACCCAGTCTCAAAGGCATTCATTCTGTGGCTTTCCTGTCCTGGGACCCTGGCCAGGGCAGAGGGGGCTCAGCAGCAAGAGGGTGTCCACCTCTGCAGCCAGGGGGCTTGTTCTGCAGGCCAACGGTGGAGGGAGGGTGCGCAGCCTCTGGGGGGAAAGGCCAGCTCCAGAGGGGCCGAGGGGTCTGAAGGAGGGGCACACTGGGGAGTCTGGAGGGAGGCTCTGAGAGCTGTTGGAGGGGGGGCCTGGGGTCTGTGCACCTGTGCTGGGCTCCAAGATGGCAGGGCGCTAGGAGAGAGCACCACTCTGCACTCGGCTGGGGTCTGGGTCCACCTGGGCTGCCTGATGGGAGGGAGGGGGCCCCTGAGCTACAGTGGGCTCAGGCAACCCTGGGCTCAGCCTGCACAGTGTCGGGGGGCCCACCCCCTGGCAGACCCGACCCGGGAGAGTCTGGAAGGACGGAGCCTGGAGCTGGGCAGCAGGGGCTTCTCCTGGAGTGCCCTCCTGGGCGCCGGCAGCCAGCGTGCCAGCTGGGGGGCCGGAGAAACAGAGGCCAGCGACATGCTGGCCATGGCGTGGTGCCAAGGGGACTTCCCACCCTGGGCCGCCCCACACGCACCTGAGGTGGCCTGGACGGCCACGCGGAGGAAGCCCTTCACCTCTCCCTTCTCGCTGACGACGGCCACGCGGTGCACCAGGGGCACGGGGTACAGCAGGTTGCTCAGGTACACGAAGGCCCTGGGGGGTGCAGAAGCCGAGGTCAGGGCCTCCCCGCAGCGTGCTGGCAACGGCACTGGCGGCAGCACGGCCCGGGCTCACGACACGACACTGCGAAGCAGAGCGAGGGCAGCGAGCAGGCGGGACGGGTGGGGGGCTGTGCTGGGGTGGGGGAGGGTTGGGGGGCGGTCCCTGGGCTGCAGAGGAGACAGGAGGAGGCAGGGGGCAGAGGAGGAGGAGGGCGTGCGCAGGGCGGGCAGAGAGGAAGTGCGGAGTGGGGCTGGCACAGGGCAGAGCCCGCGGGGCCATACCCACTGTCTGAGAGCTGAGGAGGGAGGTTTCAGCCTGCTTCAAGGAGGAGGAGGACCTGGGGACCCGGCCACGCCGAGCTCTGACCTCACACTGGCACTGATGCCTGGCAGTCCCTCGGCCTCCCGCCCCTTTCCCAGTGACCCTGGACCTCAGGGCCCCATGGACGGCTCCTGTGGCAGAACACATCTCAATTCCTTCTCAGACCCGTCTAGGAACACAGCGGGCTCACAGTGTCGGCCGACGGGGCACCACCCCCAGCTCAGGGCCAGGGAAGTTGGCTGAGCAGAGCCCTAAGGAACCCCTAGACTGCACAGCACTGCCTGGTGAGCCTCCGTCGGCCACCCACTGCGTGCCCAGGGCCCTTCCCATCCGAGCGGCTCAGCTGTACACCCGGCGAGTGGCAGGGCAGGCTGGGTGGTGGCCGCGTCACCCAGGAGTCTGCCCAACTCCCTGAGCTAGCCAGCGTGCAGAGGACAGCCAGGAGGACCAAGAGGACCCTGAAGACCCGGGCCACCCAGCCAGGCGGGCAGGCGGATGTGGGGCGCACTTGCTCCCTGCTCAGGGCGCCCTTCCCAGGAGGACTCCTGGCACAGGAACACGGGCGGGCTCACGTGAGCCCGGCCTTGGTGAGAACCTGCCGCTCTGACCATCCTGCAGCGCACGGCCTGCCCCCCACGTTGCCCTCCCTTCCAGGCACAGAGCGACAAACAGCTGCTGCTGGAACCCAGGGGCGCAGGCTTCAACAGCCCTGAGCTCCCGGGAGGATCTTGGGGCAGCTGGGGGTGCCCGGGCAGGGATCCAGCTTGGGAAAGGAGGGGCAGGATTTGGACACAGAAAGGTAGGAGGCGTGCGGGAGCAGGTGCACAGGTGGGTGGCGGGAGGCCCAGAGCCTCCGCCAGGGAGAACCACGGAGGTCCAGAAGCAAGAGCCACCGTGGGGGGTGGTGGTGAAGGGGAGGTGGGGGAGGGGAGGTCGCAGTCTGCGGGCCAGGTGGGTGCTGGCCCCGGGGTGCATGACCCAGGGTGGAGCTGGGAGGAGAAGGGAGAGAGATGTCACCCCACCCCCCTGCCCCGCTCCGCTTGCTCAGAGGTCAGATACCACCCAGGCTGAGCCACTGGCCTCGCCCCACACCTGAGCTCCCAGAGGACCCCCTACAACTGTAGTCATGGGGCGGGCCATTCCCCAAGGACCCAAATTCCAGGCCCTGGTGCCCCCTCACCTCCACTCCCACTGGCCCTCCACCCACAGAAGGTCAGAAACCTGAGCACCATCTGGCTCTTGTCTCAGATGCATTGGTTCTACCCCAAATGTCTCTGCGGAGAGCCAGCCACCCCTCTGCTTCCCCCACGGCCCCCACAGCAGCCAGAGGCGGCTTGGGGCTCCAGCCAGACTTCCACACACCCTCAGTGCTGGCCAAGCCCACCGTCCAGCCACCCTCTGTCCCGGGACACCCCAGGCGCTCTCTGCTCCCAGCCCCCACATCACATAACTCCCCATGGCCATCTGTTTGTCTGACTCAACCATGGGTCTGTGTCTGCCAACCATCTCTTGCTTCCTGGGCAACCCCCAGACCAAGACAGGCGCCAGCTAGAGGGAAAGGTTGTGCTACCCTAAGGGGCTGAGTGTCACCCTGAGTGTTAGCCCCTGGTGGCTTCCTGGAGCCCCTCTCCTCCCCAGCAAAGTGCCCTCTCTGGGAATACCCCAGAGGAAGACGGTTCCAAGGGAACTCACTGTCCTTTTTGGGAACTCACCGAAGGGCAGCTGTGTTGATGGATTGACTAGGACAGGGGTGGGGGCTCTGCTGCCCCTGACCACCCACCAAGATGAGGTACGGCAGTGGCCGGCAGAAGCCAGCCCTGGCCCTGGTCACAAAAGGAATCTGAGGCTCAGGGAGCAGAAGCCCCTTGCTGCAGCAGCATAGGACACCCCGCTGACAGGGACTGGCCAGGGCTGGCTGGTGGGCCTCGCCAGCACCCACCTCGGGATGGGGACGATGGTGGCCTGCCCTCCCTGGGACTCCGTCATCCTGGCCAAGGGCCTTTGCTTGAAATTGGGGATGTGTGAGGGGGGCAGCCATGAAAGGAGCAAGGCCTTGAGGTCCAGAAGGGGAAGTGGAGGAAGCCCAGGACTCAGGCTGCAGAACAGGCCCAGACGCTGCTCTGCCCCCTTGGCTGGGCCCCACCTGGCCATCCCACCACACTCGACAGCTAATGGGACCGAGCAGCACAGCCCTGAGCTGCAGAGGTCCTCCAGTCAGCCCCCACCCCACCTTTCAGGGTAGGGCCTCGTTCCTGGGGCAGGGCCCACTGTGGGAAGCCCCGTGTCGGGAGGCAGAGAGGCACTAAGGAGGCCCCCAGGGGCCCCAGGCACAGACGGAGGGCCCACAGCCTGCCCACCCCCATCTATATTCTGCAGGGAACCAATAGGAGGACCCTCAGAAGCAGGGGGACACCTCTCACTGGGGATCAGGTGAGGGCACCGTGCCTGGCACGAGAGTCCTTAATCAGGATAGCCTCCTGGGCTATCCAGAGTCACCCAGCCAAGAGGTGAGCCAGCGTCAGGCCACTGCAGAGCCCCTGGCCTGGGGCTGCCTTCCTAGAAGGCTCAGGGGTGCTTCCTCAGGGGTTGACTCTGGGCGTGCAGGGCTCTGTGGTCACCCAGAGTGCCACTCACAGCACCCCAGAGGTGACCCCTACTCCTTTCTGAGTTCACAGGGAGAACCCCCACCTACTTCCTGATGCTCCTCCCCGTCCCTCACCATGGCCAGGGCAGAGAGAGGCTGAGGCAGAGGGCAGGGCCCGGTCCAGGTCAGGAGGTGAAGCGGGTGCAGGCAGGCCCTGACTCGGTTCTCTCCTTGAGGCCTCACTTCACAAAACACGCTGTGCTCTTCCAGAATGGACGCTTTCTGACAGGCTGCTAACCCATGGGCTCAAGAACCTGTATCACTGTGCAGATCTAAGGTTCCCACAGACCAGATGGGGGCTGGGCCTCTGGTGACCCCAAGGCCCAAATCATCCCATCAGCGGTCCATGGGTGAAAAAGCCGTGGCGCAGTCCTAGCTGCTCACTGCATCCTGAGCTGGCTGGGGGCCAGCTCGGACACAGCGGGGCCACCGGCCCCGGGCTGCAGGGCCCCTACAGCTCGTCACTCTCAGACGCCCACTCCTCACATCTTGGCAGCAGATGTGAGGCTGTCCTAACCCCCGACACACCTTGGTTCCCCTAGGTGTGCATCTAGCACGGCACTTACGGCTGGTGCACTGGCACGTTAGGACCCCTCCACAGAGCAACACGAGACAGAAAGGAAGGTGCTGGGGGCTGGGGTTTAAACCCACAGGCTGGCCCTTCTCCAGCTCCAATGGATGCAGACGCCACACTCCAATGCCCACCCGCTCGGTTCACACAGCTAATTAATTAAGTAGATCAATTCTTTCCTGATCTTTTAGGCTTTCCTTCTGTCAGAGAAGAAGGAAAATCCGAGGACTCGTGACATCGAGAACAGCAAAGCCCAAGTTCAGACCCTTAGACAACACGTCCTGTTTGTGCTCCCAGAGGCAGGGCCTCCCAGGGCTGGGGCCTCGAGGGACCCCCTGGTGGGAGGTGGGGGATATTACACAACGAACAAGACCCCTGGGGTCCACGGCCAAACCCCTTTCCCCCTCTCTGAAGGTCGTAACCCAGCTGTGAGTGAACACGTGTGCACATGCTTCCCTAGGGCGTGCAGGTGGGACACCCCCGGAAGGCAAGAGAGCATCCGGTGCCAGATGCTGGGTCCACTCTCCTTCCTGCCACCCTGAGTCCCTGGGACCTAATCGTGAGACAGCGATGGGCACATCAGCCAGCAGGGACCTCTGGGGCCCCGCAGCCACCACCCCCAACGGCGGCAGCAGCCTGGAGGACCCCACACCCCAAGCAGAGCTTAGCCTGACCCACAGAAGCCAGGACATGAGGAAATGGGACCCATGGCACGGATGTTGGCCTGCCCTTCGCTGCACTGTAAATGCCAGAAACAGCCTGACGTGAGCAAGGGACCAGAGCTGGCCCAGGGCTGCCCGGAGGGCCCTGCTGGCCAGGGAGGCCTGTGGCCTCGCCCACTGCATCACCCACTGCACACAGGGAGGCCTGTGGCCTCGCTCACTGCATCACCCACTGCACACAGGGAGGCCTGTGGCCTCGCCCACTGCATCACCCACTGCACACAGGGAGGCCTGTGGCCTCGCCCACTGTATCACCCACTGCACACGGGGAGGCCTGTGGCCTCGCTGGTGACGATTCGGGCTAAGCAGCCCTGAGCACAGAGGGCACCGAGCTGGGAGCTGAGGCACTGGCCATGCCAGCCCAGGGGCACAGTGTGGACCCAGAGCAGGGCGGCGTTTTTCCACGCAGAGCCTGGAACACTTCCTTTGGGTGCTCCCTCCTCCCCCTTCCCTGCACCCTCCATCCCTGGCAGCCAGCCCCTCGCCCTCCTCCCTGCAGCTCCCACCCCGTCCAGCTTCTGCAAACGGTGCTGGATAATCAGCCTGGGTGGTATCTGACCTCCTGGCCAGGAGGATTATCGGCGGGGGGGAACCAGAGCCCCCAGGCCCACTTCCTCCACCCGGGTCAGCCCATCCCACCTACCCACTTCACCTGGCACCCCAGACCACCAGAGGGAGAGGCCACTGGGGAGCTAACCCTGGCCAGGGGTGAGGAGCCCAGGGTCAAGACGTGGGAGGCCCACGCTGAGGGGGGCTTGTCCGCAGGGGGAGGCACCTTGAAGCAGGCTGAAACCCGCCCGGAGAGAGAGGAGGCGGCAGAACGGCAGAGCCAGGGCTGAGTGTGGCGGGAGGGGAGGAGGCAGGGCTAACCACGAGATTGGTGAGGTGCAAGACGCATGCTGGGGCCAGGAAAGCCTTTCCGAAGGGAGACAAGAGTGGGCGCCCCAATTCTGCTTAAGCTTTGGAGAGAGAGCCAGCAGCTTCCAGAAGGATAAAGGGAACCAAAGATGGGGGGTCCTTCTCGGGGCCTGGGCCTGCACAGCTGCTGCGCGGGAGAAGCCAATTCTTGCCAAACCGAAAAGATGGGGACGTTTCCAAATGAAACCCTTCACAGACCGCCCGCCGTAGGGGGGCTGGCCTCTCATTGATGACTTTGGTTTGGTTTGTTTTTTTCGTAACATCTCAGATCCACAGAAGGGGGAAAATGTTGGAAGGACCCAGCTCTTTCTGGCTGAGACTGCAGAGCCCACACCCCGTTTCTCCCGGTGCCCTCTCGCTCCCCTGCGCCCTGAGCCCATGCCTACCTGACACCGGAGCGACTCCTGGGCCCACAGCCCAGGGCTTCTAGAGGCCTGCGTGGAGCTGGCCCCCCGGGGCTACGCCCCCTGTTGGGCTCAGCAGAGCGGGAGGCCCAGATGAGGGGCATCTCAGAGGGAGAGAGCCCCATGTTTGTATCCAGGAGGCCAGCACGTCACACTCATGGAAAACTAGTCAGAATAAATCCATGACATGCACCCGCGGAAATCTGCTTGCTTGCAAGAGAAGTTGGCGGGGCTTTCATTCCAAGGTCTGCACCCAAGGGCTCCCCATGTGAACCCCCTAATCTGGGGGCCAGCCTCAGCCTTCAGCTTCCAGGCCGGTGCTCCGAGGTCAAGACCTGCAAAAGCTCCCACTGGCCTAGCCCCAGGAAGCGATCTCAAACTCAGAGAAGGTCACTGTTGAAACTGTCTTACACTTTTTATATATTCGTAAAAGCTAAATGTAGCTGTTTCGTAAGCCAAATGCTCTACCACTGCAGCTAGGTTTCTAGATCTTTCCTTCACCTGTTTTGCTTCCATTCCACGGTCATGAAAACATGAATGGCAGCTGCATCTGCCCAGTCTGCTGGCAAGGTCTGGGCTGCCCCGGGGCCTCTGCTGCACCTCCTGACCTTGGCCTCCCTCTTCCGTCCAGAAACTGTAAAGGGCCCTCTCTGCAAAGGGCACTTCCCGAGAAGTGTGGGCCACATGTGCCGTGTCTCGCCAGGACAGCCCAGAGGTCAGGAGGAACGAACTGTCCTCACACTGGACGGAGAAAGGCTCAGGGAGAGGCAGGGCCTCAGGGTCCACTGGGCCCCAGGCTTAGGAGGCAGACCGTCCCCTGCCTGAGCACCAGCCCTTCCTTCCTGCCTTCCAGGACGGTCTCCTCCAGGTTCTGTTCCTTCTCCCAGAGGGTGTGGCAGGGAGAGCAAACCAGGAGCCTCTACCTCTGGGGCAATAGCAGAAGGAGGCAGAGGGGAGCGAAGCCGCCTCAGCGGGTGGTGGGTGCCAAGACGCAAACCCCCACTTTCCCAGACGCCCCCCACGGGCCCTGCTCCGGGACACTCCCCCCACGGACCTAGAGCCTCTCTGCAGGAGGAGCTCGGCCTGCACGGAGCCGGAGGGCCGAGCTCTGGGTGCACCACCCCTCCTGTGACTGGGACCCTGACTGTCCCTGCTGGGCACGCTCCAGGATGGCCAGGAGCCCTCTCGCTCCCTCACGCCCTCTCCTCGGAGAGAGGCCAGCCCCTCGGCCTGCCTCGGCCTGGGGGTCCGGGGAGCTGCCCCGCACGCCGGGGGCCATGCCCTGACGGCGGTCGAATTGTGCCCGCAGCAGTGCTCCTGCACAAAAGAGCTGGTTCCTTCCCAGCATGCCGTCCTCGACCTCACCAACCTTCCTACTAAACTGAACAGGGGGGGCCGGTCGTAAAACGGGTCCCGGCCGTCGCATAGCGCGTGCTCCGGAAAGACGTCGTCCTCCAGGTCCTCCTCCTCCTCCTCCTCCTCCTCCTCCTCCCCCACGCTCTGCTCCTCGGCAGGCTCGGTGGCGTCGGAGTCGGGGCTCGAGAAGGTGGGGGAGGGGGTGAGAGCAGCCATGCGCTCGCTCATGCATGTGTTGAGAAGAGGGTAGCTGTTGCAGCCAGAGATGACTGAACTGAGGTTAGTACGACAAGACAGAGAGAAGTTAACACCAGCTACTCGCAGGGACGGATGGGGCGGGGGAGGGGGGCTTCTGCTTAAAACCAAAACCAAACACACAGACCATCAGGAATGCTGCTTTCAAAGACGAGAGAACCAAAAGTGCACCCCGTCCCCAGGCTTGGAAAGAAACCGCACATGTGGTCAGTGGGAGGCTACGGAAAGTTCTGGAAAGCACCCGCTGGTGTGATCCTGGCCAGGTGTGGCTGAGGTCGTGTGAGGACCGGGTGACACACATTCACACCCGCGGACATGTGTAACCTGGCAGTCACCGCCCCGCAGCAGGTGCGGGTGGCAATGCTGAGACCCCCTCCCCTCCCCGGATCCCCAGATTACAGGGCCCACTGGTCTGTGGACAAGGGCGGCTGGGGGGTGCCTCAGATGCTGAAGGGTGGGGACAGGGGAGTCGAGGTGGAAGAGGGCCTCTTGATGGGGTCCCCCAGCTGGGGGTCTCGGCCTTGGGAGGAGGCCCATTCCCTGCCCCCGCCACCTTCTCTCTCTCTCTCTCTCTCTCTCTCTCTCTCTCTCTCTCTCTCAGCCTAGGGAGGGAAGGAGGCGCCCACCTGCCCACCAGCCGGAACCAGGGAAATCGGTCGTAGAAGGGGTCTCCGCCAGTCACCACATTGTCACAGTCCTCAATGACACTGGAGGGCACCTCAGCTGCCCGGTCGTACATCTCCCGCATCAGGTCCAGGCGCTGCCTGCAGGGGCACAGAGATCACCGTGGGCCCAGGCGGAGCAGCCGGCAGGCCATGCCTCCTGCTGGGGACAGCGCGCTCGGCCCAGATCCAGCCATAGCTCAGCGTCATCCAAGGTTCAACGTGGTTTGCTGACAGACCCTCCACACTCCTCAAAATCCGTCAACCACAAGCAATAAACTTCCAGGTAAGCACGCGAGGCACCGCTAAATCCTCTTGACGCTGACCCAGTGGCAGCCAAGGTGATGTGAGCGGCAGGACGGGCCTGGAACTGGAGGGGAGGGGACAGAGAAGGCCCCCACCAAAGCCAGGGTGGGGCAGCCTGGGATGGGGGATCGTGTCACGGGGCCCTTAGAACTCAACGGAACCAAGTGCAAATTGGCGATAGGATATAGACACAGATAATATTTTAAAAATGATTATCCCTAGAAAAACCAACATGCTGTAGAAGAAAGGAAATGCAGTCATTTCCCCCTAGAACTCGGGAGTGACAGGAACAAGGTGTTTGTCCTCACAGAAGTCCCACCGTAGCCCTGGGGAGGGTGGGAAGGGGCCGTGAGCGTGGCCTTTGCTCGCACAAGTCTTAGGGGAGCGCGGGTACCTGGGTGTGAGCGTGTGTGCGCCAGTGTGTGTGTCCGCGTGTGAATGAGCCATACTAGAGAGGAAGGCGTGCGAGCGTCTGTGAGTGTTGAGGGGTGTATGGGGGTGGGTCTGGGTAGGACCCAGTGTGCATTAACAACGTCTTCCGTTCTCTGTAGTCTATGACGTCATGACTGCCCTGGGGCCTCGCTGGGTGGCCAGCCAGCCCGTGAACAACTTGTGGGTGAGTCCCACCCGTCATACACAAACCAACCCCACACGCCCTTACCTCGCTCACCACCAAGTCAGCAGCCCCTGCCCGAAATCTCCCTAGGGTCAGGCACTAGGCAACCCCGGCAGCCTTGGGCTCCAAAGCCCACCAGGAGAACTCAAAGTGGCTAGTCCCCGCGGATGGCCCTGCCCCGCCGAGGCTGAGGCCTCACCTGCCTCTGCTCTTGTCTCCGTCCTGACGGCCAGGGCTCCCTCCCACCTGCATGGCCCTGCCTCTGTGCAGGGCCCCTCGCGTCCAGGGCACCCCCAGCAGCATTAGACTTTCCTTTGATGGCACTGACCTCAGTCTCGCTCAGTCTCTCTCTAGATCGAGCTGTACATTCGAGCGAGCACATGGGGAGCATGGAGCTGGAGGAAAGACGCCTCTCTCAGGGACAGCGGCGCCTCCCATCCAGCCCCTCCAGGCCCCTTCCCTGTCCTGCCTGGGATCCCTCCGGTCCCGAGGTGGAGACGCACCCTGCTGAGCTCTCCGGAGGACGCGGCCTCACCCAGCACTGCTCTGGAGGCTCCCCGCGCACCCCTCAGGGCCAGCTTGCCCGTCCCGCATGCGCCGCTGACCCCCACGGCCCCCCCGCAGCACCACTGTGGCAGCAGCAGGAGAACACGGATTCTATAATTACACTTTTTCCTTCTGATTTTGAAAGCCATCACAGCAGAACAATCACCACATCAACCCAGGAGCCCCGTGAACCCGCACCCACCCCCACCGCTCTCCTCGCGCCCCCCCACCTGAGCTTCTCCAGTGTCCAGTAGTGGGTGGCCCCATTCTTCTGGTCCTGGACCTCCACGGCCACAATGGTGCGGGGGAAGGGGCGAGTCTCCCGGTCTTTGGCGGCCTCTGGGGGCAGCAGGTCTGGCGGCAGCGGGGAGTAGAGTGTGTCCGTGAGGAGGACAAACTGGAACTGGACCTGCAGAGCGGGAAGATGACCACCCGTCAGCCCCTTGGTGGACGGGGGCCAGGCCCCAAAGGGCTTCCTCCCCTCCTCCCCACCCCACGCCCCGCATGTTCACTGGAGCCTTCCGGCCAGCAGCAGAACAGAAAGCTGCACCCTCTCACACGTGCTCCTGAGCAGGAGGGCGCACGCCCCCCGGGGCCGGCCCCGGGCCTCCCTCACCCTGCCCACCGCTCTCAGGGGCCCAGGTCAGGGACAGCGCTGCGTCCTCCCTGGAGGCAGGGATGCCCAGCACCACGTCCCCCTGGAAGCGGGATGTGTGAAGGCGGCAGCGGCCAGCAGGCAGCGGGGTGGGAGCCCACCTTCTTCTTGAGCTCAACGCTGATGGCATTGGCCTCCTTGAGGAAGATGGCATTGCCCCACAGCAGGTCCCGCAGAGACGTGAACTGGTACCACTTCCACTTCCGGAAGGCCCAAAGCGCCAGCTCACATTCCCTCTCTGTCCACGGGACTGCGGGGAGAGGCGTGTGTGGTCACCACGGAAGTGCCGCAACTCCCCGCTCTGGCCGGGGCAGAAGGAAGCCGGCGGAAAGTTCTGCCCCCAGAGTGGCCAGAGGGGCCGCCCAGAGACTGGAGCTCGCGGAGAGGCCGGTAAGCTCAGAGAGGGCTGGCAGCCGTGTGCGGGCCGCGGTGGGTGCGGGCGCCCGAGGAGGCCAGGCAGGAGGGCCAACCGGGGCTGAGCCTCACGCCCTGGCCCGGCTCCCACGCCTCTGCCCACTGCGCCTGCACCAGGAAGGACACAGGGCCAGCAGGATGGTCCTGCCCGGGCTCCCAGGCCCGGCCCCTCTCACCCAGTGCTCCTGCCTCCAGGGAGGGAGCCTCATCGGGTAGATGATAGCACACAGGGGAGGCCAAGGTCACGTCAGCACAACGGTACTGAACAGCTGACTGGAGGCCAAGCTGGACACGAAACCCCGGCCTGCCTCCTCCCCATCTGCCCTGCCTGTGGCCACCCTCGTGCCCACAGCGGCTCGAGGTCACAGCTGGCGGGCCGCCCGAGGTGGTGCTCAGAGAGGTGCAGTCACACTCCTCACGAGCAGTGTGACCCAGTCCTGGGGAAGAGCACCAGCCTCATGCTGGCAGGATGGGTGAGCCGAGGCTACACCCTGCCAGCACCGCGCTCCCCATCACCCGAGCTGGTCCACGGAAACGGCGTGCACGTGCACAGGTGCCTTCCTGCTGCAGCCCAGCCTCCCCCCGGTCCTGCCGCGACAGGCCAGGGACCCCAGGGCAAAGGTGCTGACCAGCTGATCTCCAGGGAGTGGCCTGGGGGCTCCTCTTGTCCGAGACCCCTCCCGAGCCCAAGGCCCAGGCCCTGCCGGCGGAGAGCCCCTCACCTTCATCCTCTGGCTCCTCCTCCTCCTCGTTCACCTCCGGGTAGTACCTGGAGTCCATCTGCTTCTGCAGGGCCTCCAGCTTGCTCTCGTAGTCCTGGCCACGGGAGGAGCACTGTGGACCCACGTGCGCGCCCGGCCCCCTCCCCGGCCTCCCGCCTGGGCCTCCATCTACAGGCCCCAGGGCCTGCCCAGGACGTCCGGAGGCAGCCCCACCACAGTGAGGGCTGGCCCAGCGGGGACCCTGGCCCCCGACCCCAACCCTGCAGGGGGCCTGACAGGCGGAGCTGTCCTCACCAGCCTCTGTTGCTCCAGCAGGTAGGTGGCCTCCTCACGCTCCCGGCGGTACTGGTCCTCCAGCTCCTGGAGCCTGCAGGAGCGGGCGGGGGTGAGCGGGCACAGTGGGAGTGAGCGTGGCGGGGTGCGCAGGGGGCCCCAGCCTCAGGCCTCACCTCTGCTCCATCTCCTGCTTCATGTCAATGCCCTGCTTTTCCAGCAGCTCTCGCTGGGCAAAGGCCCAGTCCACGGGCTCAGCGGGTGTCTCGGCGCAGGGCGTGCGCTCGCGCTCCTGCCTCGCCTGCTCAGGGTGGTTGAACCGGAACACGTGGCTCTTCCCCATGATGATGCGGTTTCCTGGGGGACAGAAGCCAGGCTGGCAATGGAGGGGGCGGGGACTGTGGCCTGGTGATGGCCTCCAGGGGTGGGGGTGGGGAGGAGAAGGCGCAAGCGGGGCACAGGCACTTCCTCCAGCTTGCCCACCACAAGGAGGGCCGCCGGGAGCCACCCCAGGTCCCTGCTCTGGGCCAGCCACCTGCCCCGTGGCCAGGACCTCACTCTCTCCCCAAATCCACCTCCTCCATCCCTCCCCATACAGCAGCCAACAATGTTGGCAAGAGTCCTGGTGCTTTTCCACCATACGATCCTTTGCCTTACCCCACACGTGCCGCCCCCCATCCTGGTCTCCTGACCCCGTGCCCTGGCCCTGGATGCCCCTCCACACCCGGGGGCTGTGCTCGGGCCCCTCCTGCAGCATGGGCTTGAGGGTCCTTCCCTGCCCATCCGCCTCTCCACAGGCTGGTGCAGGGCGGGGGCTGGTCTGCATGTGCCCGGGGCCCCCCAGGGCAGATGCATCCACCAGGGCAGCAGCACCCGCTATCTTTGGACACAGCCTAGTTTCCTTCCAACTTGGGGCCCACAGGGGCTGGCCCAGCTCCTCCTCCCACGCCAGCCCCTGTCCACTGGTGGGTGCCCCCTAAGGCCTCCCTCAGCTCCTCCCCCAGCCACCTTCACCGGCCACCCTCAGCTGGTCACCACTCTGCCCCCCCTGCCCTCGGGCCAGGATTCTAGCCGGGCCCAGGTGCCAGGAGGGAGACACCAAGCTGAGTGCACAGACCCCAGGTGCCATCCTGAAGCAGCAGAGCGGGGAAGGCACACCTGTGTCCAGGCCCTCGTCATACCTGACCGCAGGATGCTGGGCTCCGTGACTTTCTTGCCATTGACATAGGTGTCTGCGCCCTCGCAGGGCTCCAGGGTCACCACAGCTATGGGACAGAGGAGGACTGTGAGGGACCGTCATCCTGGCTGGTCATGCCCTCTGTCCACATGCACGGCTCGGCTCACCTGGCCACCCAGGTGCGGCCCCCGCCAGGCCTCTCTCCACCCTGCTAGCTGCAAAGCCTGACTGCCAGCACACAATACCTCGTTTGGGCCCCAGAGGAGGGCTGCACCTCACAAAGCGGGTGAGGAAGGTGACGCCCGATGGAGAGGCACATGTGCCCAAGTCAGAGAACCAGGGGAGCCGTCAGGGTCTCCAGTGGGCACAGATGGGAAACAGTGGCTGGCATGTCCCCAGGAGTCCCAGAGCCCTCCAGAGCTTAGAGCCCACCCACCCAGAGGAGGGCAGGCTTTGGGGACAGAATTCTGGGAGAGCCAACATCCCCAACGCTATTTAAGGTCATGACCCTGAAGTGTCCCAGTCACAGTGGGCTGCAGGCCAGACGCTTCCCAGGGATCACGCCTGGCGCTGGGGGGGCCGTGGGCACTGTGATGGCACGGGGATACGGCAGGTGTCTCCCGAGAGGGCCCCGTCCCAGACGGGAAATGGGGACAGAGGTGGGCAGGCAGGCTGCGTAATGGACAGATGACTGCTCCAAGGCCAACAGGAAAGTGTGCTCGAAAAATAGCTCTCCACCCCAGATCAAGGCTCATTCCTCACAGCTTACTACCCCCTGCCCAGGAAGACCCCCAGCCCACTCCTGGCGCGGGGAGGGAGCTCCCGTGTCCACATCCCAGCACTCAAAGCCTCATTCCAACGGAGGTGCTTCCCCAGGACTGACTAGGGAGCCTGGGCGGCGCCTGGCAGTCAGTAGCACGGGGCAAGGCAGGGCTGGAGGGCAGAGATACCTTCACTGCCCCCTCGGGAGTCGCTCCGGAAGACGCAGTGCTCCTCCTTGATGAAGTGCCCGCTCAGGACGATGTCCTGCCGCCTCTCCGCATCCTCCCGGCCCACTCTGAGGAGGGGGGGCGGGGACCGTCAGCGGGGGCTGGACTCAGTGCATCCAGGCCGCCCCCCACTGGCCCGCCCCCATCCCCCCGCCCCCCACAGGATGCCCAGCTGGGCTCCACAGAGAAACACCCAGGGTGCACGAGTGGGGCTGCAGGGGATGCCCTAAGTGTAGCCCAGCCTGGGGAGCCACATAGCACAGAGTGGCCTTCAGCCTTGTGTCCAGCAACAAGCACGGGCGGACAGCAGGGTTCCAGCAGATGCCAGGTTCGGCAGCCCCTCTGCAGGGGGGAGCCTACCACCCCCCCCACGACCCCCACCTGGTGATCCCGTCCTTGATGTAGTACAGGAGGCACTCGGACATCAGTGGGTCCTCGTTCAGGTTGACAAGATGTGGCGTCTGGGGAGAGAGGAGGGTCACCTCTGCTGGGGAGGCGCAGGGGCCCAGCACTGGCCTCTCTCTCCTCAGATGCCAGACCACCACCACCAGCCCTAGGTTTGGCCTCATGAGGACACAGTGTCCTCCCAGCCTGGCTTCCCTGAGGAGGAGCCCAGGGAGCTCAGAACCTAAGGGGGAGGCGCTTAGGGGGAGCTGGGCTTCCAGAGGAGCTGGGAGCCCAGGGAGGTGCTGGGGGCTGTGGTGGGCCCTTGGATATGCAGGGTGCAGGCTGGGTCCCGCAGGGACCAGGGCACCTGGCTCTGGGTCCGTTCCTCCACCCTAAAAGGGGCTACAGGACCCCATTCCAACTGAAGCACCCAGGAACTGAGGGCCCCAGTGGACCTGCAAGTGCAGAAGGATTAGGGTGCTGACTGGGGAGGGAGCTGGCCTGGGGGCTGTGGAGCAGAGGGTGTGAAAGTAGTCCCTGCTAGGCCCCCCAACTCGTCCGCGGGCGTACCGAAGGTGACCACCCTTCCCAGGGCAACACCCGCAGGCTCCACCCACTGGGGCCCTAGACACGCTTCCTGAGCTCAGGAACGCCACCTCACACTGTGTCCCAGGCCGGGGTCCTGCAACCTGGTGGAGGCTGGGACAGCTTTCTTGGCTTCCCGCTGGGCACCTCCGAACAAGCAGCCTCCTCGCCAAGCTCCAAGTCCCCCAGACCCCACCACCACTCTGTGCAGGACTGTGAAGTCCTGGTCATCGGACACTGGGGACAACTATCCCCAGCCACCCCTTTTCCCAAGCAAGGAGAGCTGTGCTCACCAGAGTCCCAGGAATGCCACCCTCTCAGGAGGAGGTATCCTCAGAGGCCCCCAGGGCAGTGTCCAGACTGGGGCCATCAAGTATTCTCTCTGCCACCAACCACAGGCCTCCAGGGTGCAAGTGTCCCGAGGCCACCTGCCCCCACAGCTCTGTACACTAGCCCTGGGGTGCGCCCCACCCCCCAGTAAGGGTCAGGGACTGAGAGCCCAGGAGCAATCCATTCCAAATTGAAACTAAAGCCTATCCAGAAGGGATATGAAGCAGCGTACCACCTGCTCCGCAGCCTGCCCCAAGTGTAGAGCCTGCCCACATGTCCTCCCAAGCACCCCTCCCTCCCTCCTGCCTCTGGGCCTTAGCCCACATTGCTCTCCTGGCCTGGAGTGCATGGGGCAAAAGAAGCCCGAAGAGCCTGGCCCTGTGCCCAGGGAGTGGCCCCCGGATGATGAATGCATCACCCAGCATGCGCACTCCCCTTCCCATGGGGTCCCCAGCAGCACGGAGGGCACTCCACGTGCCTCTGGCTTCAGGTGCTGGCAACACAGAAACCCTTTGTCTCAAACAAGGCCAAGATGAAAAGCCAGCCACAGGAAGTTGCTCTAGGGAAGATGGGCGGGCGCTTCCTCACTGACCAACTGTCAGAGGCAGGGCCTGGACACCCCGAGCTGTGGTCAGAGCAGATACCTCCTTGGAGGCTTCCTGGCTTGGAACTTGGCTCCTAAGAGCTCTAAGGGTCTGGCACTCCTTGGGGTGAAGGGGGGTCCTGGGTCCTAGAATTATCAGAGAGAATTTTCCCCAAATGCTCATGCTACACCCCATCTGAGCTATCAAAGGGGGGTGGTGCTCTGCTCCATGTGAGGCCCCCCAGCTGACAGGGCCAGGTCTGGAGAGCGAGCCAGCCTGGGGTAGGAGAAGAGTCCCAGCTGGGACAGCCAGACCCATCTCCGGCTAAGCTCCAAGAGGGTAGTGTCTCCCAGTTTCATGTCCAGCCAGGCCCTGCCCATGGCCAGCACAGGCTCTGGTGGGTCCACGCCCCCCAGTCTAGCCTCCACTTCAAGGATCCCAGTCCGTTCCTCAGGCAGAGTGAGCCATCTGGGTGTCCTAAGGCCACGGGGACATCCCACTGTGGGGAGGCCAGGTCGAGTCTCCCACACAGCAAGGTCTGGCTGTGCGCGAGCATGGCCCCTGGGGCCTACACCTGCCCCCTCTCAGCCCAGGAGGATCCCTCTGGCCTCCCAGAGGAGCTGACACCCCACGAAGGGCTGTGGGCCACCCAGGCCAGTCTGAGTCAGGGCCGTACCCCAGAACCAAAACCAGCACCTACCTTTTTGGGAGAAAACACCCCCAGTGTGCCGCCATCCTCCCTCATGGCCACACCCATCTCGGCCAGTAGGGCTTCCCTGGAAGGACAGTGTCCGGGTCAGCTTGAGCCTCGAGGCCACAGGACCTGCCTCACCCCTAACCGACCCATCGGCCAAGCAGGAGCCGGAGGGGATCTGGCCACACGGCCCAAGGGCAGCGCCCAGGTGGCGCCCCATCCAGTCAGTGATCCGCTTAGAGAGACCTGTCACCTGATCAGAGATCAGGTCAATGGGGCCATCGGCGATGGGGTGGGGTGAGGCAGGGAGTCCCCGGTGAGAGGAGATAAGACCGTCCCACGCTAGGGCACGGCCACCCCCAGGAGCCCAGGGCTGGGCTGCTGGAGTCCTCAGTTTCCCCACTGCCCACCTCTCCATCCGGATGGCTTCCGTCCGCCGCAGCTTCTCCTCCCATGTCTCGTTGAGCTCAGCGATGATCTTCTCCGTCTCCTGGGCAGCGAGACAGAGCAGAGTGAGGCTGGGGGTCTGCGGCGGGAGCAGACAGAGGCCAGGCTGCCAGGCAAAGGGCAGATGAGCAGCCAGGTCTGTCTAGACAGCGCAATGCCCGAAAGGTCAAGGTGAAGGGCTAAGGGGTTAACGTGTCCACGGACAGAAGTGTCTCCTGTGGACACAGCCAGACAGTAAAGGAAAAGGCAAAATAAACCTGGAGGAAGAGAAACACGTACATACGAGGACATTGAGAGACGTGTGGGACACTGAGAGACACGTGGGACACTGAGAGACGTGTGGGACACGGAGAGACACGCGGGACACGGAGAGACACGTGGGGACACTGAGAACATGTGGGGACACTGAGAGACATGTGGGACACTGAGAGACATGCGGGACACGGAGAGACACGTGGGGACACTGAGAACATGTGGGGACACTGAGAGACACGTGGGACACTGAGAGACACGTGGGACACGGAGAGACATGCGGGACACTGAGAGACACGTGGGACACGGAGAGACACATGAGACACGGAGAGACATGCGGGACACTGAGAGACACGTGGGACATGGAGAGACGTGTGGGACACTGAGAGACACGTGGGGACACTGAGAGACATGCGGGACACGGAGAGACGTGTGGGACACTGAGAGACACGTGGGGACACTGAGAGACATGCGGGACATGGAGAGACACGTGGGACACGGAGAGACATGCGGGACACTGAGAGACACGTGGGACACGGAGAGACACGTGGGACATGGAGAGACATGCGGGACACTGAGAGACACGTGGGACATGGAGAGACATGTGGGGACACTGAGAGACATGCGGGACACGGAGAGACGTGTGGGACACTGAGAGACACGTGGGGACACTGAGAACACGTGGGGACACTGAGAGACACGTGGGGACACGGAGAGACGTGTGGGACACTGAGAGACATGTGGGGACACTGAGATGTGTGGGGGCACTGAGAACACGTGGGGACACTGAGAACACGTGGGGACACTGAGAGACACTTGGAACTCTGAGAGACATGCAAGACACTGAGAGAGATGTGGGACACTGAGAGACACGCGGGACACGGAGAGACATGCGGGACACTGAGAGACACGTGGGGACACTGAGAGACACGCGGGACACTGAGAGACACGTGGGGACACTGAGAGACACGTGGGACACTGAGAACATGTGGGGACACTGAGAGACACGCGGGACACTGGGAGACACTCAAGGACAGTGCAAGACACTCAGGAGCACTGTGAGACACGCAGGGACACTAGAGACACATGGGGACACTAGACACACGCAGAGGTACTAAGAGATACTTGGGGACACTGAGAGACACGTGGGACACTGAGACTGGTTCTGAGGCACATATGTCCCTTGGCCACTGCCGGGACACAGACAACAAGCACTTCCAACATCAGCACCAGCTCCTGGCTTCCTTCCCAGTCCCACAGCCCAGGGGGCCCTATGCCCCAGGGTCACCCACCCACCCAGTGCCCCACCCCAGCCTCGGTCTAGCCCCCGTGCGTTTGTCTGCTGAGTCACCCCCAGCCCTGCACAGCCCAGCATCCCACAGTCATTCCCTAGAGGAACGCTGAGCCCGCAACCTAAAACCCAGCCGGCCCGCCGTGGGGTCACAGGTGTGAGCACAGAACACCTGGGCAGGAGCGCAGAAGCCCCCGGGACCCCTGCCTGCCCTGCTCAGCACGTGGGGAGCCCTCGGTGCTGGGCAGTGGAGGGGGTGCCCGCAGGGGGGGCCCAGACTTGCTCGCTCCACCTCCAAGCAAGCCCACCCCGTGCTGTCAGGACACCCCTTCCAGGAGGAGAGGCCTCGGGCCCCACCCCCGGTGCACAGGCCTCTGTGCGGTGGGGGGGGGGGGGCGCTGTTCCCCGCAGATGGCGCCCTCACCTTCAGCCTCTCGATGGCCTCCTCACTGCCCGGGGCAAACAAGATGCGCTCGTGCAGGCTGGACACGGAGGCGGCACGGCTGGACAGGGCCGAGAGCGAGGACGAGGGGCTCATGCCCACCAGGGCGTTGGTCACTGTGGAGAGATTGTCAGGGGCTGGACTCAACTCTGCCCCGCCACGGTTACGGTTATTGTTCTCAAGGTCGGAAACGTCTACGGGAGGAAGGGAAGGGGAGGGCAGGCAGACAGACGGGAGGGAGAGAAAAGAAAGACCAAGTTGGGAATGAGCAAGAGGTGGGTGAAGAGAGGCAGGAAACGGAAGCCCCCAGCAGGTGCAGCCTGGGGCCCAGCGCCGGACAAGCACATGCAAGGCTGCCTGCCACCTGCCTGCCGGGGAAGCCAGCCCCCAGAGCCCTCCCAGCACCCCGGCAGCAGCAGGGCACCCCCTCGAGCTCCTCTCTGCTCTCCCCACCCTGCCTGGGCCTGCGGCCTTCCTGCTTTCCCCACACCCGCTCCCAGGCTGCCTGGCAGTCTCCGCACCCCGACCCTGTCTCCTGGCCTTTGCTGTCACTGCCCTGTGGCTTTCCTGCACCCAGAGCCCTGACACCCAGCCTCGCCCTCTCTGCCATGGGCGCCCCCCTCCACCCCCCCCCGGTACCCGTCGCCCGCCTGGCCAGCCACGTGCCTCCGAGCTGCGGAGACCATGCTGCCCTAACTGTCCAGCCCCACTGAGCACAGGACTCGGCCCCGAGAACACCTTGGAGGAGAGGTGAACCGTGGGACCCCCGAGAGAGCCCCTACTCCTCCACCCTGAAGAGCCTGCTCTGGGCCGCCCCAGGGCTCCACGCCCCGAGGCCTGGGACTTGGGGCTACAGGACGCCTCCTGGCGGGGGAGGTGCCCAGACCCCTCCTGGCAGAAGCAGACACGCAGCAGAGCGGCAGCAAACATAGGACAGCACGGGGCGCGAGGGAGAACCAGGGTGCCCTGCGGCCCTGGGTCAGGGAGGCACCAAGCCACAGGCCCAAGGCCAGAAGGAGACAGGCTGGGAGGCTCTGGCCCAGCATTCTCACTCAGCATTTCCAGAGGAAGGGGCTTCGGGGCGTGGGGAGCCGGGGCGAGGCCGGACCTGGGAGCCAGGGGGCAGACCCGGCTCCTCAGGCCCTCCAGCCCTCCCCGCCCTCTGGTGCTAGCTACCATTCTGAGCTCCCCAGGCCTCTGGGAGTACAGAGCGCTCAGACAGGCCGAGCTCAGCCACTTCCAGCCTGAGAAGGCCTTGGCTGTACCAGGCCTCCCTGGGGCCTCAGTTTCCCACATAGACATGGGCTGAGCGAGGAACATAGGCGCACCAGGTGGTGGGCCCTGCATCTACCAGGACGGTGCCTGTGAGCAAGAGAGCTGCTGTCCCCTGCCCCTGAAAGGGGGGAAGGCAGAGGAGGGCTGGGCCGGCGCCTCCCTGCCGTGCTGCCCTATACCCCGCGGAGCAGGGACAGAAGCAGGGAAGCGGAGAGCAGCAAGGGGGATACACACATTTGGGTCCTCCGGGCACAGTGTTGGCTAAGGGGAGGGGAGGCGTGGGGGAGGGAGGAGAGACAGAGAAACAGAAGAACAGGTTTGTCTCCAGAGGGTCTGAGGTCCGCCCCTCGCAGGCCGGGCACCAGGCTGGGTGGTGGGGGTCTTCAGCGGACACTCGGGGACCGCTGCAACCCCAGCACCCACAGCACGCCGATGTGGCTTCCAGGGAAACCGTCTGCGGCCTGCTTGGGCCAGCACCAAACCCAAACCATGCAGTCCATCCACCCCGGCTGAGGCCAGAAACCACAGCCTCCCCCCCGAGGTGGCTTGCCCAGGGACTCAGAGCAGGGCTAGGATTCAGGTCAGGGCCGTGCGGGCAGCCTGGCCAGCCCCAGCCGGCCAGGCTGCCCTGCCCAGGACAGGCGGCACAGACACTCACTATCGGTGATGTCCCCGAGACCCTGGGCGTACAGCAGGTCCCGCAGCCGGGTCACCTCGTCCTTCAGCTCACGGATTAGCTTGTTGTTCGGGTCCTCATTGATGATGGCGTTACAGCGGATCTGTTTGGCTCGGTCAGCATACCTGGACAGCCAAGGGAGCTGTGGTCTGTGCTCGTGGTCGGCCGGCCCAAAGGGGCCCAGAGCCCCACCCGGGGCAGAGCCGTGGTGGGGAGGGCCTCGGCAGCTGGGGCCCGGGGCCTGGACACAGAGCAGGGGGTCACCCCCCTTGGAGTCAGTGGGGCCACTGGCCAGAGAGCTACAGGTAGGGTAACCTAGCTCTGCCCCCCTATTTGGGGGGACCGAGTCCCCAGGAGGAGCAGGGATAGGGTGGTACCTCTCCCCGTGGTGGGGCTTTCGCAACTGGACCTGTGGTCCCCGGGGTGGAGGGAACAAGTCTGACCGCTGCAGGAATGTGAGGATGCCCACATGCGTGCGTATTTAGCCTGCATACTTAAGTGTCATGGGTGTGTGAGCACGTACCTCTATCAGGACCCACCCCAATTTTTCCTTTTACCATTGGTGGTGTGTGACCTGGGCAGCCAAGCAACCTCCTTCAAGGCCAGCACCCAGGCTGCCCACTCAGGCTGCCCGCCCTGCAGCCACAGGGACCTTTGGCACACACCCGTGCCCCTTTGCTCATTAAAGACCTGGTTTGGTAGCACAGGGGTCCTGGGCCGCTCGGAGTCCCATGGGTGGTGGGAATGGAACGGGCCCGTGAAGACCCAGGTGCCCCCAACAGCCACTTGGAGCCTCAAGGAGCCCCAGATGAGATGACCTCCCCCAAAGTGGTGCTCCTGACTCGGGTAGAAAGGGATCCACGCCCTCCCGGAGCCAGGCAGGGGGCGGAGGCCGCCTCGCTCGAGAACACACCTCAGCGTGCTCAGAGTCTCATCATAGTTGATGTCTGCAGGGCTCAGGGCCGCCACCATCGCCGTCCTCGAGTTCCCACCTGTGGGAAGACAGCCGGGTCATGGGGGCTCCTCTCTCCCCCGTCCCCTCCTATCTCTGCTGCTGGGGAGGCCGAGGCCCAGACAGGTAAACCGAGTCACGGGCCACTGTATGAACAGGGGGGTCTGGCCTTCACCACTGCAGTGGGCGGCTCAGTCACTTTTCTTCTATAGCATGCTCTTCTCACATTTGGGGTTGTTTTACAATAGCCAGGCCCCCTCCCCATAACCAAGTGGGGGGGAGCTGTGGCGGACTTTACAGCATTTACTACAAGGGTCGGGATAATTTCTTTAGAAACTCAACATTCATTTCAATTCAAGATGCAATGATTTCTTTCATTTTTATCTTTCTCTTTTGGAATATTTTTCTTAATATTTCATATCCAGAGTCCTGGCCCAGGACGGCGCAGAGCCTGGCGTCAGGTAGCACACCGCGTGAGGAAATTGATGGTTGGGCTTCAGCTCCGAGGCCAACGGATCACTCGAAGGCTCAGAACACAGCGAGCACTGGGCAGGGGGTGTGGGCAGGTCAGCAGCCCGGGCAGCCCTCAGGAACATGATCCCCACACGAACTGTGAGGTGGCAGTGTGAAGAGGGGCTTGGGGTGCGGTGCCATGCCGGTGCCAGGTTGGGCTGCATGGGGGGTTCCCCCTGCCCCTACCCTGGAGCTGGGCCTGGGCATGGCCCTGTGGCAGAGGCCTCCTTCCGGTCCACGTCCCAGGTGAAGGAACACATTCCTAGGACACTACCATCCACTCTCAGGGGTGCCACCCTCCGGGAGCACCCAGGAAGCCTGATGTGGTACCCGTCACCAGCTCAAGCGGAGGATCAGCCAGGCTGGTTCTGGGGTGCCGGGTCGGCCAGCAGGGGCTCCTACACCGTAGCCACGAAGCTAAGGAAGTCTGTAGGTCCCAGCTGCCTATGTTCATTGGGTCAGCCCAAGACTCAGTTTACCTTCCTGGGCATCAGCCTCCCAAACTGTGAACATAGCCAGGGAGGACCCCTGAGGTTATTTTTGGGAGGAAAGGGATCAGTATTGGGACACTCCAGTCTCTATCTCTCTCTGTGTGTCTTAGGGGCTCAGAACTCAAGGAGAAGGGGTGACAGATGGCACCTACCAAAAGCCCAGCAAGCAAGCAAGGCTCCCCGGAATCTGGAGTCCCAGCAAAGGGTGGTACTTGGTGTGGATGTCACGGGCTTGAAGCAGGAGCCCTGACATAGGTGTGTGTGTTCTGTGGCCCTGTGGGCCATCCTGCTTCCCTGTACTTGCTCTCCTTAGCCCTTTGCTGGCCTCCAGAAGGATCCCTCAGGTTTGCCTCAGCCTCGGCCCAGAAAGGGTGAGAGGCCTCCTGGTGGTTGGACACCCCCTCCCAGGAGGTAAGGCAGGACAATGGCTCAGGGTGGAAGTCAGAACCCTAGGGGTAAGTGAACCCGAGAGTCCTCACCCAGATTTTCTCGGAGGAGCCAGGTCAGCACGGAATCTCTGTATGGAATGAAATCTGTCTTCTTCTTTTTCTTGTTCTGTGAGGGAAGAACATTCAAGGTCAACCCTGTGCCCATTGGAGGGGAAGGGAGATGGAGGGGGCAAAGCACAGGGTCTGTGGGGTGGGTCCCCAGAGCCAAAGGCTGCTGTGGAGGGCAGGGCTGGGCCAGTTCTCAAGGCCTCTCCCCACCTGACCCCTAGGGTGCTACCCCCAGGTGCCCACACTCAGGGCCAGAACCAGACTTCCTGTCACATCCCCTCAGGTTCCTCCCTAGTCCATCCCGTCGCGCATCTGGGCCACACAGCCAGACAGAGCCGATGTCCTCTCTCCACTCTGTCAGAAGGACCAATCTGAGCCCATCGCCCCCTCCTCAAGCAGTACTGTCAGTTCTGCTGACTAAAAAGAAAAGGCCCCACCACTTTATGCAGCATTCCAGGCCTCTGCCAGTGCCCTCCGCTCACCTCTCTCTCTCCGCATGGAACTCACCTTTCCTCCCCTGCAGTCCAGGCACAAGCCCCTTCTTTAGAACCTGCTCCCCCACCTCCCCTCAGGACGAAGCATCCTCCACATTCCTAGCTACTCCTGTGACTCTTTGTTCCTCTATTAAAGTGAATGCAGGTCATTCAGAATGTGGACTCAGGCCCAGGTAATGCCTGCTAGGAATCATTGCTTCTCATGGACATGACTTATGGACTGACTGAAGGAGTCCACTAATCATGGCTATTCAGTTACTTTCCAGTGTCTCCTAGTTCATGTATAGAGTTGCTTAAAAGTATTTGTTGAGCACCTGCAGTGGCCAGCAGATGTGGCGCCTGCCGCCCAGACGCCCCCCCGCAGGGAGACGCACACAGGCGCTACCACAAGGGCTGTGCCGTTTCTCTGGGTACAAGCTCATCTGTCATTGTTCTTCAGGATGATTTCCAAGAGGAGCTCCACTAGCTCTCAGAGAACATAACTTGTGAAAGCTCTTGAGACACGAGGTCAGAATGGCTTTCCAAAATGTTGTGCTGGCTTTGCTGTAGGCGAGGCTTGAGTGTCCACCTCCTAGCAGCTCCTCAGTACTGAAGGCCTTTTTTAATCTGTTGAGACTTGGTGGATGAAAACTGTATTTCTACTTTGCTTTTTGATTACTTAATTCCTGAGGCTGAATCTTCTGCCACATTTGTCAGATTCCCATTTCCACAGTAAATGTCCTACGATCACGTAGTCCTTTCTGCAAGGACCAGGAGTCACCTTCAGTTCTGTCACTCCATCACCACTGTTCATTCCATCCAGCAGCAGCCACTGTTCAGTCATGCTCCTGCACCTCCCAGAACTACCCACTGCTCTCCCTTCTCCTCTGCCTTCCCAGCCTCCATCATCTCACACCTGAATTTTTGCGCCACTGACTTCGTCTCCTGACTGCCACACCAGGCCATGCCGTTCCCCATCTATTCTTCATGCAGCAGCCTGAGCCCTGCTGAAAACCCATCCACTGCTCCCCATTAAACCACAATCAGCTAGTTCCTGACAACAGACTAAAGACCTCAGATCAGGCCCCTGCCCTTCTCTGGCCTCATCATCTACATGCCTCCATGCTCCCTCCTCCAGACCCTGATCCTCAAAAACTTTCTCACTCCATTTCTGAAAAAGTTTCTATTGCAAACCCCTCACTTCACACAGTTCCCATAGTGCCTCACATAGTCCCTCATAGTCTTTTACTCACTCCCTCATGCAGTTCCCCACAGCACCCTGCACAGTTCCAGGTCCACCACACAACTATGCACAATATGTCACACAATGCATCTCGCAGTTCATGACACAGTTCCTCTCTCACAGTTCCTTATATAGTTCTTTACATAGTTCCACCTAGCTCCTCACACAGATCTCTACAGAGTTCCTCACATAGTTCCACACAATTCCTTACAGTCCCTGGCATTGTCCTTCACAGTTCTTCACACATTTCCCCAAAGAGCTTCTCGCAGCTCCTAACATAGCTCCCCCCACAATCCCTCACACAATTCTGCTTTTTAAAGAGTTCCCTACACAGTCCCGATGCAGCTCCTCACACTTCCGCCCATAATTCCACATAGTCCCTCACAATTCCTGAAAACGTCCTCAGCACTTTCACAGTCCCCACACCATTTTGCATTCTTCCTCTCACAGTTCCACATAGTTTCTCACAATTCACACAGTTCTCAACCGTTCCTCAGTTTCTCATCTAGTTTCTCACACTTCCCCCACATTTCCTCACACAGACTTCACACAATTCCTCACACAGTTCCTCACAACTCTATACACAGTTCCACATACAGTTTCTCAAACAGCTCTTCTCACAGTTCCTTACACAGTCCCTCATATAGTTCCTCTCAGATCCTCACACAATTTCTCTCAGTTCCTGACATAATGCTTCACACCACCCCTAACACAGTTCCATGCCTACTTCCCACACTGTTCCTCAAATGGTTCTTCACACAATTCCTCCCAGTTCCTCAGTTTCCTCACATAGTTACTCACTTAGTTCCCCCACACCATTCCACATGTTTCCTTACACAGTGCACACAGAGTTCCTCACAATTCTTCATACAGTCTAGATCTATTTCCTTACAGTTCCTCATAATTCCTCACATCCTCCACAGATTCACCTGATACCTTACATAGTTTTCATCTCAGATCCTCTCATAGTTCCTAACACAGCTCCCCACACAATTTCTTCCTCTCACAGTTCCACAAAGTCCACATACAGTTCCTCACAATTCTTCAGTTTCTCACCCAGTTCCACACAGTTTCTCATAGTTCATACCGTTCCTCACAGTTCCCAACAGTCCACACAGTGCCACATACAGTTCCACACACACACTTTTCACACAGACCCTACACAATTTCCCACACACTTTCATACAGATTCCTTCAAAGTTTCTTACACATCTCCACACAAATCCCTGACATAGTCCGTTACACAGTTCTGCATGCATTTCCCCAGAAAGTTTCTCAGTTTCTCACATTCCTTTTCCCACTGACTATGTGGGAAGTGTGTGTGTATAACTGTGCCAGGAACAGTGTGAAGAACTGCATTGTGACTGTGTGGGGAACTCTGTAATTAACTGAAGAGAACTGTGTGAGGGACTGCGTACTGTCCCTCACATAGTTGTCCATACAGTTCCCTCACAGCCCCCATACTTCCCCACACCATTTCACATACTTCCTCTCACAGTTCCACACAGTTTCTCGCAGAGTTCACATACGTTTCCTCACAATTCACACAGCTCCCCACACAGTTCTACACATAGTTTTCACAGTTTCTCTCACTTCCTCACAGTTCCCTCACACAGTTCTACCCAGTTCCTCATACTTCCTCACAAAGTTCCCCCCATCATTCCAGAGTTCCTCACAGTTCTCCAAAAATTTCCTCAAAAGTCACTCACACAATTCCCACAGTCTGCCCACACAGTTTCACACACTTCTTACAGTGAGGCGAAGTGCCTCACGATTTCATTACTTACACACAGTTCCTCTCACAACTCCTCACATAGTTCCTCCCACAGTTCCTCACAATTTTTCATGGAAATCCTCAGAATTATGCAGTTTCTCATGTATTTCCTCAAACTATTTCTCACAGTTCCTCAAACAGTTCCCCACAGACTTCCTGTATAGGTTCCCACCCAGTTCCTCACAGTCCCATACAGTTCACCACAGTTCCCTCACACAGTTCCACACACTTCCTCTCGCAGTTCCACACAGTCCCTTACACAGTTCCCTACACACTTCCTCACACACTTCCATGGAACGTTGCCTCATACTGTTCCCACACAGTTCCTTTACAGGTCCTCAAAGAGTTCCTCTCATTTTCTCACAGTTCTTGACACATTACTTCACACAGTTCTTCCCAGTCCCTCAGTTTTTCACACAGTTTCTCTCATAGTTCCTCACAGTCCCCACAGGTTCCTTGCAGAATTCCTCATATAATTCCACACAGTTCCCTCTACACACTTCCCCACATAATCCCTCACAATTCCTCACACAATTCCTCTCATAAGTCACCAGTTTTTCACACAGTCCCACATAGAACTCCTCCAAGTTCACAGACACAGTTCCCCACACCGTTTCACATACTTCCTCTCCCATTTCAGTGTGGTTCCTCACACATTCCACACAGTTCCTCACAATACTTGACACAATTCCAGACTTCTTGCAGAGTTCCCCATACTAGTACCTCACACTTGCCCTAAACAGTTCCCCACACAGCTCCTCACATAGTCACTCACTGTTGCTCAATGTCCACACACAGTTCCTCAAGGTTCTCCCTCCACACAATTCCCACATATTCTCCCACACCATTCCAACTATTCCCCACACTGTCACATTCCTCAGTTCTTCACACAGTTCCTGCCTGGTTCCCCACACAGTTCTACAGTTCCTCAGAGTTCCCACACACAATTCCCATACCATTTCATACATTACCTCTCACATTTCCTCAGAGTTCCTCACATAGTCTTCACATGGTTCCTCACAGTTCCCACATAGTTCCTTGGTTTCCTCAGTTATCCATTTAGCTCCCCATACCATTCTCCACAGTTCCTCATTCAGTCCACACATTTACTCGTAATTCTTCAGTTTCACATGCATTTTGTCACAGTTACAATTCTTCAGAGTGCCATACACAATTTCAATTTTCTATAGTCCACAATACAGTCTGTTACAGTTCCTTGTGCATTTTACCCATTTCTCACACTTCCTCACATAGTTCCTTAGACAGTCCTACGCACAGTATTTCACAGTTGCCCACACAGTTCTCTACAATTCCTGATAGAATTCCCACACTTGCCCTACACCATTTCAGATACTTCCTCTCACAGTTCCTCAGTTTTCACAGTTTCTTACACAATACTCCATAATTCCTCACACTGTTCACAATTCCACACACACTTCCCATATAGTTCCTCACAAAATCATTCACATAGTTCCTTACAGATACTCACACTGTTCCTACAGTTAGTTCCTCTCAGATCCTCGCTTAGTTCTTCCCATGTTTCCTCACAGTTCCCAACACATTTCCTCATACAGTTCCCCACATAGTTGATCACACACTTCCTCTCATTTCCTTACGTTGTTCCTCATGCTTCCCCACATAGTTCCTCACATTTCTGCCCACGCAATTCCTCACATAAATCAACATTTTTCCACTTTAGCACCTCACACTGGGCTTTCCAACTACATGGCACAGGTGTGTACCCCTCTGCCTGACTGGCTCCTCCCCGCTCCTCAGGTCTCAGCCCTAAAGCTACCTGTCCTGTAAAGTTTCCATGGCCATACTGACTAAAGGCTATCTTGTGTATGGGTCATGCTCACAGCCCATTTTTTTCCTTTATGAGATTTATACCAATTCATAATTCTGTTTCTATGTCTACTATGTCCCCCATCGTGCTGTGGCCCCTGAAGGGCTATGTTGTTCTAACACAGGGCCCAGCTCAGAGTTGGGCTCAATGTGTTTGTCTGCTAGGTGCACAAACGAAAGGGTAATTTCACTGCCAAGCCCTTCACAGAACAACTGGGGCTAAAGGCACTCCTCGCTTCGAGCCCCCCAATGCCGTGGCTGAAGACTCCTCCCCCTAGAACTGAAGAAAGCATCTTACCTTATTGGGCCCCGAGTCCTGGAAAAGAAAAGACAGAATCTGAGGACCTGGAGGCTGGGGACCCAGGGTATGTGGGGAGGGCAGGATTAGCGGGCCCCAGAGAACAAGGGAACAGGAGAGGCCTGAGCACGTGCCAGGGGTCCATCACTTACCACCTGGTCATTGCTGGCCACCTTGGTCCTGACAGGCCAAACAACAGTGCGACCTCTCAGGCTGCTATCACCCACCAGCTCTTCCCTCACCCCAAACAATTTAAGAAAAGGGTAGGGCCTCCTAAAATTCATCCTTCTCTGGGCAAAGGCCTGGGTGTTTTGGTGAATGGCCAATACCAGCGGGGAAACTGAGGTTCCAGGGAGTGACAGGGATCGCTACTCCATCTGTAGCCTAGGTACACACACCCTTCACATCTCTGGGCTTTCCCTTGAACCCCAGGCACCTTGATAGAGATAGCGCCTGGCACAGTTATGACAGGCTCCCGGTGTCCTCCCAGAAGGAAGGACGGGGAGCCGCTTCTGCAATCCACCCCATCAGTCTAGTTCTAGACACCCAAAGCTAGCTCACCATTTCAGCCAGAGCAGAGATGACCTTCCCCAGCGTGGTCAAGGACTTATTGATGTTGGCTCCCTCCTGTGCAGAGAAGACAGTCAGGACATCAGAAAGCCTCAGGAGCCTCTTGCTCCAGGGTGATCCCCTGGGACCTCACCCCATGTGACACGGGGCTAAGGCCGCCAATCCCTGACCGTCAATCCCGGGGTTCCTTGGTGCACGGGAGGCTCTGGCAAGAAACCAGGCAGAGGCCCACCCCGGCCGGGGGAGTACAGTTTGCCCAGCTTCTCCTAGGTTCCCTGGGAGTCTTCGTAACATCTCACACACGCCCCAGGGCCCCACTGGTACAATTTCCAGAGCCCCTTCCCATCCACTGGGTAATGTGGGGACCAAAGTGGGGCTGGAACGTGAAAACTCTCCTTCCTGACGCCGAAGACTGCTTTGACCGCAACTGTCTGCCTCGCAGCCTGTGCTCTGGCACGAAAGCCACACACCAGTGGCCAAGTTACTGCGAGGACCTGTGGAAGGCCCAGCTTTCCTGCCAGGGTCTCTGTCCTTGTTAACCCCTAGCCAGTGTGCCAGCCGCTGCCTCCTGGCTACCGGCCTCCTCCCACCTCCTCCTGTGCCCCCTGTTCTCCCTGCCCGAGCTCGCCCTGGGTGGGGGTGGCCCCACCTGCAGCCCCAAGAGGAGCCCTCCTGCCCAGCCCACCCTGGAGTGAGCCCGGCTCAGAGATGCGATCCGCCAGATGAGCGAGGCCCAGCATCACAGACATGGCAGTCTGGCCCCTACCTTGAGACGTGTGCCCTTGGCTCCTGTGGAGTCGGCCCGCTCACTCCCGGCCAGGTCCACCAGGCTGATTTTGCTCACCTGAAATGGCAAGTGTGTCATATGCAGGAGAGGCCGTGGGGCCCCTATGGGGGCGCCCTGCCTCCTCCCAGCACGGCCTAAATCACACACTTGAGGAGCCGCGGCCAAGCCCTTCCCCAAGCCTGACGGTTTCTAACCCTGCACAGTGTCCCTCCCTTCACAGCTCGTCCGAGACTCTGCCTAAGGTCAAAGCCCACCTCCCCAAGAGGCTGCATGCCCCTCACCCCTAAAACGCCTGATGCTGCTGCTGTGCTGTTCTCAGCACGTGGGGCGCTCTTCATGTGTTGGCACAGAATTCCCCCCAGAGCTCCCCAGGTATACCTGTCACCTGTTTCCACAGATGGGCGCATCATCTGTGGTGGGATCTGAACCCAGTTCCAGCACCCCAGCCGCTGCTCAGCTGCCTCACACGCATTCCAGGAAGACCCAGGCCCTCCCAATCCGTGGCCACTGCAGACAGGACTTGCCCAGACATTAACAGTCAGGAGACCCTCTGGGTGCCCAGAGCCCACAGCAAGGAGGATGGTCACAGCGGGCGGCCCACAGAGAGGTCCACCCTGTTCCAGCTTGCGCTCTCTGGCCACCCAGGCCCCACTGGGCCATCGTGACTCTTGGGGAGAATGGCACCAGGCTGAGGTGACCCTGGCGTGACTGGGGACTAAGTGGGGCTAGCTTCTCCCAGACACCCTGCAGACCCTGGGGTGCTGCCTGAGAGAGTGCTCCCCGTCAGGAGGTGGCTGAGGCGCCCCCAGGAGAAGGCCTGGACTGTGGGTCAGGGAAGATGACACGGAGAAAACCTGACAGCAAGGGACAGAGCCACCGATGGACAGGATGAGGCTCTGAGCCTGCCCTGCCACCTTTCTGGGAGCACAGAGACTACGCATCTGGATAAAGGACCCAGTCCTGGGGCCACCGACGATGCCAAGGCATGTGGGAAAGGCATCCAGGGCTGGGGCCGTGGGCGGGCTGGTGCCCAGACAGCACAGCCTCAGCTTTGTGTTTGTGGATGCCGGGGCCCCCGCTCCTGCCAGTCGGCCGGGGCCCCCAGTCACCTTTGTGACAGGCACTCACTCAGCCCGTGGCCCCCAGCCTCCAAGGGCCACCAGCATCCACAGCAGCGCAGCTCTGGGGACAGCCCTCCTCAGCCCCCAGTCTACAACTCCCGGCAGGAGGCAGATGGAGGCAGATGCCAGGTCCACGGACCCTCCTCTCCCAGCCCCTTCCACGCCCCGGCGGTGCCAAACGCTGAGAAGAGACGGCCTTGCGGGCCGGGCCAACTTCTTGGAGGCCCATGCCAGGCTGGGGGCGGGCACACGCCTTGCAGGCTGATGGTCATCCTGGGCCCCTCGTCCTGCCCGATGGGACTGCCCCCTGCCCCCCTCCCAGACGGCCCCCCTCTGCCGAGGCCACGACTCACTTTCTCTGTGGTGATGTTGGTCTCCGCATCATGGCGCTTCTGGGTGAAGATGATGTTGAAGACCGCATGGGAGCGGCTGCTGGTTTCATTCATGTTTGTGGCCGCCACGGTCCTAGGGGGACAGAAACCGCACGGGGTTACCCATCATCCTGTGGCCGGGCGTGAGAGTGGCTGATGGTGCTAGCCAGCTGGGCCAGGTCATGGGGCATGTCACGTGGTGACCGTGCCTCCTGTCACAGCATTAGCAGGGCTCACCCCCGCCTGGCCACCAGCTGCGGCCTGGGACTCGGGTGCTGTCACAGGGGCTCCACGCGGCCCAGACAGCCCCCGCTCAACTGCGTGGCCGGGGGTCCTCCTGGACCGCGATGTGGAAAAGCCCCACCCAGGAGGGAGAGGGGTGCCCACCTTCTGTCCCAGTCTGCGGAGGGGGCAAAGCCCAAGGCAGCCTGCGGGGAGGCCCGGGGCTGGTCCCAGCGCTGCGGAGATGCAGAGACCTCCCTGTCTGACAGCCCCCAGCAGGGAGGGTCCTCGTCACAACAGCCGGGAGGACCCTCACCCTCCCGGAGCCCCTGGTGGCAGAGAGGGGCACTGTTGCCGTGACCACCCGAGCAGCGCGGCCGGGGAGACGGGCCGTCTGTGCCCGGCTGTGCCTTGCGGTCGGCCCTTCCCCGGGAGCCCCTACCTTGTGCCCTGTCCAGAGGGCTGTTTGTCCTCGGAGAAGGCAAGGCCGGTCCTCCTGACCACTGAGCCCAACAGGGAAGCTGTCCGTGGGGAGGGCCCCCCGGGGAGCCACCACGGACAACAACCAGTCCCCCCCCAGGGCACAAACCAACCCCCCAAGAGGAGCAGCCCCTGTGCAAGGGATGGGGTGGGGATCGGAGGCCCCTCTCAGGCTGGCATGTGCCCCCGTGGCCTCATCCCATGGGGCCCACCCCTCCACGGGGGGGGCTTGGACAGCCCCGGTGGGCAGGCCAACAGGTGCCCCAGGGACCAGGCCCTCCTCAGAGGTTGGCAGCAGCGGGCATGGGGAGGATGGGCGAGCCACCCGGCACGCACCTGGCCTTGTTCCCTGAGTCCATGAGGTCCTGGATGTCATTGTAGGAGGTGACGGCCAGCTTGGAGAGGTCCTCCACGTACGGCCCCAGCAGCGGGTGCTCTCTCACACGCAGGTTGCCCTTGTTCTTGGGATTCAGGAGGTCACGGACACGCTCACAGTAAATCTCCATGTAGCTGACCTGCAGGGCAGAGACGTTCCATCAGGGACCCCCCCAGGTGTGGTGCCGGGAGGCAGTGGGGGTCACCATCCAGGACCCCCAGGATAGGAGGTGTGCGGGCCTTCGTCAGAAACCCCCAAGATGGAGGGGGGTTGCAAGGGCTATCAGGAGCTCCCAGGTGAGGAGTACAGGAGGCATGGGGGCCACCAGCAGGGACTCCCCCAAGGTGGGGGTGCAGGGCCGTCATCAGGCACCCTTGGGATAGGGGTATGGGGGCTGCCTGCTGGGTAGGGGGAGGCGTGCCAAGGACTCCCATCCCCTGTATGAGTGCCTGAGCTGGGGTGTCAGCCCACCCCCTCCTGCTGGCCTCCCCCCACCCACAGCCGCACTGGGGGCCTGTCCAGCAGGGACACCCTGGGGCCACCGTGGCCATGGCAGAGCCAGGTTATGCAGCTCGGAGACACCTGTCCTTGCAGCTGGCCCAGAGCGCTACTAAACAAACACTCGCTGAGCAGAGGACCGTCCCTCGCTCCTCCGTGCCCAGCACGACTCCCCGTCTGGAGTGGGTACGCCGGCATGGGTGCCGCGTGCATGAGTGAGTGACAAGCTCGGGGTACCAACCAGTGGTGGAGACTCGCTTTAAATCAGAAAAGCATTGCTGTCCATGCCTGGAACCCCACCCCCGCCCCATGCTGGAGTCACGGACACTCGGAGAGCCCCACCTCCACGGAGTAGGACATGTTGTCATTGGTCGTGTCGTTGATACGGGAGAACAGGTCCTCGCAGAGCTGCAGGGCCAAGGACATAGCGTCAGACAATGGGGACAATGGGGCTGTTCCTGAAGCCCTGTCCCCCGGGTGCTGTGGGCAGCCTGAGTGCAGGCCGGACACGGCTCTCTGGGCCCCTCTTGCTCCCTGATAGTCCATCTCAAAGGCACTGAGAAGGCCTGCACCCAAAGAGCAGCTGTCTTCTGCTTAAGTCATGGAGTCCTCACGGATGATATCTGATCCTTTCCTACACTCTGAGTGCCATCTTTGTCTGCACGGAGTGCGTGGGAGTCTTGCATGCCACAGACTACCTGGTGTTCTCCCCCGCCCTGGCCAGGTCAAGCACTGACCAGCTCAGATCCAGAGGCCTGGCCAGGGGGGCTGGGCAGGGTGGTGGCCAGGGTCCCAGCAGTATCTGAGGCATCTGTGTCTCAGCCTTCAGTTAACCGAAGGCTGCCCCTTGTCCGGGTATCTCTCCCTGCCCAGACCACCAGCCCTCACAGCCTCCCAGGGCAAGGTCAGCCATGCCAGTGGCTCTGCCCCTCCAGCACCCCATGACAGGGCCTGGGCTCCAGCCTCTTCCTGCCCCCCACCCTCCCAGGTTACCTTCCTTCCTTGCTCCCTTCCCCCTAGGACTCCTCTCCTGGGGCGCCCTGCTGGGCCCTTCTGTCCCGGCTGGTGCAGCCCTGTCTGGTTGGCCCTTACGAGGCCCCGCACCGCCCTGCCCCCAGCCCGCGTGCCTGGGGGATGATGCCCTGCTGCTCCTTCTCCTGCTTGCCCATCATGGTGTAGGACTTGCCAGCCCCCGTCTGCCCGTAGGCGAAGATGCACACGTTGTAACCCTCAAAGGCATGCTGCAGCATCTCCTCGCCGATGTCCCGGTACACCTGCTTCTGTGAGGCGTAGTTGATGTCCTCAGGCTGGAAGACAGGGGGTGGCACAGCTGTAGGAGGCTGGGTGCCCCCAGGGCTTGGCCCGCCGTGTTCACTGAGCACCCACCCAGCTGCTGGGGGCCTCACGGGCATCACGGGCCGTGCAGCGTGGAGGGATACCTGCCCCCCACCCCCCTCACACTCCCTGCAGAGGGGACCCAACCCTGCTCGGCAGGGTGCAGCTTCCCAAAGGAGGGACTGGGAGGAGCTGGCCAGACGGGGTGGGGCGGCCGGGGCAGAAGGGCATTTCAGCAGAGGCAACCTCCTGCACCAGGGCTCAGAGGCAGGAGCCTGAGACACAATGCTCAAAATCGAGGCGGCCTTGGGAGTGAGGACAGGTGGGGCTGGAAGGGCAGGGCCTGGAGGCCCGGGGAGCCCAGGGACCAGACCACCGTGTCCGGATGCTCTCCTAACAGAGGACTGCTTTAGGCAGGCCCCAGGGGTTACCCTAACAACGCATGTCACTGCTCAGGGTGACCTTTCACACACAAGGGCCTTGGGAAAGTAGTCCCCCCACCCCTCACCCCGAGCAGGCACTGCTGGCCCCTTCCCTGGGCCTCCCACCTGTCCCTCCCTCCCCTGGCCAAGCAGTGGCCCTGGTTAGAGAGACACACGCAGCGCCTGGTGGAGCATCCGCAGTGCTGCAGCCCAGCCCCCGAGCCCCAGCCCAGGTTACCTTCCTTCCTGGTAACTCTGGGCTTACCGAGGTGTGCGACCAGTAGGAGTAGTCGAAGCTGAAGCTTTTGGGTGTCTCCTTGGGCTGTTTAGGGTTAATGATGGCTGCAAAGAGGACAGGCATGGCAGTTAACACTCTGCGGGGGGAGAGGCGATCAGCATGTGGTACCTGCCCGCAAACAGGTGCCCCAAGGCAGCGAGGCGGGGTCCCCAGAGGCCCCTGGCCCCGGACAAGCCAGCCCCGCAATGGGACGGGGCTAGGGCTCCAATTCCAGGCAGACAAGCCTTGTGTGCCCCTTTCCTCTGTCTGGTGGGCCCTGCTGCCCACAGATGCACTGAGGGCACCCACACTGGCTCCTTCCCGCAGACGCTGGGTCAGCCGGAGACCCTGCAGCCCACCCCGACCCCTCGGTCCAGCCCTGCTCCCCACCCCACCCCTCTGGGCCTTGCCGCATCTGCTCTGCATACATGCGTCCTAGACGCACCCAGAAGGCTGGGGCACCCGGGCTCAGTCGAGCTCTGCTTCCTGCGGGCCCGCCATCCCAGCGTGCTTCCTGCGTGCTGTGCGCAGCACGGGCTGTCCCCTCGCTGTGGGATTCCATCACGGGGCACACAGCTCGTTCCTCCTGCCCGTGTGCCTCTGGTGCTTTCCAGGCCTGCTCTCATGGGCTCCCTGGCACTGTCCTCTGCACAGCCCCCCGCCCCCGCCCCCGCCCCCAGCAAGCGGCATGCGGCGCTGTCCAGAGGCACCACGCCCAGAATGTCGGTTCTTCAAACCAGGAACGAAGCCACGAATGCGTGGTGGTGCCATCATCCACCGGCCAGGGCCAGGCAAGTACCCCAGCAGGCCTCCAGCCCGAGGCTGCTTTTTCCCAGGCCTGCAAGTACCCCTGCCCCTAGCATTTCCCATGCCCCAGAGCCACAGGCCACATGTGCTTGGTGGCCAGGCAGGAGACACCGAGGCCCCCAACCCCCATTGGGCCACCCCGCCCGCTGCCTGCCGGACCACCATCTGAACCTACAAAGTTCCAGTCTGATGGAGGACCCTGAGGCCCAGTGTCTTTGCGGGCAGGCCCCTCGGCCATTTGCTCGGGCTGAGCACCCTGCTCCAGCACGGGCATCACCTGCAGCCTGTCCCCAGGGCTGACTTGGTTTTGGGACCTGGACCTCAGATTTAGGCGTTCTGGGAGATCACCCAGCACGTTTGAGAAACCAGCGGGCAGGAGCAGGGGACTGGCCGTCACAGCGCTGTCCTTGGGGCCGAGCGCAGCTCACATCCACGCTGCCTCTGAGAGCGAGGCTGAGGAGAGCCACTGCCCTGCTTTCAACTCCTGCTGAGACTGAGGATGCAGCCACTGGAACCCCAAGTGCAGATAATGCCGGCGCCATGGAAACAACAATCACAGCACCTCCCGAGCCAAGCCTGGGCTGGGCCCCCAATGCCCATGCGGCAAGGGGCCAGGTCCCCTCCCCGCGCCCTGCACAGGCCTAGCCCCCGCCCCCTCCAGCCTGCTCCCCTGTGTCCAGCGTGACCCTTGCCCAGTTCTGGGTGCTGACCTCGCTCTGACCGTGTCCTGGTGTTGGGGTGTTTGCCATGTACCTCTCAGGGACTACGGGCTCCCTGAGGCGGGGGCCCTCCCAGGAACAGAGCACAGGTGTGCTCAAGGAGCACCGAGAGGGCCGGGGACACAGCTAACCGTGAGGGACCAAGGGCAGGAGTGGGCCACAGGAGAGTCCGCCATGAGGACCGTCCAGCAGAGGGGCTCCGGCGCTCAGGACCTGCCTGTCACCCAACTCCATTCCCCCCTGGGGGCCCCATGGGGTCTTGAGAAGTACCCTGTCATTACAGACGGGACCTGAGCTCCAGGCACAGTCCACCTGGGCCTGGCTCCTCATTGGCACCTCCAAACCCTCCCCAGGGCTGACCGGCACACCAGCACCCGCAGTCAGCCTGCCACACACTGGGACAGAGCCGCTTTGCTAGGGAGAGGGCCACCTTTGCCAGACTCTTGAGTTTCTCCTTGTGCGGGATTGAGGGAGGAGGAGGGGTCCTCCCGGGGCCTGCTCCCGCCAGGCCGGGGGGAGCTGGGGCCCCTCCAAAGGGCGTACAATACAGGGTGCACAAGGCACGGGCACCTGCCAGGGACAACGACGTGGCTGGTGAGGACCCCAGCCTGAATAGGGAAGGGAGGCAGGGAGGAAGGACTGACGAAGCCATTTTCTCTGTCCACAAGCCAGTGCGGGCTCCTTCCAGCACCGCCAGGGTCTAAATGCTGATGAATTTTGTGAGCCTGTTGTTAAACTGGCCACAGGGCGAGTATTTATATCAGGGAAATCAGGCACGTGCGTGTGTGTGCGTGTGTATGAGGGCATGAGTGTGTATGCACACGCATGTGTACATGTGAGCATGTATGTGTGCATGCGTGTGCATGTGAGCGTGAGTGCGTGCACGTGTGAGCATGCATGTGCACATGAGTGAGCGTGCATGTGTGCGCGCGAGTGTGAGCATGTGTGCGTGCGTGCATGTGTGTACATGTGTGAGCGTGCGTGTGAGCATGCATATACACGTGTGTGTGTGCGTGCGCATGCGTGTGTGAGCGCACGCACAGGTGAGCTGATTTACCAGCAGGCCACTGCTCTGCACTTGCAGGATTTGGGAGAGCCCACCGCAGCAGACCAGAAGCTCGGCGGGGTCTCAGGGAACTGTTAGTTTGACACCCAGGCACTGGCATTCCTCATCCACAAGAGCGCTCATCCCCTCACCTTCTCCCAACTGACCAGGAAGGCTCCTTGGCCATTGGTGTGGCCCCCAGCCCCCTGCCAGCCCCTACGCCCCATCACTGTGCCCCTTCTTGATGCTGCAAGGCACAGCCCTTGTCCCTGCCGGTCCAGCTGCATCTGGCGCTGATGTGTGCGTTGCCCACCTTCCCACTGGAGTGTCGCCCCCGAGGGCAGTAAGAGCCTCTGTCCTGCTCTCCTGGGGCCCCAGACTGCAGCCTCATAAGGCTCGTGCTCAGCAAATGTTTGCTGACGACTTGAAGGGGCCCCATGTCCACCCTGCTCTTCCCATGCAGCCACAAATGATGGCGTGCATCACAGAGCCCGGGTGTCCCTGTCCATGCCTCGGAAACTGTCCTCGCCCCTGTGGGACCTATGGGGACAGCACACGAGGCCACCACCGCGGCTCTGAGAGCAGAACACCCATCGCAACTCTAACGGGTGGCGGGCCTCCAGGGGAGAAGGCAGCTCCCGGCCCCGCGGCTGTCCCGGATGGGGCTGGCAGGACAGACAGGCACCCGTCCCCTAGGCTGAGGCTGCTGCCCCGGCCCGGCGGCCTCCAGGGCTCCCCTGCGGACACCGTGAACAGGCCTACAGGGGTGCCACCAACTCCTCAGCCATAGCCAAGCTCCCTTCTGCGGGCTTCCATTCCCAGACTCACTCTATTTGGAACCTAGAACATTCTAGAACAGTGACGGCAAATGGAGGCTTAGATGAGTTAGGCATTTGCAACACCTGGGTCTGTGCACAGGGCTGCTGGTTGACAAGGGCCTTTGGGAGAAAGACCACTATGAGCAAAGAAGGGTCTGGAATGTTCCGGGGGGGCCATCCAGAATGGTGGTCACTGCCTGAAATCACACTGGGACCAGCCTGCCAGGATCCAGGAGGAGGGCTGGAGGCAGGAAGGCTGGGCGTGAGCCTGTGGGGCCTGGTTAGGCTGGGGGCAGGCCCTGGATGCATCGGCCCTGTGGCCTTCGTCCAGTCCCCTCCACTCCAGAGGCACTGTCCTGGGTGAGAGGCATCCTCCCCAAATCCACATCCACTTAGAACCTCAGCATGTGACCTTCTTTGGAAACACGGTCTTGGAAGATGAGATTAGTAAAGATGAGATCATGCCAATTAGGGCAGGCTGTAAATCCAGTGACCGGGGTCCTTATAAGAAGTGGGGTCCACCAGAGACAGACAGACAGACACGTGCAGGGAAAAGCCCACGTGAGGACGGAGGCTAGCCCAGGCCTGTGGCAGCCACCACAAGCAGGAAACAGGCCAGGAGTGGATTCTCTCAGAGCCTCAGAAGGAACCAACCCCACTGACACCTTGATCTCACACCACTGGCCTCTGGGAAAATCACTTCTGTCACGGCTCATCTGTCCCTAGGAAACGGACTTCCCATCGGTGCCGAGGGCCTGGGGCTGAGGGCTGGCCTACGGTTGGGCACAAGAGGCCAGAGAGGTAGGCCCTGCATGGCCAGAAGGACTCAGAAGACAGGAAACCCTTCCAGAGGTCCCCAAGTCTGCTCTCTTGTAAAGTGGGGTGGGGATACACACAGGACGTCTGCAGTCCTGAGTAACCTACCCAAGCCTGCCACGCACGGACGAAGCTTACACTGTGCACAGTTTGGCTGGCTCTCAAAATTGCCAAATCTGAAATGTTCAAGGGAAGGTATCATTCATACAGGTGATGAACACAGGAAAACAAATTACGTTTAGCTGTGAATGTTTCTAATTTGTGTGTCAGGATGGAGCTTCGAGTGGCATGTTCCGGGACCCTGCATCTCCCGTGGGCACCCAGTTTTGAGATCCAAGAAGCAAGTCACCATCCTGGCAGGGTGGAGCGGGGAGGGCCGGACGGCCTCCTGCCCTGACACTCACGGCCTGGCGCCAGGCGCCGATGAGCAAGAATGTGGCCAGAGCCGCCACGCGGTCTAATCACTGGGCCTCGACTATTGCTTCGCTGGGCAAGTGCTCCCTGCTGAACTCGCAGGCTGGCCCCTGAGGCCTGGCACAGCCTTCTTGTGGAGCACCGTCTCCACCCCTTCTCACGGGCCCCACGTACACTGACAAGGTGGCTGTGAGCCGTCACCCAAACAGCTCCGTGCTTGTGCACCTTGGGTTGGCTTGGGGGACCCCCTGCCCCACTCTGCCCCCGGGTCACCCGGAGGAAAGCCCATCCTGCCCACTGACCCCACTCCACAGACAAGATTTCCTGCGCTGAGGGCTGGAGGGCATCCTCCCCTCCTCTGGGCGCCCTCAGTCCTCACCCATGCTTCTGACATGGCTTCTAGCACCTTCTGCCAGTACCATCACTGCTTTGTTTTCTCCAAGATGAATACAGCTCCCCGAGTGACTGTCTCAATTACCCATTCTTCGGACACTCTATCTCTCCGTGTCTCTGCGTCTCTGTCTCTCGGGCCAGAGGCGGGTCAGAGTTTTCACTCCCACAGCCCATCATCTCCTCCAGCTATCTGCTTCCGTGACGCCCGTCACACCCTGTCCGAGACCACTCCCAAGCTCCAGGGGAGACGGGTCCGACTCTGATGTGTTGTTCTGTATTCTGCAGGCTCCCGGACGGTGTGGTCACCTGTGAGCCCCTCCTGCCAAGACCCTCAGCGACTGTCCAAGGTGATGGGCCAGGCCCCAGGAGGGAACAGGGGTCCCCACACTCATTGTTGATGTCCGGGGTCACCCAACAGTGACATGGCAGACTCTGTCAGCTCCTTGGGCGCATGTCCTCTGCCCACCCAGGGTCACAGCTCCCAGCAAAGGTCACAGTTCCCACCAGGGGTCACGGTTCCCACCAGGGGTCACGGTTCCCACCAAGGGTCACAGTTCCCACCAGAGGTCAGGGTTCCCACCAGGGGTCACGGTTCCCACCAGGGGTCACAACTGCCACCAGAGATCACAGTTCCCACCCTGGGGTCACAGTTCTCATCAGAGGTTACAGTTCCCACCAGGAGTCATGGTTCACATCAGAGGTCATGGTTCTCACCAGGGATCACATTTCCAACCCTCGGGCACAATGCCCACCGGGGTAACAGTGGTAACTAGAGGCCATGGTTTGCATCCAGGAACCACAGTTCTCACCCAAGATGTCCCACCCAGGGTCACAGTTTCTTTTTTCTTTTTTTTTTTTTTTTAAAGATTTTATTTATTTATTTGAGAGAGAGAGAATGAGAGATAGCACGAGAGGGAAGAGGGTCAGAGGGAGAAGCAGACTCCCTGCCGAGCAGGGAGCCCGATGCGGGACTCGATCCCAGGACTCCAGGATCATGACCTGAGCCGAAGGCAGTCGCTTAACCGACTGAGCCACCCAGGCGCCCAGGGTCACAGTTTCTGTGCAGCACCCGGCTTCCCATCTTAAGGCATGAGTCACACCACCTGAGCTCCTCTCTGGTCACAAGGAAACCAGGCCCCTGGACCAACCCTCAGCTCACACTGGGGCAGATGCTGGACAAGCAGCCAGCCTCGGGGAGGACAATGCAGAGATGCATCCTCTATGTCAGAGGGTCCCAGCGACCCGAGCGCTGCCGTCTGTGGCGGTTACCCATGCATCAGCGCCCTCCACAGCTTCCTCCCCACGTCCACGTTCTCTCCCCACGTAGCCTGGGACCACCTCCTCAATAAACCCTTGGCACCCGAATCCTCACGTCAGGGTCTGCTTCCAGGGACCCAGTGGAGGCAACACCATTCCTAAGAGCCATGACGAGACCTCAGATGTGCATGGCCACACCATGCCCAACGGCCCCCAAGCAAGCTCTGAGCGGGGCATCCATGACCTGCCCACCCGGGATGAAGGACCACAGAGCTCCACGGGCTTCTGGAAAGACCACCTCCCAGCCCCCACCCCTTCCCACAGAGCCTACAGGTGCTCAGAACATTCTAGAGACACCTGAACCCTCACCCCCCCAACAGGCCTAGGGAGGCAGCTGCTCTCGGCGCTGAGTGCCCCTCCCCTTGGCCAGCCCCTCCCTCTGAACCTGGATAGCAGGTAGGGTAGGTTACGTGGGGGGTGAGACCTGCCATCCATTCTACAACATCAGGATGAAGTGTGAGCGAGCAGCCGGCACCAATCACACGGTGTGGCTTGTACCCCCTGAGCCTGCCGTGACAGCCGTGGTCACTGCTCGAGGGACCCCAGGAGCAAACCACCTGCTGAGCCCAGAATTCTTGTTCTAAGTCACAAGCGTGGGGGCAGGCTGTTAATCAGCTGGAGACATAACCCAGACCCTGGCTCGGTTTTTGTGGGACCCGAAACAAGCCCTGCTAACCTCCGTGTTGGAAGCAGAGGTGGATAGGGAGCAGGAGGGTCTCCCGGGGTGCTGCTCGGGTTGTGAGAATCTGGCCACTCATCTGCATGCGGGGCCAATTTGATCCAAAATTTCAAGCCAAAAGAGCAAAGGCCAGGCTCAGAGTGGGTGCTCTCTCCTGCCAGCAGCCTGTGAGCTAACGAAGCCTGTCAGGGCTCATCTGCCTCCCTGAGCACCACACTGTCATTCCCTCTCTTACTACCGCCTATTAGCCTGTGGACTGCAGGCCTCCCCCTCCTCAGGACGGTTGGAGATGACCTACAATCACAAACAAGGCAAGAGAACAGGCTGAATAAAATAACATAAATGTATAAATGTAGGGCAGCTGAAACAAGATGAGAAATCCGTAACCTCATGTACTGGGTCAGAAAGTGTGCCCCCCTAATTCACGTCCATCCTGAGCCTCAGAGGGTGACCTTCTTTGGAAACGGGGTCTTTGAAGATGGAATTAGCTGTCACAGTGAGGTCATGCCGAAGTAGGGTGGGTCCTAAATCCAGGGATCAGCGTTCTTTTCTCTTTTGGTGTTTCAAGCCTGTATTTAAATGCTAGTTAGTACACACACCATGGAGGACTGGTTTCAATGATTCTCACTTACACACAGGCCCAGTGCTCACAACAAGTGCCCTCCTGAGTGCCCATCCCCCATCTAGACCACCCCCGCCCACCTGCCGGCTGGTCGGTGTTCCTATGTGAAGTCATGTGCTGACTGCTGACGCCAGCTACAAGCCAAGATGGCCGGACCAGCAGAAGCCGCAAGAGGCAGGAAGGAGAGTCCTCTAGAACGTCAGAGGCAGCACGACCCTGTCAGTACCCTGATTTCAGACATCGGCCTTCAGAACTGTTGTTGGAGCCACCCCCCATTTGTGGTCTTTTGTCCCTGCCAGCCCAGGGAACCAACACACCATGTGGACAAGGAGGGAGCTGGGGGTGCCAGGCTGGCCGCCCCGTCTAGCTGGGCAGCCCGGGACGTGTGGCCCCGAGCGACGAGCCACCCATGGACACCCCATCACTAATACTCACTTGTGGTGCTTCCAGACATCTGGATGATGCACTTGGAGTCTCGGCTCATTTCCCGGGAATTAAAGGGGCGGACGCGTACCGCCACCTTCACGGAGGCCCCGGCCATCTCTCCGGCCTTTGTGGGTCACCCTTAGCAGTGTTGGGAGCCCGAGTGAGCTCGGAGACACCTTGAGAAAAAGGGAGACATGAATTAGAAAAAATACCCAGAAAGGCAGAACAGCTCCTTCTGGTTGGTGACTGAACCTTCTCCCTTCCAAAATCCCACTGACACCTGCATGCGGTGCTAATCCACAGGGACGGGGGACTGGATGGGGCAGCTACAGACGAGAAACACCACAACTCTTGGACAAGACGGCGATGGGACGAGTGCAGCCTGGCTTAGCAAGCCCGGGAAATCTGGAGCCCAACAAGAAACACGCCAATCCACTCAGTGGGAGCCAGCAAGGCTCTCGGTGCCTCTGAAGGCTGGCTTCCAGGGGGGACCAAAAATGGGTGTTGGTGGAAAGCCAGCATTAAACCTGCTATGGGTTGAATTATGTCCCCTCAAAATCTCTGTGTTGAAGTCCTAAACCCAAGGACCTCAGAATGTGACCTTATTTGGAGACGGGGTCCTTGCAGATGTGACCGATGAAGATGAGGCTACGCGGGAGTCAGGTGAGCCCCGAACTCAATATGGAGTCCTTACAAAAGAGAACAACTGGGCAGAGACGCACAAGGAGAACATCACATGAAGACAAAAGCAGAGGTCGGGGCGATGCTTCTACAAGCCAAAGAACGGCTAAGGTGGACAGCAGACAAAGCCCAGACCGCGGCAGCAGAAGGAACCAGCCCTGTTCACACCTCATCTCGGACTTCCAGCCTCCAGACCAGGAGATAATATGTCTCCGTTCTCTAGGCCACCAGTCTGCGGAACTGTGGTACAGCGGCCCTGGCAGACTCGTGAAGAACCCTGGGCCCCCACCCTCCCCCTGCAGACATCCAGGGCCCGGACCTCCCCCACCACCAGGCAGGAGAGAGTGAGCCCTGCCCAGCCTGGGAGCCCACGGCCCAGAAGAGAGCGGGCATGGAGCACCTGCTACAGGGAGGAGGCTGAGGTACACCCGAGGCGCCTAGCCCTGGGAAGCCCGTGCGGGAACCCCCCAGCCGAGAACCTGGGGAGGCCTGCCAGGACCACACCCTCCAGCAAGAACTAACAGACGCTAAAACCACCAGGAAAGGAACATGGCAGCATGAAATAGTGCAGGGAAGAGAAGGAAAGTATTTTCTAAATTCCTTGTAATTAATGTTCTCAGAAAGAAAAGTTGCTACGCCCACGAATGGGTGGAGAATGCTATTTTTAAAAAGGACCATTTAATGAATAAGAGAGTTCCTCGAAATTAAAAATATGAGAACACAAACTTTAAAAGTAAACTAAAAGGCTGGAATTCAGTGATTTTCCAGGAAAGGGGAGAGATAAGACTTGAGGAGTGAAAAGGAGCCACTGAGAGAAAACTCGAGAAAACCTCCCAGGACCGCCAGAGTCGCGAGTCTCCAAATCCAAAGCACCCACCACCCACCCCGCCGGCCGGAGAACGTCACACACCTAGCAAACTGTGACATGTCAGCACTCGAGGGCTAACGGAGAGATTCTGTAAACTTCCAGAGAGAACGACAGACCACAGACGGTGGAGAACGGGAATGGCACAGGCATCTCACACGCACACCAGACGATGGTAAAGAAACACCCGAACTGCTGAGGAGCAGTGGGGACAGTGGGGGGCGGGGGTCTCTGCTGGAGCGTCGGGAAGGCGGGGGGGTCTCTGCCGGAGCGTCGGGAAGGCGGGGGGGCTCTGCTGGAGCGTCGGGGACGGCGGGGTCTCTGCTAGAGCGTCGGGGACGGTGGGGGGGGCTCTGCTGGAGCGTCGGGAAGGCGGGGGGGCTCTGCTGGAGCATCGGGGATGGCGGGGGTCTCTGCTGGAGCGTCGGGAAGGCGGGGGGGCTCTGCTGGAGCGTCGGGGACAGCAGGGGCGGGGGGTCTCTGCTGGAGAGTCAGGGACGGCGGAGGGGTCTCTGCTGGAGCGTCGGGAAGGCGGGGGGGCTCTGCTGGAGCATCGGGGACGGCGGGGGTCTCTGCTGGAGCATCAGGGATGGTGGGGGGTCTCTGCTGGAGCTTCGGGAAGGCGGGGGGGCTCTGCTGGAGCTTCGGGAAGGCGGGGGGGCTCTGCTGGAGCGTCGGGGACGGTGGGGGGGTCTCTGCTGGAGCTTCGGGAAGGCGGGGGGGCTCTGCTGGAGCGATGCTGCAGAACAGCTGAACCTTTACATTAGATACAGACACTGGACAGATCTCCATGTGAGCAGACGGGCATGAGCAGGGGACCAACCCCAGAAGCAAATACAGGGAGGGCTAAGCAGGAGCCATCCCTCCAGGAGCCTCCTGGCCCATCGCCTTGGGCGCTTCACCTACATGCGCTACTTGGTGAAAATTTTAGGAACTAAAAGGACAAAACGCAGGAGAGAAACTGCTGCTGGAGCCCAGCGCTGCCCGGGGCAGAGGTTCTGCAGCAGTGACCCCCCGGCCCGGCCACCGGACGCCATGAAAAACGAGTGGGGTGCCAAACCCACCAGGCCTGCTCTGTGACAACCTTGGTGAGCATGAAGCTGACCTTCACATCCCTTGGAAGGTCAGCTTCACACTCACACCAAGAACGCAGCTCCCCAAGGACGTAGGCCCTGGGGGGCCCATACCCACTTGACAGGACTGTCCCTGGGCCCTGGAAGCTCACAGGCCAGAAGTGTGTGAACAGAGCAGTATGTGCAGCAAGATCCGGGTGAGACAGGAGGTTGGAAGGAGGTGGGTTGGCTTCCCTGTGGGAGCATCTGGGCTGAGCACGTGGGGTCGCAGGGGGAACAACAGGGTTGCGCTTATTGGGGGGTGCACGTGACACCTCATCCCTGCGCATGCCCCCACCTGCCCTACACGCCCAGACCAATGAGCCCAGAGGGGACCCTGGAACAGGGGCAGGCCTTGGATTGCAGCGAGAGACCAGAGGGCTTCACCCAGTACACCGGATGGCGGTCAACTCCCCGGGCGTCACGATCGGGGCAGGGTGTGTGGAAGGGACGCAGCCCAGGGGGCCCTGGGGCGGCCTGGGAGGAGGGAGGCCTGGCACAGTGCCACCCCAGGCTCCCAGGCAGGGCTGAGTGTCCCTGTGGGCAAGAGTGCAGTAACAGGCATTGGGGGACGGTCCTGTGGTGCTGGGGCACGCAGAGCCTCCAGCCCCACCAGGAACCACAAAGGTACAGAAAAATCTTGTTTTCACTAAAGCTAGAGCTGCTGAAGACCCGATGATAAACGGGTGAGTCTCCCAAGGCGGAGGCCAAGCCACCCTGCCCTGCAGCAGGTGGCTGACAGGTAGGCACAACACCGCCCCAGACACAGCCCCAGACACGGCCCTTCTCCTTCTGACTCTGTGCCAGTGCTCTGCGGCTGCTCTGAGGCCGGCAGCTGGGGTTTGCGGAGACACACAGGCCCCTGCAGGGCCAGAGTCTGGCCTTGCCTTCCCAGGGAAGCTTCTAGGGGGTCCCAGGAATGGAACCACCTTCGAGCGTCTGTTTCCACAGAAAAATGCTGCCAAACATGTCTCTGAGGCACAGCCTCTTCAGAGCACCCGGGGCCCTGCGGTCCCCTAGCCCCCGGCAGGGCGCCAGAACAAGGCCGTGTCCTGACGCAGAGGCCCAGGATGAAGAGGGCTGGACAGCCCTGCGCTGGGGGCCTTGCAAGGGTGAGGTCAGCGGAAGTCCCAGAACACCGCCACCCTCTGACTCGCACTCCTAAGCCCCGGCCCAGCCCACCTGGCCAGGGACCTGGTGGGAGCACTGTCCTCCATTCCCGTATGGGAACGAGCGGTGTGTAGGCGTTCACCTGCAGTGGGGAGAGCTGTCATGGGATGGAGATTCTCTGTCTGAAACCATGACCCTGACATAGTCTGGGCCTTTAAATCATCAACATGTCAAGGGTGTTATAAAACAGAACATGGTTCCAGAATGTCCTCCCATACCCTACATCCTGGGGCTCTCCCTGGCAGCCGGAACCAGCAATAGTATGGTCTCCAAATTAGCAGGAAAGGAAATGGTTCACTCAGCAAATCCATACGATGGGGCAGGCGGTCCTAGGCAAGGGGACAGAGCTCTGCATTTCAGTACCACGTCCCACAGCTCCTAGCTCATGCTGCAGGCGCCCTGGGCATTCCTGACGCTGCATCTAAGTCACGTGGAAGAGGTGCAAGCCGGGGACCAGAGGACTCAGTCCCGGTCCTGCCTTTGTCTCAGCCATGTGACTTAACCCCTGGGCCTCGGTTTACCCATCTGTGAAATAACAGGATTGAAGTGGATGACCCCAAAGTGATTCCATGTCCCAGGGCCTGGGATCCTGAGGAAAGCTAGCAAAAACTCCCTGCAGAATTTCGGTGCTGCTCTGGCCACTCTGAAAGGTCTTTCCCACAGGCCACTGATGGGCTGCCAGCCTGACACTGCAGCTGGCCACCCAAGGGGGGCTCGGGGGCTTGAGGGACAGGGCTCCTGAGAACACGGAGGAGGACAAGCTCAGGGCAGGGGCTGCTGGTTCCAGGAATGGCCAAGAGCTCCAGAAAACAGAACTCAGCCTGACATGAAGACCCACCGCTGTCTAAAATGAACTGAGACAGCCATTCGATCCATCACTGAAGGCATCCAAGTGGAGCAAAGGCTTAGGGGAGAGGTCTTGAGACTCTCCCACACTGGGGTTCCAGGAAATCTTCCCTCTGAAAAGGGTGTCTTCTGCTTCACACTCCCCATCTGTAATTGCCACTCTCAGGAGAATCTGCCCCAAAGAGCCCCTCCCATCTAGAAGAACCCCTGGGGACAGAGCACAAAGGTCCTGAGGAGGATCCTGGGCCTGTCTCTCTTTGCAGATGGAGGGGAGCCCCACAGGGGCTGGGATCAATGCAGACTTCGGGCGATGAACTCCCGGGCCCTGCCCAGAGTCAGGTGTATGACCCCTCAGGACTCCCCAGAACAGGCTGGACATGGAGCAGAACCGTCCCCTCGGGCAAGCACAGCTCTTCCAAAGGCCGCAGGGACGGAAGCACGAGAGCAGCTGACCACTGAGGGCGGACAAGTGCAGGACGTGAACAGAAGCCTGGGTGGATGGAGAGCAGAGCTGGGGGCTGGAATCGTGCCCAGCCACACCCCAGAGCCCTTACAACCACAGCACGCACACTCATGCACATACCGTAAGCGTTTTTCCCACAGTCTCACCCTCTCGTACCCAAAAATGACCGCCCAGGAGGGGACTGGAGGGAGGTGCCTCCCTGAGAATCTGAGTTTCCTTATGCTGCAAAATCTCTGCACTCTCCAAATGGCGAAAAGTAGTAGGCCAATCCAGCTGGGGTGGGAAAAGCGAGAGCAAGGTCATGGATTCCTGGTGAGAATGTAAACTGAAATGAGATTTCTAGCATTTAGCAACATGCCTTGTGCCTTAAAAAAAAAAAAAAAAAAGAGGCTATATTTGTTGAGTAAGCAATGCTCAGTACTGAAATAGGAAATAATTAGGAATAAAGAAAATATTTATGAAAGCAGATGTTCGATTCAATATTGCACAATTTTTCAGTTCTCCCCAAATTTAGCTATGTTAGTTCAGTGCAAGTCCAATAAGCAAAATATCCCAACAGGATTTTCAGTGGAATTTTGCAGGAGTCCCGAAGAGACCTGTGAAAAATAAGAACAAAGAAGGTACCCTACCAGCTATCAGACTTACTATAAAGCCGTAACAACCTCCAAAGTCCAGCAATGACACATGAACAGAGAGACCAACAGAAAAGACGAAGCCTAACCACTGATGGACAGACAGACACACAGCCAACAGATGATAAGGCAGCATTTCAGGTAACTGGGTGAGATTGGTATTGGAACAACCAGCTCTCCCCTATTTAAAAACAGAGCTAGAAGTTCACCTGTGAAAGGATCGCGAGAGCACATGGAGACTGTGCGACGGCTCTGGGGTTGAGAGCAGGCGTTAGCGTGCAGCATGCAAGAGCAGAGGTCGGTTTCTGCTTCCAGGCAGTAGGGCCGGCAGCCCCGGCAATGCTCCCTCCCACCATGCCCAGCTCGAGAAGCTGGGTAAAATCTCACAATGAGAACCAAAGAGCTACTGGAGCCACGCGGACGAGCAGGCCAAGATTCCAGAGATGGGGGGCTGCCGGACAGGAGACAACATTCCAACACGCCACAGCACTTTCTCCCTCAACACATTTGCATTCTGGGCACGGGGCAAGAGGCTGGGAGTCTGGAGTGTTCCCAGGCAGAGAGCTGTTGCTGAGGGATGGAGAAACCCACTGAGCTTTTGGTCAAGAGAAGCAAACTTGAGAGGCCAAAATCCCAGGAGAAAGAGGTAGGGAGCTTCGCTCTGCCAGTTCTCCCCTTAAGATAGGTGCCCAGCTCAGAAGGTATGAGGGGCAGGAGTTTAAAAACACAAGCAGAGGGCACGTACTGCATGGAGCACTGGGTGTTATATGCAAACAATGAATCATGGAACACTACATCAAAACTAATGATGTCATGTATGGTGACTAACATAACATAATAAAAAAAAAAAAAAACCACAAGCAGAAAGCCTCTGCAAATCAAAGAGGAGGCTTCTGCGTTCTCAGTGCTACAGAGACAAGGATTAGCATTCAAAATCCACTGGGAGGGAGGGCTCCAGTTCATACCGGGGCCTGATTTGAAAGCCCTGGGAGGCACAGAGTCTAAAAGCAGGGCAGAACCACAGGGAGGATAAACTTTATCAAAACTGCAATGTTTCCCTGACTGAGCTAAGTCTTTGCCTGAATTAGGGATGACCGTCTACTCTATCTGCTTGGAAAGAAAAAGGTGAGCCATCCAGAGCCTCTACTGTGTTTCAATAGGCAAGATCTGACATTAATTCAAAAGTCACGGGGCGTGAAAAAAACAGGACTATAGGATTCAAAAAAAAGTGGGGGGAAGAAAAAAAACACGAAAGGAAAAAAAGAAACATCTACACATGATCCAGATCTAGGATATCAAACAAGGACTTTATAATAACCATAACGTATATATTCAAAATAAAGAGAAAAGGACAGAGAAAATAAACGGAAAAATGGAGACTTTTGCAAGAAGATCTAAAACTATAAAAAAGAATTTCTAATGGAAATTCTAGAACTGAAAACACAATTACTGATATTATGAACTCAAGAGATTAGACAGAGCTGAAAGCAGTGTTCATGAACTGGAGAGATTACAGAACAGGGAAAAAAATGAATGGAAAACACAGGAAGTAGAGAGTAACATAGGACACAGTGACATGGTCTAACATGCAAGTTACTGGAATCTAAAAGAAGAAGAAATGGAATCAGAGGGAAGCAATACTTAAGAAGATAATGACCATTAATTGTCTAACATTGCTGAAGTATATCAACCCACAGATTCAAGAAGCTCTGCAAACACAAAGAACACTACACGAAGACACATCATAATAAGACTGGGTGCCAAAGATGAAGAGTCCTAAAAGCAGCCAGAAAAAAAAAAGACAGATAACCTTTAAAGGAACAAAAATAAGACTGGCAATTGACCTCTCAACAGTAACGATGGAAGCCGCAGACAAGGTCAGGTAAGTGGAAGAGCAACAATTTATACTACACTTTCAAGGATACATGTTTCAACTGCTAAGGTAATCATCAAAAGAGCAGAAAAAGAATGTGTAACTAACCATTTAGTACCAAGAACAGAAAAAAAAATGTAAATCTTTTTTATTAATCCAATAGAAGGCAACAAAGGAGGAAAAACAGAACAACAACCAAAAAAGCCAGGTCAAATGGAAGGTGAAGACTTAAAACTGCAGATAAAAGCCCAATTAGTATGGACTAAGCACTCCCAGTAAAACATTATAACCATCGAAACAGATTTTTAAAAAATTCTATTCTGTTGCCAAGAGACACCTTTTTAAAAAAGATTGTATTTATCTGTTTGAGAGAGAGAGGGAGAGCACACGTGTGTGCCAGGGGTGGGGGGTGGCAGAGGGAAAGAGAGAATCTCAAGCAGACTCCCCACTGAGCGTGCAGCCCGACATGGGGCTCCATCTCCCGACCCTGAGATCATGACCTGAGCTGAAATCAAGAGTCGGACACTTAACTGACTGAGCCCCCCAGGTGCCCCCAAGAGACACATTTAAATAAAAAGACAGGTTGTAAATAAAAGGATAAAAGTTTTTGGTTGGCTTCTTCTATCACCTACTGAGAAGGAAAAATATATATCATACATTCTTTTAAAGCTCACATAAAGGGGCGCCTGCGCGGCTCAGTCGGTTAAGTGACTGACTCTTGACCTCAGCTCAGGTTTTGATCTGGGTCGTGATTTCAACCCACGTTGGGCTCCACACTGGGCATGGAGCCCAATAAATAAATAAATAAATAAATAGCACATAAAACATGTACTAAAATCAGTCATATGCTAGTCATAAATCAAATTCTAACACATTTTAATTTAAAATTAAAATAATAAAGTGAATGTTCTCTGACCACAGTAGAATCGAGCTAGACAGCAATACCAAAAAACAAAAACCAACAACAAAAACCCAACAAAAATCCCCTAATTGCTTGGCTTAAGCGATATGATTCTAAATAACCCATGGAACAAAGAAAAAAAATCTCATCGGATATTAGAAAATATTTTGAACTGAACACGAGTGCAGATATAACATATCAAAACTGTGGGATGCAGCTAAAGCAGGACTCAAAGCCTGGAGGCCAGGGGGCCTTCACATCGTTCTCAGGTAGATTCAGACCCCAGCGTCCCTCAGGGAGCTGCCGGTTTACTGGGCTGACCTTCAGGACACCCAAGTTTGCCTGGAGACTGGCCCAGTGGATGTGAGCCAGCAGCTGAGGCTCTACCAGAGCGGGGCTGTCTCCTGTGACCCCTTAACCCTGGTGTCAGCAGCACCAGGGGACTGGAGATACATGGAAAATGCAGGGAGGTGGTTAGATCTGTGCATCTGAAGAGGGGTCAGGCAGGGAAAACGAATGAGTCACTTGTGAGCACTGACTAAGTCATGGAAATGGAGGCATCAGCAGGCTGAAGGGGCAGAAAGAGGGAGAAGGAGATGGAGGAGTGGTGGGGACATCCAGGACTCTAACTGCTGTGTCAGTGGACTCCGGACAGGCTCTCTAGAATCCCGCCCTCACTGCCAGAGGCAGTGGGAGACCCAGGTCCTCAGCCTTGTGGGGACACCACAGGTCGCTTCCCAATTCCACCCGCCCCCCCGCCGCCTCCTTGGCATTCAGCTTCCTGAGTCTGTTGTCAGTCACCTTGAGGGTTCTGCTTTTCATTTTCTCAATGGGTTGCTATGACTTCTCGGTCCTTCCAGCCTTCCAGAAGGGCTTAGGTCTTCCTTTTACTTACCTTCACCGTTATTTTAGTGGCATTTCAGGAGGGAGAGAAGATAAATGGATGAGCCTCACAAACAGAACGTTGAGAAAAGATGACCCAAAGACAAAAGGAGTACACTCTTTATAATCCTACTTACACAACTTCTAAAACAGGCCGAAAAAAAAAATAGTAGAATAAGCACATTATTTAGCAAGATAGAGCCGAAGAGCATCCACAAGCACAAAATGGCTAAAAGAGCTATAGAAGAGATTGGGGATGGAGGGGAAGCCTGCTGGCTTCCTAAATAAGTTTCACAGATAGATCGGACTTTTCTAAACTGTGTTCATATTTAAAGATTTTTTAAAATATTACCAAATGGTTCAGGCAAATAAGTAAATAAATAAAAAGACCTCATTTTGGTTGACAAACACCAGCATGTGTGAAGACAAAAACAGTTTGCTCATTAAAATTAATATTCCTCAAACCAACAGGAAAAATTGGTGAAGGAGAGACCTCCACTGCTGGCAACATGGTGGACAAGACTCCCTCCCATTAGAAATCACCTGGAAATTTAGGACAAATAACCAACACCAGAATAAAATAAGAGAATGTCTGAGGAAGGAGAGAAAAGGCAGCAGGAAGAGCTGAATCGAAGAGGCAAGCCCACCAGGGAAAGAGCGGCAGGCCTATGCTGACACCAGAAATGTGGAGAACTGGACTTCGTCTGCTGAATGGAGGATGGGAGGCCTGGCCTCAAACACACACAAAGTTGGGACTGGAACCAAATCACCACAGAGAGTTGGATCTTCTAAAGCTACAACCCCAGTGACATGGAGGGCTGGGGAAAAGCCATCTGTCATCAAAAGGACACAGGAGACTTACTCTGAATGACTCTCAGCTCCATGTGGTGAAAAAGCCACTGTTTCTGAGAATTTGAGGCCACAGACCTGTCTTCATGCAGGTTTGTGTTTCAAATTTGCAATACCTGCATATGATCAGTGAAACCCGAGTTGAGAAGTCAGCTCAGAGTAGGTCTCGGCTGTAACTATAGCACATGACAAACACAAATACAAATCCTCCTTAGAAATAGCTTTCTCTTCTCAGGTCCCCAGAGATGAAGATCAGTCAAATGTGTGCTCACAATTAAATATTACCCAAACACCGGAGAAGCAATTCACCATGAGCAAGAGCTGGGGGAAAGGAAAAGAAACGAGAACCAGCATTAGATCCTAATCCTGGACTATCGAGGATTTCAGATATTGAAATTATCTGATACAGATCATAAAACATGTATGCCTAAAATGTTTAGAGAAATAAACAGGAATGGGAAATAATACTGTAAAATATGGGGAGGGGCGAACTGTGCAGGACTTTTAGAAATAAAAATGTAACCATTCAAACTTTAAAACTTAGCAGACATGTTAATCAGCAAATTAAATGAAGCTGAGCAGAGAATTAATGAACTGGAAAAAATATCAGAAAAAATTACTCAGAATGGTCCCAGAGAGACAACACAATGAAAACATAAAACCAAGGTTAAGAGTCATGCAACATGAAAGAATTCACTAATTCATCATGGCAGGAACTTTAACTAATTTTAACATTGCTCACTAATTGACAGACCAAACAGACATACTTAACAAGGATGTAGACGGTCTGAACATGATAATCATGAACTAATGAACACATGTGCTCTCTTTTTCTTGCAAATTAGAGAAACACATTCTTTTCTAACACATATGGAACACTTACAACATTTTACCACATAGTAGGTCACAAAACAACTAATAAGTATCAAAGACTCTGGACCAAAAGCACCTTGTAATGTGAGGACAATTAAAAATCAGTAAAAGACCATTAAAAAAAAACCTATGTTTAGAAAAATTAAAAATAAACCTCTAAATAATGAATACACAAAAGAAGAAATCATGATGGAGCTATAAATCGACTTAGTAGTGAATGATAATGAAAATACTACTAGTAAACCTCCGGGCATTTCCACATTCAGCCATGATGAGAGTTACAAGGGCCACACTTAAACTCCCACTGTAAACAATAACTAGCAAACTGGACAAAACGTATGAAAATACCTGTTTTTAGACACTGGACAGCAGGCAATGCAGAACTGTGATCACTGAGAGAAGGGAAACATACAAGGGAAACCCTCCAATTACTCTAAATCTGCCCAGAGGCAATTTCCAGACCTCAGGTTTTGGAAGGTAGAACCCTGATAGCTCAGCAGCTTTGATGAGCTGAGGAGATGGAGGCTAGAGTTTGGGTAGTTTGAGGCAGCTGGAAATTGTGGGTCAGAGTTCTAGAAAGGAAAGAGTTGCTAGATAGCAAAGGTCAAAATATTTGCATAGGGGAGCCTTCAGTCTTTGTAGAGGACTAGCCCATCCTCAGGTAGTCCAGGCAAAGAAGACACAGGGATTCCCAAAGTTCACATAAAATAAGAAAGTTATCTGTGCATCTACCAGCCATAATAGTCCTTTTCATCCCTCCACCCCAGATATTCAGTAGACACCCCAAAGAAATCATACTTCAGTAGTGGGCTTAACTAGCCCTGTGACATCTACTCCAGAGTAACTCTAGGAAAGCTTAAAATCAGGTCTTCAAGGATTAAATTATCTCAAGTAATTTACTACCTGCCAAAACAAAGCCCAACATGCTTTCTGGGAAGAAAGCATAATTCAGACACTCCACAATGTAGAAATGTCTAGGACCCAATAAAAAAAAGTTGGGGCACCTGGTGACCCGGTTGGTTAAGCATCTGCCTTCAGCTCAGGTCATAATCTCAGGGTCTTGGGATGGAGCCCCGTGTGGGGCTCTCTGCTCAGCAAGGGAGTCTGCTTGTCCCTCTCCCTCTGCCCCTCCCCCACCTCATGTGTGTGCGCTCTCTTAAATAAATAACGAATCTTTTTAAAAAAATTACACACATGCCAAGAAGCAGGAAAAGATGACCTATAAGCAGGAGAAAAATTAGTCAGTGGGAACCCGAATTTTCTTACAACAATTAAAGAAGTTGATTGAATAGTTTAAGAATCTACTTACCAAAAAAAGCAGGAGACTCAGACACTTTTTACAAGTGAGCCCTAACATACATTCAAAAAACCTAGCTAATTCCAATCTCATACAAACTCTTTAAGAGAACAGGAAAGAGGGAGGCAGAGGGAGAGAGATTATGACCTTGGCATCAAATCAGACAAAAAAATTTGAGAAATGAAGATCAGAGCCTGATCTCACTAACAAACATAGATATAAAAGTCCAGAACATTAGCAAGAAGGCCCAGCAGCAAATAAAAAGGATAATGCAGTAGGCTTGTTCCAAGAATATCAAAATGATAATATATATATGGTTTAAATTAAGGACATCTATTAATATAATTCACCCCATACCCAATTAAAGGGAAAAAAGCCAAATGAGGTCCTCAATAGGTGCTGAAAAAGCATTCAATAATTTTCAAAATCTGTTTATGATAAAACTCTTGGCAATATGAGAAATAAAAGAAATCTCTAATCTCATAATAGGCACCTACTAAAAGCCTACCCAAGCATCACACTTAATGGTAAAATATTAGGAACGTTTCCTTTAAATTCAGAAACAAGTTAAGGATGTCTGTCTTCACTTCTATTTCACATTGCAGCAGTGGTGCTAGCCAGAGTGATAAAGCAGGAAAAAGAAACAACAATGACAAAATATAGATTGGAAATGAAACCCAAAATGTCATCATTTGCAGACTATTTGCTTATCGACACAGAAATCAAGAGGATCCACAGACAAATTATTTGAATTAGTTGGAAGGTGCCACAAAGTTGCTAGAAACCAACCATGTTGGAATACACTAGGGACAAATAGTTAAAAAAAATTTTTAAGGTACATTTAAAAAAATAATCCAAAGTATATAGTACCTTTATCATAATAAATGTCACTTTTATGAGGAAATTTTTAGCCTTCACAAAAATATAGAAAACCTAAATAATTGAACTATAACCTACGCATGGGAAAATTTCAGTATCTTTAAAACATTTATTTTCACTCAAATGAATCAAAAATTCAATGTAATTTTTTTAATGTAATTTCAAATGAAATCTCAACCAGATTTTTTATGAAACTAGACAAATTGCTGCTAAAACGGTTTTTGGAAGAGTGAGATGCTATGAATACCAATGACCCATTTGAAGAAACACAAGAGGGTAGAAGACAACATGCCCTCCTGGAATCAAAACTTAATATAAAGGTACAGTTAACTAAAATGGGGTGGCCAGGCCAAGGTAAGCCACCAGCAGGGTAACAGAAGGGACCCAAAAACAGACTTACACAGACACAGCCCTTTTGAGAGCAGACAAAGAGAGCTTTGCAGGTCTGTGGGAAGGAGGAGGGGTACAGAAGCTGTGTCACTGAGGAAACTGGGTATGGCCTGAATGTGTGTGGCCCCACACTCCTGGCCCAGACCCCACCCCCAGCGTGGGACGGGACTAGGAAACGGGGGGCACTGGAACGTGGTTAGGCGTAGATGAGCTCATGAGGGTGGGCCTCACGAATGCGATTAGTGCCCTTACAGAGGTCCCACGAGGGCTTGCTTCCTCTCCCCAGTGAGGAGTGGGCCGTCTGCGACCTAGAAGTGGGCTCTTGCCAGAACCTGGCCCTGCCGGCACGCTGATCTTGGACTTCCAGCCTCAGAACTGTGAGAAATCAATGTCTGTTGTCTACAAGTCAAGTCTGTGGTATTCTGTTATAGCAGCCCAGACAAAGACAACTGGCTAGCCGTATGGAAAAATACAAAATTAGATTCCTTTTCTATACCAAATCAAATTCCATGCAGACTCAAGACCTAAATGTGAACTACAGTTTTGGAAGATAATGAAAAAAAGCGGTATCTCCATATTCTCCTTCGAGGATGCATCCCACAGAAGGCACCGAAAGGAAAAGTCCAGAAATCAAGATACCCTTAACGGGTGAAGGGAAGTTCACCTGCCTGGAGATGTCTGCCACACATCTAACTGACAAGGGTTTATGTGCAGAACACACAAAAATCAAACAACAACAACAACAAAAAAGAACACCCAAAAAATGGCAAAAAGGTATGAACAGGAAATTTACAGGACAAAACACTCAACCACAATGGTCATCAAGAAAGTGTGGCTCAAAACCATATCCGTCAGGGGCGACTGGGTGGCTCAGTCAGTTAAGCGTCTGCCTTTGGCTCAGGTCACGATCTCAGGGTCCTGGGATTGTGCCCCACACCGGGCACTGTGCTCAGCGGGGAGTCTGCTTGTCCCTCTCCCTCTGCCCCTCCCCCTGCTTGTGCATGTGTGCACTTGCTCTCAAACAAATAAATAAAATCTTAACAAAAAAACATATCCATCAGATCACAACATTAAAACACATGGCAACATGAAAGGTTATAAGGAAAGAGCAATGGGAACAGCACGGTCCACTTGGGAACAGCTCATTAGCACAACCACTTTGGAAACAACATGGAGATATCCAGTAAACGTGGCAGACTCAGACGGTCACTGTGCCGCTATACATGTACATGATCACAGGAGAAATGTCCCCAAACACAGAAGTTTCTGCAGCAAAAAAGAGAAAGAGGGGGGAAGGGGGAGGAGATGGGAAAGCCTGACTGTCCACCGACTGCAGACTGGACAAACAGCAGTCTAGTCACACCGTGGCTGTCCAGATGTGACCGTGAATGAAGCAGAGCCATAGTCCTTGGGAATCTCACAAACAGCAAATGTCACTTGCCCAGCAAGATGCAGCCCACACAGGGCTTCACACTCACAAGGGACGCTACCTGGAGCCCAGGGGTCAATGATGGAATTCTGGGTCTGCTGAGTGCCAAAGTCTGGGTGGTGAGAACCTCCAGGTCAGGTCAGGAGTCTGAGGCACTGGGTGCTGCCAACGCCTTGATGTGGACCTCCACCAAGTCTGCAAGGTGGGGTCACAACAGAGCCCCCTCCTCCTCCTTCTGTGAGGGTTAGGGGAGCAGTTGCTCTAAGTGCCAGGGACCAGGGAGCATGTTGGAAATGCTTCATCTCTGAAGTTGAGGGTGCACACATGGCCGTTTGTGGAAATATTCTGGATTCTTTTTCATATGTCCTATCACATAATAACGTCTCTCAATAAGTCTTGCCATGAAGGGGAGCAAGCAATCAGGCTGACCTGGCAGGGCATGGAGCAAGGCCTTGCTGCCTGTGGCAGGGGGCAGGTCTGCAGGTGAGGGGTCTGAAGGTGTGCTGCTGGGGTCACTGTGTCAGACACACCGCATGCTGGAGAGTGGCAGGAAGGGCCAGCTCCCCTCAACAGCGCTGGGTGTGAAGTTTGAGAGGACACAAGCAAGTGTGGAATGGTCCCTCTGGGGGTGGAGAATCATACGGCTGCAGGTGCTGGGTCGGACATGTGCAGGAGTGATGGCCAGCTAGCTGCAGGTTCAAAGCTAGGCCAGCAGGAGAGGGGTGGGGAGCATGCCAGAGCCCAAGAAGAACCCGATGAGCTGTTCAAAAGGGCTCCGGAGCCTCGAGGGTCTGCCCTGCCAGCCCTACGAGGGGGCACCTTCCGTGTCTGAGGGTGACAAGGTCCAGGCTGCAACCATGAGACGTGCAGCAGGAAGAGAGAGGATGAGAGGGGCCAGGTGACAGTGGTCATGCATGTGGATGAGAACATGACTGATGGTAAGGACCATGGGAGAGGGACACCCGGAGCCACGAGCCAGGGCCCCTGGGGAAGGAGGGGAGTTGAACCTCTTCACTTGGTGAAGACACGCTGAGGACCCACCGCAGGCAGGTCACTGCAGACACAGAGGATGAGACCAGCCCCTCAAGGAACTCAGTCTATTTCTCAGGGCTCTTGGACTATTTCACATTTCTGCATAAACATGATGGAGTGTGGGCAGGAAGCCAAGCAAAAGCCAGACCTCTACGGACAAATAGACAGGCAAAGGCGGCCTGAGCCCTGAGACCAGCTGCCTGCACCAACCTGCACCCTGGCATCTGTCTGCCTCCCAGACCAGCAGCACAGCCTAGAACAGACCACCAACACGGCACCTCTCCCTGAAACACCGGTTTTCCCGCAAGTTGGGGGAAAAACAGAACTCGTTTTTCTTAGTATTACAACAGATGTACAGTAGAGCCCATGCCAGGCCTGCTGCTGGGCCCCTCAGAAGGGCGAGGGGACCTTGGGCTAGAGGCCTGCCATGCGCTGCCAGGCTCACTCTTGAGGCCCCATGAAATAGAGAGCAGAGCACGCTGGCGAGTCACCCCTGTGGTGAGGGGCAGGGGAGAGGCGTCACCCATGACCTCAGGCCCCTAACAACCTTTCTGGAGGGCCCAGAGTGGGCTGGCACAACAGCAGGGACCTTCTGGACTCGAGGGCTCAATGCGGCCAGTGGCGGGCAGGGGCAGGATGTGAGGCTGGAGACGACGTCCTGGGTGTAAGTCTGTCTGCAGAGCAGAACCACCATAGGATCCGTGGGACCCTCACCCCTCTCCCAGCCGCCCACCCCCACAGAGGACAGGGGCTGCCCACCCCCCCCAGACCCGCGGCTCCCCAGACACGGAAGAAGACGTGTGGTGAGAGAGCTTCAGTGTGGACGCTGACACCCCGCATCCTGTAGGAGGGGCACAGAACTACGTGGACCCAGCTCCCAGCGCTTCAGACCTAAAGCAAAGCCTGCCGGCGCATGCCTCCTCACCCGCACGCTGAGCTCAGCTGGGAAACCAGCGGCGGCATGCTCTACCACCCCACGGGCCTCACGAACGGGCCCACAGGGCCTGCCCCACACACCAGCAGAGCGAAGAGCTTCGAAGGCGAAGACCGTAGTAAACCAGCAGGGAGCAAGAAATAAACCACAGAACAGAGGCAGAAACAAGCAAACACGGGGCGCCTGGGGGGCTCCGTCGTTGAGCGTCTGCCTTCGGCTCAGGTCATGGTCCCAGGGTCCTGGGATCGGGCCCCGCGTCGGGCTCCCTGCTCGGCGGGAAGCCCGCTTCTCCCTCTCCCACTCCCCCTGCTTGTGTTCCCTCTCTCGCTGTGTCTCTCTCTGTCAAATGAAGAAATAAAATCTTAAAAAAAAAAAAGAAACAAACGAACAAAAAATACCTCTATGAATACTCAGAATGTTTCAAGATGATAATACACTTCCAAAACAAGAACAGGACGCCGTGAAGCAGGGAGATAGGGACGGGGAAGAGAGAGCTCTTAGAGATGAGCAGGTAAGTGCGGAGATAAACAACCCCAAAAAGAACTCAAAAAGGAAGCCCAGAAGTTGCCCAGAAAACAGGACACAAACAAGGAGCCACGATATAGGAGAGAAAAAAAAAGAAAAAACAGGATGAAGACCAGACGACCACCGCGTAAAGTCAAGGAAAAAAACCGAAACGCACGAGGGGTGGAACGCTGCTCCTGAGCAAGTGCAGGCGTGGGGGGGACGCTGACGCCTCCGCGCTCCGAGGGGGGTGTTTACGGAGGGGGAGTGTGCCGCCAGACACACCCGGACCCAGTGTGAGGACAGAGCAGAGACCCAGTCCCACAGCCAAGGGCTCAGCCCCATTTTCAGGACCTCACACAAGTCAGGAACCCAAGAAAGGGGCAGCTCTGGGTCGAGAAACAGAGCTGCCAGCCCAGGGGGTGTGGGGAGCGGTGCGCGGGCTAGAGGGAGACAGGATAGCGGTGGCTCCTGGGTGTGGGTGCCAGGAAAGAGCAGAAGAGAGCGTATGACAGGGAGCTGCAGAAATCAATTCTACGGAGGACTGCCCTGCCTCAGGATGGAGCTCATGCAGCAGAGAGCAGGCCCCAGGTTTTCTCCTCCGGTCCTGGTCTCGTGGCCACGTCCCTGCTCATCCTGTCACCTTCCAGGTACCGGGGACCTGAGGCCATGCGGTGGCCCTGGCCTCAGAAGCAGGCAGAGAATGAGGACCAGATGACACAGAGCAGCTGAGTCACCCCGCTGCCCCAGCCCCACGACGGCCCCTCAGAGACCTGGTCCCCCCGACCCACTGGCCTTGGGCACTGATGGCCCTGCCCTGCCCCTCACCATCCTGGCTGAGCTGATGACAGATGGGGAAGGAAACTGAGGCCCACCTGAGCTTTTCGGGCAGGGCTGAGACCTGAGAGTGGGGACAGGGCTCCTGACACCCCACTAAGGCCCTCCTGGGCACCATCAGCCTCCCTCTGAGAGGCCAAAGGCAGGACTCAAGGGAGAGGGTTCTGCAGGAGCAGTCGGACCCATTCCCACCCCAGCCCTAGCACTGCATTTCAGGAGCCTCACAGGAGATCCAGAGCAAGGGGGTACCTGCCTCAGGAACCGCTGGGCCCTAAATGGGAGACATGAAGACACACAGACAACCCGCATGCGGCCAGGGAGGCAGCTCCTCTCTCCGGGCCCACAGAAAATGGACCACTTGGGCTAAAGCAACTGGCTCAACAAGAAAATAGCATTTACTGGGCACCTACTGTGTGTGAGGCCCTGCATTGCCTGGGGTGGGTGGGGGCAGTGGGTATGGAGTGGGGACTTGAAGGGGCAGGTAGAGGCAGTGGGTGGGGTGGTGGGGGTAGAGGAGAGGGGTAAGGGGCAGGTTGAGGATGGGGTAGAGGGGTGGGGTGGAGGTGTGAGGGGGTTAGAGTGGGGTGGAGGGCAGGTCGGGGGACGGGGGTAGAAGGGTGCTGAGGCAGGCAGGAAGTCTGGGGTCTAGGGAGCTGGACGGACTCTCAGCTGGATGAGGTCTAGGGGGCCTTAGTCTGCAGATCTGAGACGTGGCAGGGCACCACCTGCCTGGTTAGGGTCTTGGGAACGCCCCATGAGGTCTCCCAAGTCTCCACCCAATAAATGTTCACTTTCTCCCCCGACCCACCCCGCCCACAGTGGGGGTGGAGGGACACCTTGGGGCCTTGCAGGAGGCTTCAAGGTGGTGGAATCTGGGGGGTCCGGGGACTTCCTGTGGAGGTTGGGTGGAATGCCTCAGAGAAGGAAGAGGGTGAGGCAGGAACAAAGACAAGTGAGGACTGTGTGCATGTGCGCACGTGCGCGAGGGAGTGCATGTACAGGTGAGTGTGCGAGCGTGTGTGAGTGTGTAAAACCATAAGATATGTGGGGGGTTGTGTGTGTGAGAGTACACGTGTGGGTGAGTGTACGAGCATGTAAGAGTGCGTGTGGGTGTGTGAGGCTGTCTGTGTAAAACTGTGTAAGTGTGAGAGGGTGAGGCTGGGTAAGTGCGTCTGAGCAGATGTGAGTGTACATGTGTGAAGATGCGTACGAGTGTGTGTGAGACGGGGAGGGTAAGAGTCTGTGAGTGTGCATGGGGGAGTGTGTTGAGACTGAATGTAAGGGACTCTGTGTGTGTGGGCATGCACTGGGTGACTGATGTGGGGCTTGCTAGCCCTCCCCACACCCGGGGGAGCCCTGAAACCTAGCAGGGGAGCAGGGCAGGGGCGCTTCCCTGCCCCGCCGCCTCTGAATGGGGGAGGGGGAGGGCGGGCAGAGCTTGGGCAGCTGGACTCCAGGCCAGGATTATCAAGAGATTAAATCCAGGGGGCAGAGGCTTTACAGAGGCGACAGCCCCTCCTTTCGGATGCCTAGCCACCCAGGCAGCAGGTAAATCCTGATCCATCCCAGGGATGGTACCTAGTGAGGCCTCCGGGGCTGGCAAGGGGCTCATGAGAGGCTCAGATTACAAAGCCAGGGAGGAAGCTGGCTGGGCGCTGGGGACATGACCACAGAGGCACACAGGAAGGGCTGGAGAGGAGCCCAGAGGGGTCAGGGGGCTCAGCCTCAGCTGTGCCCTCCACCCTTCCAACGTACCCAGTGCAATGACCCCTCTGCTAAGTCCCCGAGCTGGGGGTAGTGCCCAAAGCCAGAATCCCCATGGTGTTCAGGAGTTAAACTGCAAAGCTGCTCGGTCAGGTGGGGCAGTGGATCACACACCCACAACCCCAACCCTTACCCTCTGCCTGCTACCCCAGCCCTGCCTGTGGGGTGAGGCCCATCAGCTAATAGGACAGAACAGGGTACTGAACAGACCCACCTGCCTGGCTCTGCCCCTGGGCACCCCAGCGAAGCTAAGAGGTTTGGAGCAGGGCGTGGTCCAGCCCCAACCGAGCTCTGAGATGCTCCTGGGTATGGATGGGGAGAGGGAGACAGTGGAGGGGGGTGGGGGGTGGGGGTCCACTCCTTTGGGTCTAAGAACCCTAAATGGGGCAGTCCTCTAGGGAGCACTTAGGACTGGGCAGGAGGACAACCACGTGCTCATCCTGGGGGTCACTAGCTGCTGTGTGACCCCTGGCCCGCCAGTCTCCACCCCAGGGGTGGCTGCTCAGGCCCCTCCCCACTCTTAGAAGTATGGGGTCTCAGGCATGGAGGCCTGTGTCCTGATCCTTAAAGACCAGGGCGTGGTTCCCAAAGCTCGTAGCCCCTCCATGGCCCCCAATCTGGTGGTACCAGGATCCCATCAGAACATTCCCTCCCCCTGTCACACCCAGCTCACCTGCCTTGGCTGGCCGATGCAAACTGAGGGAGCCTATGCAGCCCCCCAGCCCCCTGCAGGGCATTCTCCTGAAACTGTGTTGCCCCCATCTCTGCCCCCCACCCCCTGTGCCTCCCCCAATCCCATCTCTCCTCCACAGAACCCACGGGAGGACTTCCTTGCTCTACCATCATCAGCCCTGGGTCAGCAGTGGTGACACCAGGAGCCTGAAGGGAGACCAGGCAGGGTGGCAGGGTCCTCTGTCCTAGGGGTCTTGATAAATTCTAGCTCTGCTCAGTCTCCATGTGGCTGGCCCCGTGCAAGGCCCCAGGGCTCAGTCTGTGGGAGCACGCCAGTGTGGGGGAAGGGGGCACACAGCGGACATTCGGCAGGCCATCCTCATAGCCCCTCCCCACGGAGAGTCTTGGGGTTGGGGAGCCCTGACTCCAAACCTGACCCCAGGCTCTGTCCTGTGGACCACACCCCACAGAAGACACTGCCTGTCTTCAGATCCTGGCTTAATGGGGGACAGCATTGCTCATCTTGTCCCTGTCTTGAGCCCAATACCCTCCCCAGACTTCGCACCGAGGTAGAGGCTGACTGTCCCCTCCACCCCTCTGGGTTTCTCAGCCAGTGGCCTCCCTGCGAACATCAACCCTCCTTGGATCTTCACCCCAACCGAAAGCAGACCTGGGCCCTGGCCCTCGCAGCATCCCTTACCCTACACTGCAGACACTGCACCCCACTGCAGGCGCCACACCTGCTCCACACCTGACCACCCTCACCCCACAGCCCCAGCTAAGGAGGGTGGCCAACCACACCTGCAAAATGGCCGCCGCAGGTACAGCCCCAACCCCCCCCCCCCCGGACCCCAGAGCTTCCCTTCAAACCTGCAGCTGCCTTCTCAGGCTGAGAGGCGAGGCAGATGCGCACAGCTGCCCTGGCAGAGCCCCTTTAGCCAGATGGACAGCAGGGCAGGGACGGTGGGTCGGGTGGGACTGCTCTGCAGGAGCCTGCGCTCTGGGTCTTGCAGAGTCCTCTCCCCACCCCCCGCCCCCGGGTTAGGACATGGCCAGCCCTGAGCGTCAGGACCTCTCCGCACACTCCCCGCAGCTACAAGATCCAGTTCGATGCCCTATCAGGCCTTTAATCCCAGCAATGCGGGCACCCCTTGGAGGGGGCCGCCCCTTGGGGAGGGGGCACCAGTCTCTCAGGGAAAGTCGCTATTCCTGGGAACGAGGGCGCGCATCGGGTCCGCGCCGGGGCGACGTCGCGCCCGCGCCCAGCAGGCCCCATGACTTGGCATTCCCTCCCTCCCCTCCCCCTCGCCCCTGCAGCCCGTTGTCCCCCCCCCCCCCCCGCCCACCTAGCGCCCAGCCGACTGCAGACCCTCCCTCCGCGCCGGGATGCCTTCGCCAGCGCACTGGCAGCGCCGCTGGTTTGGGGTGGGAGGAGAGAGAGTGAGCAGCAGCCTAAAAGGGGAGACCAAGGGTCTTCGCGGCATGCTCGTCCCTGTCATCCGAGTCGGGCGGCCCCGCAGCCCCCTCCCCGCCCGCCGCCGGGCCACACCTGTTACTCGGGCGCTGGCTGCGTAGACGCAGGCCTCCTCCGCTGACGGCCCCTCCCAAGCCTTTCTAGAAGGGAGCTAGGGTCTCTCGGGAGGAGGACGCGGCTGGGGGGATGGTGAAGGGCAGTCCTGGAGGTGCGCACGAAGCTGGCCTCCCGCCGCAGCCCCCGCCGGCCCCGCCCGCCCTTCTGTTATGCTCTGGGCTCCAGCATCCGCCCTCCCCCACCCGGGGGACTCGGGCAGCTGCCCCGCGCGCTCCCCCGCGCCCCCATCCGCGTGCTCTCCCCTTCTCCCCTTCCCCCTGCCCGTTGCGCCCCCCACCCCGCGCCGGTCTAGCTCCGCGGCCCCTCTCCAGGAAAGGACTGGAGCGCGGAAGCTAGGGAGGGGGCGTCTTGAGAGACCACCGACGGCGCGCGCCCTCCCCGTGGCGACCCCCGCCCTTCCCAGCGATAGCCCCGCCACAGCAGAGGCCGCAGCTACGAGGCCTTTTCCGAGGGCCCTGCCGGGACTCGAATAAAAGAGGGACACCCCTGAATTTGCCCCATTGTTCTCCTCAGGGACGGGGGAGGGTCGGGGGAAGGGAAGGGGTCGCGCGCGCGGCGCCGGCGCCTCCGACAGTGACAAGGACGCGGCTCCGGGCGTGAGCTCCCCACGCCGGGCGCAGCTGATGCAGGTGTGGGAAGCGGAGCGCAGGTGCGAGAGGCCAGGCGGGCGGCCGCCTTACCTCTCCGGCGTCACTGGCGGCGGCCCGGCATGGGCACGGGCATGGGCGCGGGTCCCCGAGCGCGGAGCTGCTGCTGCTCCAGGGCTGCGCTGGGCGCTGTGACGGCGGCACCGCGTGACGGGCTGCGCGCCCCCGGCCCGGCCCGCCCCGCGCCCCTCCCGCCGCGCTGGTTGGCTGCGCGCGGCGCTGGAGCCCCAGCCGCCAGCTGGTTTGTTGCGCGGGGAGAGGGACGGGCGTCGCGGCCGCCTCGGGGAGGGGGCTGGGACCGGAGGGGGCCGGAGCCGAGCTGTGACATCACCGCCGACACCGCGGTTTCCTCGGTGGAGAGGTGCGAACCTACACGGGGCTCGGACGCGGCGCCCCCTCCACGGGCGCAGTCCCCGCGCGCCCGCGCTCAGGGGAGAGTGACCAGGCGGCGCCCAGCCCCGAGGCCACCCCCCACCCGAACTCGCCACGGATCCCGCGCCGGGCCTTCCCCCACTCTGATCTCTTTCTAGTGAAATCTCCACCTGCCCACCCACCCCCCGCTCCTGGCGAGGCTGGCAGCACAAACGCTTGGTCGCAGAGGGACAAAGCCCGAGTGGGCTCCTTGCAGCAGGGAGGGGTGGTGGGGGGCAGGGAGGGAGCCACTGACTCTGGGTGTAACAGGTGCATTTTAAATGGCATCTAGAGTCTTGGTCAGAGCACTGGAGGGGACCAGAGCATCGCAGACATTTCTTCTGGCGGGGATGATGCAACCCGCCGGCGGGAGGCTGCCGCCTCTCCTCCCATCATGCCTTGGTGTAGACCCCCACCCTCCGCCCGCCCCACTTCTCCAGGTCATCAGTCCCCACTGTCACCCCCGCCCAGACTTTCTCCCCAGGTTAACTTCCCAGGACCAAGTCACACACTGCTCCGGGTCCGCACTGGCAAACCTGGCCTTCGTCAACCTCCCCAGTCGCTTTCTGGGCCACCGGGATTGACTGACATCTCTGTTGCCAGCATCCTCCATTCGCCGCCCTAGGGGTACAAACTTTGACAAAGCCTCAGGCCAGCTCACCCACCGGAACTGCGGTGGGTGCAGTGACGTCATGCCATCGTGAAAGCGGGGGCCCCCAGGACCCTTTCCACCCCAGCTCCTGTCTCAGCATTCTCTGCATCCCTGTGGCTCAGCCTCGCCTCGGCAGGTGCCAGGCGCTGCCCTAAGGGTTTTATTTAGTTTCCCATCTAATCCTCACAAGACCCAGTGAGGGAGGGGGGCTTCACCTCGATTTGCAGCATCGGTACGCCCCCAAAGTAACAAGGGCACAGACAGATACCCGCTCTGTAAAGGAGACCACCTTCTCACCCTCGCCCCCAAAGGCCCCCAGACAATTTCTCTTTTTCTATTTCCTGGAACCACCTACATGAAAGAGAAATTATTGTTTTTCCAAACTTTTGGTAGAAACAGTAAAGCTATGGGGGGGGGACTTTATCATCTCCATTTTCATCATATTTATTGATCTGGTAGAGTTCTCTATTTCTTGAGCCAAATTTTACATGTTTCTAGGAACTAATCAATTTCATCGAGCTTTTAAAATTACTAGCATACATTCATTTTTATATTAACTGCTTCTGTAATTATTTCTCCTTTTTATTCTATACTTTGTTTATTTGCTTTTTTCCTTTTTTAATATTTTTAAATATTTCCAAAGAGCCAAATTTTAGTTTTGTTCATCTTCTCATCTTTCCCTTTATTTCACTTATTCCTGCCTGTATCTATTATTTCCTTCCTTCCTGGTTCTTTGGATCTGATATGCTGCTCCATCTTGAGTTAAGTGCTTAGGCTCATTTATTTTTGACCTATTTAATTTTCTGATAGATATATTTAAAACTGCAAAATTCCTTCCCCAGCACTGCCTTCCTGGGTCTCACAAATTGGGACATACAGTGTTTCATTATCATTCAGATCTAAATATTTCTTAGCATCCCTGATGATCTCTTTTAAACTCATGAGTTACAAACCCATGCCTTATTTAATAATGTTATTTACTTTCCAATAGCATTTCTTGCTTGCTTGCTTCGGTATTTTTTTTTATTATAACTTGTTACCAATTTCTAATTTAACTGTATTACTGTCTGAGAACAGAGTCTGTGTTCTGTCAGGATCCTGGCAGGAAGCAGATGGCACACCCCAATTGGGTAATTTGAGGAATGTTTGATAAAGAGACTATTTACAAACGAGTAGGTAAGAGTAGGGAAACCACAGGACTGAGTAACACTGGGGTAACACTATGGCCTGAGTGAGGGGGGGGTGAGGGGGAGAGGAAGCAGCCCCTGGAAGGGGCAGAGTCCTCAGTTGAGGGATGCAGCCAGCCTGAGCACTCATCAGGAGGGATCAGAGCAACCAGCCCCTGGACCTCACGCTCCCTCCTCTCTAGATCTGGGAGTGCTCCCTTTGGCTGAGCCCAAAGGGCAGCTGGAATGCAGGGGCACCCAGTGAAAGTGACAAGGTCCATTTAGGGTGGTCTCTTAGAGCATGGGGTAAAGATGACCTAGAAGCACAAACTGAATGTAGCAGCCCAGTCTGCAGGGAATTTCGCCTCAGAAACTTATGGAGGCTTCTTCAGGTCCTAACACCTTTAGGACCTAACACCTGGTCTCTTTCTGTGAATATTTTACATGTGCTCAAAAAGGTTGTATTCTGTTTGATGGGCATACAGCTTTGTATATATTTAACAGTTCAAGATAATTAATTATGTTGATTAGGATTTGGAGATTTCTGCTAGGTTTTTGTATGCTTGAGCTATTAAATTATTATTTTTAAAATTTAAACCTCCAGTTACAATTGTTGCAATATCTATCTCTCCCTGCAGTTCTGGCAGATGTTGCGTGATATGCATTGAGACATATTCTTAGGTATTAAAATGACTTTGATGGGGGTGCATGATCATTCTGTGGCCCATTTCATCAGTATGCATGTGGTGCCCTTTGTTTTTGTTTTTATTTTTTTTGTCTTAAATTTGAATGTCATATATTAAGATGTCAATCTAGTTTGCTTTGGTTCATATTTGCCTAGTATGTCTTTTGCCAACTTTTTATTCTAAACTTTCTGTATCTTTTTTAAGTGTTTCTCTCTCTCTCTCTTTTTAAGATTCTATTTATTCATTTGACAGAAAGAGACAGAGAGAGAGAGAGAGAGAGAGCACAAGCAGGGGGAGGGGCAGAGGGAGAGGAAGAAGCTGGCTCCCCACAGAGCAGGGAGCCAGATGTGACTGGATCCCAGGACCCTGGGATCATGACCTGAGCTGAAGGCAGACGCTTAACCAATGGAGCCACCCAGGTGCCCCAAGTATTTCTCTTTTAAGCTACCCATTGTTAGAATTTTAAAATCTAATCAGTTTGTACCTCTTTTTTGGTTTCTTCCTTTTAATTGGAATTTAATCCACTTACATTTATAGTAATTACTGTTATATTGAGACTTAGTTTTGCTGTCCTATTCAAAATTTTATTTACTGTATTTACTTTTTTCTATTTCTCATTGAGTATAGTGAATTTTCTTCTTCTGTTTTATCCTTGTTCTTATTTTTATTCTTATGGCAACTGCCCTGAATTTAACACTGTTTTTATGTAACCTGTGGTACCCTCTGTAGTTATGTATTCTCCCTAACATTCAAGTTCTTCAGCCTGGTCACATATCCTTTACTCCCAGGCGCTGATATTGTCTAGGACTATAGTTCTGAGTTAATCTGGCCATACTTTTTCTTTTCTTTGGTCCTTGCTTTTGTTTAAAATAATTAATACTCATTCCAAGGAACTTGGTCATCCTTATTTTCCATCCCTCTTGAAGATTCTCCTGCATTTCTGTTGTTTATGAAATATAAAGTTTTTTAATGTGGGTTTTGGGGTAAAAAACATTCTGAGGCCTTAGATTCCTGAGAATACTTTTATTATACTTTCCACTTGGCTGGATATAAAATTCTGGTACAAAGTTTGTATTTAAAAAAACTTTTTTAAAAAATTACTTCGTGGTCTCCTGGTATGCTGTTGAGAACTCCCGTGTCCACTGGCTTCTTGTTCCATGTTCTTTCTCTCAGGATGCTTCTAGAACTTTCTGAAGGTGTGGATTGTCCTGTGAGCCTATAATCTGAGGTTGCTTATTTTTCTTTCATTCTGGAAAATTAACTTCCATTGTTTTCAAATATTTTCTCCTCTCAGTTTTAATATTTTTCTGACTTTAGGACGCCTACCCCTTCTGTCCTCTGCAGCTCTTTGTACTCTTTAAATCCTCACTCCATGAGGGGATTCAGGGCCCCTCCCCCCAGCAACAAGACAGGGCTAACAGCCAGACCCTTCCCGTCTTAGCTCTGCACTAGCGACTCCCCTGTGCTCTTTCAACCCACACTCTGATTCCCTTTCTTTTGCCTTCTTGTGGGCTTCCCTCTCCATCAGCTGTGTGACTCTGGGTAAGTTCATTCACCCTCTATGTCCAACACGGCTCCTCAGATGGGATAAGAGCAGGACCGGCCTCACATGTGAAATGCCGAGAGCAGGCCTGGGTCCACGATGAGCCCAGTATGGACCACGTGTCACGGCGGAGGAACCACAAGAGGACTTCTGTGACAATGAGTGATGTGCACGGTCACCTCCATTCCACTCAGAAGTGTTAGCCACTGCAATGACAAATGAGAGAAAAAAGGTAAAAATATTTGAAAGGAAGAAACAACATTATCATTATTTGCAGATAATGTGATTGTCTACCTAGAAAACTTTAGGGATGAGTGAAAAGCCATGGGAAGCAGTAAGTTAGGGGCAGGTAGGAAGCATCATCACAGAGAGGACAACAGTTTCCATAAAGCAGACAGTAACCAGTTGGAGCCTATAATGGAGGAGTCTGAGCACAACAGCACTAAGGAACATAAAACACCCAGAAACAATAAAAAATGAGCAAGTTTCTCATTTGTAAAGAAATTATACAGAAAAACTAAAAATCCACTGAAAAGACATAAACCAATGGAAAAACGCAGCATACTCTTGTAAAGGAAGAGGCAATATTGTAAAAAGTCCAGTTTTCCCTAAATTAAAAGTACACATTTGATGCTGTCCTAATTAAAATAGCAACAAAAGTGCACATGGAAAAACAAACATGCAAGACTAATCAGGAAATTTGTTTAAAAGGAGACGAATGAGGAGGATCTGCCCTGTTAGACCTTAAAACATGTGATGAAATGCTAAAGTTCTAAATTCTGAAAGAAATAGATCAAAAGTTTATGGTATCATGTAAAATAATTTGGGGAAAATAGATGACTTAGTACCTGGTGTAGGCCACCATGGGAGATATACAGAGCGGGCTACCACCTGACATGACATCCAGAAAAATTTCTGATGAGATAAACATTTATTTGTAAAAAAAAAAAAAAAAAGAAAGAAAGAAAGAAAGAAAGAAAAGAAAAGAAACTTTAGGAAAGTAGAATGAAGTGTGATTGGACATATTCAATATTGGTGTGGAGAAATCAGGACATATAACCTGAAAACACTAAAGAAGCGCGATGGACTGTAGAAAAACTAGACATCCCTATGGCCCAAACATCATAAACAAGATTGAAAGACCAACCCCATACTGAAAACATATTTCAGAACTTAGGAAGATGAAGGGAATTTTCTAAAACTATAAAAAGCCTATACAAACTATTAACAAAAAATATAAGTAACCACCAGAGAAATGGCCAGATACTATGAAGGGACACTTTACAGAAAGAAAATGGGTCAATAAGCAAAGGTCATCGCAGTTAAAGGAATGAAGATTGAAACAGTGAGATTTTTTTTTTGACCTATCAGATTGTGCAAAATGTAAATGTCTGGTGATATCCAGTGAGACCAGGCTGTGGGGAAATGCACCCCTCCACAATGTGGCAGTGTGCAGGGAAAGAAGCACTATTTTTCTGCAGGGCAGTCTGTCAAAAATGTTTCCACATTTAAAGTGTTCCTGTCCTTTTTAATGTGGGGCTCGAATTCACCACCCCCAGATCAAGAGTTGCATGTTCTACCAACTGAGCCAGCCAGGTGCCCCAAAAGTGCTCCTATCCTTGATTCAGTAAGCCCGTGGCTAGATACTTGCCTGTGGTTTCTACACACAAAAATTTGCCCCAAAACCTGGAGATAATCCAGGTGTTCCCCCATGGGTACTAGATGAATGAATTGGGGCATATACAGGAGAGATTTTTCTGACACTAGTAAAATCAGTGAGTCTCAAAGTTATATGCCGATGTGCAAAGATCACCATGATGTTAAATTATTTAAAAGGGACACAGAAGCGTGTGCATAATATCTACCCCCTCTCTTTTTTTCCTGAAAGAAGCACAAAAAACTGGAGACAGTGTTTGCCAAGGTTGGGGCTACTTTTGGGGGAGGGGGCTGGGGATGCCTTCATTTTTTTTTTTTTGGATACCTTCATTATTAAAAAATATATATCGTCTTTTGGTATGCACAGTTTGAATTTTCTAATCTTATTTGGGTGTATTTTTTTTTATTTCAGTGGCTCTAAGAGTAGAGATTAAGACCCATTTTCATTTTTACTTTCTCTTTGTACCATTCTGAATTTACAATGTTAATAAATACTATATTAGAAATAAAAAGGTTTTAAAATCCTATCAGAACTGTAGACTTCTGCATAGGTAAACAATCTGGAAAGACTCCCAACCACTCCAAATATTAGGTTAAATCATGAAATTGCTAAAGTTCAACTATTTTGACCTACAAAAAAGGGTAATTCAAATGACTTAACCTAATAAAAATAAATTTTGGAAAAATCTATCATAAAATTCAAAATACACAAACCAAGCTTGCAAACAGAAAAGGTAAACCACCTAAGTGCCGAAGCCAAGAGGAACTTCAAAACTATGGTGATGGCCACAGCCAAATTGAGCCACTAAGGATGAGCAGGGATTGTAATGTCTGGACACCAACTTGGCAGGTGCACAAGGGACCTGGAGAATAAAGTGGGGAAAGAGGTTCTGGTCAGCTGGGGAGCTCTGTGGGCACCAGGATGGCAGGGCCCGCTTAGGAAAGTGACTGTCCAACTGGGGTCACCTTTGAGCAAAGTTGTAAAGAAAAGCGAGCCACAAGGCTCCTGCTAGGTGGGTACAGAAGTCTAGGGGAAGCCAGCACACAGCAAAGCAGAGGAGGGGCGTGGGGTCGGGGAGAAAGAGGGAAACCGGGTGGAAGCCTGTGACCTGAGCTTAGGAAAAATTCTTGAAATTCCAGAAGGAGGACTAGAGAGACATTGAAACAATATTTGAATAAATACGGGCTTAGAATTTTCCAGAACTGCAGATAGAAACGCTCAGTGAGAAATCAACATAATCCCAAATAGGAAAAATAAAACCAAATCTGCAGAACACCAGAAATATATCATCATCATCATCATCATCATCATCATCATCATCATCAATAGAAGGCAGAGTGACAAGACAGGTTACCTGAAAAGAAGTGACATTGGACAGTTGGGGGGGTGCTGGGACAGCTGTCGCCTGCCCCAATTAGGGAGACCTTGACTGCCCTTCCTCTTGGGTGGGAGCCCCGGGAGCGGGGATGCGGGGATGTCTAAGGAGACAGGCGCAATTCCCGTGCTGCCAGGCCTCGCACCCGGGCCCGGGCCCTAGGCGCAGGGACCACCGGCATTCTGCCGCCAGCGCCTGGAGGACACGAGCCCCGCCCCTGGAGGCCCCGCCCAGTGCGGGTCTCGCTCGGATTAGGCGCCCCTGGTTGCCTTGGCAACCCCCGAGGCCAGGTTCCCTGCTCCGCGGGCCGCGGGGGGACGCCGCTGCCACAGCAACGGCGGGGCGTGTCCAGCTTGCGCGGCGGAGCCGGGAGCCGCGCCGCGCATCCCCGCGGCCCGCTGTGCGCCTGCGGGGCGCGGGCCTTCGTCCGGCTCTCCTGCGGCGGGGGTACGGAGCCGCGGGGACCCTGTAGGCTCGAGCTGCATGGCGGCCCGGTTCCAGATCCGACGCTGGAAGGCCCTCAGCCGCATCTTACAGATAGGGAAGCTGGGGCCATGATGGGAAACCCAGGGAAAGACTTGCTCCAAGGCAATGCGTTGGTGTCTGGGCAGGATCCTCCCGGCCCAGCAGGGACTCTTTTCTTCCCAGCTTTGCTCAGCTGGCTCTTGCAGGTCCAGGCCCCAAGGGTGACCTCTGTGGGACAGTTTCGCTGATCTGGCCTTGGATCTTGTGGCCACAGAGCTCCTCCGTCTGGCAGAAGCTCCCTTGCCCACCTGGTCCTTCCTTATTCCCTCTAGCAGCCTGCCCAGCTGCATCATTGCAGGCCTCGCCCACTCTGTTGGTTACACTGTCTTTAGCTTCTGCAGCCTTTCCTTAAAACTGAGGATTCCTGCCCTCCAGAGCCTTTTTAGGATGCCTCCTCCATGCAGCTTTTCTGCCTTCACCACTGGATGGAACATTCCCATCCTGAGTTCTCATCTGTTCCAAACCCTAAGAGTCTCGGGTCCTTGCGTTTAAAGTGGGGACAATGTTCTTGTTTGGGTTTGGGGAAAAGTAAAACAAAGGAGCCAACAGGCAGCATGTAAGCTGAGAACCAGGCTGTCTGGGCACAGACTCCCAGGCTGGTAGGCCAGCCTGTGTACAGAGCATTCAGGAGCCTCGGCAAGGCTGGAGACAGGTTTCCTGCACTGCATGGGGCTGCAGAGACAGGGTGGTGTGCGAACAGCCACCACGGGTCTGCGTGCAGTGGAAGAAGGCCAAGCAGAGATCCAGGCACTGACCCAGCCTATGCAGTGGGGCTGGGGCCCAGGAGCTGACCACAGACTCAGGTCCTAGGGCCTGGGATTGTCGACCAGAGTGACCTGAGGACAGCCTGACACTGGGCATGTGGGAACACAGAGGGGCAGCCAGGCAGAGAGCCTCAGGCCCAGCCTCCAGACACCTGCTCCTAATTCTCACCAGGAACCTGGGCACTCCCAGCCCCTGCATCAGAATGCAGAACTTGCAAAGTGCTTACCTTTGAATAACTGAGCTTGGTTTACTCATACTCTTTTGCACAGGGAAGCACAATTTTCAACCCCGTTTTGCACATGAGGAAACCGAGGCTAAGAGACTCGAAAAGACCCCAGAAGGTCAGGGTGCGTGAAGTCGGTCCCAGTCAGACCCTTGGCTGAAAACTCGTTTCTAGACTCCAGGAGCTTCTCAGGGGCCAGAGCCACAGGGGGTAAGGCAACCCCTTTGGGTGGGTGGGGGGAAGCAGGTTCCGGGTGCCCAGGCCAGGTTTTAATTAATGGAAACCTGGTTGGCAGCACGCTCCCAGCCCCTCTCCTGGAGAGCCGGCAGGGCTGAAATGGGGCCCAGAAATCTATTTGTAAGAATGGATTAGCAAAACCTAATCTCACTTCACTGCTGAATCACCCAGGAGGTACGACTGAAGTTCTATATTATTTTATGAAGGAGTGAAATGACCTGCAGGAGAGAGGTATTGCTGGGCCTCAGGCTTGGAAACCTGGAGCCATGGGTGGAACAGAGCAGAGTGGGGTGGAGATTGGCAAGGCCCCAAGTGAATGGGCCCCTGAGCTCTGGCCTGGGAGGCCCAGAGGGGACCTGCACTGCGTGTGGACAGCTCTGCGGGGCTCTGCTCGCCAGCCAGTTGCTGACTCAGTGTCTGGCTGACAGCTCGGCAGCTGGGCTGAGGCCAGAGCCCATTGTGGGGGACCATGGCCACAGAGCAGCTGCTTCCGGGGGCTCCTTCCATGACCCGACCAGAAGGAAGTCGCTGGCTCCTTAAAGGTCAATCAGAGCCCCCACATGGACCTTCCCTTTCACCCCTCCTGACCCTGCCGTGGCTTTCCCTCCTCTGTGCATCCACAAAGACCCTACAAGTTCTGAGCTGGGTCTGGGCATGTAGGGTGAGGGAACACGAAGGGCTGTCCCTCTCTGTATCCTTAATATGCTGTTAGGTGGTACTAATAAGTCAGGGCACTGCCACTGCCCCCCTGAGCTGGGGTGAGAAGAAAGCAGACGGAACGCTCCCCGGTGACTCTGGGGTGGACTCTGTGGTCAGCCTGCACATAAAGCTGGGGGAAAGGTCTGGGGACCAGAGGCTGCTTGGGGGTTCCGTGTGCAGAGGAGTCCAGCACACTGCTAGCCGCTGCCTGGGCTGATGGCCTGAGTCGTCTTAGTGGAGACAGGCACTTCCACAGGGATTTCCGGTGAAGGCAGGGGGGACATCCTGCCGTGGCAGTGCCTGGGGATCTGCAGGAGGGACCCTCTCGTGACCTGGCCCCTCCTCCCCAGTCAGCTTCTGTCTGCTCTGTCCCTGGAGGCTGGCCTCCCTCCGTCCTGGGCTGGTTTCAGCCAGTGGGAGGCTCCAGCAGGAGATGAGAAGGCAGGAGGAGAGGGCAGGGTGCAGGTGGGGGCAGGTTTCCTGGTCTCCCCCTTTCAGGGTGCCCCTAGTCCATTGCCATGCTTGTGGAGGGCTTTGGTCCCTCCACGGCCTACTCCTGGTTCCAGTATGGTCCCCTCCCTGTGCCCTCCAGGACCGGCAAGGATCCTCAGTGCAGCTGACTACTGGGGTTCACCCTCCCTCCGTGGCTCTCGGCCCCTGCCACCTTGAGTAAATGCCCTTCATAGACTCTGCAATACTGCACTTCAGTGTGCCAATGAGTTTCCTGAGGGGATCCCCAGTGATACATGCCGGCGCCTCACCAAAGCCCATGAACATTGACATAATTTTAATTAGGCCTCAAGCCCCTCCCCCAAACATCAGTAAATTATTCAAAGAAGAAATCATACAGATCATCTTTTTCTAAGTCCAAGGTAATAAAAAGGAAAATGAACCAGGGAAGCATAGCCCAAGGAGAAAACACCAAGCACCTTGGAAATTAAAAATGTATTTATTTAGAGGAGGAAGCAAAGGAGGAGATGAAGGAGCCGGTCCTCATCACCACCAGGGAGTACGGCCGCTGTGTTCCAAGAGGCAGATGCAGGCCTTACCTGCTTTGATAAGAATTCAAGAAAGACTGAAAATGATTGACCTCCATATTCAACTTCAGATAATTAACAACAACAACAACAGAATGCAAGGGAGAGTCAAGGAGAAGAGGTAAGCCCTGAAGTTACGGAACAGAAAATAAACACAATTCGGACTGAGAAAGAAAGGATTCATTATTTGAAAATGAGGAGATAGAGCTACAGAAACAAATACTTTAAATATTTATATAAAATGTGAAAATTTTAAAAAATGGACAACTTTCGAAGAAAATGTTAATCACCCGAGATTTTCTCACAGGGTGCTGACAGACTGCATGTTTATGTCCTCCCGAAATCCCAGTCCGCAGTGGGACGGTGTTAGGAAGCAGGGCTTTTGGCAAGTGAGCAGATCATGAAGGTGGAAAACCTTTCTGGAGCAGGAAGGATCCTGCAGCCGCCGAGAACAAGCCCAGCAGATGTGGCCAGGCCAAAATCTGGAACTCGACTAGGACAAAATCGACCGGCGACAGAGTTAAAGGGCAAAAGAAAATCCAGCCAGGAGAAAATGTCTATGACATTCGTGAAAGATCATAGAGCCCCATCCGCAATATTGAAATCTCTCTCAATGTTCAGTCCACGCTTCAATGTGTTTGGCTGTTTATAAAAGAAGCTTTGGGTCGTTCCCGGAAGCCTAAGAAGGTCTGCATCTTCCGTCCTGCCAATGATCCGGAATAGCGATGGGCGCCCTGCCACAGACCCCTTTCTGCTCAAGCCAGCCGAACTGAGTTCTCCACTGAGCCCGGACGGTGTCATCCACTGGAGGCGGTCCTGGTGACATCTGAGACATCGGGACCCTGTAAAATCCTGGGTCTCCTTCATGGCTGCATCGAGAACCCCGTGGGGAGCTCCGAGAAACCCCTGGGCCTGAGCCTCACCGGAGCTCCCTGAATCCTGATCGCGGTGGAGGCCTCTGGTTTCTGCCGGGGGCGGCTGTGTTTGCAAGGGTGTTTGGCTTCTGTTCCACCGAAGTGTGAACAAACTTCCTTCTCCTCTCTCCTACGCTACCACGTGAGCGTATCAGGCCCAGTGGCTGCCCCTGCATGCACATCCCAAATGCAGCCAACCGACATTCTGTTATGGGCCATGAGCACGTCCACGGCTGGCTCCACTCAGGCCGCCAGGAGCCCCCTCCCCTGTAGGCACGCCTGTGACACCCTGAGGCTACATCCCCGACGCACGATTATTGTTCTCAGGGGTCATGCATTCTCCTCCACGTGTTGGTGTCAGGATCTTCCCGTCTGTGTGCCCCCCTCCAAACTTGCGTTTCTTTCCACAGGATGATGTGCTTGCCATTTTCCTAAGGACTCAGTCAATCATGTGGGACGCCTTGTGCACATCAGCTGCAAACTCTTTGGACTCCCTGGGGAGGCTGAGCTCTCCATGGCAGGGGGGACCCTGCCAGAGTCTTCGGTTCTGCTTCAGCCAGGAAAACACGGCATGCGGACTCAAAGGGCAGAGGATGACATCGCAAAATTGAAACTGGCAGCAAAAGTGGCTGAAATTAAATCTTTTCTTAGATCTTGGCAGAAGAGAGACTGACCTTGGAAGAAGGAGTTTGGGGATCGATTCCTCTCTCATTGGTTATTCGAGAGGACGTGTGAAGGAGCCAGGAGGCCAGGGCAAGTCCCAGGCTACGGTGACAGTGCTGTTTGCTAAACCTCACCGGGAGGTAGAGTGAGGTGAGCACACTGAGCACCGATTTCCCCCGGGCTTCAGGCCTCCTCAGGATGAGGCCTCAGCCCCCGCCCCCGGGTGCGAGCGCTGGGGGAAAGCGGGTGAAGGGGCCCCCCAGGCCCTGGTGGAGGAGGGGAAGGGGCGCACAAGGGGGGATTCAGGCACTGGGGCGTGACCTGGGCGGGCCCTGACGGAGCACAGCCAGCTCGGCCAGGGACGAGATCCCAGTGACCTTAGTAGGGTCTAAGCCACTCCCTGGGAACAAGGAGAAAAAGAGGGAGGGCCCAGAACATATCTAGAAGGGACGGGTAAGTGCTGTGCATCAACCACAAGCAGCACAAGGCCCCCATCTGCCTCAAGGAGCGGCCTCTGCCTGGCCCAGGCTCCTTCCCAGGAGGCCCAGGGCCCTGGCCCAGCAGAGCAGACCTGCCCACCTCCTGGGGAGATCCCAGCTGGGACCCTGACGGCCAGCACCTACCTCCGAATGGCCTGAAGCTCTCTTCCTCTGCATGCCCACCTGGGGCTGAGGGCGGAGCCCCACTGGTCACCACTGATAGCTGCGGATGCAAGCACATGGTGGCCCAGCGGCCCAGTAGAGATAAGTCCAGGCAGATGACCTGCCCCATGCCTCAATTCCCTCATCCGTAAATGGAGAATAATAGCAGACTTTCCTCCAGGGGTTTCAAAGATTGGCTGAGTTAAGTTCTGTAAAGTACAAGGATTGGGTGCACCGAAAGCCCACTCACTACCCCTGGGCTTCTAGAATACACAGGAACCTACTTCCCACCTGGGCTTTGGGATCCAGCCCCTCCCAGATGGATCTGGCCGAAGAGGGTTTCCCAGGACCCCCAGAACTCCCTGTCACCTGTGCTCCCGGCCAGGTGGTGAGAGCAAGCTTCCTGCCAGGGGTCCCGACATCTCCCCGGTGTCTCCCCAGGCCTTGGCTGCCGCCTCCTGGGCCATGTCTGGAGTCTCAGGAGCTCAGTAGCCCCACTGGCGACAGCTCCCTGGGAGCAGGTGCACAGGGAGAGGTCAGCAAGACACCCTTCATTGCAGAGCACCCCTCCACCCACACATACCAGGTCTGAGGGGCAGGGGCAGCACAGAAGGGGTGTGCAGAAGCTCCCAGGACCCCCACCAAAGCAGAGCAGAGGCAAGGGGACAATGAGGGCCGGGAGCTGACACTTGGGTCTTCCAGGGTGACAGAGTGAAAGGCTGAGCCTGGGGCAGGGCTCTGTTCTGAGGAAGGGGATGTCTCCTGCCCTGGGCTGACCCTTCTTGTAGTACTTTTACCTTTTTCCCACCAGGAAACCACACCTGGCCTTGGGCCCCAAGCCTCATACCCTGGGAGAAGTGACCTTCCTGCCCTGCGCCCTCGGCCCCCCCTCCCCTCTGCCCAGAGGCTCCTGGGACAGGAAGTCTGCGCCCAGGGTTGCAGGAGAGAGAGACTCAGGGAGCAAAGCCCGGCCAGGTGGCCAGGGGCGGCAGAGAGCCGGCCTCCGTCCTGGAGCTGCCCCTCACTCCAGGCCTCTGGGTAATCGCCTCTCCCCAGTGGGCTCAGTTCCCTCCTTTGGGCCAGAAGACCCTGGGACCCTCTATGGATCTCATGCCCCAATTCAAATGGAATCAGCAGCCCCCCCACTCACCTGTCCCAGGTGAGCCCTCCTGCCCTCAAAACCATCTGTTGTATGACCCGGAAGAGTTGGTTGCGGTTGGGAGATAAGGGCTGACGGGTTGTCCCCACAACCTCCTCACCTCGGCATCACTGAGGCGGGCACCTCCCGACCCATGCATCCAGAGCCCTGTGTCAGGAAGCACCCAGCCCTGCCTGGTCCTGATTCTGGGGCGAAATCTATAAAAGACAAAAACAGAACCAGGATGGCATGAAGCTGGCAGATGTACACGGGAGCTTCAGGGCCCATGGGGACAGGGAGACACGTGTGGGGAAACCCACAGAGGGCAACGCTGAGCCCTGAAGGAAGAACATTACAGGCCAAGACATGGGTTCTTTTTTCTCTCTAAAGAATTTATTTCTTTGGGCGCCTGGGTGGCTCAGATGGTTAAGCGTCTGCCTTCGGCTCGGGTCATGATCCCAGGGTCCTGGGATCGAGTCCCGCATCGGGCTCCCTGCTCCTTGGGAGCCTGCTTCTCCCTCTGCTTCTCTCTCTCTCTCTCCTCCTCTGTCTCTCATGAATAAATAAATAAAATCTTTAAAAAAATGAATTTATTTATTTATTTGACACAGAGAGAGAGAGAGAGAGAGAGAGCATGAGCAGGGGGCAGAGGGGGAAGGAGAAGCAGGTTCCCCACTGAGCAGGGAGCCTTACTTGGGGCTCGATCCCAGGACCCTGGGATCATGACCCGAGCCGAAGGCAGACGCTTAACCGACTGAGCCACCCAGGCGCCCCAAGACCTGGGTTCTTTAAGACATCAGTGGTGTGGAAAAAACAAGAGGGTGGGATACCTACATACGTCCATACAGACATACACACGTGTACACATATGTACACACGTACGCACACATGTACATAGGTAAGTACATGCGTACATACATAGGAGAGGGTCGGGATTGCTCTCACGACAGCACCGGGACATTGTCTAAATCCCAGCTCGAGCAAATCACCTTTGAAGAGACATTTTTTAGACAACTTGGGCAAATTTGTCTCCAGACAGGCTACCAGATGCGACTGAGGCATGTGTTTCGGTTTTGTTAAGGATAAAAATGGCATCGGGCTCCGTGAGAAAATGTCTGCTTGTTTAGATGCACAGGGGAAGGTCATGGTGAAGTGACACAATGTGTAGGATTTGCTTTAAAACTCTCCACAAGGGGCGCCTGGGTGGCTCAGTCGTTAAGTGTCTGGCTTCGGCTCAGGTCATGATCTCAGGGTCCTGGGATCGAGCCCCGCGTCAGGCTCCCTCTCCCTCCGCCTCTCTGCCCCCCATGCTTGCGTGCTTTCTCTCTCTCAAAAATAAATAAATAAACTCTTAAAAAAAAACCAAAAAACAAAAAACAACTCTCCAGCAAAATCAGACAAGTGGCAGTTGAGGGTTGGAGGCCGGGGCCCGGGTCACAGCGACGAGGGTGGTAGGGATGGCTGTTGAGGCCGGTGGTGCTCTGCCCCTGCGCCTGGAGATTTCCACTGTGACTCCCACTGAAGGTGATGTGAAGATGATCACCCCGTCCTTCCCTGCATCACCCTCCCTCCAGCGGGCCCCACAGACTCGGGCCACAGGGGTCCATGTCTCCCTGCCCACGGCCAGAGCACTGCCAGGCGCAAACTTCGTCGTGCGGCACAGGGAGTCTCCAGCTGCCTCCTGGAACCTCCTGCCGAGCCGGCGGCCTTGCCGGCAGACCCGCCATCCTCGCCTCTGCCTCACCCGCAGCAAGTGGCCCATGCCGCTTTCTCCAGCAGGAAGAACAAGAAAGCTTTGTTCTGAGGGAGGAGGACATGCAGCTCCTGTGGGCCCTCCGTCTGGCCACTGGGTGTCACTGTTTCTCCGCGGGGCCGCCGCCTGGTGGTGGCCCCTTCTCTGTCCAGTCCAGTCCCCTGGCCGGCCACTCCCTGGGCAAGGTGGGGCCCAAGCCCTGACCTCCGATCCCAGACATACCCACGAATCTTCCCCTCCCGTGGGTCCACTGAGAAGCCTGGCCTCCTCGGGCTCCCTGCCGATTCGTGCCTGCCGGAAGTGTAGACCCTCAGGCCCACCCCATTCTTCCTGAGCCAGAACATCTGCGCGTTCTTGTGCTCATGTTTGGGACCCTCTGGGCTCCAGCACAAGAGGTCACCCAGGAAGAGCCCCCTCCCTTTCCCAGCCAGTTCTCGAAGGATTGCCCTTGCTGGGATCCATGGTTGCTGGAGGTAAAGTCCGTGATTCCGCAGGGCTCTTGGGATAAACCCCAAATGGGTCTTCCTCTGCTCCCAATTATGCCCTGCTCCGTGGGCCTGGCCCACACTGCAGTCCACCTTGTCAGCCCTGGCTAACCTCTCTCCCCGTCAGATCTTGGCTCGAATGTGCTCCTGCCAGGAAGCTTCCTGGCCTGCCTGCGCTCCCCCGTGAATGTACTTCCCTGAGGCCACGGCTTCCTGCTACGTGGGTCCCTTTCCTGGCCGCGTGCTGGAGCATCTTCCCACTGTCTTGTTCATAACCGTTTATTCTCATACGGTTGACACGGAGCAGGCACTCAAACAAAAGCATGAATTAATGAAGCAAAACATCAGAACCTCTCCCAGAATGGGGGAAAAAATGAGGCAGAAGTTGGTTGCATGGAGGACAGGAATGTAGGTCTGATCACAGATTTGTCAGTGCTAGGGGAAAACATTAAATTTCCGCAGTTTTAAAAAGCCAATTGTGCATACTTGTCACTGTCCCCAGGACCACCCGGCTCGGTGACTCACTAGGGCCCCCCAGACTCAGCAGAGGTCGTACCCCCAGCTGGGATTCACAGCAGAGAAATGGTGCAACACAGGAAGGGAGAATTCTGGGGGACCAGGCCTGAGCTTCCGGGGCCCCTCCCCCTGGAGTTACACAGGCCACCACCAGGCATGACGACGTGTGAGGTGCTGTCTTCAGGGGAGCCCAGGAGAGACGCAGAGCCCAGGGTTTTTATCGGGGGCTGGGCCCGGGGCACCCCTGCCTGCTGTCGATTCGGGGCGCCCAGGAGGAAGCAGGTGCTCAGCATGAACCACGCTGCACAGAGGTGCAGGGGCAGCGAGGTCCTCTCATCCAGGAGGGTGCCGGGAACTCTCCCGGGAACTCCCGCAGAGGGCCACCCAGGAGGGTAGTGGGGCCTCCTTGTTGACTCTCTTCTGCACAGCAGGTGACAAGCAGCTCCCTGGATGTCAGGCAGAGCCGATGAAAAGAAATCTGCTCTAGAATCACCGTGGAAAATGTTTATTTAAGCTGCAGCTAAACCAAACACACCTGCTCACAGGCCACGCTGATGAAGGAAGCCAGCAGCTTGCTGCATCAAATGGCTTAAGAAACCGCTTCTTCCAATGTTCATTAAAAAAAAAAAAAAAAAAATTGAAGGGCACCCGGGCGGCTCAGTCGGTAGAGCGTGCGACTCTTGATCTTGGGGTTGTGAGTTCGAGCCCCTTGGATATAGAGATGATTTTTAAAAAATAAGATCTTTAAATAAATTGGAATGGGAGACAAACTCCGAGTGTCCAGGAGCACTCAGAGGAGTGCGTGATGGCGTGTGGCTCTGGTCTGTTCTGTCCTTCTGTCAGGGACCCAAGAATGTTCTGGCACTGACTCCACTCAAATACCAGTCTACGCCAAGTGATTGCCATGACCTAGGCAAACATCTGGCAAACTGAGCACAAGAAAGTGAGCCCCCTCCCATTACAAAAGTGGCCTAGTGTAAATAGAGGGTTTCTAGGCATTTAATTTGTTTTAAATTTATTTTGTTCTTTTTCAAAATTATGTACAGTGAGTGCATGAATACCTTCATCTTAAACTCTGCTGTAAAAGTACATCTCAGGAAGGCATGGGATTCATTTTCCTGGGGGAATTTTCCAGAACAGCAGAGCCCACTGGGTTTTCGAGAGCAGCAGGATAAGGGGTTCAGGGCAATGGTTTGCAGAGATGCAGGGGAGGGCGGGCGCCCACACCCCCGCCACAGACAGAGCCCCGCCCGAGGGCGTCTGAGCCTGGATCAGCGCCAGGGCCCGAGAAGAATCTGTCCATTCAACTCCTCCAACAGCGTCCACACCCAGCCTCCCTCTAGAAAATGACTGAGTGTAGGGGAATGGACGTTTACGAAGCTCTCACTGAGGGTCAGACGGGAAAGGGCCGTAGGAACAGGAATAGAGTTTGGGGCCAGGGGCCAACCCTCGCAACCATGAGGGGCATGTCTGAGCCTCTTCCCGTAAGCGCTGGGCTGTTTCCACGAGGCGGCCTGGGGCGGGGGTGCCTCAGCCTCTGCCAGCCGGGCCGAGACACCGAGAGACATAGCCAAGGACCGCTTCCACTCCTGTGTGTTTCCTGAGCTGACGTGTCAAACACTCAGGGGTGTGAGAATGGTGAGGGCAGGGGGGCCGTGCAAGAGACGCCCCTCCTCGGGGCCAGGGGCCAGGGAGCAGGGCCAGAATGGAGCAGAGGGTCCTGAAGGAAGAGGAGGACCCGGGGGCTGTGTGTGAGACCCCCCCCGAGGAGCCCCTAGGCCTTAGGAGTTCCCCGATGTGATGTGTGGGTGCTGGTCCTGCTGTGGGCCCGGGCAAGCGTCCCCTCCCTGGGGACCTGAGTTCACCACCTCCGTGAGGACCAGCTGGATGAACCCTCTGGGGGAGGGGACGAGGAGCCAGGCCCCCATCTCTCAGGAGGAGTCTCGAGCCCCAGGGACCCCCGAGGGTGGCACCCCTCACCTCAGCACACATTTAGGGTACCACCTGCAGCTTGCAGGAGACCGGTCAGAGGGGGCTCATGTCAGCACTCTGGGACCTGGGGTGGGGAGGGCAGGCATGCGCATCTAGGCAGCTGGAGGTCCATCAGACTTTCCCAGAAAATCTTGCGTCCCGGGTTTGGACAATCCTATTGTTGAATTTTGGAGTTAAAGTTTGTGACGGACCCGTCCAATCCGGGCTCACAGTGACGCCTGGGCCTGCTTGCTCCGTGTGTGTGAAAGCCAGCCTGTACCAGCTCTCGCGATTTCTCTGCGGGGAACACAAAAAGCCGCTTTCCCGGGTTTTGGGGTGTGAGAGGGTGGGGCACCTGGGTGATCCTGGTGTGGGCTTCTCCTCTGTTCAAAGCAGTATTTAAGTCCAAATGTCAGTGAAAAATATCTCTCAAGCATGAAATGATGAAACAACTCAAATGTATCTCTTGTTGGGAAATCCGGCCAAGCTGGTCGTGCAGCTGCCCTGTAGGGAGGGGCACGGGCTGCGGGAGCCCGGGGGGTAGGGTTGGGGGGCGACTCGGTCACAGCCCCCACTTCTCAGGCAGGCATGAGGCTCCGGAGGGGACACGCACCAGCCCGCATCCTCCTTGCTTTGCCACAACTGTCATGTTATGAACAAAGCAGCACCCCGGGGAGCCCCAGATGGGAAAGGGCAGAGCCCCCGCGAGGCCCTGAGATGCACAGAGCAGGCACCGCAGGCACCCCAGGGACGCACAGTCACTGTTGGTGGAGCTGCTCAGCCTCCTCCAGCACACATGCCGCTGGGACCGAGCAATCCTCGGTCACACGGCGTGGCCAGGGACCAGCCTCCCCACTGCCGGCTTAGGGCCTGGCACGTGGGGCTGCACAGGAGAGAAGCAGCCACCACGGAATGCCCCGGCCAGCGCCCGAGCAATCCGACAGCTGCCTCCCTGGGGCTCCTGGCCCTTCCCTGCAGTCCAGGCATTTCACACGTGGGCCCTTGAGTCCTGCACCACAGGGCGCCCCGCACCCCCAGGGGGCAGCTCAGCCGGGCAGCGGGGGCGTCGGCAATAGATGGGGTCAGGAACATTTGTCCGTGGCAACTAAGCAATTACCCAGGGACACCGTGCTTTTCAGGGACCTCTCAGTGGGCCAGGTCCTGCATGACACACACGCGGCAGAGACCCGCTCTGGCCACTCGCTCGTGACCTGGACTGCCCTGAGCCGAAGCTGCATGCCACTCAGACTGAGATTGCGGGTTCTGGGCCAATCCCTCCCCATCTGGGACCCGGAGGGCTGTCTGTGGAAAGGGGAGCGTGGGGGGCCCTCAGTGGCCTTTCCTGGCCTGGGACGGCACGACAGGCTGGCTCTAGCTGTAGATTTAAAACCGAGCACCGCCAGAGAGGCTGCAGGAGCGGGCCACTGGGAGGGGGCAAGCGGGCCAGTGTTACCCACAGACGAGGTCATCGTCTGCTAGAGCACACCAAGGGGACAGACGGCTCACACCCTGCCTTCCTGACATGGCTCTGGGGCACGGCTCACACCCTGCCTTCCTGACATGGCTCTGGGGCACGGCAGGTGGCAGGTCCATAGGCAAAAGCAGTCATTTGCCCTTTTCACATCAGTTACGGAAACCAGGAGTTAAATTACAAAAATAGACTGTATTGTGCTTTGGCGGGCTGCGGCCAAGGTGCCCCCAGCTTAAGGGGGAAGACAGACCCTTTGGGTCCAAGGAGCTGGCCCAGGAGGCCTGCCCAGGAGTGAGGGGGAGGACTTCATGCCCCACCCAGAGCCCTGGCTGATCCACACCGAGCACAAGACGTTTTCCCGGCATGGGTGATGCCACTGGCCTTGGCGTCCAGGCCGAGGCCACCTGGCCCACCTGCCCAGGTGCCCTTTGTCTCTAGAGCTCCAGAGACAGAGGTCGGTTACCTGCCCTGCTGTTGGCTGTCCTCACAGGCTTCCTCGGCTCCCAATCGGCTCTTGGCCTGAGGAAACGCCTCTCAGGATTGCAACAGCCCCCTCCCTGTTACGCGAACACAAGGCATCTTCCTATTTGGGGACAAGGCACACGCCCTCCCCAGTTTCCCTGGGCTGCACACGCCCATCCACCTGCCAGGACTGGTCATCCAACCCTGGGCCCAGGATTCTCCCGTCCTCCCATGAGCCACGCTGACACACGGTGCTGCACGACGTGGGTCTTGCCCAGGGTGGGGCAGGCCATAAACAGTGTGACCCGTGTGGCATGTGGCGTGACGGAAGGGCATCCAAGGGGCTCCACACAGTTGAGATCACTCCCTGGACAGGAGGCTTGGCTGGGCTGAGCAAAGAGAGGGACAAGCATTCCAGGCCCAAGGGAACAGCACAAGCCAAGGCACAGATGCATGTGTTAGTCTGGAGTAAAGGAAGTGTGTACCTGGGGGGGGGCGGTGTGCAGCCCCCCAGCTGGGAGGGAGGGTGGGCCCAGAGGAAGGGGTGTCGTCACTGAAGGAAGGAGCCCAGGGCCCGGGAGGCTCTAGACAAGGAGCCAGGGCGGCTGCTGAGCCGAGGAGAGCCAGCCCTCGGGGAGGGTGGGTCCCTGGTTCCTAGCAGGCAGGAAGTACCCATGGTGATCAGCTCGCGGTAGAGGAAGGGTTCGCCAGGGCTGGGCTGGGCTGACTCCACACAGACTCCAGGGGCCCAGTGCCACACCGACGTCCCCAGGTTGGCACCAGGTCCCACAGGCCATGGTGGGGCAGGACCTGAGACTGCAAGCTCCCTTAGGGGTTCCTGCACAGGATGCCTCATTCAGGCCTCCGGCTGTGGAGACCACCGCTTTGTTCCCCGGCCCCTGCTGTTTCCCCTGGGTCCTCACTGCGCTCCAGGCCCTGGGACGGGCATACTTCATTCTCCAGGCCCAGCCCCACTGCCTCCCAGGCCCCATTGACCTTCCCCTGGCAGCCCCCTGGTTCTCCCCCTCTCTAGGCTCTTAGCTCCCTGGAGGCCATGCAGACCCGGGACTCCTCGGGCCCACCCTCCTCCCCCACCGTTAGGCTTCTCTTTTTCTCTTTGCTGACACTGCCTCAGTTGGAGCAGCCAGCCTGGGTCCTGGTCCAGAGCGAGGGCTCTGGAAGAAGGAAGGGAGGGGAGGGGAGGGAGGGAAAAGGGGAAGGGGAGAGGAGGGGCAAGGAGGGGCTCCCACCTGAGCCTTCTTATGCTGGGGCACTCCAGGCTAACAGTCCCAGCGAGCATGCCCGAGGCCAGCTAGGACCTCATCTGCCCTGGGGCTGGGACGGGGGCATGGGCCCGTGCTGGGCTGCTCTCTGGCCAGCATGGAGGCCTGTTCCCTCTGCCTGTTTCTTCAGCCTTCAGATGGACAGAGGACCACTTCTGCAAGGCTGTGGAGATCCCCAGGGGCCCAGACCATGACTGTCCAGCCTGGCTAAGGCTCTTTGGGTCCCTGTGCCCGTGGGATGCCAGACAAACCCAGACCCAGCAACAAGAGCTGAATGAAGGGATTTTGCTGAACTGGGGATCAAGTTGTCATGGGAGGAGATCACATGCCAGGCCCCGGGGGAGGGTGCTGCCTCCTTGGTCACTGTGAAGCCTCCTGCAGGAAGCTCTGATGCTCCCCTGGTTACCAAGGCCCCCGGTGTTGGAGCCCTAAACACAGAGCAGGAAGTCCCACCCGTGCTCCAACCAGGCCCCCGTGAGAACTGTAAGCAGGGTCCGTGCTGCTCAGGAGACAGCAGGTCGGGCGCCTCCTTCTCCTGGTTGCTGGTAACATGGGCTTTTCCACGTTCCTGGGACACGAGCAGCTCCACTGTACAGGTGTCTCTGGCTCAGCTGGGTCTGGCCCCTTTTCCTGCTTCATGATCTGCATTTATTCTACCCACCTGTGACGTCGCAAGCAGAGAAGGCTCCGCAAGCAAACGTGCCCTTGGTTACGTGAGGGAACGCCAAACCTCAGGGCCCTTGGGAATGGAGAAGCACAGGGAATACTACTCAAAGGATCAGGAAGGAACATGTCCTCAGTGTGTGTGGGTCTATACGCACGGGGCATACATATTTTCTAAACTGAGCCTTTCCTTTAGCTCAGCAAACGATGGCCCCTGGGCCAAATCTGGCCCACCATTTGTTTTTATAAATAAAGTTTTATTGGCGTGCAACAACCCCATTGTAGCCCCTTTTGCACTACGACAGCAGGATTGAGGAGCTGTGACACAGCCTATAAAGCCTGCCAAGCCAGAAATAGCTGCTCTCTGGTCCTTTAAGAAAAACTTTGGGGCCCCCTGGGTCCGGCAGGATGCATTTGGCTGGGGCTGGGTGCCTGACAGCCTAGAGGAGCTGGAGGGGTGGGAGGGCAGAGGGCAACATGCCAAGCTCTGTTTTTCATTGACTGGACTCTGGAGGCTCCTCCCCCCAGCAAGGGTTCAACACCCTGGCTGTCAGGCTCTGACATGCGGGAGAAGCGTCAATAAGGGGTCAGATCACAACAACAGCAAACAAGGACAGGCCGAGGGTGTAGCGGGAGCCCATCGACCGGCCTTGCCTCCGGACACCAGCACAAGGCCCCCTGGGAAATGTTCCGAGCACTAGCCAGGGCCAGTGTGGCCCTGGGGCCCCAGGCGGCAGGCTGGGTGCGGAACATGGCCTCCCACCAGCTGCTGGTGGCCCCCCCGAAGGCCCTGCTGAAGCCCCTGTCCATCCCTAACCGGCTTCTGCTGGGGCCTGGCCCTTCGAACCTGGCTCCACGTATCCTGGTGGCCGGAGGGCTGCAGATGATCGGGCACATGCACAAGGAGATGTTCCAGGTAGGCCATCCAGGTGGTGGCAGTGGATGAGCCTCCTCCTCAGCTGGGAGAGGGCAGGGGGAGCAGGGCCTGACCTACGTGCCCTCTGCCCCCAGATAATGGATGAGATCAAGCAAGGCATCCAGTATGTGTTCCAGACCAAGAACCCCCTCACACTGGCCATCAGCGGCTCAGGGCACTGCGCCCTGGAGGCCGCCCTCTTCAACCTCCTGGAGCCAGGGGACTCCTTCCTGGTCGGGGCCAATGGCATCTGGGGGCAGCGGGCCGCGGACATCGGGGAGCGCATCGGTAAGACATGGGGCCTCCTGCCCGCCCCCCCAGGTGAAGCCGGCAGACCCACCCCACACACCCCAGGAGTGCCCATCCCCCTTCACGACCCCACCTCCCTGCCGGGTCAGCTGCTGCCTTCTCCAAGGGGGCATCAGGGTGCTCGAGAGACACCCACCTCCCAGGATCCCAGAGCTGAGGACAGCGGTTACCAGAGCACGTGGGGAGACAGCGCTGCGGGGAACCTGCAGATTTCAGCACCAACCCGAGAGCCCCCACAGCTCTCCTGGGGACCCAGGCATCACCTCCACCCTGTGACAGGACAGGGTGTCAGAGGCTGAAGCCCCCTCCCAGTATCTCAGAAACAGCCCTCTTTCTGGAGATGCAAAATACAGAGACACAGACAAGGTTTTCACTCTCAAGAGTAAACTTTTCTGAAGAGAGACAAGAATCAAAAGCAGGAGTGTGCCGTGGGTTTAATGATTGATCTCGGCATTTGGAAACATCGCGAATGTCCTGCATGGTCAGCTCCACACATGGCCACACTCAGTCCTGGTTAATGGACAGCCCCCAGTGGCCCAAGGAGGTCCCCACCTCTCACCTGGTCCCCCTGAGTCCACACACTGGTTTTCAAAGGGAGGTGGCACGGGGGCAGAAGTCAGGCCCCGTTGGGCCCCGGCACCCCTGCTCCAGAGGGCTGCCCCCAGTCCGCACCCTGGCCCTGGGCTCCCTCCTGGAGCTTGGGTGGTCCTCCGGCCTCTTCCTGCCTCCATACGGCTCTGGGGGTCGGCTGTGCAGGGGGCCACGGGGGCTGGGCAAAGGGGTCCTAGAGAGAGCAGGGGCCTGGCTTCCTGGAGCCTCCACTCACCCTATTCCTCCTCCACTCAGTCACTGAATGTTGCTGGGCAGGCACAAATCTGGCCAGCCTTGTGCAAATGCTTGTTCACTTCCCGGGTGAGGATCCTGGCTGGGGGAGGTCCGCCCAAGGAAGGGGCAGTGCCACTGAGCCTGAACGCTCTCATCCCAAGTGCCCCAGAAACCTCAGCTCACAAAGAACAGCCTCACTGAGCACACCCCACCTTCCTCTTCCCTCTGGCTTCTTTGGGCTGGGATGGGCAGGTACCTGCCCTCACAGGGGCCGCCTGCTCAGCACAGACCCCCGTGGCCAACACTGCGGAGGAGGGTGCTCACCCCTCACTCTGCCCCTGCCCTCAGGAGCCCAAGTGCACCCGATGATCAAGGACCCTGGAGGCCACTACACACTGCAGGATGTGGAAGAGGTAGGGTGGGGGCCCCTGGCCCTAGGGAGGAGAGGGAGCCGGCCAGCCAAGGGGGCTCAGGGCTGGGAGGCCGGGGCTGGCGGCTGACCCTCAACGCTTCCCAGCACCAGGTGACTGGGCACAGGAGGAGCATTCCAATACCTGAGAGCGGGTGGAAAGCCTGATAGGGAGGGTTCTGCCTGGCAGGGAAACTGAGTCAGGAGCCCAGTCCTGTGGGCTGGGCAAGAGGGGCTGAAGGCAGGATGTGCCCTGACACACAGGATGCCCCGTCAGGAAAGGTCCATCCCAACCAGGCAAGACCCCGGGGACTCAGTGAACCTCACCGTAGCCCTAGCACAACAAGGTGGGAGGCTGGCGCCATTCTTCCTCGGTCTCTGGAAGAAAGTCCTTCCCTTCCTGGACAAGCCCACCTCCCAGAGCCCAGAGGCTAGCACAGCACACACACAGACAGGGCATGAGGCTCTTTTCCGCTGCCCAGATCTCTGCCATCCACGGGGAAGAGGAGGGTTTGGGAGGCGGATCCTGCCCTGCCCTCCCCAGGAAAAGTCTTTCTGGGCCCAGGGGGAGTCCGAGCCCGCTGGCTCTGCCCACGGCTGTCACACTGTCCCACACAGGGCCTGGCCAGACACAAGCCAGTGTTGCTGTTCCTGACCCAGGGGGAGTCATCAAGCGGTGTGCTGCAGCCCCTCGACGGTTATGGGGCGCTCTGCCACAGGTGAGCCTGCCCAGGGGCGGGGCGCTGGGGGCGGGGCCAGGCATACCTCAGGGTCCGGCTGGGGGCTGGAGGTGCGGGCGGGTCCCTCCAGTCTGGGAGGCAGCAGGAGAGACCCAGCCCCCATCTTGACCTTCTACCCTCCCCCCGCCTCTGTCACACGGTGTGCGGCTCCTCTGGGGTCCTCTGCCCACCTGAGAGCAGGATCAGGTGCTCGGGGCACCCAATAAAGTGCCCACTGTCCTCCAGTCCCCATGGCTGGGAAGGGCGTGAGACTGACCCAGCTACCCGGGTCCTAGGAATGGCTGGGGCCTGCCCCCACCTTGTCCTGAGATCCAAGAGCCCCAGAACAGCCTCCTACCTCCGCTACCCTCCTCCAGCCTCCCCAACCCTGCACGGAATGGGCAGGACCTTGGGTGTAGCCAGGTGGGACTCCCTCCTGTGACCAGCAGTCCTGCTCTGGAGAGTTGACCACGGGATGGAAGGAGAGAAGCTCTCTCCAACCAGGCAGGATCACCCCGACAGGGCTGCCATCCACCCTGGGGGACAGGGGGGCTGACTGGCACTGCCCCAGCCAGGACAGCTCGTCCCCTGGGGTCTTGTCTATGCTTTATGCCTTTAAAAAAATGTATTTAAGTAATCTCTATGCCCAACCTGGGGCTAAACTCACGACCCCGAGATCAAGAGTCGCACGCTCTACCAGCTGAGCCGGCCAGGCGGCCCCGTGGCTTTTTTTTTTTTTTTTCCTAAGAAAACATGGAGATGGAGGAGAGTCAAAGCTTTCAGCTTGGGCTGTTTCTGGACTCTGTCCTCCCTGGGCTCTGGATGTACAGCCAGCACACTGCTGGCAGAAGGAAAGCCCAACCTTGTGTGCTCTGGTCCCTGGGCCCCACTCAGAGCCCCAGCCCGCCCCCAGGACCACAGACCGGAGGGGCAGGCCCTCATACACACCTGTGGGGGGGGGGAGCCCTGTGCACAGGCCGGCCGGGCCCGTGCGGACACCTGCTCTGCCCCTCTGCTCACCCCAGTTCCCACACAGAGCTGGTCCTGGGGGTCTGGGCATCCAGGAGGACAAACCCTGGGGGAGGCAGAAGGCTCCCAAGCCTCCCTGCTGGCCTTCTGGAGGTCCTCGAGGCCCTTCCCGAAACTCCAGAGAGTCTGAAACCTCCCGTGCTTCCCCATACTGCCTTGCACCCCCAGGTACCAGTGTCTGCTCCTGGTGGACTCGGTGGCATCCCTGGGTGGAGTCCCCATCTACATGGACCAGCAAGGTAAGCCACGCCCCCATCACCCCGCAGCTGTGGGGCTCGGAGGGTGTGGAGGGTTCCGTCTGGCAGTGCCTGCAAGCTCACCGTTAGCCCACACAGTGGATTAGGGCCCCAGGGGAAACTTCATCTCCTCCCCCAGGAAGGACGGGATCCACGAACTAATCGACACCCCAGTGTTTCTGCTGGGTTGTCAGGCCCCAATGTGGGGAGCAAGTGGGAGGGAGAAGCTCCTCCAGCATCTGGAGAGGCGCTCAGAACCCCTCAGGCATGGGTGGGAGAAGGGCCAGGGCCCCTGCCAGTGAGGCTGGGCCTCAGTTTCCCCATTGGCTGGCACCCCACCAGCCTGTCACATGCAGTGAGCACTGTTTGCAGGGTCACCTTGCAGGCCAGCCCAGGGAAGCCTTGCAGGCCCAGCGTTTCCTCAGAGAGGAAAGTCCGAATCCACACGGGTGGTACCTGTCCACAGCCACCCACCCGGCTTGGTCAGGCACACTTCTCCCAGAACCTCTCTCTCAGGGAGCTCCGGGCAGGCAAGAGGGAGGGGGCCCTGGGGACGCAGTGCAGGGTGGCAGGGCTGTCCCCGGGATGCCCACTCTGCGCCCCCCGGGGCCAGCTGTCCCCACCGTGGGAGAGAAGGAGAGGCTCCAGCCCGGGTCCCAGGAGACAGTGCAGCCCAGAGAAGCCAGGGCTGAACCCGGGACACCCTCTGCACTTCTACCCTCCCTGCCAGCCCATCCTCAGTGGCGTCTGTAGACCTCAAGCTCAGGTTGGTGAGCTGTAGCCATGTTGTTCGACGTGTCTGTCCGTCGGCGTCCTCTGACTACCTGAACGCACCACAGCTCACGCCTCTCCTGGCGGCGGGCCTTTGGGTTCTTTCCAGGTTTGCGCTTTCAGGAATAAACCATAGAAAGCGTTTCTGTCCGTGTAAGCCTTTAGTGCACGTTGGTTCACAATGGTCTCTGCTGCAAACGGGTGCGACACTCGGATTTACAGCTACGCGTCGCTGGTGTCTCTGGCATAAAATCCGGTTTTCGCGGAAGTCAGTGGGCTCTTACTCAAGATGTGGCAAGAAAACCTGTTTCCCCCGTCCCCTCTGCCAGCCCCACACGCCCGCTCGCCCCTGACGCCACCTGCGTGGGCTTCTCTACACCCAGCTGACCGCAAGCGGGTGGCCTGCAATTTAACTCAATCTCCCCGGACACAGTGTCAGGTCGCAGAGGTTAAGGACTGAGTCCGACAAGACGGTCAGCCTTGCTTCAGATGGCACCTGCAATGATCCCGCCCTGGGTGGAGCTCGGCCCCCCCCAGGAGCATGCGCCTCTCCTCTCCACAGGCATTGACGTCTTGTACTCGGGCTCCCAGAAGGTCCTGAACGCGCCTCCAGGGACTTCACTCATCTCCTTCAGTGACAAGGCCAAGTGAGTGACCCCCGGGGCCCCCGACCCGGGGCTGGATGGGCAGTGAGGCCGGATGGCCCCTAAGGAGGGAAGATCGGAGCAAGGGAGGGAGGCACTCCGCGGGCCATGCTCGGACACACCGCTGGACTGCTCACCGCCCATCCTGGACAGGTGCCCGCCCTGGACAGGTGCCCGCCCTGGGCAGGTGCCCGCCCTGGGCAGGTGCCTGCCCTGGGCAGGTGCACTGAAGCTCTGAGCTCATAGGCAGGTAGCCGGGGCACGGTGAGGGTCACGAGTATGAGGCTAGTGGCCTCCAGAAGAGTCTCTTCATGGAGCCTGGGCTTGTGTGTAAGGATGCAGGACCTGGCATTCTGGAAGTTCCCCAGCTTCAAGCCAAGGACTGGGGGTTCCATGGCCATCCCCAAGGCCCCCACCTCCGGCTCAGTGTCCAGGAGCTGATGCACAAGCTTCTTCATGGGGTTGGTCATGGACTAGCTTTGTCTGGCTGCCCCAGTGTCCCCCACATCCCCAGTGTGCAGACCCTGAGCCAGGCCAGGCAGGGATGGGGGATTGGCCCCAGCAGAGGATTACCATCGGTGGCACTCGGCCATTTAGCAGCACAGAGATAATCTTGGATGTGGTGGGGTTGTACGTGGGTGTGGGAAGTCTGAGCTGCCTGTGGGAGGGCCACGGAGGTGGCTGGGTCTGAGTATGGAGCTCGGAGCTCAGGTAGAGGCCCTGTCTGTTCACACTGATCTGGACAATAGGTGTATTTAAAGTTTCCAGACCAGCTGCATTACTGGGGGGCTGAGAGCAGACGAGCCGAGGTCCCCACTGTGCCTGGCCCAGGAAGGTGCAGGGGCTGGGGAGGCACATAGCCTGCCTGGGCCTGAGCACAACCACAGGGGTCCGGGGGGGCCTGCCCCTCTGGCTCACTTCTGCGAACCAGGAGAGCCTGACGGGACTGCCCCTAGGCGCCCCAGCCAGATAGGCAGGCACTCAGGCTGGTCCTTCCTTCCCAGAAATAAGATCTACAGTCGGAAGACGAAGCCGGTCTCCTTCTATCTGGACATGAAGTGGCTGGCCAACATCTGGGGCTGCGACGACCAACCCAGGATGTGAGGACCACAGGGCCGGGGCTGCATCTTGTGACCTCTCCCCACCCCAGTCTCTCACCAGTTGTACACACTGGGTTCTAAGCCCATAGCCCAGCTGGAGCCCCAGGATTCACCAGGGTCAGGCCAGCGATGCCCCTGGGACTGGGGGCTCAGGTCCAGCAGCACGGCCCCCACCACCCTCCCACTGGGCCCTCTCCTCTCAGAGTGCCCGTGCACCTCCGGGCACATTGGGCCTGGCCCAGCCACATCTCCCCATTCCTGGGTCTCAGTTTACCCACCTCTCAAAAAGAGGAGCTGAGCCAGGGGCTCCTTGTGAAGTGACTTTAGCTACAACCCAAGATCCCTTATGGCACACGCGGGGCTGAGGGGTGCCAGGAACCGTGCCCTACTCAGCAGGAACAGTGGCTTCTTGGGGCCACTGGGGCTGAGAGAGGCCAGGTGGAGGGGAGCCCGCCCTAGGTGATCTGGCCAGTGTCCTCGCTCTGAGCCTTGCTCTCCCCAGACCTAGCTGCTTCTCTAGCTCGGAGTCTGTCATGCCCAGAACTGGACAGCAGCTCCCTGGGAAGTGGGCTAGACCCATTGTCAGAGAGCCTGGCCCGCCCCTCGCCCAGGGACCCTGGACCAAGCCCCGTCCTGTCTTCCAGATACCATCACACCACCCCGGTCATCAGCCTGTACAGCCTGAGAGAGAGCCTGGCCCTCATGGCAGAACAGGTGAGGGGGGCGGGGCAGGCAGCAGCGTGGAGCAGGGGCGTGGCAGGGGCCGGACCCCAGGGGCAGCAGCTCCCAGGAGCCCCTGTGCTGAGGCCGGCCGCCCCGGGGAGGGCCCTCCTCTGGCCTCCATCAAGCCCTTCTGAGGAAACATGACGGGAGGGATTCCTGCCAACGAGGAAGAGTGGAATGAACCGTGTAGCCGAGAGAGGAGCATTGTAGGACAGTGGCTCTGAGCTGGAGAGGGCGGGCTCCACGCGGGAGCGCAGGGAGAGGGGCGGGAGGGCTGGCTGTGAGGGGGCCGAGGACAGAGGCCGGGGGTCAATGTGGTGATGGGGCAGGTGTGGACTGTCATCTGACCCCTGGGCTGCTTAGTGAGGTGCTCAGTGAGGGCCCGGCTGAGCGTGAGGGGGTTTGAGGGACTGGCTGGTGGTCCTGAGTGTCAGGGGGAACAACTCCAGCAGGCTGGCCTCCAGCCACTGCCAGCTCCCAGGGTCAGGGAGGAGCCAAGCAGGAGCAGGGGCGTGTGACCAGGGGGGTGTCTTCGTCCAGTGCTGCGACCACCCTCTCAGGACACAGGGGGCCAAGCGTGGCCCCAGGCGTGCTGGTTCTGCAGGGCACAGGACAGGAGACACTTCCCCCAGCACAGCAGACTTTCTCATCCTGATGTCTCCCAGGGGCCATAGCCAGCCACCAGCCCAGAGGCCGGGAAGAGCCCCTGAGCTGTGGCTGGGCTCCCTGAGCCTGCAAGGCTGTGCTGGCTGTTTGCTCTTCTGTGTCTGCTCGCAGAGCCGCCACCCCAGCGCTGGGCTGGGAGGAGCTGAGGTGCCCTGGGAGCTGGGTGGTCACCAGCACCCAGGCTGGCCATGGGCTCGGGATGGGGGCCAGTGTGGCTGAGAGAGGGTGAGGCCCATGGACTAGGGGTTGTGGGGGTCCATGTGCTGGGAAGGCAGGAGACAGTGGGTAGCTCAGAAGCCCCTTCCCCACCCGCAGCAAGGTGCTCCCACCTCACATTCTCCAGGGGCCGCAAGGCTCCATCCATTGGCTGGGCCCCCCATCTACCCCCCAGACCCAGACCATTTCCACTGCCCCGAGGTGGCTCCAGGTCTGGTCGCTGGGACAGAGCCAGGGCCCTGAGCTTGGGACTTGGGGGGTCTCTATGGGGATCAGAGTCCAGGCCAGGAGAGGAGCCCAGGAGCCCCTCTATGGCCTGAAGCTGCCACCCCCCATGGATGAGGGCGTTTCTCCGTCTCTCACGACCGAGGGAGGCGTCCCACCCTGCCCTCCCCTGTCGCGCCCGCGGGGTGCCCTCTGCCCACCCAGGGCCTGGAGAAGAGCTGGAGGCAGCACCGGGAGGCCACGGCGTACCTGCAGGAGCGCCTGCAGGGGCTGGGCCTGCAGCTCTTCGTGAAGGACCCAGTAAGGAGAGCGGGAGGTGGGGGGCGGAGAAGGAGAGGGTGGCGGGGAGGGGAGAGCTTCTGCCCAGCCCCCTCTGAACAGACACAGGGTCCTGTCCCTGACCCCTCCGGATCTGAGGACACTTAGGTTGACGCCCCTGCTCTCCGCCAAAGCCTCCCCACTTAAAGTCGTTATGGGTGACCTCTGAGCCGAAGACGCCCATCGGCCTCAGAGCCCTGGCAGTCCAGCCAGGCGGGGGTGGAGAGTGGGAGGGTCCCCCGAACCAGCCAGTCAGCCCAAGTTCCGGTAGGAAACAGAAGCTCCTTAGCCCCAGGGAGGTGTGACCCGCCCGAGGGAACAGACACACAGACACACCCAGTGCGTCCGGGCTGCTGGTGAGGTGGTGACCCCACTGTGCTTGGGCCCCTGCTTCCCCACTCCCTGCCCACCCCCGTCTCTGCCCACCCCTCTGGAGCCTGAGAGCAGGGCTGGCCGGGCCAGATCAGCTGGTGCTGGCTGCACACCGTGGTGAAGGTGGCTGAGTCAGGCGCGTCCTGCAGGCGATCCGGCTGCCCACTGTCACCACGGTGGCCGCTCCCACTGGCTACAACTGGAGAGACATCGTCAACTACGTCATGGACCATTTTGACATTGAGATCACGGGTGGCCTTGGGCCCTCAGTGGGGAAGGTAAGGAGACAGCGGCCACTCGGCGTGGCCAGTGCCAGGGACTGGCCACACCTACCACAGAAGCTACATTCACCGCCCCACGTGGAGCACTGTGTGCCCAGGCCCCAGCTGAGGTCAGCAATCATCAGGTCCCTGGGGCAGCAGGGGCATCCAGATGGGAACATCCTGCTCTGAACCCAGGGGTTTGTGCGGGGGGTGGGATCTGGGCAAAGGGAATGCTCCTGCCCCCCCTTCACCCCAGCTTGGTGACGCCGTGGGGTGCAGCACCCCCCAGTCCCCCCAGAATGGCCTTTCTTCCCTGCGAGTGGGCAGACCAGGCTGGAGGCCCCATGTCTGGGTTTGGCTGTGCCCGCTGAGGGCTTGTTAGCTGACCGTCACCCTGGCCACCCTTCTTGAGCTCTGTGTGTGCTCTGCCTGGGTCGAGGTGGGGGGCTCCCTGTGTGTCTGGGGAGGGCGCCCACGCTGGAGAGCCCGTCTGCTCTGCCCAGACCTCGTTCAGGGCCGGGTCGACATCTGCATGGGGACCCCCCCACCCCCCACAGGTGCTTCGGATCGGCCTGCTGGGCTGCAACGCCACCCGGGAGAATGTGGACCGAGTGATCCATGCCCTGCAGGAGGCCCTGCAGCACTGCCCCCAGAATAAGCTGTGATTGGCAGCCTGTGGCCCACCCTCCTGGAGGGGCCTGGACGGGGACCAGGAGCAAACAGACTCTGCTGGACAGTTGGGCCCCAGGGGGCGAGGCATGCAGGAGGGGCAGGACCGGGCAGCTGCCCCAGCCCCAGGACGTCCTTCTCTTTGAGAGGCACCGCCCAGAGATGGACCGCGTGGGCTCAGGACCCATGGCACCTCCCCAGTGAGCCACAGCCTCTGCAGGTCCCTGGCCTGCCCCGAATACTCAATAAAGAGTCATTGGTCATCTGTCCTCATTGTGTGTAGGGTGGGCTGCAGAATCGTCCAGCAGGGAGTGACCACTGCCCCAACGGCTCCTTGGTTGGGGGATTGCTTGGGGGCAGATCCTTGCCGGGCACGCCCCCCCCCAGGACTGTTAGACAGGTGTGTGGGGGCCTTGTCACTATACACCTTGGCCCCAGATCTCACACCTGCAAAGAACACCCGCACACATGCCTCCAGGGCAACCCCCACAGCCTCCCGGGCTGACTCGTGACTCGAGTCATTGATGTTAAGGCCCCAACATGCCCCAGGCACACAGCCAGGACTGGAGCCAGGATGGCTGAAGGTCACAACACAGGTGTGCAGGCCAGTGCAGGGGCCTCAGATGGACAGCCGAGGGTGGCCCCGGGACCCAGCCCCTGCCCTTCTCCACTTTGGCGCCCTCTGACCCTCTGTCCCTTAACTGCCCCCTCACTTGGGGTTTCTGCCTGTGCCAGGCTCCCTCCCTCCTCCTTTCTAGGAGTTTCAGAACAGGCCAGCCTGGGAATCACAGCCACAGCCACACTCCAGGTCCTCATCTGTCCTAAGAGCCCCAGGAGGGGGCCAGGCAGGGCCTCCCCCAGGTTGAGGTGGGCACCCACAACCCAGCGGGCCCCATGTCTTTGTGCAGGGCCCGGGCTGGCCCGGCTCGGCCCGGCCCGGCTCGGCCCCTGTCACTCACTCAGGTGCCCGCCAGGCACAGTTGTGTGCGCTGGGGGAGGGCCCTGAGCCAACGGACCGCGGGTCGGAATGTGCCTACGGCCACCAGGAGGGACGCGGGCAGGAGCGGAGAGGGCCCGAGGGTCGGAAATCCACAAGTTGAAGGTGGGCGGAGGGAGGCACTCCCAGAGAAGGCCAGACAGGGCCCCTTGGGCTGCCTTCGTCCTGACAGCAGCCCTGTCCTGGTTGGCTCTTCCCTGAGCAGACACGGGGATGAGAACCCAGCGGCAGGTCCCCCGTGCCCCAGCCAGGCAATGCCCCCCATCTGATTAGATCCCGGCGGCCCCGCCCTGCAGGTGTTTGCGTGTCGTATCGACGGAATCACATGGCACATGCTCTCGTGTATCTGCTGCTTTTGCTTGGCGCTCTGACAGTCATGCGTGTTGCATGGGACACGGGGACATGCTTTGTCTCCCTTGCTGGTGCGGTTCCATGGTCTGGCGTCTGTTTATCACCTGCTTTAACACACCTCTGGGGCTATGATGAAGAAGGTTGTGATGACCATTCTCACAGGTGTGCATGGCGCTGGGGCGTCCTGGGGTCATACGGTGGGTCCAGCTCTAGCTCTGGAAGAGTCCACAGAGCTCCTCGCAGCTTAGAACACTTGAGATCCTCACCGGACACGCCCGCAAGCCCCATTGGTATCTGGTGGTGTCTTCTTTTCTAGTGGGGGCGAAATCGTATCGCATCTGGTTTTATCTTGCATTTCTCCAATGACTCATAATATGGACCATCTTTTCAGGTGTGGACAGGCCATCCATAGATCTTCTTTTCTGACTTGTCAGCTTAAGTATTTTGCTCATATTATTTGATTTTCATCTTTTTATTGTTAATTTATGGCCGTTATTTTATAGGTTCCAGGTACTGCCAGGTGCGTGATGAATATTATCCCCTACTCCCTGGCTTACTTATTCATTTTTTTAATCATGTCTTCCAAAGAGCAGGTCTTTTCCCTTTGTGAGTTCCAATTTATGTGTCTTCTCTTGTGGTCTGTGCAGTCGGTAAACTCTCAGGACATCTTTGATGATGTGGAGGTTCCAAAGATCTCTTCCTATGTTTTCTTCTGGAAACTTTATGGTGTCAGCTTTTGTGTTGAGGTTCAGAATGCACTGTATATTAATTTTGTGCATGGGGTGGGAAAGGGACCAGGTTCGCTTTTATCCACACTGACAGCCCGTGTTCTAGCAGCGATTGTTAAACAGACTTTCCTGAGCCCACCTGACGGACGTGGCCCCTTGCCCTTGATCGTCCTTGCAGGCCCTCCCAGGCCTCTCCCTCCTGGGGCACTGCCTCTGCCCAGCCCCGGATTGCCACCCACACTGCTGCTTCATGGTCAGTCTTGAAAGCAAGTCGTGCCAGTCTTCCGATTCTGCTCTCCCTTTTAAAGATTGTTTTTCTTATCCTAGATCCTGTGAACTTCCATGGAATTTAGAATCACCTTGTCTATCTCTTCAGAACAGCTCGTCTGAATTTTGATAGGAATTGCAATAAATCTATGCATCAAGTTAAGGACAATGGAAATTACCAAAATATAAATTCCTATTCGTGAATGGTAATTTGGGTCTTTTAAAATCATATTCAGCAATGTTTTAGTGCAGAGGACTTACATACCTTTCGTTACACATATTCCTGGGTCTTTGACAGTTCTGACCCTGTTGTAAATGGTATTTTAAAAATTTTATTTCCAATTATTTATTCTTAATGTATACAAGTACAGTTAACTTTTCTCCGTTCACCTGTCTTCTAACCTTGCCAAATTCACAAAGTCTGGCAGTTTCTTTGTGGATTCCTTGGGGTTTTCTATGTAGATATGTAATTTGTCTGTGAATATGACAGTGCCACTTCTTTTCCAGTCTCCGTGCCTTCTACTTATTTTTCCTGCCTCGCTGCACAGGTGAGGTCCCTCTGTAATACTTGGCTCGTGATGGGCAGCTCAGATCCCACTGCCACCGAGGGTCCCGTGGTCAGGGGCTCTTTCCCCACTGCGGCCCAGTTTCATGACAGATATTCGGAAAGGTGAGTGGTTCTCTGCTGCAGATGAAGCAGGCTTGCACGTCGGGATTTTCGGAGATGCTATGTGGTGTCCCCTTCTCCCAGGGCTACCGTCATGAGCCATGTTTGTATGGTGGCACAAACCTGCCAAAGAACCCACCTGCACTCTGGCCCCACTCAGAACTAACAGGCTCTGAGTCACCCGATGCACTGACATTCCAAGTGAGGTGCGTGCTATCTGCAAAAGCCAGCAGGGCCCATGTCGCACTGCCCTTATTTATCATGGTAGGTGGGGCACGGTATAAAAATTCCTGCTATTCCTTAGAAGCAATGTCTTGGCATGCCCAGACCACTGAGGGTCTCAAACCTTCAGCTACAACACAGACCCTGAGACGGTGACATTTGTCTCCCACCCTTTGGAATAAAAGCGTCTTATGAGGCATCCAAAACACTTGCCAGTCAATGCTCCTCAGGTCTTATCACCATGATGTCATCAATATCGTGAGCCAGCAAGATACTCAGCAGGACCCATCCAGGTGATGAAGGCCCATGAGGCCTATATCATGACCAGAGCCAGCGGGTCAACCTCAGCCTGGGGCAAGACCATGACCTCATGTCGTTGCCTCTTCCAAGTGAACACAAATTGTTTCTAACTCCCTCTCCCATGGGACTTGGAAGGCATGCATTCCACAGATGCGCTGCCATGTAGCGCTGTCCGCAGCCTGTGCCAGCCTCTTCCACTAAGTCTGTAACACCCCGCAGTGCACCTTGGTGACAAGCTACAGCTTGGTCCAGTTTCTGGAATCTGCTGTCATTCACCACGACCCCATTGATTCAAAACATTTTAAATGTATTGTATTTTTGAAGACTTTATTTTTGGAGGCAGTTTTAGATACCTAGCAAAATTGAGAGGAAGTTATAGAGATCTCCCATAGACCCCCCTGCCCCCACACGTGCACAGCCTCCCCCGTGACCAACATCCCTCAGCAGACGGTACATGTGTTATAACTGATGAACCCACATCGATACATCATCATCACCCCAAACCCATCGTTCACATTAGGGCTCACTCTTGGTGTCATGTACTCTACGGGTTTGGACAAATGTGTAATGACATGTATCCAACCGTATGGCATCATGCGGAGTATTTCCACTGCCCTAAAATTCCTCCGTGCTTCACCTGTTCACCCCTCCCTCCTCACCCCTGGCAACCACTGATCTTTCTACTGTCTCTGTAATTTTGTCTTTTCCAGAATGTCAGAGTTGGAATTCTACAGAATATCACCTTCTCAAATTGGCTTCTTTCACTTAGTAATAAGCATTTGAGTACCTCCACGTCTTCATGGGTCGACAGCACATTTCTTTTTAGCGCTGAATAATATCCCCGTGTCTGGATGGACCAGCTCATTTATCCATTCACCTACTGAAGGACATCTTAGCTGCTTCCAAGTTTGAGTGATTATTTGTTAATATAGCTGCTATAAATAGTCATTGCAGGTTTTGTGCAGACATGAGTTTTCAGCTCCTTTGGGTAAATACCAAGGAATGCAATTGCTGGATCACATGCTAAAAGTGAGATTAGTTTTGTGAGAAACCATCAAACTGCCTTCCAAGTGGCTGCCATTTTGCATTCCCACCAGCAGTGAACAGGAGTTCCGGCTGCCCCACGTCCTTGCCAGCACTTGATGTCATCAGTGCTCCAGACTTTGGCCGCTGTCAGCCTGTAGAGGTTTCTCGTCGTTCTCGTGTGCATGTCCCCGATGACATATGATGCGGAGCATCTTTTCATGTGTTTCTTTGCCATCTGTATATCCTCTTTGGCAAGGTGTGTGCTAAGATCTTTGGCCCATTTTTAAATCAGGTTGTTTGCTTTCTTGTGTTTAAAAAAATTTTTTTAAATATATATTCTGGATAGCAATCATTTGTCAGATGTGTCTCTTGCAAATATTTTCTCCCAGTCTGTGGCTTGTCTTACTCTCTTGACATCATCTTTCGGAGAGCAGGAGATTTTAATTTCAGTGAAGTTCAGCTGACTGAGTCTTTCTCTCACGGACCGTGCCTCTGGTGTTGTATAGCTAAAACGTCATCACCACACCCAAGGTCATCTAGGTGTTCTCCTATGTTATCTTCCAGGAATTTTATAGTTTTTTGCTTTACATTTATGTCTATGATCCATTTTCAGTTAATCTTTGAGAAGGGTGTACAGTCTGTGTCTAGATTCATCATTTTGCATGTGCATGTCTGGTTCTTCCAGCACTATGTGTGGCAAAGACTATTTTTGCCCCATTGTATTGCTGTTGCTCCTCCGTCAGAGATCAGTTGGTTATATTTGTATGGGTCTATCCCACTGATCTATTTGTCTGTTGTTTTACTAACATGACACTGTCACGATGCCTGTAGTTTTATAGGAAGTCTTGAAGTCGGGGGTACTGTCAGTCCTCCAGCTCTGTTCTCCTCCTTCAGTGTCACGTTGGCTATTCTGAGAGAGTCTTTTGTCTCTCTCCACAACTTTAGAATCCGTTTGTCAATATCCACAGAATAGCTTACTGGAATTGGGATTGCATTGAACGTATAGGGCAAGTTGGGGAGAACTGACATCTTGACATATCTATGGACATGGAATATCCATTTATTTACCTCTTCTTTGATTTTGTTCATCAGAGTTTTGTAGTTTTCCTCAGATAGATGTTTTACATATTTTGTTGGATTATACCTAAGTATCTCATTTTTGATTCATCTGATTTTTGCTAAGGTCATACTGGTGAATTAGGGTCTTGAGGGGTGATGCTAAGTTCTGTTATTGTCCCTGGGATACAGTATGTTTTGCTAGACTATTTTGGCCATGAGAAAAGAAGTGCTTTTGAAGTCTTCGCCATGGCCTTTCCTATCATTAAGGCTCTTACACCTGCTAAGAACAGACGTCCTGATACATACTCAGATACTGAGGAAATGATCACAGGGTAGGCCTGGACAATTTGTACCCACTGTGAATCAGATTGGACCAAGGTTCTGTGTTCTGCAAGCCTCCACCCTAATGGCATTTTGTGTCCCCCTGTGTTAGGGTCAGCTCAGGCCCTGAATCCCATAGTCTTCCAAGGATCTTGCATTTCCACTCCTACGTGTGTGGCTATTCTGGCCTATGCCCATAGGAAACTTAAGAGGTTGGGGAAGATGCTGCTACGTGCACTTGCCATGGGATTGCAGGCCCCTTTCCAGGAGCCAGGGTGTGGGCTGCAGCTCAGAAGCTGAGGAATGAATGTCACTGAGAGGCAAAGAGGGTGGAAGGAAGAAAATGTCTCCTAGGCTGGGCCACGTGAAGGTCACTGGGCCTCTCACGTGAGAGCTCAGTGGGGAAGGGGCTGCAGGCTGGCTGCCACGGGCTGATGAGAGAATGTGGAGTGGGGAAATGGAGCAGTAAGGACAGATGGAGGGGTGGTGTCAGATGCCGGGAGATGCCACCTTACACAGGAGAGGGGGTACCACCACGGTGACGGGACTGGCCCTGGGTTGGCAGAGGGAGCTCCAGGCGTCCCCTCTGTCGGCTTCAGTTTCCTCTATGAACTAGAAGGTGGGGACACTTGGGAAGAGGGTGGTCACTTGCAGGGAATGGAGAAAGTTGGAAATTGTCTGCACACTAGCTTCTTTTACTTCTGTTTCCCGGGGAAATATTCTCCACGTAGATATACAGAAAGTGGTAAGTACCACCCCCACTGTGTATATCTAGTGTGTTAATTTATTCAAGGTCGGATATATAGTATTTCATTGCCACAGAGTAGCATGTGACACAGGTGGGGACAAGCTGTTGAGCTCCAGGTCTCATGCAGATGCCTGGTTTTGCGAGTCTGATGAAATCACACTGAATGGATCAACGCACATCTGGTGAAACACAAGGCACCTTCATCCCAGGTCCTCGGGGGATCAGGCAGCTACTCCCGGAGGCCTGCTGCCCAGCACACTCAGACTCCCATGAGGCCATCCCTGGACAGTCTGAGGTGGTCCCTGTGGACATCTCTACCCCCCACCACCTGCCTCAAGGTGAAGCCCATTCTCTTCCCCAAATGGCCTCCGTGGGGCCTTTGCAGCCAGGCCGTGGGCGGTCAAGACTGAGAGTCAGGGGAAGGCAGCTCAGCATTCCTCACTGTCCAGAGTCTTGGTCTTCCAGAAGATGCTCTGCATGGCCAAGATCCGATCCTTATCCTGGATGTGGAAGACCTGGAACTGCAGATGGGGTGGGGCACAGAGGGGTCACGGAGCTGTCTGGGTGCCATCACAGGGCCCTGGACACTGTGTGGGACCACACGTGCCCCGTGACCGCCAGCACTTCCTGCCTCTGGGTCTCTGCCTGCACAGTCCTCCCCAAGCGTGGACCCACCCAGAGCCCTCTCCTCCAGGGGCCCTTCTTCACACGCAGGTGTCTTCCCCAGATGGGCCTGACACAGAGGAGGCCCACCAGGTGCTTGGGGAGGGCTGAGCAGGTATCACCCCTCTTGCTTTCATCCTTCCAGCCCCCATGTGCCCCGGAAGGAGACCGTGTTGGCTCTTCAGGTGAGGGTGGGGGTCGGCCCTGGGGGAAAGGAGCAGGAGTGGGCTCGGTGGGAGCAGGGGAGGAGAGGGCTTAACAGAGCTGGCAGAACACTGGGGGCTCAAGGAGGGCCAGCTGGCAGAGCAGTCAGGCAACCCCTGAGGGGTTGGCCACAGCACGCAGACTCCTAAGGACGCGGCACGGGACGCCTGAGTCCAGGGACGCAGCAGGAAACTGTCCCTGTGAGGCCCAGGGATAGCCACACCCCTTCATGAGGAACGGAGTCCCAGGGTAGGCAGGTGGGGTTTGAACCCTTGTCGTGTGTGGCTTTGGGGGCGGTTCTGGTGGGTAACAGAGGCTGGCTCAGACCCGCTACCCTGGCTTCCTGGGGCACTAGCGGGCAAGGGGCACTCGTGGCCCATCTGACCTCCAGATGTTCCACCTTCCCCCGACCGACCTGCCCAGGCTTCCTTCAGCTCCTGACCCTGGGGGAGTAGGTCAGGGCTCTGTCCCCACGGGCATGCCCCCTGGGCCCGACTGAGACACCCCTCAGCCTGCCATGCCCACCTTGTCCAGCAGGACGTCAAAGTAGGCCGTGGCCCAGTAGGCCGGGTTGCTAGCCGGCAGCTGCAGAAGCGCCTTGACCCCGTGGCCGATGCGTGGGGGGGGGCTGCGGCCCAGGTGGGTGACGTGGATGCGCAGGGAGGCCTCCGGCTGGCTGGCAAAGTGCTCCACACGCTGGTACAGGGAGTTGAGGTCCAGGCCGGCGTCCTTAAGCAGGTTCCACTCGGGGTAGAGGAAGTGCGGCAGGTTCCTGGTGGCCAGACAGCAGAGCAGGACCACCAGCAGCCGGTACACGGCGCCCTGCAGCTCTGCCCAGTCCTCCGCCTCCGGGAAGAGCACCGAGGCCCACAGCAACACGGTCTGTGGCAGGACCGTGCGGTCAGGGCCCCGGCCCCCTTGCTGCCGTGCGCCTGCCCCACCTGGCTTCCCGCCGCCCTCACACCTGGCCCCTCGTCAAGGCCGTCCCCCTTGGAAGCCCCTGTCCCACCAGCAACCCCCACACACTTCATGCCTCCCCTGGATGTCCCAAGTGTGTGTCTCAGCTCCTCCCCACCCGCTGCCTCCATCCTGGCACCTCCCCGACTGCCCGAGGCCTGCCACTGAGTCCGGGCTCAGAGGGACCCTGCCCCCACCCAGCCTCCCACCCCACGACCCCCCTCAGGAGATTCTGAGGCTTCTATGCCTTCTCTGGTCCCTTGCCTCATGCCCCCACTCCCCTCCGATGATCTCCTACTGTGCACTGCAGCCTGACCCAAAGAGCCCTACCCCGGGGCATTGTCCTGGCCCTAGTGTGTGGCAAAGCTGTAAGAATGGAGCTTCCTGGCTGCACCAGGCACCCTCTCCTCCCCCTGGCCCTGAGCCCCGCAGCCAGGGGCCCCTCCCCTGCCACACAGCTGCCTTGCTGTAGGCAAGGCATGACCCCTCCTCCCACCAGCCTCCACCATCCCTAGCTCCTGTGGGGCTCAGGAGCCACTGTGTGCCAGACCCCAAGGGTCCACCCCAGTAGGTGGCAACCCCTCAGAGGCGGGTGGAGGCCTGCAAGGGGTGGGGAGTGGGTCAGAGGGAGCTCCCATGCCAGGTCGGCCCACCACCCCCTCCCAGCCCCCAGCTCCCGTCACGGAGCAGCACTCCACCGACCCCCCCAACATGGCTCACTAGGGGTAGAGACCCCATCTGCCCCCCCTTCACTGCCTTGTGCCCCTGGCCCTGCCTTCCCCTGCTCTTCTCAGCACCTGATGGTCACACAGACTGAGGAGGACACAGCTCCAGCCATGTCCCAGCAGCCCCGGTGAGCAGCCAAGAGCTGCAGGACGGGGCCGCTTCCTCTCAGAGGGGGGATCCCCGGCCGGTAACCTTCACAGCCGCCAGGGCCCAGTGCGCCCGAGAGCCCCCCATGAGCACCTTCAGGTGGTGGAAGGTCAGGCCGGGGCTCTGGCCGCCATTGCGCCAGCTCTCGCGGTTGACCCGGTCCAGGATGGAGAGGCTGTCCAGGCGGTGGCCCGGGAAGGAGGCCAGTGCAGCGAGCAGCCTGGTGAGCAGGTAATCAGTGGAGACCCTGGGAGCCAGGACAGGCACACCACAGTCGGTCAGCATCATGGCCTCAGCCAGGTATCAAGGGGCAGCCTGCCCCCATAGCTTATGCCCAGAAAGGAAAGCCTCCAGCTTCTGTGGCCTCCCTGGGAGCAGAAGCTCATGAGCCTTACAGCGTGGTCCAGGCCACGACAGGGGCCAGCCTGTTGCACCCAGCACCACCCCCCCATGTTTCTGTTTCCCAGGCCTGCACTTTTTAGGCAGTCAAATGTGAAGGGTCGGTTTTCACGGAGACACCCAGGCCCTAGAACATGGAGTGTAGGAAACCTCCAGGCCATCTTGGCCCTTTTGTGTGGACAGGAAGGTGCCACTCTGCCCTGCCCAGGGTGGGCCAGCAGTCCTGGTCCTCAGGCTGACACGTCCACTCCGTGCCCCATTTGGGAAGTCCAGCCTTCCCTGGGCAGCCACGCAAGAGCTCGGGGCATTTCATGGGGCATTGCACACCCGTGGTGCTCACCATGTGCTTGCTGAGCCACCAAAGGGGTGGAACCTGAGGCCAGTGCCCCATGGGCCCCCCTCTTCTGTGGAGTCTCAGTCCCGGATGGCCATCCACCTGCACACCCAGAGTCTGGTTGGAGGGACATGGGATAGGCCATTCCCTGTTGACCTGTACATGTGAACACTCAGCCCCCCTCCCTTCCTTCTCACAAGCCCAGACAAAGCCCTGCTTGGGCTGTGGGGCTCACAGGCACTCAGTGGAGCCTTTCACTGGGGGCAGAAAACCACGGGAGGGCATAACCAGCTGGATGAATGTCATCCACGTCCAAGAATTACCTGTGAGAGCCACCCCCGCCCACTTCAACCCAGTGCGCTGTTCCCAGAAGCTCTGCCCCAGGGGTGGGAGCTGGTGGGGCGGGTCACCCAGCTCAAATCACAGCGACCCTGCCTGCAAGGTGCTGTTGAGGCCATGTCAGAGCTGGAGGGGGCTCATTCTACTGCCCTTGGTTTGGGGTCTCAAGGGCAGCTCAGCCTCTGCCCCGTGCCCCCTACTCTCTCCATCTCTCACAGACACCAACTCGGGGTCTCCCTTTCCCTGCAGGTGCGAGTGAGGAAGGGGCCTCAGCACTTCAATGAGGGGATGGAGACTGGGGGCCTACAGGGGGCTGCTGGGGCTCCAGGGCCAGGCGGGGACGGGGGACCTGCAGCTAAGTGCCACAGGTGGGGGACACACCATATCTGTCTGGGAAGCTGCTAGCAAATTCCTCTGGTCACCCTCACTGTGTGGGGCCCCCTCCCGACTGCTCCAGGAACCTGTTTGACCTGGACACGTCACCGTTCTCTTTGCTGCTTTCCCACCCGAAACAAAGGAGTCGCGCTGGGTTGTGAGGGTCCTGCATTTCCCAGTTTCTCCTCCTCTCTCCTCACAGCCTGCCCCGGCACACTCTTCACGTGGGTCGGGGGCACAGCTCCACCCGCCCTGCAGCTCCGAGGGGGGTGAAGCCGGCAGTGGGGAGTGAGCATTCTGGCCAGATCCCACATCCCCCCGCCCCCAGAGAGACCCCAGTGACATCCGATCCCTGCGGGGGGGAGGGGCACCCCCACAGAACTCCCTGCTCAGAGTGAGGGCGACAGTGGAGTGGCAGCCCCCTTCCTGCAGGCTCCCCAGGACCCCACAGACCCCAGGAGCTGTGTCCTACCTCCAGTGCTGGGCACCGGCTGGTACCAGGGCCACCTCTTGGCTGATGATCCTTCTCAAGCTGCCTTCAGGGAACCCATGCATCAGCTGGGCCCCTTCCAGGGCGGGCACCCTGTGCTTTCTCCGTACCACGGGCACAACGTTGAAGCGGATGGTTCTCCAGCCACTGGACACCAGCAAGGACAGATGGAGCTCCCCCTCCCTCAGGCTGTCCACGTTCAGAGATCCTGCAACGACCGTGCCCTGGAGTGCCCACCTCAAGCTACCCCTCACACCTCGCAGAAGGGGCTGGGGAGGTGAAGGATGGCCCAGGATGGCCCAGGAGTAACACACGTGTCCCTGAAGGCCTGGTGTCGGACGAGTGTGCTTGGAGTCCAGCACCCAGGAGGGCCTGGATCCGAGAGCTGACGGTGAGTGAGTCTGCCCTCCCTGGTTCCACTCCACAGCCTGGGTCCCCAGAACCACATCCCAGATGGCACACCGGAGTAAAGATATTTCCTGCCCCCTCACCACTCAGATGTAGCCCCGTGCCGCTCCCCTAACCCAAGGCCCCCACACCACCCAGGAGGGGACATCCCAAGGGTGACGGGGCTGGGGGCTGGGGTGGTAGGGGTACTCTGGTATGACCCGGGCCCTCTGGGCTTCTGCTTCAGTTGTCCCTTCCCGCAAAAAACATGAATACCACAGAGAAAGGAAGCGAAGCTGCACGGTGTGGGGGACACTCATATCACTGGCCCTGACCAGCGCCAGCCAACCCTGGATTCAGAGCAGTCTCCCCTCCCCTCCCTCAGCACCGCCCAGTGAGGGTGCTGGCCAGAGGTCAGGGACCAGCCATCGGGGAGACATGTCCCAAAGGGAGTCCCCAATATATGCAATGGAGAAAGGTCTCCACAGGGACTAAGCTTGGGATCTGCGTTCCCCCACTGTCCCACCCTGGCCCATCCGCAGCACTGGGCGTCTTGTAGGAAGGAGCCTGGCTCCCCTTTATGCAGACCCCTCCCCCCAATCTCCTATAGGGTAGTTCTTGGGCCACTTCTTGGGACCTAGCCCAGAGTTAGGTCCTGCCACCTGGGCCACTCCATCCTCCCCCATGAGCCTCAGTTTCCCCATCAGTTAAAGGAAGAAAGCTTCAGTTTCCCTATCAGTTAAAGGAAGAAGGGAGTTCAGTGATCCCTGGCCCCCCCCAATTCAGAGTTTGAGCTACTGTTGGTGGCCTCATTTCCTTATCTACCATTGGTCCCAAATTCTGTCCACGGAGGTGGCTTGGAAGGCAGCCAGCCACTCCCGCAGCCTGTCACAGCCACTCCCTGCCTTAGCCCCCAGCCTGGTCTCACCGGTTTGTTTCCCAGTGAGAGCAGCCTGGACCTTGTCACCTGGAGCTGCTGTGCTTCCCTTTTAAGGTAAGTGTCAGGAAGCAATGCCTGGAATTTCCCTGCGTGCCAGACTCAGGCGGCCCCCGGGTGTGGCTCCCAGGCTCCTCTGCTTTCTCAGCCTGGAAGCCGAGGGTGGTGGGGACCCAGGGACAGTGGAGAGGGGCAGCTCAGAGTGCGCCGGACGGCCCAGGGCTGGGCACACCCCCACAGGTGGGTCTGTCTCCCAGGAGGGGCACAGGGCCTGCAGGGGACAGGGCCAGGTGGGAATGACCATGTGAGGTCATGGCAGCGGACAGACATGGCCCTGCAGTAATTGAGAGGTTCAGAAGATGAGCAGAGAAGACGTGGAAGGGGCCGGGGCTCTAGGCGTGCCTAACGACAGGCTCCGGCTGCCCTACAAAGGTGGCCACTGGCCCCAGGTCACCAGGCAGTTCTGGGGAGGGGCCAGGGCTAGAAGTTGTCCCCTCTGAGTGTTGGAAGTCCATCCAGAGGCCGCTCTGAGCAGCCCGGGGCGGGTCACTGTCCCTGAGGTGGGCTGACCACCCCCATCCTCTGCCATCATGGCAGACGCAAGGACCAGCCGCCACCATGGGCCTGTCCCTCCCAAGAGAGGCAGGACATTCTGTTTTGGTCCTCATGCCCTGCCAGGACAACCCGATGTCTTTGCTCTGGTCCCGGGGAGGACGCCCTGCTGTCCTGAACCCCACACCGGCGGTGCCTCTTTCCAGGGCTCTCAAAGTGCAGGCAGCCCCTTCTGGACAGAAGCCCACCACTCGGTGGTCCAGCCAGGAGCCCTGCCCCCCAGGGGCTCAGCACCCTGGTCATGCCAAGAAGGCACCCGGATGAGACACTGAGGCCGGACTCCAGCACAGAGCCTGCTCAGGGCCCAGGACACCAAGTGGCCACCAGACCATACACTGAAACAAAACTGTGCACGTATGCACACACATCCACATACTCGCATGCATGCACACTTCCACCTGCACACACTCACTATGCACACGTGTCTGGAATCCTGTATACGCACACACCGCCTTCCCAGTGCCGCCCGACTGGGTGCTGCACACAGGGTCATCTGTAAGGACAACTGAGACTGACAACAGAAGCACCTGCCCAGACCTGTGGCCGGACCCGCATCCAGCAGGTCAGCGGGAAAACATTGCCCCAGCGGGTGTGTCGTTTCTAGCTCTTTCACAAGTAACAGCCAGTACACTGTGACCACCAAAATCATCAGGTGACATGGAAACGCATGACCCGTCCTCTTAGAAGTGTTTGGAGCCAGAAAGGACCTCAGAGGAGCATCCCTCAACTCGTGTGCCCTGACACACACACCGAGAGACCAGCCTGTTCACACACACGTGCACACGCACACACGCACACATGCACGCACGCCCTGCCATCACACGTGTGCCCACAGTCGTTTGGCGGCTACCTGGTGTGATGAAGCTCTGGTGCTTGCAGTGCACAATGGCCGCCACCAGAAGGTCCTTGAGGACAAGCAGGACCTTGCTGGGTACAATGTGGCCACAGCACTTGCCACTACCCTCCGAAGAGACGCTAGAGATGTCCTCAGCCGTCCACTGCTCCAGGCTGGCCCCTTCCCTGGAGACACCCAGGCGGCAGGACGCGGGGCCACCCCCTGCCTCAGCGGCCCCCCACTCTTCAACCAGGAGGGCCTCAGCGTCCACCCACAGGGGCACCTCCATGTCCACTGGGTCCTCCGAGGAGCGCAGGGCAAACTGGAAGGCCTCCAGATCACGGGAGTAGTCCACGAGGAAGCGAGGGTCCAGCTCATGCACGCGCTCCAGCAGCGTGAGCAGCACGTTCTCCGCACGCTGGTAGTCCTGCACCCGGGGCGCCCCCCTCGAGCGGATGGCCTGCAGGTAGTGGTGCCACAGGGGTACCTGCACAGCCATGGCTGGGGCCAGGGCACAGGGGCAGCTTGGGAGGACTGCGCTGAGGCTGGCTGTGTGCACAGGAGGAGGCACCTGCCCAGCTGAGGAGCAGGTCCTCAGGTGGGGCCCCAGCTCCCCGCTCCCCGCAGAACAGAATTCCAGAGCTCGGCCACAGGGCTAAATAGCTGAGCCTGGCCTGGCCTTTGAAGTGGGGGTGAGTCAGTCACCAACAATTAGGAATGTCACTGGCAGCCTTGGGCAGGGGGCGGGGCCTGGTCACCACCCCGCCTCGGCTCCTCCCTTCTGTCACACGGACTCCGCCTCTCAGGCCCAAGGCACACTCAGGCTCAGGACAGCCCTGGAGAAATACCACAGTCAGACTGCTGCCCCTCCCAGGGCCCGGCCACCTCCCGCTGTGCTGTCCTGGAGCTGGGGTGGGGGGCTGTTCCTGGTGCCCCCCATCCCCAGCTCTGTAGCATGCGGCCTCCCCACCAGGTTGGGGGAAGACACATGGCAGCCCCATTGCTCAGATGACAAAGGTGAGGCCGGGTGGTGGCCTCCCCAGACCCCAGTGTGGGAGCCCTGCTGCAGCTGCCTCTGAGGAGCCTGGAGGGCAGGGCGGGGGGCTGTGCTCCCTCAGCAACCTCAGCATTCCACTCAGGCACCTGTGCCCGGAAAGCAGGGAGCCTCCCAGGTGGAGGGTCGCCTGCAGCCCGCCTGTGAATCCTGCCTCCTCTCCCTTCAGCGCTGCCCTTCCAACCCCCAAACCCAGGCCCTCATGTGGCCTGCCCCCCTCCCTGTGGGGCCTTCAGCCCGAGGGGAGCCCGCACCCACCTGGGTCTGCAGCTGGAGCGAGCCTGGTTCTAGGGGAAGTCTCCCCAGCTCCTCCTCACGGGGTGGAAAGCCTCGCCCTGCCGGCCCCCTCCAGCGCCACACCAGGAGCCCTGCCCGGCCCAGCCTGTCTCCCTGCTCAGGCGGGCAAGTCCCAACCAGCCAGGGGGGAGCCGCCCCCGCTGACCCTTGGCCCTGCTGGGCTGGCCTTGTACGCTGGGTGCCCCCGCCAGAGTGTCTGCAAACAGTGAACTTGGAGATAGTCCCTAATAAGGTATCCTGGAGATGCCACCCTGCAGCCCTCAGGGAGCCTGCGCCTCCACCCACGCACGGGCCTCAGACACCCAAAGCGGCAGGCAGAACCTAGATCCAAGGCACTCACTTCCTGGTGCTTGGAAGCCCCAGGAACTGGGTCTCTCATTCCCCACCTCCCAGGACGGGGAGCTCACTACCTCACAGGGCAGCCCATAGCACTGTCAAACAAGAGACCGGTTTCCCTCCTCAGACCTGGCCCGATCCTGTCCTCTGGGGTTACCCAGAGCACGTCTGTCCCTCTCCCAGGGCAGCCACTCAGTGTCAAGGACCCTGACGCCCTTGGCCTGCCTCCCACCCCACCCATACCATGTTCTGTTCCCCCCACACACTCTGCATGGCACTTCAGTCTTCATGGGACTCTGTAGGGAGGGGCGTTGCTGCAGAGCAGCTGGGTCCCGCTGTCCTGACCTCGGCCCTGGGTCACAGAGCCCGGGGTCTGTGCCTTGGCTCCACCATCTGCGACCCAGTGATGTCATGTTCCTCCAGCTTCCCTGGACCTCAGGTCAATCCTGAATTGGCCCACGAGAGCGGGCAGCCCCACTTATCAAAGTGCCCACCCTGGGCACGGCGCATCAGGGACCTCCGCTGCTCGGGGCAGCCCGCATGTTGTGCACCCCACCCCCTGTCGTCTGGAGAGCTCTCCCCCTTGGCCCTGGCAGCTCCCTCCTCTGGGACAGTGACTCCGAAGTGCCCAAGGCCACTCACCCTCGCACCCTCCCTCTGCTGGTCAGCTCACCCTCGCTGTTTCCATCACCACTCTCCGCTGACACACGTTCCATGTCCCCAGCTCCTCGGGGCGCCAGGCCCTAGGCCCCACAGCAGCTCTGTGTCTGCCCTTGGACTTCCCACAGACCCCTCACACCCGGTGTCCTGCAAGGGCAGGGCCAGGAGAGAAGAAGCAGGTGCCACCCTGGACCACTCGGCAGTGTCTGACCACAGACGAGCCACGGAATTCAGTGGCCTGTAGACCCCCGGTCGGAGCGGTGAGTGACTGGGGTGGGCAGGGGCAGCGGCGCGGTGGGCAGCCAGTGAAGGAGTTTGCTGGCTGGCAGATGTGCCAACGACCAACGCATGTGTGTGTAGCGTACACCTCCCGAGAGAGCTCAGGGCAAGCGTGCAGAGCCTGTGTTTCTGGAGTTCCCGGATGTGCTGGAAAAGAGGGATCTGCACAGCCCACGACGTGGACCGTGGGAGTCCGGCGGCGGACCCCACATGGCCTCGGCGTCGTGGGCATCGTCTGGCGGGACCATACTGGCTGGGCGCCGCTCAAAGCCCGTGGGTGAGCCTCCAGTGGGTGCTGGGACGGATCACCACGCTCGGGGCACTTAGAACAAGCCTATTCTCTGCTGGTCCTGGGGCCAGAAGTCCCAGATCAGGGCGTGGCAGGGCCCTGTTCCCCCCAGCGCCTCTGGCGAGGATCCTTCCTGCCTCTTCCAGGCCCGTCTGTGCCGGCGTCCCCCCGGGGCCCCTTCGGTGTGCCTGTGTCGTGTCCTGTGCCTCGGCCTTACAAAGACCCCTGGAGGACAGTTGGGCTCCCGGGCACAGCCCCAGCCGATCCCACCTCACAATCCTCAACCCCGTCTCACCTGGGGCTCACTCTCTACCTGGTAATAGTCACAGGTCCATGGGCCCGGGAAGTGGCCACGCTTCACGCCCAGCCAGACTGCGTGTTGGAACGTCTTCCAGGAGGCCGCCACGCAGCTCCTGTGTTCATCAGCCCCCTCGGAGAGCGTGGGGCTGCCGCTCAGGTGTCCCAGGCCTTCCTGTCCGGACCGCCACCAGACACAGCTCTGGGCCAGCCTCCAGATGTGAAAGCAGATGCTGCCCGAGCTGCCTAGTGTGATCCCCAGAAAGGGTCGGCGAGGTCTGAACCAGCCCCGGGTGCCTGGGGGGACCCCTCCCTCTATGCCCAGTGGCAGGCCGTTCTCTCCAGGACCTCCTGGTCTCACTCAGCACACCTGTTGGAAGCTGCTCATGCTCACGGACACACAGAACTGTCAGACCTCAAGAGAAGACATGCCCAGGAGTGCTGTCCGTGAGACTCTGGGCGAGCCACTGGCCGGCCCGGCCCCAGAGCCCTCAGCAGAGAGATGAGGAATGAGCTCCCAAGACACGGCCACGTTCTGACAGTGACCGACAGCATCTTGGCCACCAGCTACCCAGAAACCAGCAACCCTTTCCGCATGATGCACCCCGTGGGCCAGCAAGTTCCCATGCGGCATTCACACGGAAGCTGCTGAAATGAGTGGTCTGAATGTGGCCAGCCCCAGAGGGTCCCTCCCACACGTGGCTTCTGTGGGCTTTAGGCTGGAACAGCAACGCTTGCCAGGCTGCACACACCCGGTCCTGGCTCCCAGGGTGCCGGCGGCCCCACTGTCACTGGCAGCTCGGTGGTCACCGGCAGCCCTGTCACGGCCTAACTCTGGTTTGCGGCCCGATGACACGCAGGACACGCAGTCAAGGTGGACAGAATCTGACATGCATGTCTGACTGGCTGGGGACGTGGCTGTGAGTGCTCGTTCATTGCTTCTGTGGAATATTCAAGCCCAACAGGCCCCATATGTGTGTCTGCCATACCTGGCACTCCTTCTCCTTGCTCGACCCTGGAAAGGTTGCAGAGGCAGCTGGGAAATGAGGTGCCGCCCGCGCTCCCAGCCCTGGGGTCTTCCCTGGAGCCCTGCTGAGAAGGCCCCACTTCCTGTCCCAGCAGGCTCCAGCCTCTGGTCCAGGGCCGCGGGCCTCAGGGCACAGACCTTGCAGCTGCTGTAGGTACTCTGTGGGGCACCAAGGCCCGCGGTCACTCAGGAAGGCTGCCCCAGGGGAGACGAGGCGGGGGCTGGCAAACTAAAAACCACTGTGAGAGGGAGAAACAAGTCCCTCGCAGCTGATGGCAGCCCAGGTCACCGGGCTGTCCCTGAGCCGCTGTCTGACTGACTGACCGGCAGGAGATGATGTTTGCTGGATGTGTCCGGCCTGGGGTGGGGCAAGGAGCTAACCGACAGAGCAGGAAGGAGGACTCAGAGAAGGCAAGGTCCCACGTGCTTCCACACAGGACCCTCGCCTGGCGGGGGGACCTGCTAGGCAGGAGTGACAATCCCAGTGGTGGGGGGCTTGCAGAGAAGGGAGCCAGGCCCTGGGAGGAGGGGTTCTCAGGCACCCGATGTGGCCACAGCCAGGCCCTCTGCCCAGCCTTCCCCCAGAGATTTCCCGCGTGGTGGGGTCAGAGCGAGGAGACAGCTCTGGCCGTCGGCTTCCCCGCGGCTCCCACACGTCCACATCCCTGTCACTGGGCGCGCCTCCCCACCGTCCGAGCACCAGCGGCACGTGGGCTTATGCTGCCCCTCGGTTTCTGGTGATTTCTTGAAGGCATCTTCTGTGGGGTCGCCGGACATGAGAGGCACAGAGCACAGGAGTTAAATCGCTGCCCCTCGTCCGCCGGGTCCCGGGGGCAGCCCTCCTGGCCCCCCGCCCATCGCTGCCCAGGGGCCCTGTGGGTCTGCTCCCCCGCAGGCGGCCTCTCCCAGCGGCCCCAGTGCGGCCCTCCCACACGTGGCTTCCGTGGTCTGGGGAGGACACGGAGGCCGTGCCGCCTGCCCAGGAGCCTGGGGCAGGGGGCTCGCTGCCCGGCCAGCTGCCTCCACTCGCAGAGACCGGCTCTGGCATGAAGGCCATCACCCCCTCCCACCTGCACCGCTCCATCAAGCCGAGGACGCGTGGGACTACACGTGGGAGGCCACAGGGCAGCCGACAGCAGGGGTGACGGCACCGGGGTGATGGAGGGCACTGAGGAGGCGCTGGGCAGGAAGCAGCAGACCTCCCTGTGGCAGGAACACGTGCGCTGGTGGCTGGGGTGGGAGGGTTCATCTGTCTGCTGCGGGCTACTGTCCAGGTGTCTGTGGACACTTGGGGTCCCCCAAGGAGAAGCAGGTGCGTGGCCGGCCAGCACTGTCACCTGGAAGGTGGCCACCCCCAGCCAGCGGCAGAGGCAACAGGGAGCAGAGAGCTCCGCCATGAAGCTTTGCAAGGCAAGAAGGAGGCTCGGGGGGCCACGGCCCAAGGTGGGGCCCGGCAGGGGCAGCGGGGAGAGGGGGGCTCCAAGGGTCTCAGATCCAACCCCTCGGTTACATGGCCTCCACCTCTGTCCCATGGTCATGGGGCACAGACACACAGACAGTGACTGGTAGCCAGGGGCGCTCCCCCCATGGGCAGCAGTCCGCAGTTCTGGATGGCGCCTGAGCCTGAGTGTCCAGAGGAGGCTATATTTTAATATAACTGCAGAGTGCGCGGCCTGCTTCCTGTCCAGCCCCTGCAAGGGACACGCCCGACAGAGGCCGTGAACCCGGGTCAGCTGAACCGTGGCTGCCGGCAGGAGCCACTCCTCTCCTGGAGCAATCGCCCACCCTCCCGTCGGACGGTCACCGAGGACAGTTGGCTCTGCAGGGGAGGCATGTCCCCAGGGAACAGAGTCACTGAAGCGCACAGACAGACAGCCGCTCAGATCCCAGAGCCAGTTAGGGTGGGATGGCTGCCTGGAGGCCCTGAGGGGCTGGGACAGAGGCAGGCCGTTCCTCTCCTCTGGGGTTGCCCTGTGTGTGACCCGTCTTCAGAGGACATGTCAGGCGCACGTGTCCCATCCACGGCAGGCCCAGCCGCACCCGCCCCTGTCCTGTCTGTCAGGGCGAGTACAAGAAACACGACCAAGGGCCGAAGTGGCCAGCCTTCACACCAGGAAGCCAGTACTTCCGAGCGAGTTCTGAGGCCCCTTCCCCTCTCGGGAATCCAGTGTGGCAAATTCTGGTGCCCCTGGGGCCAGTGGCGGACGGAAAGAAGTGAGGCCATTCTCTTACCCTGGGTCAGGACCAGCCATGGTCTTCCCTGAACCCTGCCCTGCCCATCCCACAGAGATGCTGCCTGCGTGGTAAGGACCTCTCGCACACCCTCCATCCATTCCAGAACATTCCCCAGGGACCATGCCCAGGCCCAGGGCTGCCCTGTCCTGAGGGCTCTCCTTCTTGTCCACTGATGGCCCAGGACCAGGGGCCACGAGCATGGACACCAAGCAGTGAGACCTTGGGGTTACGGGCAGGGCCCAACCCCCAAGGGGCTGGGCTTCTCCCTGGAGGAAAGGGTACACAGGGGTGGGGGCGAAGGCTGGTCTGTGTTGGGCTTCCCTGCACAGCCTGGGGGGTTAAGGGGGAGAACAGGCCAAGGTGAACGCTGGGGATGGGGTGGGGCCCGAGGCACAGGCAGGATGCCCCTCCCACCATGGGGCAGCGACTCTCCTGGATTCTTGGGAGTGGCCACGGATAATCACGCCAGCCCCCTCAGCCCCCTCACGCCCCACCATTACCCAAATGCCCCACAGTGAGTTCCCCAGGCAGGAACTCTCACCAGAGGCAGGCCACACCCTCTGTGCCCCCAGAGCCCAGCTCGTTGGGGTCAGATGAGGCCCAGCCTCTGAGCAATAGGGAATGCTGCCCCCCGCCCCGCTCTGTCTCCCCGAGGACACCTGCCTCACACCTCTCCCAAGCTCCTCGGGCTGTAGACAGCCTTGGGTGCTGGGAGGTGCCCAACCACACAGCATGTGTCCCCTGGGCTCTGAATCTGTGCCTTCAGAAGCTGGAGGTTACTGCTGGTCCAGAGGGGCCCGGGGCAGGAGGACTGGCTAGGGCGTGTGCACTGACGTGTCCAATGAGCCCCATGCCAGCCCTGGATGCCCAGTGGGACTGTGTCCAGCTGGGGAGCCTGGCCCATGCCTGCCTGGGGCACTCGGAGGCTGTCCTCCTGGGGGACAGCAGGCAGAGGCCCTGAGGGTACCAGAACAGAGCACAGGCACTTCTCGGAGACACTTCTTTTGAGCACAGGTGACCCTGTCTTGAATTTCCACTTTGAGGAGACAGCCTGGCGCCTAGCAGTACCTCGGCAGCGCTCCCACCAAGGAACCCCTCACCACAGGTCCCTCCTGGCCTTGCCCCGGTGGGCTGCCCCCCATCCTCCCGGGATGCCCCAGAGGAGCCCAGGCTCTGGGAGTCTCGGGGGACATCCCCAGAGTCCCTACACTGGCCTCCACTCGTTTGAGGGGCCGTCATTCCTGGCTGCTGGGCCCCTCTCCAGCGGCTGCCTCTGTTCAAGAAGGACTCCGCAGGGAGAGGTCCAGCTTGGAATGAGGCGTGGGGAGGGGACACTGGTCCGACTGGATGCCCAGTGCCAGACTCAGCCCAGAGGCCCCAGAAGGCCCAGGCTGGGAGGGGTGCAGGCCTGTGCCTGTCCCTCACCTTGCCCAGCCCCTGGGCCTGGGTCCCACCACCCCAGTGAGTGAGCTCTGAGAGTCCCTGCCTGTCCTTTACGTGGCTCTGGGAAGCTTTCAGTGACAGGAGTAGGGCGAGTGTGACACAAATCACGTGTGGAGTCGATTATCCTGCGAGGGGGCTCCAGAGGGAAGCGTCCAAGCACAAGGTTAGGATGAGGGGGGTCTCCTTTGGTCCTTGGGCAGGTGCTTTCTTCTCACCAGGCCTCAGTCTACCCATCTGCTGGACGCCAGCCCGCTACTGACCTCTGAGTTCTTTTCTAGATGTTAGAAAAGAAAGCCAGTTTATGATTCTCCCTCAGGGGGAAGCTGGTGTGCGGCCCCCAAACACACAGTCCTCCCAGGGAGAACCCCAGAAGGCTGGGAGCCCTTTCCCACAGGTGCGGGGTGAGGGGGAGGTCTGGGGGAGAGCCAGCCCCCTCCTGGGTGTGTCGCTCAGGGGGACAGCTTCACCCAGGACGCCTCCGGGTCTCCAGGAAACCGCTTCCAGACAACAGCGTTCCTTAGACCCCATGGCAGCAAGGCCTGCACTCCTGTTTCCAGGGAAACTCAATCCTCAGCGTCGCGGTTGCCCCAGCAACGCCCCGGGCTAAGCTGGCCGCTTGGTGGCCAGCCCAGAGGGGGCAGCTGGGCACTCTGACGGAGGAGCCAGGTGTGGTGCTGGTGTGGTGCTGGAGCACCGAAGCAGGTCCTGGCTCGGCCAGGGTGCCAGGAGGACACTCACCGGGCAGCCAAGCCCCGGCTTACTCCCGAGTCCCGTGCTCCGGTCCGAGATGAGTTCTGCCTCCAGCGAGCCCGGTGATGGGGATGCCACTGCAAAGCAGACCCCACTGGGGCTGGACACCGTGATCCAGGTCAGTGGGGTGCCCGCCCTCCAGCACCCTCCTGGGAGTAGGCTCAAGGGCACCTTGGGGGGTGCACGGAGAGGCCACACCTCCCCAGCTCCAAGGGGCACTTGAGGGCTCACATGGTCAGCATGAGCACGCACATGCGCACATGCACGCACACACAAGTGCAGCATCAGCTCCGGAGAGGGGCCTGGGGAGAGACCGGACTGGGCATGGGGAGACCTGAGCCCAGCACCCAGCCGCCCCAGCCATGCCTGCATGAGCTCAGGCCGTCAGCCCCCTTCTCTGAGCCTCAGGCTCGCAGCCTGCACACCGCAGGTGGGGGGGGACAGGCGACGCTTCCAAACTGGGGTCCCACGTGCTGGGATCCCTCTCACTGCTTTCTTCGCGGCCGAGTGTGGGAGCTGCCATGGCTGGGCGGATGTGGTTCATCCCAGCATCTGTTCTCTGACTTCCAGAACTTTCCCGTGTGCATAACAGCAGCAACAGTGAGGACCGAGAACTCTCCCCGTGCCCCTCTCTCCTTCACTCCCTACTTCCCAGAGTCAACCCAGTGCCCGGCCCCGCCGTCCCACGCCCTCAGGTGCCTACCACTGCCATCACTTGACTCCGGCCACCACGGGCGGGCAGTCCGCACCCTGACTGACCCCTCGGGGATCCCAGTGAACCCCCGATGGCCCGGCTGACTCAGTTGTTTATGAACCCAGTTCTTAGAACCTCGGACTGCGCTGTAGGGGGTTGACATGGCCCTATATAAACAGCACAGGTGACCAGAGAAGAGTAATTGCCCACAGTTGTTGCCACATGATTAAATGACATGGTGGAGCCACCTTCCACACGCACACGCACACACGTGCACATACACACTGATGCCTACACAGGGTACAATGTGATGGGACGGGACCCTTGAATCAGGTGACACAAGACAGAACAAAGGGCTGGGTGGGTGACTTTGTCCAGCTCCCAAGGGGTGTCAGTTCTCTGGTGGAGAGAAGGAGATGGAGGGAGGGCAGGCTTGCACACTAGTTTCAAGACACTTTCAGCCAGGCATCCCAGAGGATCATCCTCTCTGGATTCCAGGAAAATAGAGGCTTGAGGGTTGAAGCACGTTGCTATGGCTACCAGCGTTTGCGGGAGAGACGCCGGCTGGGGCCATTGTCTGGCAGTGGGCCATTGCTTGGCAGACAAGGCTGCCCCCAAATCCCACTGTCTGTGGGAAACTGTCACTGAAAGTCACAAGGAGTCCCAGCCGAGGTCCGCGCTGCCCACCCAGCCAACACCTGTTATTTGCATTGTGGTGATGGAGATCTGGGTGCCATCACCCCGGGGGTGAGTAGGCAGACAGGCGCCAAGAGATGCCCAGATAAGCCTGTCCAGACAGGGAGGCAGGGCCACAGGGCTCCTCCAGCCCATCCAGCTGCAGACAGGGAAACTGAGGGGCCTGGGCAAGGTGTGGCTTGCAGATGGGACCAGGCCTGATGGTACTCCCCACGCCTGGAGAAGCGCCCCTGCAGCCTCTGCACGGCACACCCCAGAGCACCCAGCCCCTGGCCTCCCCCTCAGAGCTGGGTTCTCAGGGGGTCCGGACCTAGAGCAGACAGAAAGGCGGACGCAAGGAAGAGCCCCGGGCGGGGAGGGCAACGCCAGGGGGCCCGGGATTCTGGATTCGGTCCCCTTAAAAGCTATCGAAATAGACTCTCTTTCAGGTGTAGGTTCTGATTAATGATAATTTCCTAGGAATTTGTCCACATATCTAAATTTTCAAATTTACTGATAGAAGTTGTTCCCAATATCTTCTCGCTGTTGTTTTGATGTCTGAGGATCTGAAGCAGGTGGCCGCCGGATCCTGGAGTTGAGGGGTGGGAGACCCAGGTATTCCTGTGTGACATTCGGGGGATCAGGGCAGGCCGAGAGGAGTCGGGCACCCTGAGCGATACCCATTCTGCTTTTCTGATTTCAGCCACTGGTTGATCCTCTTTACAGTATTTTTACCTTCTATTTCATTATTGTATAGATTTATTATGCCTTTGCTTTTCAGTTCTTTGGGTTTGTTGCTCATCTAATTTTTTGAGATGTGTGCTTATCTCATTAATTTGCAGGCTTCTTTTTAAAATTTTTTTTTTTTTTTTTTTTTTTTTTTTTTTTTTAATGAGGCGCCTGGGTAGCTCAGTCAGTTGAGTGTCCGACTCTTGGTTTCAGCTCGGGTCGTGATCTTGCAGTCGTGGGATCGAGGCCGGCATTGGGCTCCGTGCTCAGTGCAGAGTCTGCCTCAGATGCTCTCTCCCTCTGCCTGTCTCACCCACTCTGTCTCTCTCTCCGCACACATGCGTGCACACGCTCTCTCTCTCTCTCAAATAGGTAGATAAATAAAATCTTAAAAAAATGTTTAACTTCTTTTAAAAAGGTGGCAAAAAAATATATATACATCAAATTTACCATTTTAATCATTTTTAAGTGTGCGGTTCAGTGGCATTAAGCCCATTGACATTTATATACAACCATCACCAGCATCATCTCCAGAACTTTCTCACCTTCTCAAACTGAAACTCTGTCCCCATGAAACACAGACTCCCCAGCCCCACCCCAGCCCCTGGTGCCCACCCTTCTGCTCTCTGCCTCCATGAATCTGGCCACTCTCAGGACCTCAGAGGTGGACTTGGACAATATCTCTCCTTCTGTCCCTGATCCGTTTCACCCAGTGCGATGTCCCCCGGGTTCATCCATGTGCTAGCCGCGGCCAGAATGTCCTTCCTTTGCGAGGCCGAATCACTCCCTTGTGTGGATGGACCACATCGTGTTTCTCCGCTCACCTGTTCATGGACCGTTGGGTTGTTTCCACCTTCGGGCTGTTGTGAATACGCTGCTGTGGACATTGGTGTGCAAATCTGTGTTTCAGTCCCTGCCTTCACTTCTTTTGGGGATACACCCAGAAGTGGGGTTGCTGAGTCCTATGGTAACTTCTTATTTAATGTGAGGAACCACCCTACTGTTTTCCATAACAACTGTATCACTTCACATCCCCATTTTCTTTTTCTTCTTTTTTTAAGGTATGCTTTTCTTTCTAAACAACGCGTTAGCTACATCCCATACATTTTGATATAATAATTTTCGTTATTATCCAGTTCAAACTGTTTCCTAATTTCCATTGTGATTCTATCCATGGGTCATCTAGAGGTATAAATACCCTAATTTCCAGACATGTAGAGATCTTCAAATTGTTTTCTACACCTCGTTTGAGTATATTGTGCTCAGAGGTTTTGTTTGGAACACCTTAGAGTGGACAAGACTACTAGCATCCAAGCGGGGATGGGAGGGAGGTAAGTGGATATACGGACCTGACCTCAGGGAAGAGCTCCATGCTGGAAATAGACGTGTGGGGTTGCTGGCTTGTGCGTAGCTGGGTGAGTGTATATGGAAAGAGGAGCTGGAGCACTCCCACACTTACAGACGGGAGAGGCAAGAAGGAACCAGCCAAGGAGACCAAGACGGGTGGCCAACGAGATGAGAACAACTGGGGGTGGTGTCAGGAGGAGAATGTTTCAGGGAGGAGGTGGTGACCCCCATGCTGCTAAGAGATCAAGGAAGATGGAGACCATGGACCCCTGGGTTTAGCAACATGGAGGTCACAGGTGACCTTGACTGCAAGGGTACCTCATGGGGCGTGTGGAAGCAACACTTTTTTAAAGAGGGTTATAAATTAAAACAGTTTGTGTCAATAAGCAGGGTCTGAAAGAGAGAGAAAAACCACTGATACATAAGAAGAAGGAAGGCTTGCTGGACAACGTGTTAGGTACACGACAGAAGATGAGGGGGGATGGGAACTGAGGGGGCCACCCATGCGACTATAGGGTGCTTGAGAGCATCCTGGTGCGGCAAGCCCTCCTCACGCACTTGCCAAGGCCCAAGCCCTGCGCTATTTCCAAGCCAGCCAAGGACAGAGGCTCTGGCCCATCTCCGAATCTTCCATCCATTTGCCCTGATGCAGCCAAGGTCATGTCAGACCGGGTCAGATTAAGCAGTTATGCTAATCAAATGCGCCACATCCCCCTCCTCCTCATTCAGAAACCCCGCTCTCCCTGCTGCCACACCATGGTCCATAGCCATCCAAGGCTCCCACAGCGTCTGCCTCTCCTGCCTCGTTGCCCCCACCCCTGCACCCTCCTCCCCCAGGCCCCATGCAGACTTTGAGAACCCACCCCACTGTCTTTACTCCCACTCTTCCCTCCACCTGGACACCTGACCTGTGCCTCCGCTATAGCTGCTGGGCCCTTGCTTGTCCTGCCACCTCCTCCAGGAAGCCTGTGTGTGCACCGCGAACACAGGAGCAAACAAGACCAACAGGGCCCTTGCCCTTCCGAGAGTTCCTTAATATAAATCATTTTGTAGTTAGTGATGCACACCTTAGGCTGGGTTTTCCGTCGTCCACACGGTGACCTGTACCAAGCACTGATCATGCCGGGGACTCAGAGATAAATGACAAGTTGTTCCCCTCACCCCGAAATGCCTGTTCAATGCCTGGCCCGGATCTCCCATTTATTATGAGTTGAGGATCAAACTGCCCCCCGTAAGAAGCAGGACCCTGCTCCTGGGGTGACACCCAGGGCCCCAGCAGGCTCCACAAATGCACAGAAATCTGAACTGGCCAGTGCTAAGACAGAGCAGCCAGGGGCCAGGTGTTACCGCAGACACAGAGGAGCTCTTTTTCCTCAGGAAACGGAGCCTGGCAGGCCACCAGCCCGGCCAGGGCCCTCTCTGCAGCAGGCCAAGCCACGGAAGGATGGCAAGCAGACGTCCGGTAGCTGGCCTTGGCTGCAGACCCTGTCCTCGGATGTGTCCTCCCCAGCTGTGCCCGCTCCTGGCGAGGGCCAAAGCCTGCTGCCGAGGGAGGCAGGGGGGGCCTGTGGGAGGGCCCGAGTGGGCAGACAGGGAGGAGCACAGGGGGCGGCAGCCATGTGGGGCCAGGTTCTCAGTTCCTCTGCCATCTGCCTGGGCTCAGGGACGTGCCACACCGGGCAGGACACCTGAGGCCAGTGTGCCTGCTGAGTCCGTCTCCTGCCACGGGGAAGGTGCCGGGACCCACAGGCGGGTCAGTCCTAACACTACCTTTTGTGGGTGCATGACCTTGGGGGAGCCTCCTCGCCCATAGAGTGAACAGGAAACCTGCCCTTTGGGGTCACGACAGCGGGAGTGACGATGTTCGCTAAGAAATCCTCAGCGGGGAATGCCCCGCCTCACTTCACTCCTGCGGGCTGGCGACCTTCCCTTCTCCATGGCGCAGGTCAGCCCCCGGAGCCACAGCCTCCTGCAGTACCGCTGGCAGCCACACAGCGGCACTGTGGGAGCTCGGCCACCCAACGCAGCAGCCGGCCAGTCCGCCGGCGGAGGGGCCCAGGACAGCTCCTGGACTCGCACTCCCTCCCTCGGCCTGCTCCTGCCCCGGGAGGCTGCAGCCTGTGACCTGGCTGAGCGGGGATCGTCCACTGGACGCTCTGTCCCGGGGTGATTTTGATCAGAGGTTCGGGTGCCCCTCCCTCCCTACCACTGGGCTCATTGAACGCACTCTGGGGCACCCAAGGGTCTCCCTAGGTCGGGGGTGGGGGAGCCTGACCTTCCATCCCGAAGATGCCAGGCTCCTCTTGCGAGCCCATCCTTCCCTCCTCCTGGGTAATAGGCGGTCTGCGTCTGGTGCCCCTAGGAGCCTGGACGCCCAGGGGGAGCCACTCGGGGACTTACTGATGCTGCTCCCCAGCAAGAGGAAGTAGTGAAATTGCTCTGTGTCATTTCCATTCCTGACCTACAAGGCCACCTGCCCTCCCGAGCCACCTCCTGTCCCACGGACTCCACACCCCACCCTCCCCAGGGGCGCAGCACCCCCAGGGCTCTGGGATGCCCCCTCCCATTTCACAGATGAGGACCTGAGGCAGGAGACACACCCAGGGTCATGCGGTGCACTGGCTGCGGCAGCACAGGGACCCAAGCCCAATTCAAAAGGGGAGTCCTGCTCTGATCTGGGTGGGGTAGATAGGGGAGCCCACGTTCCTCCGTGCGCAGCCTCTCCCCTCCACACAGCCGCAATGGGGAGGGGTGACCATGACCAAGGGGTGCCTGGCCCCTTTGGCAGAGATCTGCTTCCACGGGCCGTGCCACACAGGGACTGGGACCTCGCAGGGGCCTTTAGCGCAAGTTGAGCTGAGGAGGGCGCTGGAGGCAGGAGGAAGGGATAGGGCTGCGTTCAACCGTGAGTCTGGGGTCTTTGGGGAAACAGATGTCCAGTCCTCCTCCGACGGGCTGAGAGTCCCGGGGCGGGGGGTAGCCTTCTGGAAGCCTCCCTGTGCACTGCCCCGACACGCAGACTCCCCCACCCCCACCCCCCGCCTCGGGGCCGGACCACAAATGGCCAGCCGGGGAGGAGGGCCCCCCGGCCCGCAGAGGAGGCGACCCGCCCGGACCTGCAGGGCCGCAAGTGGCGGCCAGGGGCTGCAGACAGGAAGGTCTCGGGGCGGAGTGAGCAGCCTCTCTGGGCCAGACTCAAGGCGGCCGAGAACAGGCGGCGAGCCGCGGGGTCCTGCCCGGAGGTCCGCGAGGCCCCCGCGACCCGCCCCGGATGGAGCCCAGGCCTCTCTCCTGGCCCCGCCCCCCACTCCTGGCTCTTCCCCTTCCCCTCCCGGCCCCGCCCCCTCCCGGCCCCCCCTTCCCCCTCCTGCCCCTGCCCCTCCGGGGCCTGCTCCTTCCCCGCCCTCAACACCCCACGGCCCCTCCCCTCCGAGCGCCCCCCGCCGCGCCCCCTCGGCTCCAGCTGGGCCGTGGCCCATCGCAGGCACCCGGCCACAGCTGGAACCCATTACGCCCCCAGCGCCTCTTGGGACGTCTCGGCTAATAAGTGACCCTCTGTAAATGTTAGGAATGAGTCAAGTTTATGCCGCGCTGCTTCAGCCTTCCCGTTAGCGGGTGGCGCCTCGGATGCCCGAGGGAGTGGGGAGGGTGGGGGAGGACGAAGGGGCAGAGTCGGTGCTGGCCTCGGAGGGAGAGCCTCCTGGAGTTCATTGTTCCTACAGCGGGGCCGGGGTGGGTCTCACTACCCCTCTGAGCCTCAGTTTCCCCGCGTGCAAATACAGGGTTCAGGGCAGACAATGGCTGAGCCCCTTTAGCCGCCTTTCCTCCCAGGAGGACATTAGGCGGGGTTGATGGTCTTGGCACTCGTGCCTTGCTTGGCCCAGAGAGGGTAGCAGGCACATCCTCCCCCGCCGGAGACAGGCTGCTCACCTCCCACCCGGAGTCGTACTGAAGGGGCGCATGGGGGGTGTTGGGGGATGGCGCCTTCCCAAGGCCCCCTGCTGACTCAAATTCAAGCATCACTGCGCGAAGTAAGGCTCCAGCCTGAAGAAGGGCTGGGTCCCAGGTGAACCGGGACTAGGGGTCTCACCCCAGGGGGAGGGCAGTGGAAGTTGGTTCGCGGTATTTGCTCAGTGACCGTCCAGCACCTGGGCTGGGGATCAGAATGGGGCCTCACCAGGTGTCATGCAGGAACCCAGGTCTCGGGGCGGGGGCAGGGGGTGGTGACTCTTGGCATTCTGGTCCAGATGGAACATGCCTTGTGTCCAGGGAGAATTTGAGGCGTGTGTGCAGAAGATGCCAGGCTGGGATCTCAGGAAGGAAGAACAGAGAGAATGTACCAGGGCAATGGGGTGGGCAGAACAGGGGTACGCCCAGGAAGCCCTCCACCCCCACCAGCCAGGGGCTGAGGGTCAGAGCCAGGTGGAGCCGTCTGAACCCGGAAAGGCTTCAGGGAGAGCTGGGAGGAAATCAGAGGAGGGAGGGGACAGGCAGTAGGAGGCGGTTCAGTGGTCCCTCATCCGGACCCTGGGCTGGGAGGGAGATTTGGGGTCACAGGGCGAGGGAGCAGGTTCTGAGGGACCCCAGGGGAGGGGGATCCCGGGGAGCCCAGAGGAGGGGTGAGTTTCAGAAGTCTGGGACTGGGTGGGCTGTGATAGGAGCACCCCGGTTTGCGGCCCTGGAGAGTCACTGTCTCGGGATCCCCTGGGAAGCACCCGGTGGTCTTGTCACACCAAGCGCTCTCACATCAAGAGTGAAGTGCTGCTTCACAGGCCCCTGAATGTCGTTCCCATGGCCAGTGCCACAGTTAGGCCCAGCAAGAAGGGCCCTGCCTGGGCCCGGGGTCTAGAGGGCACCCCCCGGCCCTCCCCCAGCTCTGCCTACCTCATGATGCAAAGAATCCCCAGAACAAAAGCAATGTGCCAACTCAGAGCCCAAGACCTCCCAATACCAGTCTCTGACTATCCAGAACCCTGGGATTTCCTGCCCACTTCCAGGCCTGCTGAGACCTCTCCCCCGGCAGGCCGGCTGCTCTGGACGGGCCGGGAAGGAGGGCTGTCCTCACTCCCCTCCCACAGCCCCTCCCACGGTTCCTGCTCTGCCCTCTCCCAGGGCCCCCTCGTGCCCTTCCTGGCGGGCAGGGCAAAGCCCTGAGCAGCTGGCCGCCTCCAAAAAGGGAGGTGGGTGGGTGGGCCTAGACCCTTACAAGTTGTCAATCCCTCCCAGCAACCCCCACTGTGAAAGTGGCGAGACCGTGTGCTGCAGGTGGTTAGGAGGTCGGGTCCCAGGACCGGAGCAGGGGCACCTGCCTCCCGGTGCCTCTGGAGACACCCACTGTGAACACTCAGCCTGGCCCCCACAGAGGTGGAGCAGGGCCAGAAGGCAGGGCACAGTTACCAGCTAGGCTAGGTGTCCTCCGGGTCCCCAGTGCTCAGAGCACCGCCGGTTACTCTACGGGTAGAGAAACCAAGGCATGTGCTTTGGGTGGTAGCCTCAGGCAGTCCTCTGCAGAGCACTTGGCGGCTGGGCTGGGGAGCGCCCTGTGGTAGCCCCCACGGACCCCAATGGGCTCACTGTCCAGGAGGCTGCCAGCCCCAAGTGAGTCTGGATGGCTGTTTTTCAGAGGCTGGAGGACACCGTCTTGAGTCCCACGGCCAGCAGAGAAGACCGGGCCCTGACTGTACGTGGGGAAGGCCTGCAGGCTTTGCCCATGCCTGTACCTGCCCGAATCCGGGAGATCGTGGCTGGCAGCCTGGGGGACAAACCACACCAAGGTGACGGGCGGTGGTAGGGGTGACGATGGAGGTGGGGGTGGGTACCAGGGGGGCCACAGAGCCATCAGCTGGAGTCTAGCTTCCATGCGTCCCCTGCCCCTGCAGTGTCCCCCTCCGGGTTCCAAGCCCCACCTAGGCTGGCCCCTCCTGTCATCTTGCAGTGTGATGGGGCACAGAACCACGCCCTCCCCCGGGGTCACCCACAGGGGTCACGTGTCCAGACTCACAGCATGCTTACCACGAGGCCACAAGGACTGTCCAGCGCTGCGTTTGCGTTTGACACATTTGTGACCAGCCGTCGTGATTTCATCATATTTGGGTTTCATTAGATGAGTGAAAATCCTGAAGGTCAACACTCAGGAAGCACAGACACTGAGCAGGCCCCTTGCACCCTGCCCCAGACCTCTGCTCACCCAGCCCGCAGGCCCCCCCCCAGCCCCGCCCGGGACCTCTGCTCACCCTGCCTGCAGGCCCCCTGGGGCAGAGCGCTTTGCAGCTAAGGAACTGGCCCCAGGCTGGGTCCCTGCAGCCGTGCCACCCACTGGTCAGGCCACTTGGCCCTAGCTAGTGCTGGTGACTCCCTTGTGTGTGGGTCCCGACACCCCTTTCTATAGTAAGCGTCTGTCCAGCCTCCTGAGGGAACCAGTCACTCACGATAGGTGTGTGTTAAGGAAGAAGAAAGCCCACTGTGTACTTAGAAAAGCAACTCGCTCTTCAGATGAGATCGCCTTACCCTGACTCAGCAGTTCTCCCTGCTTCACAGGGGGTGGGGGTCCCCAGTGTCCAGGCCACTCCCACACCCTCTGCTCTAATTGGTTTGGGGCTCTGCTGGGGTTAAAGGTGTGGATGAGAGGTAAGGTATCGGTGGCCCGCCCTCCGACAGGAGTGGGAGGGAGGCCTGGAGCATGAAGTGCACATCCCCCACACCAGGGTCCCGGGTCAGAGCTGGACCCTCCTGGAAGAGCGGGGCAGACCAGCAGTGCGAGCCCGGGGACTGGCCCAGAGGCCCACCGTGGGGACAGGGTGCCGTGGCTGAGGAGGCGGGGGGCCCTGGTCCGGCCGCCCGGACTGACGCTGGCACTGCCCCTACAGGGGTGCAGGGGCTGCTGACTGCCTCGGGCCGTGCGCAGGAGGAGAATGAGCTCCTGCAGGATGAGCTGGCCAGGCTGGAGAACCTGCTGGCCCAGGCAGGCACTGAGCAGGACGAGCTGGCCAGCAGGTGCCACATGCTCAGTGAGCGGGTAAGCGTGCGCACCGGGCACGTGGCAGGCAGAAGGCGGCAGCCTGGCCTGCGGAGAGGCAGTCACCTGTTGGGACTGGTGGCCAGACAGCCGGGACCATCGTCGAGTCTTAGGACATAGAATGACAGGTGACGTCAGCCACAGCACATCTAAACCCCGAGCCACAGACGGGAAAATGGGCTGGAGGGGGAAGGTGATGATAGGACGGGTGTCCAGGCCCCCTCTCCCTCCTGCAAAGTCCCCCCCAGGTCTCCCAGCCCAGCTGAAGTGTTGACTTGTGTCCTGCCTGCCCGGTGGCTTTGTGGGGGCAGCCGGGTCAGTCCTGAGCCCTCAGCGCCAACACCTCACTTTTGGGGTCTGCTAGGAATTGGCCCCAACCCTCAGACAGAGCTTGTAGTAGAGAATTGGCTCTGCCCCCCACCCCACACCTTTTCCTGACAGCCGAGGCCAGGGAAGCCCTCAGAGGATAGCTGTGACCCCTGGGTCCTCTGTCCCTGGGGCACCCACAATGCTTTCCCCCGCAGCAAGATGCCATGTGGTTATAAAGTGTGGGGTTCGGGGGGCCTCCTGTTGTTCAGGTGGGGAAAACCATGGCAGAAAGCTGAGGAAACTTGCCAGGCCAAAGCCTCTTTCCAAGGTCTGCCACTCCAAGCCCGATGGCTCCTGACGCGGGACTGGGCTGCAGATGCCCAGCTCCCAGTGCGGGGTGCTCAGAGTCCCTGCTGCGTCTGGCCCACCCCACCCCTGCTATCTTCAGAGTCCTCCTTGCACTATGTGGCAGGACACATGACCCCAGTTTCCGGAAGAGAAAACTGAGATTCAGAGCAGCCAGACTTGCCCAGGGCTGGGGTGCCAGTGTTGGAGCCGAGGCTGAACCAGGGGCTGGCCCTTTCCCCAGCATGACCAGTGACCCGTACCAGCTGCCCGAGGCCCCCAGGATATCCGGGGCTTCCGGGAATCGGCAGCACCACCAGCCCCCATACTAAACACCCGCTCTCACGGCTGCCCCCACCCCTAGTGAGCCCCTCAGGCAGGACCACGGGGGCATCCTCAGCCCCATCAGCTCCAGGAGGACATCAGCATGCTCGCCTGCCCTCCAGGGCTGTCTGTGGCCTGGGCCCAGTCGTGGGGGTGGGGGGCCTTCCTAGCACAGGGTGGGGAGATGTTGGGAACCGGTGGTGGGAATAGAAGCCAGAAATCCTGCGGACAGATTAGTAAGCCTCATGAGTCAGAACTGAACTCCCAGACCCCGCAGCTCAGCGCACATGTCAGGCTCCCACGGGCGTCTCAGCCTCCCCCTTGTGCAGGCGCCAGAGGGGCCCGGCCGCCCCCAAGTCACCCCCAAGCAGATGGGCAGGGTGGGGCGGGGGTCGGGGGGGCCAATGTGACTGCTCTGTGGTCACCCCCAGCCCCTGCCCTGGCCTCCTGGCTCTCCTGATTTCCCCATGTCTCAGCACCCCACCAGCCCGCCTGCTGGGCCTGAGTTCCCCGCCCCAGACACCCCAAGTGTGCTCTGGGTCGGCACAGCCAGGGGCAGCCCCTAGCACCTCCTGTTCTCCTTGGAGCTCAGGCCCCAGCAGGGAGCCAGGAAGGACTCAGGCTCTGAGGCAGGCCTGGTCCAGCTCGGCTCAGATGACCCCCATCCCCAGCAGGCGTGCTGGGGGTGGAAGCCACTCATGTGGCCATGGCTCTTGCCCACCTGTGGAGGGGGCACGGGGAACACAAGATTCCAGCAGCGGCCGGGGAGGGGGGCAGCCGGAGGGGTGGGACCCCACCCTTTCGCGCTCTCAGCGGGGGTGACCCCAGGCCTGCCCTGCAGTTTCTTTATGAAGCAGCCCCGGGGGCTCCCCTCCTCAGCCAGCCGCAGGCACTTGGCCCAGGGTCGGGGGGTGAATGCCTGCCCCTCGGCCCCATCCCCATCGTGTGGAGGGGCCTCAGCCTCAGCAGACCCCTGCTGGCGGCCCGAGGGGCGCCCTCTCTCCCACCTCGGGGAGGGCTTTATGCCACAGCTGCCCTGCCTGGTGGGCTCAGGAGCTGCTGGCTAGGTGGGCTGCTGTCCCTCTCCAGCTCCAGGCCCGTCTGGAGACCACCGAGGCTCGGCTGCGGAGGTCAGAGCTAGAGCACAGCGTGGACCTGGAGGAGGCCCTGGGCCGTCTGGAGGCCGCTGAGCAGAGGTGAGTCGGGACTGATGCGGCAGTCAGGGCTACCGGGAGCTCAGCCGTCACCCCTGGAGGCAGCAGACCCCACTGTGCCTTGGGGCCGTTGGCCAGTCTCTTCCCAAAGTGACTCCAAGTCAAACTTGCCTGGACGCGTTGGCCCCAGGCTTCAGAGGCAGGGGAAGGAGTGGGCAGAGCAGGGTGGGGAGGGGGACCAACCGGCTGTGGGCCTCAGGTGTGGGGTGCAGGTCCCATAGGTCTGGGGGTCTCACCGGCCCTGCGCTTCCGAGCATGCCACCTCCAGGCCCCGACGCCCCCGAGGCTGGTGCTCTGGCCAGTGCTGCAGGCAGGCCCCCTGAGCTGACCGTGGCCCTTGCTAGCACAGCTAGTCCTGGGGTGCCCATGGGTGCTTCCCTCAACCCCACCCTTCTTCAGTGCTCTGGCCCTGACTCCCAGGCCCCTTTGGCTCGGGCCACTCTGACTTCATGGTCAGGGGCTCCTCTGTTCACCAGCGGCCAGCACGTGTCATGCCCTAGCCTCCCCAGTGGTAACCCCAGTCCTCCAGAAGTAGCCTCTGACCCCAAGCTCTAGGACACCGTCCCCAGAAGGGAAGGGGCATGTCTCCACACTGCAGGGAGAACAGCCAGGAGGGGCTGAGCCCCTGAGCTCGGCTGCGTCTTCAGACCTGGGGGAGGTTAGGACATTTGTGGAATACTTCCCGTTACTTGCTTCATCCTCAGGGACTCTGGAAACAGAAGGAAAGTGCTGAGAAGCATTTTGAAAACCAGTTTTCAAAAAACAGCAGGGGCGGGGGTGAGGGGTCACAACCCAAGAGGAGGTGATGCTCGGGTTGAAAGGGGAGCAGAGAAGGTCCCTTTCGCGGCCTCGCAGCCTGGCCGGGAGGGCTAGCTCTCGGAGGGCCGCTCTACCCATCACGGCCAGTTTCAGTGGAGAGAGGACCCCACGGCCACAGGGGGGCTGCCCCCCTTCACGGGACGTCATCTCTCCACTGCCCTGCCCTTTCCTCCCAGGCCCGGTCCCCTCAGCTGCCAGAGCCGCCCCTCATGCGTCTCCGGGCTCACCCCTGCACCTGGGACAGAGCCAGCCGCACTCGTGGGGCCCAGCTAGGGACGCTCCGCGTGGGAGGAAGAGGGCGAGCAGGCGTCTCCGAGACGGAGGGTGCCGGGGGGCACTCAGATACTGGCCCCAGTTTGGGGAGCTGTGGGCACCCCATGGCAGGTGGTCAGTGCCGCTTAGCGGTGGCTTGGGGACCTTCACACCGAGCTGGCCTGGCCGGGCCCAGGGAGCACGGGGCTTGGCTCTCAGAGCCTTTGGAAGGAGAAGCCACCTGCCCATGGTCATGCTGCTGCGGTTTCTGCCCGGCCAGGAGCACCGGCCTCTCCCAGGTGAACACCCTTCTGCGGAAACAGCTGGAGCACATGAAGAAGGCCAACGACAGGCTGGCCGAGGAGCTGGCCAGGACAGCGGACAGTGTGCTCCATCTTCAGAGCAAGCTGGAGCTGAGGGAGGCGCAGCGCTGGACTGAGAGACAGGTGCTTTCCCGCTTTTGCCCACTGGCAGGGGACACCTGTCCCGGTGCCTATGGCCCACGGCAGGGGGGAGGCAGTGGGGACTGGGAGAGGGTGAATTGGCTCTAGCTGTGGTTCCTCCTGGAGGGCAAGGCTGCTGACCTGCTGCCACACCATGTTCCCCATCGAGCTGGGCCACAACAGTCTACAGAGTGGGGGCACCATGTTAGGGAGGCCCTTCCTCGAGACCAGGCAGGCAGGACCCCAAGATCAGACTTGGAAAGTAGGATGAGGGCACAGGGTCCTGGCTCTGGCATGGCCTGCCCCATTCTTGAGAAAGAAGGAGGTCTCCGTAGGCCTGACTCCTGCTCGGGCTGCAGGGCTGGGGGGGCACTCGAAGGAGCCTGGGGCTACACCGTTGCTCCCAGCCCCTGGCCAGCGGCAGCAGGGCCCACCCAGGCCTTGCCTGATCACAGTCTTCCGAAACCCTAAGCCCTTCAGGGGCTCAGGGCACAGTGCCCTAGGCCGCAGGCCCCGGGGGTGGTCGCTAATGGCAAGACCCCTGGCGTGGGCTGGGGGAGATGCTTGGGACACATCACCCCCTGCTCCCCTGCCTGGTGCAGGTCTTCCCACGGCTATGCTTGTGGCCACGGAGTGAAAAGAGGCCTTCATGCCTCTGCTCTGGTCTGTCCTTGGACACAGCCCCCTGAAAGGGGCATGGCCTGGGGCAAGGTGGGCCTCCACAGCTGTGGCCATCTCTAAAGGGAGCAGGTGTCCCCACGGCCTTCCTACTGTCCTCTGCCGGCGCCACTGGCAGGATTTTTCCCAGACACCACCTGGAAAATGGTCGCTTCCAGGTGAAAGCAGAGGCCAAGGGCAGCCAGCGTGCCTGGGCCTCAGGCTGATCACACCCAGACGTCCCTCAGACAAGCCCGCCTCCCAGGGCCGTCCTGCACTGCCCGCCCAGCATCAGGCGGAAAGGACAGCCGGCTGGGCCCCTGCAGGCCCGGGGCATTGCTGCCACGCAGGACGGCTTGGCCCCTGTGCCCGGCCATCTGTGGCTGTGGTTCCGTGGGAGGCCGGGTGGGCCCTCCTGCTGTGCAGAAGCAGAGCGCCCACAGAGGGAGAGTGCCACCTTTACACGTGTCACCGAGAGGCCGTGTCTGTCCCCGCAGGGTAGTGGCTGACAGCAGGGGGCCTGTTAGAGGCAGCCCACGACCCTGCCCCCGCCTCCTCCTACAGCCGGGCTTGTGACCGCAGAGCGGAAGGAATGCCCTGGAGGACAGGTCTCTAGTTCAGCTTGGATTGGCTTGTCAAGGGTCTTCATTTCCCCCTTGGCCGTGAAAGAAGGTCTCATGGTCGGCGGGTGCTCTCTCTCAGTACCTTAAAGACCCTTCCCTTGTCCTCTGGCTCTGCGGTTGCTGCCAGAAGTCAGTGCCCGGGGCCTTTGATGCCGGTGGACTCCCCGCAAAGGTAATCTGTCCTCCCACCAGGCAGCTTTGACGTCGCCGTTCTGCGGTTTTACTAGGATGTGTCCCTATGCAGATTTCTTTCTGTTTATTCTGATTCAGACTCATCAGGATGCTGTGTCTCTGTTACTTTTGGAAAGTAGCCCTCACGTCTCCGAGCGTTGCCTGTGCCCATCCTTGCTCCTCCCAACCCCGAGCAGGCCAGCTGCTCTCACGACGCCCCGAGCCCCCCAGGCTTCTGAACCTGGCCTGTCTTCTCTCTGTCACCCTGGATTGTATTCTAGACAATTTCAAATATACCTACCTGGTCAGCTCGTCTGTCTCTGGTGTCCAAGCTCTGTTAAACCTGCCTGCTTTGTTAAATTCCAAATATTGTGTTTTTCATCTTTAAGAATTCTGGTAGATTCTTTTCCAAATATCTTACTCTTAACTCACATGTTCAAACCTCTCGTCTACTTGCTGACGCGTCCTGAAAATAGTTATGTTCTCCACTGTGTCTGATGTTCCAACATCTCAAGTTCCTTAAGGTCTGATTCTATTGTTTCTGCTGGCTTTTGATCATAGTGCTCTGTTTCCTTGTGTCTTTGGTGATTTTATTTTTTTATTTTAAACCAAGAGCTATTTATTTTTCTTGGAACTTTGTGAAAGTTCTTTGGAACCTGGAATGGATGTGGTATCTTCCAGAAAGGGTTTTCATTTGCTTCTGACAGGTGCATAGGGACTCTGACAGTCTTTGGGGCCACAATGAAGGGCATTTTCAGCCTGAGTTGTTTTTAAGCCACCAGGTTATATGACTTCAGACTGAAAACTACAGGCTGCCTTGTCGCCCCGTATCCACAGGGAAGATCCTTTTCCTTCCCGTTTTACCACCAGACTGCTGTCACAGCAGCACAGACCGGGGCTTATGTTATGTTAACATTAATTCTCACAGTTCTGGAGACAGAAAGTCTAAGATCAAGGTGAGAGACTATTCAGTGTGCGGCCAGGGCTGCTTCCTGGGGCCCGGACAGCTCCTTCTCACTATAACTACACACACACACGCACACACACACACGCACACGCACATGCATGCACACACACACACGCATGCATGCATGCACACATGCCCAGACAGCTCCTTCTCACTATAACTACACACACACACACGCGCACACACACACATGCACACACACACACACGCCTGGACAGCTCCTTCTCACTATAACCACACACACACGCACACACACATGCACACACACACACATGCACACATGCACAAACACACACACACCTGGACAGCTCCTTCTCACTACAACCACACACGCACATGCACACACACACACATACACACCTGGACAGCTCCTTCTCACTATAACCACACACATGCACACGCACACACGCACACACGCACATGCACACACGCACACACACACACATGCACACACAGTGGAGGGGGTGAGCGAGCTCCCCAGGGCCCCTTTATGAGGGCGCTAACTCCATCACGAGGGTGGAGGCTGAAGGCCCCACCTCCAAATCCCATCCCACTGGGGATTAGGTTTCAACATTCAAATTTTAGGGGACACAGGCATTCCATCCACGGTACCTCCTTACAGTGTCCTGCAGGCAGGGCTGGTGTGTGCATGCGTGTGTATGTGGGCACGTGGGGGTTCTGGTCAGGCACATCTGGCGCCCCTTAGAGAGCAGCTTTGAGACCTCACTCATGAGTGTGGGCAGACTCCCCCTTTGGATGGACCCCAGGTTTTTCTCTCAGTCCCCTGAGCCCCTGTGGTCAAGGAAACATGCGCAAGTTGCTGAGTTTGGCAAGAGGTTGCGTGTATTCCTCTGGAGTTCCTGACCTCGCCGGTTCCTGGCCTGAGTGTTCCTCCCCACGTTGGCCAGCCCAGCCTTGCATCCCGGAAGCTGTGAAGTCTGGAATCTAACGTAGTTTCATTGTAATTATTGGGCAGGCCAGGCCAGGCATCTGCTCCTCCAGGAGGCAGGTCTAATCCCTGCTCTTTGAGGATCACAATGGGGGTGGGGAGAGCGGTGCAAGTATACAGAGGACTCTGGTCCCAGGCACGCAGGGGCCTACAGCGACGTGTTTCTGGGCTCAACGGGGGGACCTCAGATGTGGGATCAGGACAGGGGATCGGCAAAGGCTTTATGAAGGAGGGAGGGTGTGTGGGTCTTGAGAGCCAGCAGAAGTGAAGGCACGCTGTCCAAAAGCAGCGTTCGAGAGGCCCTTGGAACAGGCAGGGAGGGCAGAGGGAGTATGGGGCAGCGCTGGGCCCGCGGAGAGCCTGCTGGGGTCGCGGGAGGTCAGCACTCAGGACACAGCCAAGTGCAGGGCCTGGGAAGGTGGTGTGGAGACTCAGGACCCCTGGGCTTCAGCTCAGTTCCCTGAAAGGCCGACACTGCTGGCCACACATGGCCCCGTCCCGTTACTGCCCCAACTCCGTCCCCTGTCCCTCCCCCACAGTCCTGCAGTGGTCTCCTGCTCCACCATTACTACCCAGTTCACTCTGCCCTGTCTCAGCGGGCGGCTTCTCCACTTTCCCCTCCGTGAGCTCCAAATGGTAGAGGCGTCTGTGTCCCTGGCACCTTCAGGGACCAAGCACCACACCTGGACATGTTAGGGGCTCCCCTAGAGTAAGAGCTGCTCTCTTGGTGCTGGAGGAGGAAGGGAAGCCTCTCCCCCTCCCTGTGCTCGCTGGGGGTGGGGGGCGCACAGTTGCTGAGAGCTGCAGGGAGACCAGGCTGGGTCAGTCCTGGTTCTGGGCAGGACCTGGATGTGGTCACTTCCCCAGGTCCTTGGGGTAAGGGAGTGAGCACTGCTCCCCAGGAAGCAGGCAATTTGCATTATTTGGGAAGATAAGCCCATGGGAAAGGGGGCTGCAGGAACTTAGGTGGTGCTGGGTCTGCTGCCTGCCGTGGGAGCCAACCCAGCTTGGCATCCAGAGGAGAGGGCTGTGGAGAGGGTGAGTGGGGTTGCAGGGCTCCTCTCACCTCCCATGCCGGAAGCAGACTCAAGCCTCTTGCTTTCAGATCCAGCACACACACTCAGGGGGGCCCCAGGACTTCCTCCTCCTGTGGAGACAGGTCACTGCACTCCGCATACAGCTGGCCGAGCTGCGTGCGACCACAGAGAGGTGAGGGCATGGGGCGCATGGGGTTGGTCCCGTGGGTGTGGAGGAACGGACAGGAAAGGTGAGCGATGTGGGAGAAGCACAAACAGACAGAGCAAGGTAGGCAGGGGTGCAAGGGGAGAGAAGGCAGCGGGGCAGGCCCGTTAGGGGGATGCTGCGGAGCGGGGGATCCACAGGGCAGAGCCTCAGGGCCCCTCGGATCCCTCTGGCACCTCACACAGGTCTGGTCTGGGATCTTTGAGGTACATGTCATGTCAGGATCCCGTTCGCATAGCAGGAGACTGAGGCTCAGAGGTTCAGTGTCGTGCTGGAAGCAGAGAGCCTGTCCTGGCCGGCCTGGCCAGCCCCCGCTCCCCCTCCCCGGCTGGGATGTGCTGGAGGCTTCTGAGGATGGCAGGGGAGGGGGCTGGCTGTGGGCAGAGAGCAGGGCCCAGGTGACCAGACCCTGCCTCTCCCAGCCGCTCACAGCCTTCGGGCCCGGAGCCCGCAGACGGTCCTGAGGCTAAGCTGGGGGTGCTGCCCTTGTATCCCAGGGGTCTCACAGACATGCGAGCGGAGGCGGCCAGGACAGCCTGGCGCCTGCAAACAGCCTGCCTGAACCTTGACTCCAACCTGCGTCTGTCAGCCAGCAGCGGGGCCGGTGCCCTGGAGCAGCAGGCCCTGCAGGCTGTGCAGCTGGAGCGGCAGCTACGGGACAAGGTGCGGGAGATGCTCCAGCTGCAGGGCCGCTGGGACGCAGAGAAGGTGGCGCTCCAGGCCAGGTGGGTGCCGGGCGGCAGGCAGGCCGGGAGGCTGGACCTCCCAGCCCTCTGCTCACGTGCATGGTGGCCCTCCTGGTGGCAGAGGGATGGTCCCCAAGGTGGGCTCACAAGTCCCTAACCAACCCCTGAAGGCCAAGCTATAGCGCCCGAACTTTGAGGGTTTCAGGGGACGCTGCAGTGGATGCATTTGGACTGCGTCCTCCTAGCTGGGTCCCAGAAGTGGACTTTTCCGTCCTAGAAGCACATCCCTCCAGAGGTGGGCTCCTGCTTTGAGGTAGCCCGTTTAAGAAGCTGAGGCAGGTGGAGGGGCCCAGGTCTACTCCTGGTGCAAATGAGCCTCAGAGCAAGCACACGAGGTTTTGGACGCAGAACCATGTCGGTGGCTCAGAAATCTCCAGTGGGCAGCTTCAGCAGGCAGTGGGGAGACAGGGCCCCAGGGAAGGCCTAACCTGCTGGCCCTGGCGCACAATTCCACAGAACCTAGGGTCACTCGGCCACAAACACCTGCAAGCTGAGGGGAAGAAACCTGCCCTACCCTCAGGGGGCCAGCTGAGTCCAACAAACCCCAGAGCAGCCCCAAAGGAGCATGATGGCCCCATGCAGCCTGCAGGGGCTTCACCCCAGGGCCTGCGCCAAAGATGCTGGGGCCTCAGGAAGGGAGACCCAGGGGCCCGGAGGGGAGCCAGGGGTCTTTGAGAAGAAGCTGGCTCCTGGGAAGGAAGGGACAATGACATCACTTGTTGTTAGATTTCAGTGGCTGAGGTGCTCTAGGCAGAGGAAGCAGCTGGACCAACGGCCCTAAGGACAGGGGCAGGGCCTCAGGGGCCACTGGCCATGATGCTGGAGAGCAAGTCAGGGGCAGGGTGGTGGCCTGAACTCTGATTCTGCATGTTGCTCCAGAGACAGTGGGGGCCACTGAAGGTTCTAGAGCAGGAGAGAAGTGTCTGACCAGGCAAGGGACTAAGGCCCGCTCGGCCAATGCCAGGGTGTAGACCACAGCACAGGCGGAGTGTGGACACAGCCCGTGCATCTTCAGGGCACCCCTGCACTCTGGGCTTTGTTCTCTGCTCTGACAACCCTTTCCCCGGCCCCCACCTTCTCTCCAGGGTCTCCGAGCAGGCGCTGCTGGTGGAGAAGCTCACAGAGCAAAACTCGAAGAAGGAGGCAACCATCTCTTCCCTCAGAATGCATGTCCAGAAGCTGGTGCGTGGGGCTGTGAGAAGCGTCAGGTCTGCGGGAGGCGGGCACAGGGTGGGAGTTCGGCACCGGCCCCGCTGAGGCATCTGCCCAGAAGCTGCTAGAGGACACCTCGGAGGAGGGAGCTGAGTCCCTGCAGCACGTTCTGAAGAGCATCACAGAGGTGCAGGCCGCCTGGGTCCTTCCTGCGGTAACGCGGCAGAGGAGCTAGGATCCTGATGGCTGACCCTCCACAGGATCTGGAAGGGCCTTGCTTGGCCACAGCCCTGAGTTCTCTCCCTCCATCCCTTCCTCTCTGTACCCTGAAGGTGGCCCGGGCAGACGCCGGGGGCCCGGAGCTGGCGTGGGGTGGCAGCGCTGGAGATGAGGAGGCCCGGGGCCCACTGAGGAGGCCCACGCGCTCTGCGTCCCCCCACCAGGGTGTGTCCCCACCGCGGGCCCGCTCCCCGGACACCCCGGACCCCACACTGCAGGCCGTGCAGACAGCCTTTGAGAGGCGGCAGCTGCGGGAGCAGGTGGGCAGCCACGGGGCACCGGAGGCAAAGCTGTGTGCGGAGGGCCATTACCCGGCCTGCCCGTGGCTCACCCACGGGTCACAGGAAGGGTGGCGGGGGTGCCACCGAGGGGAGCCAGGGGCCTTTGAGAAGGAGGTGGCTCCGGGGAAGGGTCTGGACACAGCCAGTGTGTCTTTGGGGCCCCCCCCGCCCCCCCGTGAGCTGCAGCCCCAGGGAGGGGGCTCTGGTCTGCAGTGCAGCTCTGCTGCGGGAGTCTGGTCCAAGGCCCGTCTAGGCCAGAGGGGGTCACGCTGCACCCCCGCCCCGGGCAGGAACTGCGCCTGCAGCTGGAGTCTTCTCAGGCCGTGGCCGCCAGGCTCCGGGAGCAGCTGTCCGAGAGCCAGCAGGAGCTGCAGGCCTCAAGGAGACTCCTGCAGGAGCGGGTGCGGGAGCAGGTGCGGGAGCGCCAGGACCTCTTGCGCAGGCTGCGGACGCAGAGCCGGGAGGCGCATCACTGCAGGGCGACCAGTGAGCTCCTGCGAAGGTGACCGCAGGGCTGGGCGGGGCAGGCCAGGCGGCAACAGCCCGGGGGCGCTGCCAGCAGGAGAGAGGGCGGGCCCACCTCCGGGACAGAAACTGCTCCTGGCAAGGCCGCCCCCCTTGGCCTCCTTTTGCCCCCTCAGCCCCACAGCCCCCTGCCTACTCTGAGTCTCCTTGCCGTCATCTGGGCCCACCTGGGCTGCCTCTGCCCAGGCCCGGCCTATGCCCTGCCCCCTCCGCCGGCATCCCCCCAGTGCGGCCCGGTTCCACTGGCACGCCCTCTCCCCGCTCCCGCCTCCCGCCCGGCGGCCAGGACTCCTCCCAGGGGTCCGTCCGGCCTTCAGATGTCGTCTTGTCCGTCCTGTTCTCCACATCCACTGGGGTGGCCTGAGAGCCCTCCTGCGCTGTCCTGCGGGTCTGGCGGCCTATGGTGCAGTCGGCCCTGAGGCTTTCTGGATGCTTCTGTGCACACCTCAGTGCCCTGGGGTCGTGGGAGTGGGGAAGCGTGGAACCTCCAGAGGCCCACAGTCCTGAGTGAGGGGCTGGGAGGGGCCTCCCAAGTCCACACCGTGCCTGGGCTGGCACGTGGGGGCCCGCAGGCTCTGGCTAGAGGAGCAGGTGCTTCTCAAAGGGGCCAGGAGAGGGAGCAGGCAAGGAGGCTGCCTCCCCTCATCCCCCCTGGGGGCGGGGGGACTGCAGCTCCCTCGGGGAGGGGGGCTCCTTCTCTGGGTGACCCGGCAGTGTCCTTGGTGCTGAGACCAGGGATCTGAGGAGAAATGAGCCCAACCCTGCCTTGAGAGGCCCCCGGGGAACAACCCGGGCAGAGGAGTTCAGCCCGGCGTGGGACATGGCACAGAGGGATGGAGGAGGGATGGAGGAGGCTGCCCGGAGGGCCGAAGCCTTCCTGTGACGGGGGAGAGGCCTCCCGGGCGCTGACAGGCGCAGAGGTGGGGGAGTGCAGGGCCGCTCAGCGAGCAGGGTGAGGCTGGTGGGGTCCATCCCTCCACAGAGCAGAGGGCAGTGCGGGGTGGGGGGGGGTGGGCAGGCTGCAGCGCCCGGGGCAGGTGGGCCGGCCCGGGTGGGCCCCTCAGCGTTGGGCGCGGAGAGGCCAGATCCCACAGGACTTTGGGAAAGGGAGGCTTCAGGACTGGGCGCTCCGGGGGCCAGGACCCGATGGGGAGCCACTGAGGCCCAGATTCCTGGCTGAGGGGTGGCATGCAGAGAGGACTCGGGAGTGGGTCAGCCCGTGAGCACGGCTTTGCACAAGGCTGCTACACCTCAAGGGCCCGGGGTCCCTGTCGGGGCGAGCTGAGCAGGGTGCAGGCAGAGGAGGGGTCCCGTCCTTCCCGCTGAGTTCTGCAAGGACTAGCTGAGCTTGCCCTGTAAGTGCCAGAGGGCTAAGCACAGGACACACCAGGGAGCAAGACCCTTGAGTGCTTTCAGGGCTCACAGAAGCCGTCCAGGAGGGGATCAGCCTGCCCAGGCCAGAGGTGGCTGGGTGTCTCCTGTCCCCCACCATGCTTCCCCAGGAGGCTGCCCCGAGTGGCCCCCTGGCCTGGCACCACCCCCCCTTGCCCTGCCTGCACTCCCGGCACTGGGCCGAGGTCTGACTCTACCCAGGGTGTGTCCCTCGGCTCCCCTTCCCGGGACCCAGTCCTGGGGCTGCCCCAACTTCCACGCCCCTGTCCCCAGAGAGAAAAGGGCTCTGGAGACTGTGGCGGAAGGGATGAGGGGGAAGGCGGCCCTCTGAGACGGCTGGAGGTCACAAACTGTGGGCAGAGCCGAAGGAAGAGCTGGTGCAGCAGGGCGAGCGGGGCCGCAGGGAGCTGGAGACCAGGTGGGCTAGGCAGACGGGCTGCCACGCCTCTCAGCCTCCGTGTCCCCAGCCACACACGGGACCACATCCTTACCAGGCTCATCTCCGGGAGTGGGGGTGCTTGATGGGACAGCAGGGGTGAAGGGTTCTCCAGAATCCCCCAGCCTGGGCTGTCACCCCCGCCCCCACACCCCTGCTCCAACCTCTGGCCCAAGGCCTACTCCCCGCCCCAGGGGCAGAGGTGGGCCCTGTGAGCTGTGTGAGCACACACACTCCTCACCCAGAGCTGTCAGGGTATGGACCAGGAACACCACCGTCACCGCCCCCCCAAGCCCTGAAACAGGGCTCATGAGCTTCCTGGCCCTGCAGGGCCACCCATGCTCCTTTGGGGCTCCCTGGGCTCAGAGGGAGTTGCGAGCCATCACCCTGCCCATTGTGGCCCCCTCTTGCCCTGAGATGACCTCACACCCTCTGCCCTCTGGTTTCTGAGCCTCAGTCAAGGGCGCCTAGAACAGCTGGAGGAGAAGGTCTCGGGGCTCAAGAAGGAGCTGGTGGCAGCCCAGGAGGCGCTGGACTCGGCCCGGCTGCAGAGGGACGTCCTGGACAGCGAGAGGGAGGGTCTGCACAGAGCCCTGGCCCGGGTAACCCTCCCCGCTCGCCCTCTCCCACCCTGGGCTCTGGCCGGCCCCCTCCCACTCACTTGTCTCCTCACCCTCCTGGGCCCTTAGTCCATTCGCAGAGTCCCCAGCCAGTGGGCGCTGGCCTATCCTCCCTGGCCCCTGGCCACACCTGCTTCCCCTTGGTCTCCCTCGGCTACCCTGCCACCTCTCCCGGCTGCAGCCTGAGGACCCAGGGGGCCAGCGTCCACCTCAGAGGCCTCCCCACCCTGCCCTGCCCAGAGCTCCCTCCCTCCCTGGCACAATGGCTCTCCACCTGTGGGAAAGGTCTGCGCGTGGATCCCAAAGTGTCATCGGGGTGACCGCACCGTACCCCCTGCCCTAGGCCGAGTCCAGCAGCACAGACCTGGGACTGCTCGTGACGCGGCTGAAGTCAGAGGGGGTGGAGCAGAGGGACTCCCTGGCCAAGATGGCAGCCCTGACGGAGGCGCTGGCTCAGGACAAACGCAACCTGAGCCACCTGGTCCTGCAGGTGAGGCTGGTCCCCAGGCTGCTCTCAGAGCCAGACCCACCTGGCAACCCCACCCCTCCACGTTCTCCGTTCCTGCCCAGACTGCAGGGGTCAGGGGGAGGAGGCATAAGGGAGGCTGCCAGGCCCTGCGCTGGCTGGGCGGGGTGCTCAGCCCACAGGACTGAGGGCACACAGGCGTGATGCACGGCGCGTGGTGCACGGGCCTGACCCGACGCCTCCCTGCCCCCCTGCTGGCAGCTGGAGCAGGAGCGGGACCAGCTGCGGGAGCAGCAGAAGGCGCTGGCGCGGGAGCTGGAGCTCATGCGGACGGCGCGCGGGGGCCTGCGCCAGGCCTGCGGGCACCTGGAGAAGCAGCTGCAGGGGCAGGCGGCCCAGTTCCAGCAGCAGTGGGCCCAGCTGCAGGAGCAGGTGGGCCAGGTGAGGTGTCTGCAGGGCTCCTGGCTCCCACTCCCACCCAGCAGGGCCGCCCCGTCTCTCTGGGGTGTGGAAGGCCACGGGTCACCTTTAGAAGTCACGCTGGCTCAGGACGTCAGCACCGGTGCTGTCTGCCGGCAAAGCTGAACCGCCAACCAACGGTCAGCTCAAAGCCCGCCTTGACACTGGCCGCCCGGCGGTGGGGGGTAGGAGACGGGGCGGGGAGGGATAAGCAGAGAACAGTACGTGGGGCCTGTCCCAGAGCCCCTGTCAGAGGATCGAAGGCCTCCGCCCCGTGACTTGCACACACTCGGGGGTCAGGCGCGTCACTGCTTCCTCCTTTGTCCCATTTCTTACCTCCCTGGACCGCCTCACGCTCGCTGTTCCCGCGTTGGCTTATGCGTTCATTCTCCGACCTTCCCTGGACCCTTCCGAGGAGGGCAGGCTCCGTGGGGAGTGGCACTGGACCACTTCGCTTTCCTCCAGTCCCGGCCTGTTGCCCCACGTGGAGCCCTGCGCCCGCAGTCTCCCCCCCCCCCCGGCGGTGTTGGGGCCCCCTGCTCTGGGACTCAGCTCCGAGTCCTCCTCCCTTCACTGCAGTGTGATTTGCACTCAGGAGCCAGCCTGCCGTTCCACGAGTTGCGACCACTACGTGCACCGTGTGGCCGGCACCGATGGGGACGGGGACGGTCTCCCCGGGGCCTCGGGCTGCCCCGCCCCCAGGCAGCCTCTGTGCCCCGCGCCCCCCACGCACGGGCTTCACCTGTCCGAGAGCTTCTGGTAAACGGAGCCAGAGAGTCGGGGCCATTTTGTGCCCACCCGCTCTCTCAGCGTGCCGCCGGGGGGCGTCATCCTGCCGCGGGCAGCGAGAGCTCGGGGCTTTTGACTGCATAGTGACATTTTGTGTACAAATAAACCACATTCGCTTTCCCATTTCCTTGCTGCTGGACATTTGGGTTCTTTGCAGTTTGGGTTGTTATGCACAAGACGGTCCTGGACACCGGTGTACAAGTCGCATCCGTGTATGGGGAGGGAAATCGTGGCCATTTGGTAGGTGTATGCTGAATTTAATAAGAAACTGGCAGGCGATTTTCCAAAGTGATTGTGTTGGTTTATCTATACCGCCAGGAGCCGGGGAGCTTTCAGTGGCTCCTTGGCCTGGTCCACATTTGACCTCATCCACTTTTACTTTTTAGTTCCTCTGTGTGTGTGAAGTTATATACCGTTGTGGTTTTAATTTGCACTTCCTGGATAGCAAATGATCTTGAGCACATTTTAATGAGCCCATTGGAAATTTGCATACCTTATTTTGTCAAGTGTCAGTTCAAATCTTTTATTGGGTGTTTGTATTTTGGTTATGGACATCTAGGAATTCTTCATGTATCTTGAACGCGAGGGCTTTGTCAGACAGATGTACTTGGAATAGTTTACTCCCCTTTTGTGACTTGCCTATATATTTTCTTACTGTTGTTTTTGGTGGACAGAGAATTTTAACTTTGGTAAAATCCAATTTGCCAAGTTTAAAAAAATGTATGGTTAGGATTTCCTAGATCCTGTCTGAGACATTTTTTGTGTAGCCCAAGGACAAGCAAATACCCTCCTGTGTTTTCACCTAGCTCTTACATATAGGACTGTGATCATTGCAGGTTGATTTTTCTGGATGGCAGTGGTTCTCAAAGTGTGTTCCCTAGGCCAGCAGCATCAGCAGCCCCTGGGAACTAGTTAGAAACGCAGGTTCTCAAAATGCTCCGCTCAAAACCTACTGAATCAGAAACTGCAGGATGGGTGGCAGAAATCTGGATTTTAAGGAGCCCTCCAGGTTATTCTGATGCCCCCAAAATGTGTGAATCACAGGTGTGTTGTGTGAAGTAAAACTGAAGCCCGTTATTTTTCATACAAATGTCCAGCTGTCCCAGCACCGATTTTTAAAGACTGTCCTTTCTCTCCTGAATTACCTTAGCGACTTGTTGAAAGTAAATTGAACATACATATGCATATATGTGCACAGATCAGATTGTCGATCTGTGCAAATCAATCTGCTCATTCTTTCCCCAAAACCACACCGTCTTGGTTACTGTAGCTTCTCAGTAAGTCTTGAAATTAAGTAGCGTGAGTCCTCCAATCTTCTTTTTCTTTCTTTTTTTTTTAAGATTTTATTTATTTGAGAGAGAGATAGCAAGACAGAGCACACTTGGGGTGAGGGGTAGAGGGAGAAGCAGAATCCCCGCTGAGGAGGGAGCTCGACGCAGGGCTCGATCCCAGGACCCCGAGATCATGACCCAAGCCAAAGGCAGACACTTAACTGACTGAGTCACCCAGGCATGGCTTTATTCTTCTTTCTCAAAATGGTTTTGACTGTTCTAAATTTTTTACATATCCATGTACATTTCGGAATCAGCTTGTGAATTTCTGTCATTCCCCCCACCCCCAAAAGCTTGCTAGAACCTCGATTGAGATTGTGTTGACTTTATAGGTCAATTTCAGAAGTCTGGACACCTTAGCGTCATTGCAGTGTCCCTCCGTGAAGCTGTGGTATGTCTCTTAATTCTCTCAGCTGTGTTTTGTGCTCAGTGTAAAAGTCTTACCTGTTTGATTAAATTGATTCTTAAATTTGATATTGTGAATTGCCTTGCTGTTTTAATTTTATTTTCCTAGTGTTCATTATTAGTGTAGAGAAGTACAGTCTCATCTATGAACTTGGAGTCACGTGACCTTGCCAGTTCACTCGTGAGCTCCAGGATTTTCCATGTTCATAGTCATGGCCTCTGTGAAAAGCAACAGTTTTCTTTCCGATCTCGGTGACTCTTATGTCTTCTTCTCTTGATGCACTCGTTAAGGAGCCTTGGAACAAAGTTGTAAAGACCGTGAGAGTGCTTATCCTTACCCCCGACCCCGGGAAGGAATTTAGTATTTTGCTTCTGTACGACGTTATTGATGGGCCTTTCACGGCTGCCCCTCATCACACTGAGGATGTTCCTTTCATTCCTAGTGTGCTGAGAGGGGTCCTCGTCGTTTTTATCATGGATGGGTTTTGAATTCTTTTAAGTGTTTTTTCTTTATCAAGATGATCACATCATTGTTCTCCTTATTGTTAACGGGCTGAACTATGTTGGTTATTTTTTGAATGTTACACCAACTTTGCATACGATAAACCCCACTTGGTCCTAGGTTAATAGCCTTTTTATATATTTTTGGATTCAATGTTCTGTGAAGGATTTTTGCATTTATATTCATGAAGACTAGTGGTCTGTGATCTACTTCTCTCATCATGTTTTTGTCAGATTTGGACCCAGGGCCTCATAAAATCAGTTGGGAAATTTACTTATTTCCTGAAAGCATTTTAACGGATGTTATTTCTTCCCTAAATGTTGGTAGAATTCACTAGTGAAGTCATTTCAGTCCGGAGTTTCCCTTGTGAGAAGAGTTTTGATAATGAATTCAATTTCTTAAACATGTAGGCTCCTCGGGGTTCCTGTCACCTCATGTCTCTGTTCTGTTCACTGATGACTTCGCTCATTGCACTTTCATTACCTCGCAGATCAAGCTATTTTCTCATTCTCCGTGTGACTTCTTTTCTGACCTGTGGGTTATTGATGTACATTGCCTAACTTCAAACATACGGATTGTGTAAGTACCTATTTGTTACCCATTTTTAATATAATTCCATTGTGCTCAGAAAACATACTCCAGGGGACACTTGGGTGGCTCAGTCGGTGAAGCATCTGCCTTCAGCTCAGGTCACGATCCCAGGGTCCTGGGATGGAGCCCCGCATTGGGCTCCCTGCTCGGTGGGGAGTCTGCTTCTCCCTCTGCCACTCACCCCGATTGTGCTCTCTCTTGCTATCTCTCTCTCTCTCTCAAATAAATAAATAAAATCTTTAAAAAATAAAGAAAATAATAAAAAAAAGAAAACCTACTCCATGCTATTGGAATGGATCTAAAGGCATGTTTTATGGCTTTACAGGTGCTCATGTGAGAAGAGTGTGCACAATGCTATGGGTGGATGTACGGTCTATAAATATCAGTTCCAACATGGTTGAAATTTTCCATGTCCTTACCGGCTTTTTGTTTGTTTGTTTTACTTGTTTTATGTATTGGTTTTACTTGGCTGGATGTGTTTGTCTACCTGTTCTAACAATTGGTGCTGGCAGGGCATTAAAATCCCTATCTGTGATTGTGGACTTGTCTATTTCAAACTTTAGTCCTGTCCATTTTTGCCTCATGTTTTGAATTCCTATTATTAGGTGCATACACATTTAGTATTTTAAGTCTTCATGATGCATGGACTTCTCATCATCATAAAATGTCCCCTCTTCTTTCCAGTGACACTCTTTTCCTTGATATCTATTGGTATTGATAGAACCACACTAACTTTCTCGTGGCAAGTGTTTTCATTGTATATCCTTCAATAGATTTACTTTCAATTTTTCTGTGTCTATATATTTAGAGTGTAAAAAGCATATGGTTGGGTCTTGCTTTTATGTTTACTCTGACAGTCTCTACTTGTTAATTGGAGTGTTTGTACCATTTACATTTAATGTAACCGTTGATATGCTTGGTTTTATTCTGCCATCTCAGTACTTGTTTTCTATTTGTCGCATTAAAAACACATTTTTATGGGGCGCCTGGGTGGCTCAGTTGTTAAGCGTCTGCCTTCGGCTCAGGTCATGATCCCAGGGTTGTGGGATCGAGCTCCGGATCGGGCTCCCTGCTTCTCCCTCTCCCACTCCCCCTGCTTGTGTTCCCTCTCTCGCTGTGTCTCTCTCTGTCAAATAAATAAATAAAATCTTCAAGAAAACCCACCACATTTTTACATTCCTTGTTTCTGATCTTATTTTGGGTTAGTGGCATATTTATGTAGTATTCCACTTTATGTTCTCTATTGGTATTTCTCAGCTACACTTCTTTTCCTTATTATTTTAGTAATTACTCTAAAATTATGATATGCATAATTTATATTCAAATATTATACTACTTCAAAAACAATTTAAGACCTTCACAACATGTATTACATTTATCCATATCCCATCCTTTGTGCTCTTGTTGCAATATATTTTATTTCTACATGTGCTGTTATAAACTGTACAATATATTATTCATATTTTTGCCTTAAATGGTCACTTTGACAATGCACACACCCACACAAACACACACTTCAGTTATCTGGCCAAATGCTTTATCTTCACAGCATATTAATTGTAGTCTTTTTCAAACCTTTATCTGATAACTCCAACATCTGCATTCCTGAATGGTTCTCTTTCTATTGTCTTTTCATCTCTTGGTTTTCATTCATGTGGTCTTGCCTCTTGATATGCGTAATAATTTTGTTGAATAAGACTTTATGTTTTTGTAGAGATAATTTGAGACTCTGAATGATATCAACTTTTTCCAGAGGGAATTTGCTTTTGATTTTGGGAAATCAGAGCAGGGGCAGATCACCTTTAGCCACTCTGAGCTCAAGCTGGTTTGTAAGTGGGTTTCAGTCTCCCATGAGGAGCAGCCTATTTCTGGTGTGCTCCAGGGTACAGCACAGCTCTCCCGGGCCCCTCACTGGACGTGTTGGGTGCTGACCAGGGCCTCTAGCTTCTGGTGAGTCCTACCTCCAGGTTTTGTTTTCCCAATTCTGTTAAGAGTTCTGCCCCAAGTTCCACCTAACTTCTCAAATTCTCGGCTGCCACTTCTCATTCAGATTATAGTCCCTTGGCCCTATACTTCTTTGGAGTTATATTTTTTTTTAAAAGCAGTACCTTTTTTAAAAACAATACAGAATCTGAGTCTCCCCTCCCCTCTGATCTCTTCACCTCTCACACCGCAGCTGCTTTGGTAGCTTTGAACTCCAGGTTAGGTCTCCCTAGTCTTCATAAGCCTGCTGAAACCCTAAGTCGAGTTCCCAGCCTTTTAGCTAAGGCCTTATGCTTGGCTGTGAAGGCTCTGGGCCTTGCAGTACTTAGGAGCTGGCCGATACCACAAGGAAAATCTCTGGTGGAGTGTTGGCTCGGCTGGAACCACGTGTCCTTGGGTCTTGGCCGCTTTGGCACCTGTTGGGCCCTCATACAGGTAGTTATGTTGCAGGTGTGCTGCATAGATTTTCCAGCTGCTCCAGCAGTGGGAGCGTTGGTCTTCAACCACCTCCTTCACCATTATCAGAAGCGGAAAGTTCTGGTCTCGACATGTGAAGAATTTTTTTTACAGGGTGTAGAATACTAGGATAGCCATTATTTGCCTTCAGCATTTTGATGAATTCATCCTACCGTCTTCTGACTTTCGTTGTCACTGCTTGGAAATCAGATGTCAGTCTTAGTGTTGCTCATTTTAAGGTAACGTGTGTTTTTCTCTCTGGTTTTAAAAAGTGTATTTCTTTATCTTTGGTATCAGAAACTTCACTATGCTCTGTCTCTGTGACATTTTCTTTGTATTTATCCTATTGGAGGATTATGGCTCATTTTAAATCTGTAGCTCGATGGATTTTACTGGATTTGGGACATTCTTGTGCAGTATCTGTTCCGACAGTCCGTCTCCTCTCCTACTGCAACTTCAATCATACGCGGTTGGGCCTTTTTACCTCGTCACATGTATCCGGTACCCTCTCTTCTGTGTTTTTCATCCTTTTTTCTCTTCATGACTCAGTCTGAATACATTCTTTCATCTGTCTTCCAGATGAGTAGTCCTCTCTTCTTTCTAAGCTGGCATTGAACCCATATATTTGTGAATTTTGATTACTGTATTTTAAAATTAGATTATTTCTAGTTTCTAGTTCTGTTGGGAAATTCTACATCTTGCCGTCCATCTTCTCAAATGTCGAATTACAGCTATTTTAAACTCTGTGTCCAATGACTCCAAAACCTGAGTATCCAAGAGGGCAGGGAGGCATCGGTATTTATTTTATGTCCTTACGTGTGTTTTTTGCCATACGATCCTATCTCCTGATATGCCTGGTAATGCTGATTAAATGCCAAGTATCATAGGTAAAAAAAACTGTAGGAACAACTTGAGGATCTTGATGACGCTATTCTTCTTCCAGAGAAGACTTCCTTTGGGTTCTGGCAGGCAGTGAATGATCACCATAGTCCCTGGTTGCAGTGATTCAAACCTGAGCTTCAGCTTTTATGAGGGATGATCTATTTCTGACTCGGTACCACTGCCAGGGCGAAGCCCTGTGGTGAATGCAACTAAAAGCTGGGGTGTTTGGAAGGGCCCCTCTGCTGTGATGGTTCTGAACGTGAGTTTTTTTCCCCTGAGGCCATAGCACACTGTCAGAAGCGCTCCTCGGCTTCTCAGTTTCTCAGCCAAAACTTCGAGGTCTGCAAATTCTGAGGAGAGAAGAGATGCCAAGTGGTGGGCTCATTCCTCTGAGTCCCTCCCTCTAGGCCTCGGCTCCTTTGGCCCCCCCACTGCCTCTCTGAGGCCTCATACAGATCCCTGGGTCATATTCTGTCTAGATTCTTGCGATGTTCTTGATGGAAGTGTTTGTCCGCAGCAGTCTGGTCCTCTGCCACCTTCTACTGCCATTGCTGTGTGATAGTTCCTGCCCCCGGGACACTTGTGGGCCAGCCAAGGTTCCCATTTAGACCAGCGGCTGACTCTTCCCTGGGAATGCTCGGTTCAGGGACTGCTCCAACACGGCTGCGGGAGTGGAGGCCCCTCTGCTGGGAAAACACACATGGGCACTTCTGGAGTCCAATCTGTCTTCTGTTCACTCTCCTCCCCATCTTTTCCTCCATGTCATTCCGCACAAAATTGCTTCTTTTCTCTTGAGAGGCCCCTCACCCTCCCACTCTGCCAGACTGTCCCTCTCCCCCCCACCCCCGGCAGGTCACATGCAAGAAACAGGCCTTGGAAGAACAGCTGGCCCAGAGCCTGCAGGACAAGGAGGCCCAGATGGACACTCTGCAGAGGGCCCTGCAGGAGAAGGAGGCTTTGTCTGAGGAGCAGACCCAGCTGCTGGCCAAACAGCAGACCCTGGAGAGGCAGGTCCAGCTCACAGCTGAGGAGGCAGCTGACCTCAGGTACCTGGGGCCCTACCAGCAGGTTGTGTCCACATGGCCTCACCCTGCAAGAGCCTGGAGTGTGGCAGGGGGCAGGCACTTACTCAGCGACCGTAGGGTGAAGCAGTTCTGTCTACGTGGGAGAGAGGCTGTGAGTGAGGGGCAAACACAGTGCCTGGATAGGAGGAGCATCTAGAAGTGAATGTAGTGAGAGCCCTGGGATGGCGCCCCTGAGCAAGGTGGCTACACTGGCCAGATTGCAAGGAACCAGAAACCTGGTTCAGACCAGCAGAAAGAAGGCATAGGATGTCTTGCTCATGGATCTAAGAAGTTCAGGTACACATGGCTTCAGGCAATGCTGGATCCAGGCGCTTCCCACAGTGCTGTCAGAATCCTGTCTCTCCCTGCTCAGTTCTACTTAACTCAGGGGATTTTGTTCTCAGGCAGGCTCAGGGTGAGAGGTGGCAAATGGTCAGTGGCCACTCCAGACCTCCTCCTCCATTGGACATACTGCCCTTCTCCCCACAAAGCCCAAGAGCTGCTACCACTGGCCATCGTGAGCCATCTGAAGGCCCTGAACCAGTCCTGGGAGTTGCAGGGCTCAGATTGGCAGGCTGGAGTCATGGGTCCATCCCTGAAGCCAGGGACAGTGTCAGCCCCAGGGAACCATGAAGTTGAGGGCAGGGTGAGCTTCAAAGACCTTCGGGGCCCCCTTCCAGAAGACATGAAATAGGCACTTGGAGGTAAGGGTGGGGTGCCTGTGTGCTATTGCCCAGTGAGCTGAGCTGGTCCCAAGGTCTCTGTGGAAATCCAAAAGCTGGTCGCTTTCTGCCCCCAAACTTGTGGGCTCTCTTGAGAACATCTAAGTATTTTTTAGAAAGGTTTCCTCCTGGAATTCCAGAATATGGGGGTCACGAGAACCCTTCAAGTCCCAGGTCCTTAAACATCCTCACAGACAAACCTTTTGCAAATGAAAGCTGACAGAGAAATTGGAACAGAAAACCTAACGAAGGCTACTCTGGGTCAGCAGGAGCAGAGGGTCCCTGCTTGTTACCCCCTCCCAAGCCCCACAGGTACTCAGAAGGGTGGGGGGTAGAGGCCCCTGTCACCTGCCAACATCTGCTGCCCAGATCACCGGCAGAGGCTGGGCAGAGGCCTCAGCAGCCCAGGATCCTCTCTCCAGGCTCAGCCCTGACCTCTGGGCCCAGGGCCTCTGCACCTGGCAGCCCAGTGGCCCCCAGACAGAGCCAGCTGCTTGTTAAACAGCACTTCACAGTGAGCAGTCTGAGCTTCTGCTGACAAGGCTGCTGGGGACTCGTCAAACCACATATGCCTGGCACACACGATCCCCAGCACACATAGTGTGTGTTTATCCGGCTGGCTCAGTGGGGCTGGAGGGTCTGACCACGGCAGTTTTAATGAGCTCCAAGGTAATGTTGACAACGAGCAGGTGCAAGAAGTTCTGCTGTAGCTCTTTGCTTCTCCCGCAGTGGGCTAGATAACAGTGATGGAGGACCCCAGGGTTCAAGGTCCTGCAGCCCCCACAGCCAGGCCCTGACAAGGCTGCAGCACCAGGGACACGTTCTCAGTTCGCAGGGTGCTGGCCCCCTCACCAGCCAGAGAGATGGGTGGATTCCCTGCCTGCCCTCTGCCTGCACCCTGGCTGGTCATGCCGGGCCTCTGCTGCAGGAGGCTGAGATGCTCGGGGCTCCCATGGGAGGACAGACTGGACACACCCTCAGATCCCCAGGCTTTGAGGTGAAAATTCTGGTGTCTGAGCGGCAGAGACCACTTCTCCCAGAGGGGACCAGGCTGATATCTGGGAGGAGGTGGGTTCAAGGTGTTGGGGAGAGCATTCCCCGCAGAGGGGGTGCTCACACAAATGCGGGGAGTAGGGAACAGGTGGGGTGCTGATAAGGACAGAGACTGGATGTCAGAGAAGTGAAGTTTCTGGGCTCTGCAGGCATCAGGGAGCCCTGGAAGTTGTCCATGTGCGCTCTCTCCTCCCCCCACAAAGGTGGCAATAGGGTGCAGGGGGCCGCGGTGGGGGGGCCGTCGGGGTCAGCAAGGCCCCCATGGCCCACGCCCTCCCTGACCCACTGACTTGGGTGGGGTTATGTGTTTGCTGTTTGTGTGTTCGTGTATTTCTGTTTGAGTGTTTGTGGTGTCTGCATGTGTGTTGTTTGGCCAGTTCCTTTCTTCACCCTATGCCACCCAGCACAGGGCAGAGTCTCGTAACGCTTAGGACACGCTGGTTGGCTGGTTGACGGCTGACAACCACTTCAAGTCCCTTTATCACCCTCTCCAGAGATGAATGCTGCTGTACCTTTCCAGGTACTTCCTGACACAGAGGCAGCTTTGCACAACGGAATCAGGCTGCGTGTGCCCTTTTGCTCAGAGAATAAAGAATAGAGTTTCCTCGTCCTCAGCAACAACTCACTAGATGCACCATCATTTCTAACATGCTGCCGTTTATCAGCATGGAAGCCAAGTCCAATCAATACCCTATGTAAAGCTGCAGTGAGCATCTTGTACACGCGGTGCTGGTTCCTGGGTATTTCTAGGGAACTGACACATGGGAATGGGGTTGTGGGCTCGAAGATAAGCACACTTTAAAGTTTGAAATTTCCCAGCCTCCTCTCCACAAAGAAAATGGTCCCCACATCCTTGCCCACGTTGACTACTGCCCTTGTTTAAGGTTTTGTCAATCTGACGTAGAGTCAGTAACACCTCATGGTTGTGATTTGTATCTCCTTGAGCCCTAGTAAGGTTGAGTAAGCTTTATATGTTCATTCTCCCTTTGTGTTTTCTTTGTGAATAACAGTCATTTTTTTTTTCATTTTTCTGTAGGATCAGCTGTTTCTGTCATTGATAGACAGGAGCTCTTCCCATATGGTGGATATTAATTCTTTATCTTTTTAGTGCAGGATTTTTTTCTTCAAGTCTGTCCCTTGCCTTTTAAGTTGGTTTAGGCGGTCTTCTCTGCCCAACCATCCCCCAGCCTTTAAGTGTATGTAGATCTGCTGGCCTCTATTTTTGTCTTCTGGTTTTTGTGTCTTACTTCAGATTTTAAAATACCGTTCTGTGTTTTTCTCGACTATTTCTTTTTTTTTAGTGAGAGAGAGAGCGTGCTCACGGGGGTGGGGAAAGAGGGGGAGAAGCAGAGGGAGAGAGAGAAGCTTAAGCAGGCTTCACGCCCTGCACGGAGCCCAACACAGGCCTCCATCCCACGACCCTGAGACCATGACCTGAGCTGAAATCAAGAGTCAGATGCTTAACCGACTGAGCCCCCCAGGCGCCCCTCTACTGATTTTATAGTTCTGAGTTGTTTATTTGCTGTTTGCTTTGTTTTGTTTCATTTAGCTCTTTAATCCATCTGAAAGATGAATTTGTGCGGGACCCACTTTGGTTTTAGAGACTTAAAATGAATGAGATGTTCATTCTGTTTATCTTCTGATTTATGAGCCTGGCCTTGGCAGGCACCGTCCCACTGTCTAGCAAATGCACTCTGCACCACCCCTCATCGGCAGGACCGCCCGGGTGACGGGCCCCGCTGTCTGATGACTCTCTGCAGGGCTGAGAGGGACTCTCTGGAGAGCAGCCTCTTTGAGACCCACCAGCTCCTGAGGCAGCTACAGGCACAGCAGGAACAGCTGGAGGGAGAGGCCCAGAGCATGCGGCTCGCGCGGCAGGCCCTGCAAGGTGCTTCTCGGGCGGGCTCTCTCTGCTCCTCTCCCCCTTCAGTGGATCTCGACCCCCAGATGTGCTGCCCCCACTCCCCAGTCCCCCGAAGGGGCACGAACACAGGCTGAGAGCTCACGGGGCTGAACGGCTCCTGCCACTATTGTCTGGGAGGGATGGGCACCTGCCCCGCCTGCCTCCAGTGCTGGGCCCAGGCGCAAAACTAGCTGCAGCCACAGGATCAGCATGCTGGCTCCCTGTTCAGCCTGCCCTGCCTTGGGGGGCCTGGCCATAGCCAGTACAAGGTAAGAACTTAGGACACACACACTGCAGTGGGGCATGGAGTGCTTTGTCCCCCCGGCTCTGACAGCCCCCTCAGAGCAGGTGGCTGTCCCTCCATGGGCCCAGCACTCCACAGGGAGTTTGTAAGGGCCACAGGGGTTCCATGCTGTGGGGGCCTGTGGCCAGTCCCTAAGGCACCTGTCACTTCACAGTGGAAATGCAGCAGCTGAAAAGTACCTGGGAGGTCCAGGAGACAAAGCTACAGTGGGACGTGGGGCGGCTTCGGCGGCAAGTGGTACAGCAGGAGCGGGAGATGCAGCTGGCCCTGGAGAGCCAGGCGCTGGCCCACCACGAGGACCTGGCTCGGCTCCAGACGGAGAAGGTCTGCTTCCGTTGGGCCACCCAGTTGCCTGGTCACTTCCCCAGAGTCCACCACGTCCCCAAATGCAGCAGACACTTAGGGATGAGGGCCTAAGAAACCAGCCAGGAGACAGAGGTGCCCCAGCCATGCTGTGGCTAGGCCAGAGGAGGACTCTTCCCAGTTCAAGTGAGCCTGAGCCATCCAGGGCCTGGAACGTGTGTGTGGAAGAGGCCAGGCCTCGGGCAGGCTGACCTGGCTGCAGTCTGAGGGCCAGTAGCTGGAGGGAGCTTTCCCTGCAGGCCTTGCTTGACGTACTACACATCTTACGAATGTGGAGGCTCAGGAGAGGTTTATGAACCGCTACATAAACGTGGGAGGGCAGATGGTAAGGCACAGCTCTAGCCTTGGTGTCACTTGTAAGACAAGTGGCATATGGCTGACTGGGGTAGACAACCTCTGGGGACCTATCCTGTGCCCTGATGAACCATGAACCAGGTCTCACCGAGGACCTGCTGGTCTCACATGTCCCGACCACGCAGCCTACGCAGCCTATCCCTTTGCACTGGCCCAGGAGATGCTGAGTCTGTCTCTGACAGAGGAGAAGGAAGCGGCAGCTCACTGTTTGGAACAGGAGAAGAAGCTGGTAGCAAAGAATGTAGCCAAGACGGAGGCTCTGAAGGAGGAAATCCAGAGCTTGAAGCATGAGAGGGATGAGAGTCTCCTACAACTGGAACATGAGATGAAACAGGTGATGGGGGACTATGAGGCAGCAGGGAACCCTCATATCCACTTCACCGTGCCTTCTCTGACCCAGCAAGAGGGCTATGAGGGCAGCCTTTCTAGGTCACTGCTATTGCAGCTTTGGTTTTCCACAGAAGTTCTGGGGGACAGATATTCATCCATCCATCCATCCACTCATCCACTCGTCCACCAATCCATCCATCCATCCATCCATCCACTCATCCACTCGTCCACCAATCCATCCATCCATCCATCCATCCACTCATCCACTCGTCCACCAATCCATCCATCCATCCATCCATCCACTCATCCACTCGTCCACCAATCCATCCATCCATCCATCCATCCATCCACTCATCCACTCGTCCACCAATCCATCCATCCATCCATCCATCCACTCATCCACTCGTCCACCAATCCATCCATCCATCCATCCATCTACTCATCCACTCGTCCACCAATCCATCCATCCATCCATCCATCCATCCACTCATCCACTCGTCCACCAATCCATCCATCCATCCATCCATCCACTCATCCACTCGTCCACCAATCCATCCATCCATCCATCCATCCACTCATCCACTCGTCCACCAATTCATCCATCCATCCACCCATCCATCCCTCAATCCATCTACCACCCACCCACCCATCCATGTACCAATCCATCCACCCATCCATCCATCCATGCGCTTGACTGTCCCTCCATTTATCTGTCCATCATCCATCCATTCACCTGACTTGCCATCCTTCTATCTATACACCCAGCAGATGTCCCACGTACATGGCCATCTATCCACATACCTGATTTTCCATTCACACACCTAACCATACATCTATCTATCAAATTGCTTAAACATCCAACTACCCTTACGCCCAACTATCTATCCACACATTCATATGACCATCCATCTAACCATTCTCTTGACCATCTGTCTATCCTTTCACTTAAACATCCTTCCTTCTATCCACACACTCATCTGTCCATCCATAGCCACCATCCATCTCTGATCCACCTGATCAGCCAGCCAGTGTGTGGAGAGCTGACTGAGCATAGGCACGGAAGTTGGGCCATGTCAGACAGAGTGAAAAGGCCCCGTCGAGCCCACTCGGGACAAGGGCTGCCTCTGGGGTGACACTCCTCCCCAAGCAGGGGTGTGGAATCAGGAACACACCACGTCCTGGCAAAGGCTTTAGCCTCTCCTTAAAGAGGCCCTTGATCCTCACAAGCACCACCCCCCCAATCCCGCCAGGCCCTGTCATTGAAAGAAGCAGAGGGGAGGCTGCTAAGGGAAGAGCTCTCCAAGTCCATGCAGGAGCTGGAACAGGTGCAGCAGAAGGCCCAGAGCCAGCATGAGCAAGCTGAGGTGAGCCCTGTGGGCCCAAGCAAGACACTGAGCACCCAGTAGGGCCACCCCGAGATGTACCTTCCTACCTGGTCCCAGGGACACAGCCCCCTCTATCCTGGCCCCCCTGAGCCTGAATTTCCCCCAGGGAATGTCCAAGTCTGCTGGGAGGGAACACTGCCTTAATGGGAAGGAAAAACCCAATGAACCAAAGTTGGGAGGGGGCGCTGTGAGAGCCAGTCCCTGCTCCCCAGCAGCAGACTCGTCCAGGAAGAGCCGACAGAGGAGGGCCTGGGGCCACAGGTGAGCCAGCAGCAGAGAAGGGCAGACCCAGACCCGGGCCCTGGCCAGCCCCACAGACACCCAGCCCTGCCTATTTGTGCACCTGAGCTGCACTTGGTAAAGTGGAACTGCAGGAAATGTGTGTGAGGCCTTTTGGGGCTGGCTCATTAGACTCTCCCAAAGGAGAAACCCGACCTGGAAAGGCCAGCACTGTGCCCAAGGCAGACCCTCCCTGGGAAGGACATCCACAGAGAGTCCCAGGCCGAGCCAGGAGAGAGGCACCCCCGAGGGATGAGGGACGGGAGAGCCCCCCATAGGTATAGGCCCACTGCCACACTGAGGCTGCCTTGGACAACCAGCTGGGGTCAGCTGGAGCTCCAGACTCCATCAGGAGCCCATGTCCAGGGGCAGGACAGGCAGCAGCTGCTAGGACTCAGAGTGGGGGCAGTGACCCGGGGGCCCTGTGCCTCCGCCCCACGAGCGGGGCGCCCACTGCTGTGTCTGGGGGCGAGGCTCAGCCAGGGTGTCTCCCTACCTTCCACCCCGCCCCACTGCTTCCTGACGCGGTCACTGTGAGCAGAGCTGCCTGCGGGGGGCTCCTGGCACCCAGGGAAGTCTTATCCAAGGGCCTCTGTCCCTGGAGCCCCCACCCTGCTCTGTCCCACCCTGAGGCTGGGTGGCCCTTCCAAGGGCACAGCTGGGGGGAGTGGGGGTCCCTGGGATTGTGCCCCCCCCCGCCTCCCATCCCCACGGAGCTGCCCCCTCGGTCCTACCCATGGTCAGGGAGCCAGGAACGCCCCCCAAGACCCTGGGAGCTGACACCCCAATTCAGAGAGGGGCTGGCCCAGGAGACTTCCCTCGTGCTGGCTCTGAGTCTCCGCCTGGACTGGGGATGGCCTGCCAGCCAGCAGGACACTTCAGGGAGCTCGTTAAGGGTCCTTTTGCCACCTTGGCATGGAAAGTGGAAATTAAAACCCACTGAGGAGGGAGAGAGAGGAGAGATGGCATCTGAGGAAAGCCAGGTGTGGGATGCCATCAGAAACACCCCTGGCAGGTGGAGGGGCTCCAGAGCAGTGCCCTGTCGCTCACAACCCTCCCAGGGGCTTCCCGGCGGGGCCCCCACAACCATGCAGGGTGCATCCTGGGGACACAGCCAGACCCGGCCACCCAAGGTGATCCTGTCAGTGGGGAAGGACAGCAGGGGCTGGGGCAGGGGAGGCACAGTGAGGCTCCTTCCCCAAGAGCGGGAGACACATCCTGATGGAGGCCCAGCCCATCAGCGCCCTCCTCTGCAGCAGCCAAGAGTCCCGAATCCCTGCGGGTGGGAGTGGAGCGGTCTCTTAGAGACGCAGCCCAGGGCCAGTAGCATGGGCACCTGCGCCTCCTGGAACAGGAAGCCAGCTCCATCCCCCGCCCTGCTGAGGAAACCGCCACCATGGGGCCCAGACCGCTCTGGGGCCAGGCCCGCGGGGGGGGGGGGGGGTGGCGGTGAGGAGGGGGATCCTGGCAAGGAAGCTGGGCTGGCCTCAGGCTCCAGGTAAGCAGGTGTTGTCCTTACTGGTGGACAAGGAAAGCTTCGAGCACTGCTGCCTAGCCTGGGGCCCAAAGGACCCCCACCTCCTCTGAGTGCCCACCAGTGAGTGCCAGAGAGGCGCCTCATGAGTGCTGTGGCCCCAGGAGGGCAGATTTGGGCCAAGCTGAGTCCCGGATGAATGGGCCGCCTGAGCGTGGCTGCGTAGTCTCTGTGGGGGTGGCCCCGTGGCCCCTTTCCAGGCACATCTGCAGGTACTCACACGTTTAGGCTGGCAGTGATGTGGGTGTCCCCTAAGGCCCCCACCTATGTGAAAGTTCAGGAAACCATGGGCTCGGCTGAGGGGTCCCTGTGTTCACCTGGACTCAGGGACAGGGCTCCCCCTTCCCCACCACTGCCACATCTTCTGAGCTGGGGTTCACCTTTCTGGCCCTATGCTGACGGGCAGGGTCCCAGAGAGGGCGACTAGAGGCCCTTCGTCTGGGAACAGACGCAGTGGACGCCCCAGCCACAGGGCCAGGGACCTGGGGGACTTCCTCCGTGCCCGGCCAGCCAGCGAGGGTGGAGGCCCAGTCCCGAGCCCCGGGGCATGCACGCTGAGCATACTGCGCAGCCCGAGGAGTTCGCAGTCTGTGACACTTGAGGGGAGGGCCCTCTCGCTGCCAAACCGCTGTTCTTGGCCCCTCAGCGGGATGGGCCCAATAGCAACATTTTAGGGATGAGAAAGGTCAGTGCTTGAGTCCCTGACTCGGCACCTGCCACCCACCCTGCCCTGGAGACCCCAGAGGCAAGGCGTGGGTGGCAGGGTCAGCCCCTCCCGGTGGGGGAACCCCTCTGGGGCTTCCACACCATGTCCCCTGGGACCCTGGCATTGGGGGCATTGACAGCAGTCACCGTGAAGACCCTGACCTGGAGCCCCAGGCCGCCCTCGGCCCCTGCCCAGCTGGTACGGCCCGAGCGAGGACAGCGTCTGGCTGCCCGTGTGGGCCTCAGCAGACCACCAGCTGCCTGAGCCTCGGACCACCCGTGGGTGCCATGGCCGGTTTGCCGCTCCCTCCAGGCCACCATCAGCGCCATGACCACGGAGCTGAAGGCCCTTCAGGCCCAGTTTGAGGACGCCATCTCAGCCCATCAGAGAGAGGCCTCGGCTTTGGGCGAGAGTCTCCGGAAGATGGCGGCAGAGCGAAGCGACGCCAGGAGAGAAGTGAGGGGATGTCGGGGGAGGGAGAGGGGGAGGGGTGCCAGGGGAGGGGGAGGGGGAGGGGTGCCAGGGGGGAGGGGTGTCAGGGAGGGGGAGGGGGAGGGTGTTGGGGAGGGAGGGGGAGGGGTGCCAGGGAGGGGGAGGGGTGTCAGGGAGGGGGAGGGGGAGGGTGTTGGGGAGGGAGGGGGGAGGGGTGCCAGGGGAAGAGGGGAGGGGTGCCAGGAGGGGAGGGGGGAGGGGTGTCAGGGAGGGGGAGGGGTGCCGGGAGGGGGAGGGGTGCCAGGAGGGGGAGGGGGGAGGGGTGTCAGGGAGGGGGAGGGGGAGGGGTGCCAGGGGAGGGAGGGGGAGGGGTGCCAGGGGAGGGAGGGGGAGGGGTGCCAGGGGAGGGAGGGGGAGGGGTGTCAGGGAGGGGGAGGGGTGCCAGGGGAGGGAGAGGGGGGGAGGGGTGTCAGGGAGGGGGAGGGTGTTGGGGAGGGAGGGGGAGGGGTGCCAGGGGAGGGAGAGGGGGGAGGGGTGTCAGGGAGGGGGAGGGTGTTGGGGAGGGAGGGGGGAGGGGTGCCAGGGGAGGGAGGGGTGCCAGGGGAGGGGGAGGGTGTTGGGGAGGGAGGGGGGAGGGGCGCCAGGGGAAGAGGGGAGGGGTGCCAGGAGGGGCAGAAGCAGTTCCATTAGAGCAGGGATGCCGGGAGCGGGGAGAGGCCCCCGGAGAAGGGGAGAGAAAGCCTTCCTGAAAGGCAGGTGTGACCCGGGGAGCAGGGAGGGGGAAGGTGGACCCTCAGCCCAGAGACCCCTCCATCCTACCAGCCCCGGGAAGAGCCTCGGGGAGGTGGCGCTGGCCAGGCTCTGCCTGCAGGCGGCATGAGGTAGAGACCCCCGTGGGACCGGGCACCTGGTGGGGTGAAGCCATCTTGGGGATGCCCGGGGTAGAGGGGCAGAAGTGTGGGGGCTTTGTGGGGTTTTTGGGGGCAACCATGCATGGACCTGGCCAAGGCCTCGAGGTCAACACGGGGCCCCCAGGAGCCACGTGACTGTGTCCTGTGGTGGGGACAGTCCTGGGCAAGGCAGGCAAGCAGACTGGGGAGGTGTTTCTGAGGGAGCTGTGACAGGACCTGGGAAGCCTGCGAGAGGGGAGGGCAGGAGGGCAGAGGGATTTGGGCTGGGGGAGGGTAAGCCAGCGCCCAGGTGGGGCCGTGGGGGGGGGCGGGGGGGGTCCTCGTGCCCACCCCGGGCTAGGAGCCAAGGCCACAGGCAGCAAGCGCACTGACCCGGGAGCTCAAGGGAGCACCAGACGGAGCAGCAGAGAGGAAAGGGGCTCCTCAGCCCTCCCCCAGCCCCCCAGGGACAGGCCGGCAGGAGAGGGAGCGGGAGGGAGAGAGCATGATTTAACATGACAGGCTGTTTACTTTGGCCCCCAAAGAGAAAGGTCTCCTTTCAACAGATTTCAAAGTCAGGCCCGGTCAGCGACCACACGGGGAAGCAAAATGAGATTTTAAAACTAGGGGCTGCAGGGAGGAGCCAGGAGACTGGGGGCACATTTGTTCTGGCGAGGTGAAAGAAGAAATCGCAGGCCTCCTGAGAAGTTCAGGTTCCCAGAGAGGGGGCCCCCGGAAAGGAGAGGGACCCCCGGAGAGGGGAGGGGCCCCCGGAGAGGGAGTGGGGGAGCAGGAGGCTGAGGCCAGGGGGCAGGCAGAACAAGCCAGGGAGCTGAAGAGCCTCCCAGGCGCCAGGCTGGCCCCGTTGCCATGGAAACCATAACGTTTTCACAGCCTTTAAACTGAAGGAAGGTCCAGGCTTCTCACAGCCCTGCCCAAAGCCCCTACACGGTGTGCACGCACGCACACGTGAACACACGGCACCGTGCACACACGGGCACACACGTGCATGCACACACATGCCCTCATGTGCGAACACAACAGTCACAGGGAAACACATATGGACACCGCGAAGCGTGCATAAACGTGCACCAAGCAGCTCATGCAACTTCCCAGCTTACACGCACACACATCACGCTTGTGGACTGGGCATGCACGTTCACACACGTGTGCAGAAGCATGCATAAACGTGCACCAAGCAGCTCATGCAACTTCCCAGCTTACACGCACACACATCACGCTTGTGGACTGGGCATGCACGTTCACACACGTGTGCAGATGCACACACCACACACTCACACGGGCTGCGTGCATACACACATGCACACAGAGTGCACACGTGTGTGCTCACACGCACAGGCCAGAGCCCCGTAACAGCCCTTCCCCTGCTTTCCCGACCGGGCAGTCCTGGAGCCACCTCCCTGCAGGAGATTTCAAAAGACACTGTTTATACGATTTCTAGTAAAGAAATAATTATTATAATCACATTAAGTGATTTGGCTGTAAAATTCCTGTAAGGAGGATGGTTGTTTTCATGAGGGAGGCGGGGGTGCAGGGGGAGGGGGCCTTTCTCCCGCTTTGTTTTGCTTGTTTTCATCTCCTCGGCCCTGGGAAATGAAAACAGCTTCTTTTATGATGGATAGGGCCTTTTGCTGGTCCTTGACCTTCCTGGTGGATTTTTGCTGAGCTCTGCGGAAACTGCTCCACACGGTTGTGGCTCCCACATGTGGGGGGTGTAAGGGGAGCAGAGGAGGGGCTTAGGCCCTTCCCAAAAACAGAACAACAATAACAGTGGGTGGACACAGGAGCCAGGCTGGCCAGAGGCCTGGACAATGTCCCACTGAAACAGCCAGCAAAGTGGGGTTTGCTTTTGGCAAACCAGAGCCTTGACATTGCTCCGAATTTCTGTGGCTTCCCCTCTCTCGGCTCTGCTCACTGCTGGCCTCCTCCACCCCCTCCTCAGGTCCAGCCGGGCCCGCACAGAGCACTCTCTAGAGTACCCTGCTCAGGGCAGGAGCGTAGGCCTGGGAGGCAGGAAACCAGAGGTCCTGGCCAAGCCTGGACCGTAGCCTGGGTGCTGAAGGGTGGGCTGGCCCCTCCCTGGGTCTGCACTCTCCGCCAGAGCCCCTCCAGGGGTTGGGGGTGGTGCTGACACGAGGCACCCTGTGTCCCAGGGCAGCATGAGTAAGACCCCTGACCCCACCCATGCTCTGTCCCTGGGCTCAGCTCCTGGGCCTCACACAGAAGCGCAGAATCGGCAGGGCCTATCTAGAAGCCCCCGAGTGTGTGGAGTGTCCTGGTGCGGGGAGCACAGCATGATGCGTGTCCCCCTGGGCCTGGAACAGGTCTGGCAAGGACAGGGGACTTGTCACACCCACAGCCTCTTCCCATCCCTGGGTCCGCCTGCAGAGGCTACAGTCGGGGCGGCTGAGCCCTGAGTCCAGGGCAGATGTGCAGCGCATGGTTCCCCCTGGCTCCAGAGCCTGCCCACCTGGGGCCCCTCCCTGCCCCCCACCCCTGGATTTAGGGTGTCCGTGCTTCTGTGGAGCACTCTGCACAGAGCACTCATGCGACAGTGAGCACCTGCTGCCCGAGTGGTTGGACAACCTGGCCCAAGTGGGCCTTCTAAGGGCCACCACCCAGAGACCCACCTTCCCCTGGCATCCCATAAGATAGGGAAATGAGGACCGAGGGGTGGGTGTGCCCACAGCCATGCAGGAGTCGGGAGCCCAGGCCACTGTCACACCATCGCTGAAGAGGACAGCAGGTGGGGCAGCCCATCAACCAGAGGCCACTGGACCTGGGTGGGGACAGTGCAGACGTGTGGGCTGACCAGTGACCAGCATCCCCGGAGTCCAGGGAGGGGGCAAGGGGCAACACCAGGGCCAGGAGAGTCCGAGGGTCACCTCCCTGGGCTCCAGGACCAGCCCTCGTGAACCACCCTGCAGCCTCATGGCATTGGGAGAGGTGACCCCCAGATGGGCAAACCCAGGTTATCTGCTTCTCCTTCAAGCACTTGGGGACACAGGGCTGGGGGTACATCAGTGCTGCCAGACCAGAGCCTGATCCACAGCCCTGACCCCTGCCCCCCGTGGGCCATATGGCCCATGCTCCTCCCCCAGGCGGAGAGGCTGCGGGCCCAGCTGGACGAGGCCCGGGAAGGGCTGGCTGTGCTGCGCCGGGAGCTGCAGGGCAGCGAGGAGAGCCGTGAGGGGCTTCGCAGGGAGGCCCTGGAGGCCCAGCGGGCCCGGGGTGATGAGGCCCGTGAGAAGGACGTGCTGCGGCGCTCCAACACTGAGCTGCGGGCTGCGATCCGCAGGGCTGAGCAGGAGAAGGCCAGGTACCAGGGCCCCTTGGCGCACCTGTCAGGGAGCCGGCCCAGCCCCCAAGCTCATCAGGGGGACAAAGGATGTGGGATGTGGGGCGTTCTGACACGGGCCAGACGGTGCGGGGTGGACTCACTAAGCGGACCCGGGGTGCCAGTTGTCCGTCTGAAGGCTGTACATGCCGACACACGGTGGGGGGAGGGGGGAAGGCCGAGAGGCCAGACAGGTCCCACGTGGCCAGCAGGAGACGGCCAAGGGCTGGGGAGCAGACGGAGCCCAAGGGGCCTGGTCCGGGGCCCTGACGACAGCACGGCCAGAACTCAGCCCTCAGCGGCGCCGGGCTGCTGCTGGACGTTGGGTCTCTGGGAGTGTGGCCGGAGAGAGGAGCATGGCAGGGGGAGGGTTCAGAGACATGGAAAGGGGCAGAGCCCGCTGGGCGCGCAGACCTCGGATACCGGGAAGGTGAGAGGGAAGCAGCCCCGGGGGGCTGGGCTTTGGGACACTGGAGAACCGAGCCACAGGGGAGGCATCTGGCCAGAGTGAGGTGGGTGGCAGGAAGTCTCCATGGGAGAGGCTAGAGCCCCAGCTGTGACATGCTGCTCAGTTTTCAGAGATCCAAGGAAGAAGGGGAGCAGAAGGTGCTGGTCCTGGAGGAGGCGCGAGCTGTGGCCCAGAAGGAGGCCTGTGAGCTGCGGGCCAGTCTGAGGGAGGTGGAGCAGGCTCAGGCAGATGCCCACCGGGAGCTCCAGGGGCTGGGCAGACAGGTGAGGGCAGCCGTCCTGGAGCCCCGCCCCCACAGGGGTATCCCCATTCCACACACCCAGGCCCCAGCTCTCTCCCCTGCCCCGGGCACCCACCGGCTGGAGCCGAGCTCTGGGACATGGCCTTGCAGCCTGTGTCTTTGGAAGCCACCAGCCGGAGGGCCCTGCTTAGACCCATGGGGCTCCCGGTTCGATGTGCCCCAGGGGGTACAGATGACCAGCCTCAAACTTACTGGCTAAGAACAACCACTTTGACCCTCGTGGACTCAAGATCAGGAATTCAGCCAGGGCGCAGAGGGGACGTGCCAAGAAGACTCCACGGTGGGGGACTTGTGGGCAGGGCTGGGTGGGCCCACAGCAGCCGGGCTCTCGTGGCCCAGGGCTGGCCTGGCCGTCAGCTGGGGCGCCCCCAGGGCCCTGGCCGCCGCGCCTCCCCGCATGGCCACCTTGGGCTTGAGAACTCATCTATCGGCGTCGGCTTCCACAGTCAAGAGCCACTTAGCTGAGTTCACTGGGGCCGAGACAGCTCAGAGGAGGGGCCTAGACACCCCTGGAGGCCAGAGGCCTTTCCAAGCTGTCGACTGTCCTCAGACTTGGAGCGGTTCATGAGATGCCCTGGGCTCCCTCTGGACCAGGCATGTCCTGCCCCTCCCTCCTTCTACCCCCCTACCCCCAGCCCTCCTGTGAGGAAGTTTCTGGTACCTTCCTTTCCACATGAGGCCACGGAGGCACAGAGAGGTGTGTGGGACCAGGGTCCCTGTGAGTGAGGGCTGGTGAGGAGCCCAGAGCAGCCCCCCTGATGCCACTCCCAACCCACTCCTTCCCACATGGTGTCCTGGCTTGGAGGGCATCCCCAACCCCCACACCCTGAGTGTGGGCGCTGCCCCGAAGGAAGGCTTCCCCCCCAGGACATGTGAGCAGAGGCAGGGATCCAGGAGGGTGCCGGCAACCCCATCAGCACCGGCCCACACTCACAGGTGAACATGCTGGAGGCTGAGAACCGGAGAAAGAGCCAAGAGGTGAGCCAGCTGCAGGTCCGGGGCGCTCAGGACGCCCAGCAGCAGAGCCAGCGGGAGGGGCTGCAGGAGCAGAGGTTGGCCGCGGAGGTGGCCCGCGAGGGCACCCTGAGGGAGGTAGGAGGGCTGAGCGGCCTGCAGAGAAGGCACCAGCACTGTCACAGGGGCTGGGATCCAGGGCCACCTGGCCCAGCTCTCGCCCATGTGTGCTCCGTGGGTCCACCGGCTCGTCTTCTCTCCCACTTCCCAGCGGGGCTGGGTGCAGCCAGAGTGGAGGGACAGGGCCTCCAACTGAGCTAACGCCGTGAAAGTGGTGACCCCTGTGTCTCCTAGGGTTCTCATGTTTTAGAAAGGGACAGCCTCACCCAGGTGACGTGAGTTCTGAGTCGAGGGACAGTCAGCGGCCCCTGAAATGCCCAATTCTCAAAGAGCCTCAGGATTCAGAGCACACACCTACACCCACACCTGCATGTGTGTGTCCCCACGGCCCTGACCATGTGCTGGGCAGCCCTCGATTGACCCACTGTGCCAGCCCTTAGGAGCCCGTGGTGTTGTGTCAGGCACCCTGAGGCTCCCCAGCCCTGGGCTCCGGAGGAGGCTGACCCAGCCCATGCCACCAGAGGCCACAAGCATGGGGCTGGCTGAAGGTGGAGCTGTGGCAGGCCACAGGCAGGGACAGCCAAGGGTCACAGCTCCGTCGGGCCTGGGGTTTTCACGTGTCTGCCAGGATGTGCTCCAGAGCGCTGGTGTGTCCTTCCCCACCTGAGCTCAGGGGTCCCCACTGCCAAATACGGACTGGGAGGCGGGCCTGAGGTCCCCCTAGCTGTGACATGCCAAGGAGGGAGCCTGAGGGGCTCCCTGAGGAGTGGACAGAGGCCCGGGGTCAGGGCTCCAGGGGACAGGTGGCTTCTGGGAGGACTTCACATCCCTCCCGCAGGTCCTGAGCCTGCAGCAGAAACTGGCGGAGGTGGAGGCCGCAGCAGAGGCCCAGAAGCAGCGGCTGGAGGAGCGTCTCTGCCAGAGCCAGGGGGCCGAGCAGACCGTCTGGGCTGAGCTTCACACCACCCCCAGGAGGCTGCAGCGGGCCAGGGGGGCGGCTGAGGGCCTGCAGGCTCGCCTGGACGAGGCCTGCCGCCGGGTCCACAGCCTAGAGCAGACGCTAGCTCAGGCTGAGGGTGCCAGGCGGCAATCGGAGGGCCAGCTGAGCCAGCTGTGGTCCACGCTGTGCCATGGCCTGGGGCTCCGGGGACAGAGCCCCTCAGGTTTCCCTGAGCGGCCCGGCCTCCCCAGGAAAGGTCAGTGTCCTCAATGGCTTCAGGTCGCTCCTGCCCCAGCTCTGCACCCACCTAGGACACACACCCCTTCCCCCGGGCCTCAGACCCACACGGTGAGGGGCCCGGACTCCCATGCCCCACCCCAAGACCCTGTGGGTGGGGGCTGTCACCACGTTCCCACGCCGTCCCCTCAGCTGGCACCGACCGTCCTGCAGGCTCAGATGGCCTCCAGGCTCGCTCCCCGCGGCAGAGGGCCAGCCCCCCCGCCCGGTCCCGCTCCCCACTGCGATGGCCCTCACCTGCACCTGGGGACCACAGCCCGGAGGTGGACGTGGCCGCCGTGAGGGACGCCCTGCGGGCCTTGGTGCAGCAGCTGCGGGATGCCCGGAGGGAACGGGTAAGGGAATGGAGAGGACATGCCCTGGGGGCTCCTGAAACGGGGAGAAGCCGCTCATCACTCTGCTGTCCATCTGTCTGTCTATCCCAGGTCTGCTGAGACCCTGGTGGGGCCCTGTGGGTCACTGGGCTCCTCAGTGTTCACACTGTCCTTTGTTTGGCATGATAAATAGCAGTAAATACCACGGTCTCTCAAAGCTTGACTGCCCCAAAGGGCTCAGGGTCCTCTCTTCCTCCGAATGGGCGGCAGAGCCCCTGGCGCTGGGCGCCGCTATGACACACACTGGGGTCCAGGTCAGCGCACCCAAGCCCCCCACGCCTCCCGCCCGGCACCTCGGCCCTGCATTGCCCCCCAGGCTGCCCCATGACCTGGGTCCTTCTGCCCAGGACGACTGGCACTTCCAGGCGGTAAGCCTGAGCAGCCGGCTGAGTGAGGCAGAGAGCGAGCGTGCCCAAGCCCAGAGCCGCGTGGGGCAGCTACAGAAGGCGCAGGCAGACGCGGAGGAAGGTGACGTCCCTTCCCTCACCCTGCCCTCAAGGATCGCTGTGAGGGGCCCCCGCCACCTCTCCAGGGGTTCCCCGGGTGCCTCGCCCCTGGCTGCCAGGCGTGTGCGGTCCTGGGAAGTGCTCAGGCCTGGGCCACGAGCAGCGCCAGACCTGTCTGCCTCCCTGGGAGGTAACTGTCATGTGGCAGCTGGCTGGCTGCTTTCTCGGCAGTGGCTTCCCCGTCACAGGGGACTAAAGTCCAGAGACCCTGAAGGGACCCAGACCCTCCTGCCGCACCGGCCTCTTACGGTTCCTACCTCAGGGCCTTTGCACTGACTGTGCAGGCCCCCTGGAGCTCTCTCCCGCCCACAGTCATGAGACCCATCTCCCCAACAGGTCTCTGTCCCCTGTCCCCTCAGAGAGCGCCCCTGCCCTGCTGGTCACCCCTCCTCCCCCCATTAGCGGGTCTGCCGGGAGTTGGGCCCAGGGCCTAGCACAGTCTCAAAGGAGGAATGTCTGTGGAAGGGAAGAAGGTGGGAGAGAAGGAGAAGCAGGCAGAGGGACCCAAACCCGCCCCCAGGGATCCTTGAGCTTCAAACAGGAGGAGCAGGGAATTGTCAGAGGGGGGCCTCTCCAGCCCCCACCATCCAGGTGCCAGACACTTAAACTCAACAAGCCTCAGTTTCCTGTCCTGTTAAATGGGTGGGCGCAATCGCCCACGTGGCAGCCCCACAGAGCTTGGGAGCCAGGCAAGCCTCTGCTCGCCCCACAGCTTGGCGCCAGGCGGAGGCTGAGATGAGCAGCACCCAGGCGGCGCGGGCCCTGCAGGAGGAGGCGCTCCGGAGGCTGGAGCTGGAGTACCTGGCGAGCACGCGGGCAGCCGGCCGGGAGAAGCGGAGGCTGCAGGTGGGGCCATGTGGCCGTGGGGACCTGGGGCCGGGGAGGTGGGAGGGAAATTAGGAAGGGGGGCGGGTTTCCAGGTCCCTATGGGCATAGGCACAGCAGGTGGCTTCAAGGGACACGTGTTCCCACAGAGCTCATCAGGGGCCCCTGGTAAGAGCTGTTCGGAGGTGGTCCCTGCCCTTATTTTGCAGACTGGGGAAACGATCCTGGATAGGGAGCCACTTGGCCCCCGTGGCAGAGCCGGCGAGGGCCAGAGGTAGGGCAGACCCCCGGCCTCCCCGGCCTGTCCGTCTCTCTGTGGCCATGCCGGCAGGCCTAGGGCGACACCGGCCCAGCCTCAGAGCCCTCTGTGGGGTCACATTAATGCACATTTACGTGGCTACAGGACCGGCTTACTGTGTCCCACTCAGACACAGAAGGAGGTTACACAGGATTAATTTGGGTAAATGTCCCCATATATGGGCTTTGCGCTGTGAAGGTGGCCTCGGGTCCCCTGCTTTCAAGTGAGGAAGCTGGGCTAGGAGTGGGGGAGGCCTGGCTGGACAGGGGAGCCCTGCACCCCACCCGAGGCCACAAGTCAAAGCAGCCTCAGCAGGACTGGGCTGGGGAGCAGCTGGGTCTGGGAAGTTGAAGCTGCCAGGCTACCATTTCCAGAAAGCTCTTTGAGGCCCTTGGAGGCATGGGGACCAGCACACCAGCTGAGGGAACACAGGCCCCCCCAGAGGGGTCTCAGGGAATCAGGGTCCCCGGCCCCACCCTGGATAGATGCTGCTGATGGGAGCGGCAGAGCAGAGGGACTGAATGGGACCTGGAGGGCGGGACAGGCATCTCAGCCCCACCGACACAGAGGTCGCACTGCCAATGTCCTGCAAGGAGAGGGGGCCCTGCACGTCAGCAGGTCCTCACCTGTGCAGGGGACACCGGTGAATGAGGCTCGCAGCCCATCTCTCTGGGAGGGGTCTGTTTCTACTTCGATGTCTTTTGTTGTTTGCACTGTGACCTCATCCTCAGATGGGTTCAAGAAAGGTAGGGGTGTTGTGGGCTGTTCGAACCGTTCCCTCCAGAGCGGAAGCCAGAAGGCCCGTTTATCTCTGAAGTTCAAAAATGTGCCAAAACATTGACTTGCTTCCTCCGTTATTTTATCCTGTGCCTGGCTCCTCGCCCGTGTCCCGGAGAACTTAGGGTCTTCGTCCAGGTTAGCTGATCTGACTGCTGTGTCGAATCTAACCCCACCCTGGGTCTGTCCTTGTGGTTTTCATCTCGACTGTTCCTACTCTGGCTCCCCCCCTTGGCATCCCCTTCTTGAGACGGTTGGTCCACATCTTCGGACACCTGTTCCCATTTCTTGCAATAAGTCCGTTTTCTTTTCATTCAAGACCCTAAGATCTGACCCCTCAGATTGACTTTGTCTCTTCAACCACAGTTGATTGCTACCGTCGAGATGTTTTCCCTCTGCCTGGCTTCAAAGAAGGGGGTCTGGGGGCGCCTGGGTGGCTCAGTCATTACGCGTCTGCCTTCGGCTCAGGTCATGCTCCCAGGGTCCTGGGATCGAGCCCCGCACCGGGCTCCCTGCTCCGCGGGAAGCCTGCCTCTCCCTCTCCCGCTCCCCCTGCTTGTGTTCCCTCTCTCGCTGTGTCTCTCTCTGTCAAATAAATAAAAATCTTTAAAAAAAAAAAAAAAAGAAGGGGGTCTGGTTCAAAGTCAGGAGTGGGGAGGACCCACCTGCGACTTCACGTGTCCCTGTCCAGATAGTTCAGGCTGACACTGAAAGACAGACAGAAAGGGGAGCCCCCAGGGGCTGTGGGGAGCTTGCGGGACCAAGGAGGACGCAGCACAGAGCGGTCCCAGAAGTTTCCTGTTCCAGGGACCGGGAGGGTGAAGGCCCTGTTCTCAGGGGCATGGCTGGCTGTGGTGGGGGGCGTCCCGAGCTCCTCTTCTCCAGCACTTGCCTGCCAGGGGACTGGGGGCCTTGGAGGCCTCCCCTCCAGCCCGGGCTCTGCGTCAGCGTCCCGAGGGTTCTGGCAGGTTTCCATGCGAGGCTTCCTCACATGAGTGCAGAGGGCTCGGACGTTGTTCAGATCTTCTCTATCCATGTTCATTTTTCTCCTTAAGAATTGACTCAATTTTTCAGTGAAGTGTGGGTGCCAAAATCTATCAGCATCATGTCAAGTTGTTCCTAGAATTCTGGTAATTCTCCTATTTTTAGGCCACTTGGTTCCGTCTGCCTCCATCTTGTGGGAACCTCCAAAGTCTCTGGTCTCCAGCCCTGAGGAAGGTTTTTCCCAATTTTTGTAACCTGTTGGCCATTGAGGTGGGCACCTGGGAGGGGGATTCAGACCCACCGGAGGCCCAGAGGCCCCAGGCCTTTCCGAAGAAGAGCAGATCCAAGCAGCAGTGTGTGCAGGGGGCGAGGGGCTCAGGCCCCGCGGCCCTCAGCAGGTCAGCAGGCCAGGCCGCCAGGGTGTGCTAGAGCGAGGTCTGCGCCTGACAGGACTGCTTTCACTTTCACGGACCGGGTTCCCCCCCCCACCCCCGTTTCACATGAGCCAATGTGTTTGTCAAGAGAAAGTTAATTAAAAACATATTTTTCTAATTAAATGGTAGGCTGTGCTATGCAAACAGTAAGATTCTTGTTTGAGAGCAAATCCCTCCCCGTTTCCAGGGCTACCCTGGGAATTCAGTAGATCAACAATGCAGAACGGGCCCAGAGCGTCAGGACACGCGCCCCACACTGCACGCGGGGGGTCCTGCGGGCAGCTGGTGGCCTCCGGGCAAGTGGGGGGCGCAGGCCCACACACACCCCCGGGAGAGGCAGCCGTGGGTGGGGGGTCCTCCCGTCAGAGGGGCGAGAGGGGTCCTCGTGGCACCAACCAAACCGGCCAGAGCCACCCCGCGGCTCTGCACCCACCCCTCCTCTTCTCCGGAACCCTCCTCCCAGGGCCCCAGCTGAGCGTCAGCCCGGTTCCAGAAGCTGCTGGGCTGGCAGACTGGACAAGGCAGGCCACACAGGTGGGCAGGGTCCACCCGGCCGGACACGACGCCCCGCGCCCTGCAGGGCACCAAATTCCTCAGAGTTTGGGTGTTCTGATTATTTTCTCTTCATACAGTGGACTGGTGGGCTTCCCCTCCTTTTCTGTCCCCTGCGGGACACTGCCCAGCCCAGCTCAGCCGCCCTGGAAGATTGCGCGGGACTGGCCCGCACCTCCATCCTCTTGGCGATAGTCGCTCCCTGCCCCCCCAACCTTTGCCCCATCGGCTGGCCTTCCGCGCTCCTAATTTTAAAGGCATCGCCGAGGCCCCGCACGTGCTGTTTGTTTCACATTTTATTTACGTCGGAGCTCTACCTGGAGCTGGAACTTACACCCGAGGTTCCATCCTATCTATCTGTGGCCGCGTCTGTTTCGTGGGGTCAGAGACTTCTGTTCGTTTCTCTTAATTCAACCCGCCAACAGTTCATCTGTTTTATTGGTCTTTTCAAAGAATCATTTTATCTCTTTTCTCATTTTTTTGTACCTGCAGTGATTCATTTTGGCTTGTATTAATATTGTTGTGATTTTCCTCATTTCTTAAACTTAGTAAGTGACGGATTTACGTGCTTTCTCTCAATAGAGCATGTCATGTTGTCCCATTCGCCCCACTTGTGGGTTGGTGTGCGTGCCATTGATTTCTGACAGGAATTCTTTTTCTTTTTACCAGTTTTCTAGGAGTTTCCGTTTTACCTTCTTAATGAAAGGGTTATTTAAAAGAACGATGACATGTTTGGGTCTCTTTCTGTTGCTACATCTAGTTTTCCTGGTGAGAGGGTGAGGCTCTGGGGCAGTTAGGATCTTTCGATCAGCTTCTGGATGGATCCGTGTGTATGTTCCTCGTTTGTAGGTTGTTGGTTGATTGTTCACTTGTTTGGTTTGGTTTTGTCTATTTTTTTACGATATGTTTGGAGGGAAGCAGGGCACGCTGATCACAAAGTTTATGGAGAAGAGTATATGTTTGAGATCTTTAATGGAAATTTTGAAAAACAATAGTAAAGCTGATGATAAGGCTGGTATGGTCAAAGCAGGAGGGGCTGGCCCAAGGATGGACAAACCGGCAGGCACACAGGGCAGAGTCCAGAGGTGTTCGGACCCAGACCCTGGGCTCCCCCGTCCAGGGGACCGAGTCCCCCTTACATCTGAGCGCTGCCTGGCGCTGGGCTCTCCTGGGACTGGCCCAAGGGCTCCCAGAGGGCAGGACCCTGCATGGGGCTACAGTTCCCACTTTCCTGAGGCTACCTGGACCCTCAGACTGAACCAGGGTTTTCGAGGCTTGCTGGCCTAGCCCACATCTCGTGCAGCACCAGGACTCAGAACCACAGAACCACAAAGACACGGGAAAGGAGAACTCAGTGGCGCAGCAGGCAATGTTCACAAAGGGTGCACCATTCAATTATTACGGTTAGTTTTAATTCCATAAAAGTTGAGTCATTACAAGAGGAGCATAATGCTTCACATAAGTGGTTTGGACCTCTTTAAAATACCATGAAATATTTAAGCCATATTTGAAGGAAACCTCTGCTTTTCTCCTGGAAATGTGCACAAACAGAAAATGGTAGTTTCCAAACTTGCAGGGAAGGCTGAAACCTTGCCATTTTAGGCACAAGCACTGGCCTCCCCACTGTCCATTTCTGAAGTACTAAAGCATCAGACAAAAGGAAGCACGTCCAGGCTCAGCCCACTGGCCCCCTCCGCCAGGGGGTCACTCTCCTGCCTCCTCTGAATCCGCCTCCTCCACACACAGGGCTACGGTCACGCCAGCCCTGGGGACAACTGAGGAGGGATGGGATGGGAAGGCCCCCCAGACACACGGCTATGTTCGCCAGCCAGACAGGCACCTGTGACTTGAGGGCTGGTACCTGCAAGGCTCATCAGGGGGTCCCTGTGCCTTCTGGCCTTCCTCTCTGGCTCCGTGCCTGGTCTCCCTCTTCCTAAACAAGCACCTCTTGCAGCCCCTCCCCCTCCCCTCTCTGCTGGCCCTGTCTCCCCTCTCCCAGCCAGACTTCTGGGAAGAGCCGCCCTTCCCTCCACCCTCACACACACGCGCACACACGCACGCGCGCACACACGCACGCGCGCACGTGCAAAGGTCATCAGCAACATTTGGTCCCATCCAAAGGGTCTCCTTTGGGCCTGTGTCTGCCCGACCTCTTGGGGCATTCCACAGAGGGGATTAACCTCTCCGTCCTGATTTCTGCCAGCCCTCTGGTCCTCCCTAGGCCGCCATTCCCTCCTCCCCCCTCTGCTCTAACATCCACTTGACCCGGGACCTGTTCTCTCCCCTTCTGGCCTCTCACCAGGTCAGCCTCCCCCCTCCCCTGGCCCTCAGTGCCCTGGGCCTCCAGAGCCACCTGGTTCTGTGACACTGTCCCCCACATCCAGTGACTCCTAGGCAGAACCCCTCAAGACTGAACTCTGAACCTCCACCCCCAAAGGCTCCCCCCTGCCCACCTTCCCAGATTGGTAAGTGGGTCCTGGACCACCCCAGCAGTAGAGGCCTGGGAGTCCTTGGCACACCGCCTGCTCCTCAGCCCCCACACGGCCCCTCCAGGCTGTCTCTAGAGTCCAAGTCATGTTCTTCCACTTCTTGCCCCCTTGAGCCCAAGTGACCCCCGGCTCCCGTGTAGAAAACGACAGGACTCCCCCTAGCGCCACACCTCTGTCTTCCCACTTAGCCATCGAAGCACCAGCAGGTGTGACCCCTGAGTTTCCAGAGTCCAAGGTACAAGAGGCACTGGCCACTTCCCCCACGGAACACTTGGAAAGCTTCAATACCCGGAAACTGGCCTGGTCTCACAAAGCCATGTGGCATCACAGGCGAGTTCCCCAGGTGACTCCTGTAGGCTTGTTTGTGCTTGTCTGCCCATAGGACTTCTCCCGGCCCACCGTGGGCCCGCTCCAGGGCCCAGGACACACAACAGGCGCTGTCCTCCTGGGGAAAGCTCAGAGCAGGGGTGACAGCTGCAGCAGAGCAGGGAGGTTGGCCAAAAGAAGGCCAAGCATCACTGCGGGGAGGCCAGCACAGTGGGCCCGGGCTGAGAGGGCACTGGGCAGTGGCTGCAGGCAAGGAGCAGCAAGGGGCTGTCATTCGAGAGTGAGCAGGGCAGTGGGTTTGAAGGGGTAGCCATGTTCCCTAGATAGTTTTCATCCTGAGGGCCTTGGGGAGGTGGTGATACCCCACCTTCGCTCTCCTTGGGGAGGCACCGCGGGTCATAGCAAATCGCCCCGGCTTTGCCCCAGTATCTGAGCCACAGTCCTGCAGGGAGCTCTGTGGCCTGACACACTGCCTACCTCTGGAGCCCCCGATTCTGCCGTCCATGTTGGAAATGGCCCAGGGTCAGGGCCCTACTGACTGGACCAGGGGAACAGGTGGGGTACACATAGTGTGCCCTCCCCACATATAGACTAACATGTGTGCTCAGGCCACCCTGTGCAGCCTGTCCAGAGACAGAAAGGTGAGGGTGTCACAGGTGCCCAAGCAAATGATGATGGTTTCGGTGGGCTGAGGTAGAAGGGCCAAGCATGGGGCAGGGGTGTGTGAGTGGGTGTGGAGGGAGGAGAAAGGGCCGTGAGCCTTCCCAGCTGCCTGGGCTGTTGGGGTCTGTGGGGCAGGGGACAGTGTCCTGGGCTGGACGCTCCTGGGCTGTGACACAGCAGGGTCAGAAGGGCTGAGGCTGGGGAGGCACGTGGTGGTAGATCTCAGAGGCAGAAGGCGGGGGGAGGGGGGCACAGGGGCTCAGCTCAACAGGCTCCATGGGGTCAGGAGGACTGTCATGTTCGTTCCAAGGGCTGGAAGCAGGGGAGCGATGCCAGGTGTGTCCTCTGAGGCCTCTCTGACCACAGCAGAGGACCTGCCAAGTGGAGCCTTGCAGCAAGTTCTGCACCCCAGCCCCCTCCCCACCATGGTTCCACCCGAAACTGCCTGATGGGTGCACGTTGTACTTGGCCTGTTCTTGCCTCTTCCCAGCGACCTGCAGCAGGGCCCAAGCCGACGCCCTGGGCTTCTCCTTCCCAGGGAGCCGTGTTTCCAGGAGACCCTCTCCTTCCTCTCCCTAGGAGCAACTGGACGCGCTGCACAGGGCCCTGGATGAGAGCAGAAGGCACGGCCAGAGCCTGGCCCAGAGAGCGAAGCTGCTGGAGGAGCACGTTGCCCGCCTGCAGCGCAGATGCCAGGAGCCCTTGCCGCAGGTGAGGGGCCCCAGAGGGCGGGGCATTCCCTTTAGGGAATCATCGGTCCCTTGGCGGCCTGAAGGGAGGCTCTGGGAGATGCCCGAGGCAGGGGTTCAGACCTGGAGCCACCCAGACACACGGGGAAACTGAGGCGGGAGCGAGTCAGAGGCCCGAGGCCTCTCCGCAGTAAGCGCCCCTACGACAGAGGGTCGGCTGTGGACGCGCAGCTCAGGGGCAATCAGCGGAGCCTGGAGGCCCGGCCCAAGCGCTCTGCACCCGCAGCGGTGGCGGGGCGCAGAGCGCAGGGAGGCGCGCCCCGCGGGAGCGGCCTGCAGGGGGAGCTCGCGGGGCTGCGCGCGCGGGGCGCGGGGCTGGTGGGCGGGCCCGCCCGCGGCTCCAGGGGGCGGGGAAAGGGGCGGGGAAGGGGGCGGGGAAAGGGAGCGTCCGAGCGGGTCCAGGCTGGGCCGGCAGCGGGAGGCGAGGCACAGGCACCTGGTGATTGGGAAAGCGCTTGCTCTGCAGCTGCGCACCCCTCTCCAAGCCCAGGGCCGCCCTGGCGCTGGAGGGTGACCCTCCGCACCCCCCTCCCTCGTGGTCATACCCCACCTTCGCTCTCTTTGGGGAGGCACCGCAGGTCATAGCAAATCGCCCCGGCTTTGCCCCAGTATCTGAGCCACAGTCCTGCAGGGAGCTCTGTGGCCTGACACACTGCCTACCTGTGGAGCCCCCGATTCTGCTGTCCATGTTGGAAATGGCCCCGGGTCAGGGCCCTACTGACTGGACCAGGGGAACAGGTGGGGTACACATAGGCCTACACATTGGGAGACCAGGAAGGCACCCGTGGTAAAGGCGAGGCAGGACAGCGAGCCGGCCCCCAGACCTGCAGAAGGAAAGGGAACGGCAGCGAGGCCGAGGGGCCGGGCCCATCCCAGGGGCCCACTGGCCAGGGATTCTGACAGCCACACTGTCCCCATGTATGAAACAGGTCCAAGTGAAGCTATTCGGGTTGAAATTGGGGGTGAGGGTCGCCAGAGCATCTTCCTGGGGCCCAGAGAAAGGAAATGGTGTCCCTGGAACCAGGCAGAACGTCACCCAGGCCCCACCCCCACTTAGGGCTCTGTGGGCCCAGCCTGCAGGTGCCCGCCTTGCAGCGGGGCCTCCCCCTCACGTCGCCCAAGAGGCAGCTCCCTTGTCCTGGAGGGGCTGCCTCAGCCCCACAGGAACAGGAACAGGGACCAGGGTGTGTGGCAGGCCCACCCGCCACCTGCCTGAGGGTGCCAGCCACGTTGTGGGCCCTGGGGTTCTGACGCCCTCACAGCCCCCTCCAGGGGCAGGCAGGGTGGGGACTAGAGCCGGGAATATGGAGGCAATAGGGGAGGTTGGGGATGGCCTTTGCTGGGCCGACAACCTGGTGTCCGAGGCATCGGACCCTTCCCGCTCAGTGACCCCGTCCACAAAGTGAGAAAGAAGTCCTGGCGTTGGGGCTTGCTGAGGGCCTCAGCCATGGTCCCCAGAGCAGGGCGGTCTTCCCAAGGCTTCGCTGAGATGAGGATATGGATGTGTCCTGCCACCCTGGCAGCCTGGCTGGCCGTGACCAAGAACCTCAGTGAGCATGCCTGGACCCCATCTGGGCAGAGACCCTCATCGTCTGTCCCCTTGAGCAGGGGCCGGAAGCTGTGTGCGGGGAGCAGGCAAGGGAGCGGCACAGGGGTCTGCGGATGGCGCAGCCCCTCCTACCGCAGCGCCGGCCCCGGCAAGGTGTGAGAGAGGTGTGCCAACGTGGGCTCACCTGTGTAAAGGGAACCAGACCCAGAAGGGAGGGCATTCCTTGCTCATGGCTGCCCCGGGCAGCAGCGTCCAGCCAGGGCCTGTCAGAGGCCGCCTCAGATCCGGGAGATCCCCGAGCTGGCCACTGCATCCCCTGCTCACCGAGACCTGCAAAGACCGGCTTTATGCGGGGCACACGCGTCTGGGCGCTGTGGCCCAAGGGCAGAGGGGCCAGGGGACCAGACATCCCAGGCGTGGCCTCACCACGCCGAGTCGTAGCCTATGGAATGAATGACAAGGAGGTGGGTGCCCAGAGCTCACAGACTTTGGAGGACAGAGGTGCCAGTGCGGCACATGGACACCAGTGAGGAGTGGAAGACAGAGGCCACTGGCCACAGCAGGAGCAGGAAAGAGCAAGGAGCAGCCAGGTCCCGGGAGAGTGACGGCTGCCTTCAGCCTCCAGCCTCTCTCCGACAAGGACCGGCCAGCACAGCCCGCAGGAGAGCAGCGAGGCCCCACCAGGCGAGGGCACTGCTGGGCCTGGAACCGCCAGAGGAGTGTCCCCAAGCACGCATGGACATGTGTCCTGGGGCAGGCCCCAGCCACCAGACACACACTGTCCAGCTGACATGGACTCGGGGACAAGCGGCTTTTCCAGAGGGGTGTGGCCAGGTCTGGGGTGGCAGTGGGGGCAGAGGCCCTGGGAACAGGGTCGGGGGTGGGATGCAGGCACAGAGGCCAGCAGGTCGGGAAGCCACTGAAAGCCACTGGCCAGCCAGTCCCTGCAGAGCCACCTGCCCTCCCAGGAAGGAGGGTCGGCCAGCCCCTCTGGTCCCGGGAACACGGCTCCTCCATGGCCTTTGCTGGGAGCAGTGGCCCAGCCCCAGAGGCACGGCCCAGGGCAGCAGAGCCAGCTGGGGGCCCCCCCGCAGCACAGGTCGGGGAGGGGAGGACCAGCTAATGAGTTCCAGGAGGTCAGCTGTGAGGGGCCCCCAAACCCATAAACCCTTTATTGGTGTCTCAGGAGGGGAAACCCGGATGTGGCCGTTTATTTATTTTGGATTTCACTTTTCTCTTCTCTTTTTAACATGCACTTCCAGGAGTGTAGCTGGATTTTTAAAGACACAGGACTTCCTTTCTCAGTGGAAGTGAACTCTTTGTTTTTCTCACCCTGAAGAAGAAAGGAGCCCTTATTGTTGTAACGCTACCCTCCTATCACTGACTACATAACTTTCCCGGCAAGACAGGGCCACCATGGCTCCGGGCTCTGCGGGACCAGCCCCGGGAGGACACGGAACGGAGGGCTGGCCTGGAGGCACCCATGGGGTGGGCACAGCAGGGCAGAGGAGGGAGCCTGGTTCGGAGAAGGGCCTGGGTTCTGATCCTGCCCCAGCTGCTGACAGGCCCCTTACCGGCCCAGGGACTTCCGGAAGGAGACCATCCTTGTCAAGCACCCACAAGGCATGACCTGGGGCGTCAGTTCCTTCCTCCTTCCTTTGTCCCCCCACAAGGGACAAAAGGAGCCCCTACCAGGCTTCCCGTTGAAAGTGTTTGCTTCCTCGGTCACATGATATTTAACCCCCTGCCCCGCGACTGGCGTGGTGGGGAGGGTCACCAGGAAGGGGCTCTGCTTGGGCAACTTGCAGCTCCAAGGAAGACAGATGGTGGGCACACAGACTTGCTGGGATGGGGGTCAGTGAGTGGGCAGGGACTGGGAGCTGAGTGCGGGGGACCAAGGCTCCGTGAGGCAGGCGGATGCCAGAGCCAGGCCACCCTGTGCCCCTCCTTCAGCCGCCTCCCTGGCTGCAGGGCCTCCGCCTGCCCCAGCCTGCTCGCAGGGGACCCAGAGCCCTTTCCAGAGCCCTCCAAGTGCTTCCCAGAGTGGTGGCCGGCCTGACACCACACCCCTACCAGAAGCCCACCGCAAGTTCTGCCGTCTGGGCTCTTGCAGATGGAGCAGGGGATGCTGAGGAAGGACAGGGACCCGGCCCGGCCAGGGGCCAAGAAGGAATGACCGCAGCAGGACGAAGACAGGGCCCTGAGGTCGAGCCCACAGCTGCAGGTCAGCTGGGCCGGCGGAGCTTCCTGCGCCCCGGGCTGGGGGGTGGGCCAGGGGCAGGGGGTCTCAGAAGGGGGCTGCACACAGCCCCACGAGTGTGCCTACGCAGATGGGAAGGACGGGCTGGACCGTTCCTACACTGCTCGGCCCCAGACGACAGTGGGGTCTACCAGGGTCACACCTCAAGTCACAGGCAGAGGGGGAACCAGGACCCAGGGCTAATGGACCTCTCCTGGTCTCTCCGAGGCCCCATGGGGGTGGTAGCACGGTCGAGGGACCTCGTGAGCCAGGCACGGACCAGAAGAGGGAGACGTGTGGGAAGCACCGGGTCAGGCAGGCCTGTGGGCAAGTCCAGGGGCCACCCCTGTGTGGGGTGGGGACGTCTCCCCTTCCCCTGCTGGCAGACCCCTACCTCCGCACAAGGACTTGGCACGAGGAGCTGGGGCAAGAGTCAGGCTGTGAAGCCACCGGAACCCCCCGGTGCAGCCAAGCAGAAACTAGGACCACTCTCCACCTCCATCCGGTCACTCCCACCACTCACTGAGGGGCGGAGCGAGGATCCTGGGCCAGGTCACCACTCTGTCTGTGTCCTTAAGGGGAGTGGTGGGGACAGTTCCTGGGTCAGGGGTCACTGTGTCCAGTAGTGCCTGGCACATGGCTGTTGGAGCAGAGGTGGTCCCTGCACCTGTCCTTCAGAGTCAGGAGGGGAGAACAGTGGCCTTGGGCATGGACCTGCCCAGCCCTCCCCTCACACACCTGCTGGAGCTGACCCTTGGGCTCTGAGCCGTCAGACAACTGGGAGCCCTCGGGTCAAAACCCTCATTTTACAGCTGGGGAAACAGACTCAGAAAGGTAAAGTGACCACCCAGTGTCACCCCCAAGTTAGCGTCCCTAACCCACCGAGACCCATGTGCCAAACTTAGAAGCCAAAGAGCACGTGTTTCCTTATCATCCTGATACGGCTTTTGTGGCCTGAATGGAAGGCGGTCTGTCCACTGCAGGCACGCAATGGCCTCAGTCCCCAGGACCTGCTCGTGTGGGTGGCGTCCCTCTCTGGCAGCCGGTGAGCCCGTCTGCCTGCCCGATGTTTCTCTCCCACACATGCCCCTCTCCTCAGGAGCCACAGAGCTCCGCACAACCCCGTGCCTGGGGGCCCGGGCTGCGGGGTCTGCCCACCCGACCTGAGCTCCTGCCCCGTCCCCAGGTGGCCAGTCTGAAGAAGCAGCTGGACCAGGAGGTGCCTCGGCAGCAATAAGCCGGCCTCGGCCAGGCCTCCCGGGCCAAAAAGTGAGCCCTGCTGCCAAATGCCCCCGGGCGGCCTGCCCACCACAGCCCACCACAGCTGAGAGCCGCCAGGGCCAGCAGAGCCCCCGCCAGGAGAACAGAGACCCCGGGCTGTTCAGTCACAGCCGGGAGCCCACCACTCCTGCCCCAGGGACCCTGTGTCAGCAGGCGCCCTGCAACTCCACTGAGCACAGAGCTCCCCCCGGCCCATGGGACACTGCTCCAGGACCCTCCTCTGTGGCACCTCCCCCGCCCCCCGCTGCAGGGAGCACCCCCCCGCCAAGCCCGCACCCAGCCTGGCACTGCTTCTGCTCGGACGCACGGATCTGGGCAGACCCTGGTCGCCAGGCCCCATCCGGCCAGCTTCCGTGGCCACAGGCTGCATTCCATGCCCTCAGCTCTATAAACACGGGGAAACACGTGGAAAATATTTCCACCAACCGGAGCCAAAAACATAATGTCCTGCAAGGCCCGGCCACCACTTCCCTCCATCCAGAGGCCGCAGGACCTTCCGTATGCAGGAACTGCGGGCCCATCCCCGTGGCAGGTGGCTGGAAGTGACTCAGAAGCAAGTCCCCGTGACTCACTGGCCACAAGAAGCGCTGGTCTGTGAAAGTTAGAGCCCTGACAGAGCCTCCCACTTCTCCAGCCAATAAACTCTGGGAAAATCCCTGCGGGAACCCAGCCCCGGTTGCTGCAGAGGCCGAGGCAGCCATCTTGGGCCTCTGTGGGGTTCACCTGTTGGCGCTTTTACTCATTCCCCCATTAACACTGGGCAGAGTGACTCGCTTTCCTCTCCCAATGGCCTCTCTTGCTTTGTAAGCGGCACGTTTATTACTACCTCTGTCCCTCCAGAAGCTCCCTGGGGCACCTGTTGACAGATGAGGAGGAGACGGGGCCTCCACAAGGCCTTGCTTCTGAACCAAGGCCACAGGGCAGTCAGCAAGAGGTCAGGTGAAGCCCAGAAGCCCCATGTCCATGTGGTCAGTGAGGCTGCAGGCCCAGCGTCCTGTTGGCTGGAGGGCGGAGATGGGCTGAGGGCACCGAGCAAGGTGAGGCCCACTGCCTGGGGTGCTGGAGCCCTGCTGGGCATCCTCCTGCCCTCACACACACCACCCACCCCGCCCTCCTGGAGGTGAGGTCCTGGGGCGGGGGCCAGGCCGAGCGGGCAGGGGTGGGGCCGGACGGCTGCCCATATGCCCTCCCTGGAATCGGGAGGGGAAAGGCTCACAGCTTCTTCCTTGGCCACGCTGCGTGGAGGCCTCCAGCCTGGAAGAGGCCCAGCAGCCCCAGCATCCGTCTGGGGGTCATCAGCCTTGGACCAGTCCTAGCTCTGCACCCTGCAGCTGTGCAATCCTGGATAGGCTCTGTAGTCTCAGTTTCCTGTAAAATGGGGCAACTCCACCCCAGAGGGGCATGGTGAGTCCTCTAGGAGGTACTGCCCAGATTGGCACCATTATGAGCTCTCGGCACCTGGGGGCGGCACCATCACCCTGGAGCCCCTGTGGGTGGGGACCGCCAGGCATCGCCAGGCGTCTGGAGCTACAGCCTTCCCGGGCGTCAGAGAACTGGCCCCACGCCCACAGCGGGGTGGGGGTGAATGAAGGCAGGGACCAGGAGAGCCGTAGAGAAAGCGCCACTCCGGGAGCCCAAGGAAGGCTGTGGTTCCCACAGCATGGACCAGGCAGGAGAGGGTGAAGGAGCACCCTGAGGAGACAGGCCCTGGCCCCCCGCAGCGCCCTGGCCTTTGAGGGAGGCTGAGGCTTCCATTGGGCCACAGCTGGAGCAGGAAATGGGCCACAGGACCAAGGAGGCCAGCTGGAACCAGAGTCATTGATATTCAGGTTTCTAAAACATTGGTATTTTTCAAATAACTGCAAAAAAATTTTTAAGAAAAAAAACATATAAAAAGAAAACCACCACCACCCATAACCCATCAGTGCAGATCCTAAAATCTGGGCATTTCCTTCTTCCGGCACGTGGGTAGGCCATTTATGCTGTATACGCTACATCGGATACTCCTTCTAAAGACTCTTAGTTGACATTTTACCATTCGTTTTTTCCCACGTCATTAAAAATGCCACAGAAGCATGATTTCATCAGCTGCCGAACCTCCCAGCGAAGGGACTGGCCACCTAAGTGCCCTTTTGTGGCGGCCGTCCCTGGCAGCTGTGGAACAGTCAGGAAGTGGAGTCCGCCCTGTGGGCTGGGGGGTGGGGGGAGGGGCGGGGGAGACGATGAGGCTGCCTGTTGGCGATACAAGGTGTCTCTCGTCACCTGAAGGGAAGAGAGAGCCCAAACCTGAGCCCACCTGTAATCATTTTTGGCCTCCCCCTGCTGATTCTCCAGCTCAAAGTGTTTCTAATTCCTCTCTGTTTCTTTCTAAAATAAAGCAGCAGTTAGCATCCCGGGAAGTAAATGTTGAACCCCATTCTGGTCATTTCCCTAAGATCAAGAGCAGAAGTCCCGTCCGGCTGTGTGGGGGCTCCATGGAGGCGGCACGCCTTGCTGCACATTAGGGGAGAAGCCAAGTGGGCCCAGGACTCAAGGACTGTCCCTTCATGGGAGGGTGCTGTGCACCCTGAGCCACGTGTGTTCATCTCTGCCTCAGTGGGCCAGCTGTGTCAAGACTCCATCCAGGCTCACAGTGTAATAACCAGGTCCACGCAAGATGTACTCAACCTGCCCCTCCAGGCCCTATAACCTCCTAGCCTCGTTCCTGGAGCAGGTGGGAGGGCGGTTACCTGGGGCTGGGGCTGCTGGTTTCACATGCGTGGAAGAATCAGCTGCTCTGGGGGAGATTATGCTCAGTCAGCTGCCCCTGGAGAGAGCTCTGGGAGGTTTAGCCAGCCCGGCTTTGCCACTACAGCCCCACTCGGAGCCCTGTTCAGGGTCCCTACCCCAGCCCTGCAGGGACCAGCCAACTAGGCCAGGTGTGTTGTGGGGAGGGAGACTCCCCACCTTGCACTGAATGGAGCCCCAAGTCCTAGGGTATCCCGAGGTCAGCTCTGGGGCTCCCCCATCGAAAATGCAAACATACTCAGGCCCTAAACTAAAATGTCACAGGTCTGTTGGGGAGGCTCAGATTTCCTGGCCGCGGAACATGAGCCTGCTTGATAAAACGATTTTGGTTTTGATAAATGTGGACTTTCTGTGGCAGAGACAAAGGCGCCCTTGAGTCCAGAGGGGAACCTAAAACGGCACATTGCTGAAAAGTATTTCCTGATAATATTTTTAGCACCTGAAAAAAAAATTTTTTTCCCCTCTTTTTTTGCCCGTAGAGTTGTGTGTGTGTGGGGGGGGGGGGGTTGTTTTGTTTTGGGTTTTTTTTTTTTTTTGAAATGTAATGCCCAGCAGTGGTGGGGCCTCATGTTAACCCCCAGTCTCCCAGACCAGGTACAAACTGGCCCAGGGTGAAGGATGCAAAGAAGCAGCAAGGCAGGGGCCCCAAGTAAGCACGGCCTCGTTGGGGGCCACGGACCCAAAGGTCTGCCTGTGGTTGGCTCTAGCCCAGACCCACAAGCACCTGCTCTCTGGGGTGGGGCCTAGGCCTGAGCACCTCACAGAGCCGCCCAGGCGACACACTTGAGCGGCCTGGCTGGGACCTGTGTAGACCAACCACCCCCACCATGTCTGGAGAAACAGTCCCTTTCTGGGTGCATGTAGTGGGCACCACTGTGTGCCCATGGGTATGCTGGGCTCTGGGGCAGCCCTGCTCCCTACAAGCCCCCAAGTGGACCCAAATCTAGCCCAGAAATAGGCCTTGACTAGGTTCTCCTGACGCATGTGCTCAGGAGAAGGTGCCGAAGAGGTGCACGTGGGCCTGTGCTCATGTGTTGTGTCTGTGAGCAAGTGTGTGTGAGCACATGTGACTGAGTGTGAGTGTGTGGGTAAGTGTGTCCATGTGTGTGAGAGTGTGTGTGCACGTGTGTGTGTGTCAGCGGACATGAGCAAGTGGGAACGTGCCCTTCCTCCCCAGGTTCTTGCAGAGAGCTGTGTGAACTCGGGGTTCTGTTCCCAGCACAGCCCCAGCCATCAGATGTCATCTCTGACTTTCATCCTCCAAAGATGGGAGGGCTTGACGTTTCTCATCCTTCACTGGAACCACGCAGTCGTCTTGCTGTCCTGGGGGGTCCCCAAGGCAGAAGCCTGGCCTGGCCCTCTCGCCACCGAGTTCAGTGGAACTAGAGAGAAGTTTTGGGGGAACTCGCTCTGGGGGGGGTACCAGTGTGAGGTCGGCCCCAACTGTGACTGCCTCCTTAAATCCCAAGTCTGTCCTGATTCTAGCCTACACCTGTAACCCACAGAGTCAAACCATCACACTCTGAGGACCTGTCCACTATTTCTTCAAAACTGCACTAATGTTCCTGGCTAACTGCAGAACAACACTTGCTCACTGAAGACATTTTAGGACATAAAAAAAAACACAGAGCCAGACATAAAAGCTCCCAGAAACTCAGTGGTAGTGCTGGCTCTTTCTGCTTATCTTTGGTGGGTGCACAGTTGTCTTTTGGAGCTCCAGGCTTGGCTAGCAGTCACACATCCCCCAACACCAGACTTTGAGAGCAGGGGGGAGGGGGGATGGGGGAGGATCCCCGCACTGAGCCTGAGCAAGGTGTGAGGTCAGTGGTCCCAGAGGCGGGAGAAGAGCTGGGGACACGGAATCTGGATTGTGGACTCCATCCACCAGGCCCAGGAGCATCTATCCACTTGCCCCCAGGCCCACGTGGACTTGTGTTCCCCCACTGACAGCCGCCTAACCCAGGAATCTGCTGGAGATTCTCTTGCTGTGAGGTTCCCCTAGGACCCTGAACCTGTCAGGAAACCTCGCCAGGGATTTCTCCTGATGTGGCTGTGCAGGGTGCAAACACCTTGTCTAATGCCTTGAAGTCCCCCAGGCCAGGGGCCCTCACAAAACCAGACGGGAGCCTCACCCCCAGGGCCAGGAGCAAGTAAGTGTCCACAGGCTCAAAGCTTGGGGAGCTGCATGGGGCTGGCCTCTGGCCACTTCCACAAGGGTACCAGGCACTGTTGAGCCGAGTGGCCCCGACTGACGACACTCTGCTGGGGATGACCGGGTCCCCTGGCAGGGCAACGACCCAGACCCAACATCTCAGGCAGGCCTTAGGGTCTGTCTTAGAACTGCTGTGTGAGCAAGGCGTCTCCTCTGGGCCCGCCCTAGTCTGGCGACTGGGGACCCACGCAGGAGGAGGACGAAGCGCTCGTCCGCGAAGCGCTCACCTCGCCAAAGCCTGGGACCAGAGAGCCGCGCCTCCCCGCCGGCGCAGGCCCAGCGGGGAGCGTCCTGAGCGCCCCGGCCCTCCCGCGGGGCCTGGCGCTTTAAGAGCGGTGTTATTTGCATGACCCCGCCCAGGCCCCGCCCAGGTCCGGCGACCGCCCGGCTGGATATTTAAATCGCGGCCCCTGGGGCGGGGCCGGCCCTGAGCGCGGTCCCGCCCGGCGCCTTCCTTCGCGGAGCGGCGACCCGAGCGCGGCCCGGCCGAGCGCGCGGAACCCCACAGACGGCGCGCCGCGCTCCTCGCACACCGCCCGGCCCCGCCGGCTCCAGCCCTGCACGCGTCGCCAAGCCCTCGGTCCCCACTGCGTCCCCGCTCCGTCCTCGCTGCGCTCCCGCTGCGTCCCCGCTCCGTCCCCGCTGCGTCCCCGCTCCGTCCCCGCTGCGCCCCCGCTCCGTCCCCACTCCCGCCCCGCTGTGCGCTGCTGCGTCCTGGCCGCAGATCCCCGGCGATGCAGCTCGCCGCCGCCTGGGCGCTGCTCTTGGCCGCGGCCCTGGGGCTCGGGGTGCGCGGGGTGCGCGGCGCGGTGGCCCTCGCCGACTTCTACCCGTTCGGCGCGGAGCGCGGCGACGCTGTCACCCCCAAGCAGGACGACGGCGGCTCGGGGCTGCGGCCGCTCTCCGTGCCCTTCCCGTTCTTCGGCGCCGAGCACTCCGGACTCTACGTGAGTAACCTCGAGCTGCGGGGGCGCCGGGGAGGGCGCTGCGCCCCGCCGCTGCCCGCCGCCCCGACTCCCGCCGCCGCCGCCAGCAACTTGGCACCGCGGCGGCCAGAGGTGGAATGAGGACAGCGCTTCCTCCCGCCGGCGGCCAAGGCCGGACAGCGGCCCGCGGGAGAGGCGGGCGGGGGTGGGGTTCGAGCTGCAGCCGGGCCACCTGGGCGAGGGGGGCGCGGCGCGCCCCGGCCGGGTCTCACCCGCCTGGAGCCTGGGCAGCGTGAGCGGACCCCCAGCGCGGTGCGGGTAGTCCTGGCCCAGTCCTGGTCCTTTCACAAACATTGGTGTGGCGGCAGCCACGTGCTTTCCGGGGCCTCGTTTCCCGAATGGGGCACCTGACCCTTTCAGTTCCTCACCGGGCCTGCCAAGGTCTCAGCCTCTCTCCTGGCCCCTTCGGCCCCGCCCCCAGTCGACACCTAAGGCGCACTGCCGGGAGGCTGGGACCCGTACCCCAGGCAGTCAGGGCAGGGCCTGCTTCTCAGCAGACGACCTCTGGGTGTGGCGGTAGCTGGGGTAGTGTCCCCTCTGGCTGTCGTTTCCCTTTCTCCCTTCCTCCTGAGTCCAGGAGCTGGTCACTCCCAGGAGTGCAAGCTCTGGGGCCAGGGGCTCAGGACAGCAGGGGGACTGCCCAGGCTGAAGGACAAGGCCCAGCGCTGGTTCAGGACAAGACACGGGTGCTGGTCCTGTGTCTGCGGCTCCCAGTGTGGGACCCTGGGCCACAGAGGGCACGAAACATTCTGTCTCATCACTGTCCTGCAGCTTTACTGTAGGAGGGCCCCTGGGCACTGGCACCCATCGTCCCCAAATCGAGGCTAGGAAGGTGTTGGGCCAGCCTGATGGCACCTCCCGTTACGTCTACCACCGTCACCCCAGCCACGACCTCGGCCATTTTCAATACCATCCACCACCACTGCCGTCAGCCCCGTCCCCCCTACCCCAACACCACCCCCTGCCGCCGCCATCCACGCGGCCTCCTGCTCTGTCAGCTCTCTCCTCCCCACCACCGCCACCACTCACATCTTTTGCACACTATGGACATCCTCACCCAGCTCTGTCCCAGTGGCCTCCGCCAACATCATGTGCTCCCTCCACCAGTGGCCACGGCACAGCCTGGCCGCGGCCTCTCCCCACACCTGTGCAGGAAGGCTTCCGCACCTGGGCAGTGGCGTTTGGTGATGGCAGTGGTGGGAGGGGCAGGCGTCCTCTCTGTAGATGCCACCCTGGGCCAGGGCTGACTTCCAGCAGTACGTGGTGGACAGCGCAGAGCTGTGCTCAGGGGCCAGAGGAGGCCCTTGCATCTTAGAAACGGGACAGCTCAGGTTGGCACCATTTTCACAGAACACCGTCAAAATGTTCCGTAAGCATCGGGGCCAGGCTCTGCCTTCCCATCAAAGTTGCAGGTGAAAATATTATTAAAATGGTGGACCCTCTTAATAGCCTCACCAAAAACATCTACCCTTGCCAAAACAACGGGGAGAAATGGCTCTAAGGTGGAAAGATCTACTAGAAAAACAAATCGTTTCATGAGAAACGAACATTATGGCCACTAACAAAACATGTATCTCCATAAAAGCTTTTTCCTAAAACAGAGAGTATCGGAAAAACACGTGCCCGTGTGGACACAGTGGGCACGCTGTGCCTTCTCCTTCTTCAGTGAGAAAGACAGTGGCATTCCTGAGGGAACGGGGCCGGGACACCCGCCTGGGACACCCGCCTGGCAGGACCGTGAGGGCGCTGTGGTCACGGAGGAGCCGGGCAACGGGCGGGAGAGGCAGGAAAGAGAAGGGAAGGTATTTGTTCCATAGCACGCGACCTGGCCAGTGCCTCCCGCGCCCATCCAGCGCCGGCACCTGGACAATCGGAGGGCAGATGGGGAAACTGAGGCTCAGAATGCCGATTCCAGGGCCTTTAGACCACCCCGTCCAGCTGTCTCCTCACCCTTCCACCTCAAACTTGGTGGGACCCAAACAGACGTCCAGCTTCCTCCCTGGACCCACTGTCGCCTTTTGCTGCCCCCCTCCTTTCCCTTGTCCCCTCATTGTCGGGGCCTTGGAAACACATCGCACTTCCCAGCGTCTGCGCGGTCCCAGCCCTGGGCCTGGCCACCATCCCCACTGGCCCGGAATGCACGTAGGGGCCTCCTGGCCCTGCCCCCTGTAGGGGCCTCCTGGCCCTGCCCCCTGAGACTGCCCGTAGGAGCACTGCCGAATGTGAATGAGATCCTGCCTCTCCTTTCAGCCCTTGCCCGCCCCTGGCCTCGAGGCTGGGTGCTTTCGCCCCCAGCACACCCTCCAGCCCCCTGTGCTCCAGCCACACAGAGCAGGCCACGCTCAGGGGTGGCGCTTGCTATTCTGCGGCAGGCGGCTCTTCCCCAGACATGCAGGTCTCAACAAGGGCCCCCCACGCCCCTCCCCCAACTCTGTCCCCGGTGCTCGCCCCTGACCCCACCTTGGTTGTTTCCTTGCTTGGTGTCCGCCTCCCGCCCGTGGACCTGTGTGTCCTGCAAGCCACATCAGGATGAACTCGTAGCATGTATTTATGTCTTCTGATAGGAGGCAGTGGACATGGCAGACACATTTCCTGGCTCTGTCCACTCAGTGCTACCCCACAGCACTGAGCACTCTCCTGGTGCTTGGCTCCTGGTTGCCAGACGTCAGTCTCCCCAGAAGGAACTAGGGCTCTGTGGAGACGACTGGGCCCAGGCAGGGAAAGTGCAGAAGGAGCTGTAAATGAAGCACATTCGAAGTAAGACGCACTCCAAGAATGGTTGGGATGTGGCAGGGGGACACAGAGGCCATCAGAGGGGCTCTCTGGCCAGACGGGGACAATCGGAGGTTGAAAAGAACAATGGCAACAGGTTTCCATCCTTTAGATAAAGAGGGAGCCAGGGAGCTGGGCTGGTAGGAGTCAACAGTGATTACACGTGCGAATGAGGGAAGCCGTGTGGGCAGCACCGCATCCAACTTCGCTTTCCAGACTCGCGCTCAGCACGTGCGCTTCCAGCACAGAGTGTCCTTGGTCGTGTGTAGAGGTCCTCATGTCTGCCCCTTGCTCTCAAGCAGCTCAGGAAATGTTGTGTGCAGGCAGACAGACAGACAGACAGACAGAGGAGGGGAGGGCCCGCACCCAGCGCACATCCGAGCGGCGTGTAGGTGTGGATCAAGTAGGAGGACGCTCCTTGCTGTGTTCTTGCAGTTTTTCTATCAAAGCGGAGTGAATGCCTGAATGTTCTCCTACTGAGAAAAGCCTTCTGTGTGTGCTGCCCAGAGCACCTGGACACACACCCGGCCCCCGGGAGGCCAGGCTGGCCAGCTGGGAACAACTCCGGGGTTCCCGCCCCTTAGCATGAAGCCAGAACTTCGGAGCTAGAAGCAAGCAGCTTGCCAAACCCTGTCCCTCCACACAACTCACCATCAGAACCTGGTGCACTCATTCTGCGTCGACGTGTTCATTCATTCATTCCACATCCTCAACCAAGCCCTTGCACTGAGGCAAGAAATAGCAGCAGTGTTTTGGTTTTAGTATTAAAATCATTTCTGGAAGCACCTTGGGGGCTCCGTCAGTTAAGCGTCCGACTCTTGGTTTCGGTGCAGGTCATGATCTCAGGGTCATGGGATCGAGCCGCACATTGGGTTCTGTGCTCAGCGTGGAGTTGGCTTGAGACTCTCTCCCTTCTCCCGCTGCCCCACCTCCCCTCTAAAACGAACTCATTTCTATTTTGTTCACTGTGCCGTCCCAGCTTCCAGAAGAGAGCTAGCTCCTGGAAGCTGCTCTGTCGATGTCTGTTGTTCGTTTTCTGATCAGTGGGTTGATACATCCATAATCCCACCATCCAAAAATAAGCACTTTCAACATTTTGCTGAAATTCTTCTTGATCTGTTTTCAAGCATACTTAGGGTCCTACACGACAAATCTGGGGCTGCCACTTCATACAATTCCTATTTCCCATATTTCTTTCACTATTTTATGCCATGAGCATTCCCCATGCCTTAAATTTGTAGAAACATGCTTTCTGGGGACCGTCTAATATTCCATCCTGTGGCTAGATCATGATTACTTGAATTGGTTGCTCCATTGAGTGTTGATTGAGTGGGTGGTCTCAGTGGTCCCCATGAATTAATGGTGCTCTGGCGCAGGTGCACCCTATCCATGCCTTTACACGGGGCTCCCGTCATCCTTTCCTTACAATAAATTCCTCCAAGTGGGATGACTGGGTCTGAAGGAATGCATCGCCCTGCTGCCCCCTGCCACCCAGAAGGGCATCCTCATTGGCACCCTCCTCTCCTGGCCCCCAGGGATGCTGCTCCCATGAGTCGGTGAGCAGGCAGCGGGGAAGGTACCAGGCTGGTTTCTCCCCATCCCTTGTCTCGGGGGGAGGGGGAGGGCAGCCTTAGAGCCTCAACATCCATAAACTGGTTCTTTACAAAGTGAGGCGAGTTGTTCCTTAAACACCTACTGTGTGCGTAGCCCCTGCCCTGCTCCCCAGCCCCAGGACTCAGCTGAGACACCAGTCTGAACTGCGCGGGCTGAGTGCAGGCGAGAGGAGTGTGCACAGGACGGGGTCCCTGGACCCAAGCCCTCCGCACAGCGGAGCAGCCCGGGACCACACTGTCCTCCGAGCTGGTCCAGGGGTAGACCAAAGCCAGCACAGTCCCTCAGACCCTTGTAGGCTACTCTGGTCAGAGGGGGCATTGGCACAGGCAGCTTCAGAGGCTTGCTAGGGACGGGGTCTGGGATGAAGCTGGGGCCCAGAGGAGTGACTACTGTCCCCAGAAGAGGGACTGGCAGGGTGAGAGTCCGGGTGTATGTGTGGAGCAGGGACACGCCAGGCTTGCATTTGGGGTGCGTCTCGACTGTGGTGGCTGTAGGATGGCAGCGGACCCCACGGGGGTGGCAGGTGGCTGAAAGGAGGCACCTCTGTCTGAGGACCAGGCCAAGGGGCAGCAAGGTCTCAGGAGAGGCAGGGAGGCAGCAGCTCAGGCGGGTGATGGGCGCAGAGGAGGAAATGGGTGCCCTGGGGCTGTGGGGCTGTATCGCACAGGGAGGCGGGTCCAGGGGCCCTGGGGGGCTGGGCTCTGGGCCTGAAGGGACACCTGGTCGTGGGGGACCCGAGGAGAGGCAAGGAGGTGGCTTTGCCGGGGGCAGGGGTGGGGGGAGTTGCCTTCTACACAAGGAAGGGGAGAGAAGAGCGCAGCAGGGACAGGGCGAGGGGCGAGGAGGCACAGGTGCTGGGACACCGGAGAGGCAGGCCCTGCAGTGGGGCCGCGGGCAGCGCGCCAAGGGGAGAGCAGAGGGTGGCCGCAGGGAGCCTCTGGAGGAGGGCCGTGGAGGGGGAGGACACCGCAGGAAGTACAGCTAGGGCTCCCAGCCCAGGAGGGCTTGGCCTGGGCGGGAGGGAGGGGGCTGAGCTCTGCCTGCCCCGTCCTCCAGGGGAACCCCCTCCCACCCCCGCCCCCTGGCCCACAGGGGGGAGGGGGGCGAGCCCCATTCTCTGCTCTTCCCCGGGAAGTGGGCCCTGAGGGTGGCTCCCTCGCTCCCCATCTGCTGGGGTCCTCCCCCCGCAGCCCCAGTTGCTGTTTCCTGAGGCCCGCTCTAGCTCTCTCCCAGCGCTCAGCCAAGGGCCAGCCTCCCCTCCTTCCCGGGCAACTGCTGGCTCTCCAGGGCTCAGACCCGCCTGGCCTGTGAGCCCCAGGGGCCCTGCCCCCTCGCTGCCCCGTAAGCCGGACTCCAGCCCCCAACTGTGCCGTGGGAGGAATCCTAATTACCCAGAAAGCCGCCAGGAAATAAAAAACATGCCTACATTTTTCAAAACAAGCTTATAAAAGGCCTCAGGGGCTTTATTGTTTTATTCTTGGCAGAGAAGTCAAAGCAGGAACCAAGGCCCCGCCCTTTTGGATATGCTGTTTGCAGAGCTGGGGTGCTGTGGCCTCGGGGTCCCTGGCCCCCCTCCAGGCCTGCCCGGCCCCGCTCAGAGCAGCCCCTCCATCCAGCAAGGGTGGCACCAGCGAGCCCTCGAGCTCCTGGCTCTGGGACCGGCCAGACACACATCACATACTTTGGGCTGGAAGTTGCCTCCAAGAGACTCTCCAGGACATTTCCGCTCTTTCCTGGTTTTATCCAAGTCGGAAATGCCACCAGTGCCGTCCCTCTGTGCTTCTCCTGGACCAGTGGGGGGCCGGCCTGGGCCTGCAGGAAAGGTGTGGGCGCCGCGTGGCCAGCCCCCACACCACACTGCACACACGCACACACTCACACACACACCCTCATACACTTACACACACACACCTTTGTACACACATGCTTACACATGCACACTCACACACTCATACACATACACATCACATGCACACTCTTGTACACACATATACACTCATATAAAATTTGTACACACACACTTATGCTCATACACCCTTACACGTATACACACACACACAGTCATATGTACACACATACTTGTACACATACACACTCATCACATACACACACTCATACACATGGGCACACACGAGCACACATGCCTGCAGGCACTGCTCCTCCCCCCCAGAGCCTCCCTGCAGTTCACAGAGTCACTGCAACTTCCTGTTGCACGGGACGGCTTCGGGGCTGCCCCAGGGACGCTGACCAGCAGCTCCCTTTGCAGGACCATTGGCCTGCTCAAGCGGACGGGAACACCCGCTCCGTGGACTGACCGTGGGCCTCTGGCCCCCGCCCGGGAGAGAAGGGTGCAGGTAGGGTGTGGAGGGTGCAACTGCCGAGCACCCACCCCTGCACTCAGTTCTGTCCACCACACAGGCCACACGAGGCAGCCTGTATACAAGTCCCACCCGGGGCTGGGACACCCAGGGGCAGCCTTGTTCCAGCAGCCAGTCCTTGCACACGAGAGAGGCAGCACCTGTGTGGGAGAGGCCTGGCTTGGGGAGACCACAGGGTGGCCACAGGGAGGCTCTGGCCAGGGGAGTCCACGGGGAGGGCCTGGGAGGACAAACCAGCAGGTCCTCCTTCCTCTCTGCTCCTGGAGTCTCCCTGCATTTTCGTGAGAGCCCCAAAGGGCTGGGTGGGTCCCCCACACAGGCCTCAGGTCTTCATGGCCAGCTGGGGCAGGGTGGCTGCTCTGGGCCCGGAGGCCCAGCAAACACCCAGGCCCACGGCAGGGTTCTGGGAAGTCAGTGGCTAAACAGCATGCGGGTGGACCCTCACTTCTCTAAGTCCCAGACGGGGATTAAAGCTATACCTCGTTCAGCTACAGGACATTCACCTGTCACAGTGGGGGGCGTCTGACGGGGAGTCTGGCTCTAACCCTCCCTCCTCGGTCTCCATATCTGCATCACGTGTTTTATAAAGTGCCCTGCCCCGAAGGAGGAGGGGGCCCTGGTGGGGGATGGGCAGGGCCACCACATGGATCCCCTCACCCCCCAGCTCCCCCCTATGGGTCTGTGGCACCCAACCCCCACCGGACGTGCAGATGTTCTCATCTGGATGAAGAAAGCCCAGTGGGGTTCCTGTCCAGGTGAGAGCGCCTGCCTGCGGCCTGCTCACACAACCCGGGGCCCCCACCCCTTCTCAGCTGTGGTCCTGGCCCCATCCTGCCCTGGCAGGGAAACAGGGCCGGCTTGTTCTGCCTCCTTCCTGGACCCCTAGGCTCTAGGCCCACACCCCTGGGGTGGGGAGGGCAGCGGCAGTCTGGGACGGGAGCAGGCCGGAGGCCTCTGCACACGCTACACACACCTGGGGGCTGGACTTGACTTCAAAGAAGAAGGAAAACTCAATGGTCTGCCTGCAGGAGCCACAGTGGGGAGCAGGCCAGCTAAGGGAGGCGGGGAGGGCAGTGCAGGCTTGTCCCACCAGCAAGTGACCCACGCCGCCTGCAGCTCCAGCCCAAGCCCAGGGGCCCCCACTGCCTGGTCTCTGCCGCTCCCATCCACAGGTGCCTTTTCCACCTGTGACTTCTCACCCTTAACTCTTTTCCTAAACACATGCAGAAGAGGAGACCCATGAAATGTGCCGCAAAAGGACAAATGCAGCGCAAGCTTCAGTGGACCCACCAACAACTTACAGCGGCCCCTAGCCCCTCCGTGCCCCTCATGATGACACCCTGGCCCCCCTTCCCTGCCCTCCCAGTACGCATCCCTAAGATCGTTTGCAATCTGTTTGATGGAAGCACGGGGAGTCCATTCTCTTGCACCTGCCTCCTTTGCTCCAGATTGTGTTTAGGGCCGCCCACCTGTGTTTGGGGTAGCGTCTTAGTTCATCTCTGCTGTTTAATTATGTGAAGAGACCACAATTGTTTGACTGTGGTGGACATTTGGAGTTCCTAGTTTTAGACTCTTCTTAACAATACTGTGTGTGAAAATTCTGGAACACATATCTGGGTATCCTCAGTGCACATTTGTATGAAGTGAGACCTTTGGGCCATGGGGTGCACCTGTCTTCAGCTGTAGTAGACCCACGGCCTGTGGGTGCTCCTGCCGCACGACACCCTGGCCAACACTTGTACCTGCCTGGCGGTTATGTACTGGTGTGTTAACATGGTTTTAACTTCCTTTTTTATCAGTGAGGCTGAACATATCTTGTATGTGTTCGCCGACCATTGCATTTTCTCGTTTGTAAAGTCCTTCCCCTCTTGTCTATGTTACCTTTTTCCTGTTGATCTGTGGGAGTTCTTGACACACCCAGGTCACAAACACTAAATTTCTCCTCCCGTTCTGTGCCTTATTTCACTCTCTTTAATGGCATCTTTGGGGGAATAGATGTTCTTAATTTTAATATAATAAAATGTGTCCGTCTTTGTTTTTATGGCTAGAGGGTTTTGTGCCTTATTTTAAAAATCACCCCCAAAAGTCAGGAATATATTCTCCAACAGTGTTGTTGCTGAAGTGTTTTGTCATTCACAATGAGGTGTCGAACACACCTGGAGCTGGGCTCTGTGTGTGGCACAAGATCCAAAGTACAGGGTCCCGGCTCAGGAAAGAAGCGCGCTGCTCCACAGCGCCCCTGCTGTCTGGACGAGTGTCCTGCGCGGGGGTTGTCTCCCGGCTCTCCAGGGCGGGGGCATCATGGGCGAGCTCCGGGGCTGTCACAGCAAGCCCATCTGTCCTGTTCTTCTCGAGAGGATCTCGGTCATTCTTGGCATTGCATTTTCGTATAAAATTTGGAATTGGCTTATCGAGTTACACGCATACACAGACACACACTTGTTGGGATATTTTTGAGACTGCATTGAACAGATAGATGCATGTGGGAGAACACGGGTGTCTTTACAACACTGAGTCATGCAATCCAGGAACATGCTGTGCTTCTGTGTTTATTGAGGTCGTCTTTAATGTTTTCAATCAAGTTTTAGAATTGATTGCAGAGGAGTCTTGTGCATCTTTTGTTAAATTCATTCTGAAGTACTTGATATTTTTAAACTGTTGTTAATGGTGTCTTTAATTTCTACTTATTGCTGGTATGTAGATTCATGGTTGATTATTTTTACATTTTCTAATTTTATATTTAACAACCAAACCAAGCATCTTATTAGTTTTACTAAATGATCTGGGGATTCTTTCAGATTTTCTACAACCACGTTCATATTGCACGCAATTCACGGCAGCTGTGTTCCTCTCTGTCCAATCTTTTTACTTTTTGATTCATTTTTTTGCCTTGCTGTGTTAGCTCAGGTCTCCACTGCATTGTCTAGTGGAAATGGTGTTAGCAGGATCCTTATCTTGTTCCCAATCTCAAAAAGAAACTTCCATATTTCACCATTAAACACAACGTTTGTTCTTGTTTATTTTGAAGACACCCTTGATCAGATTAAGGGTGTTCCCTTATATTCCTAGTATTCTGAGAGTTTCTCTCACAAGTGGATGTTGACTTTTATTAAATGCCATCTCTATATCTAGTAAGGTGATCATGTGATTTTATCCCTTAATCTGTTAAATTGATTATTTAAACCGATGAAATTAATGGTTTTCCAATGTAAAGCCTAGCTTGTATTCCTCACAAAAATCCAACTTGGCGGGACGCCTGGGTGGCTCAGTCAGTTAAGTGTCTGCCTTCGGCTCAGGTCATGATCCCAGGGCTCTGGGATCCAGTCCTGTGTCAGGCTCCCTGCTCAGCAGAGAGCCTGCTTCTCCCTCTGCCTGCCACTCCCCCGTTTGTGCTCTCTCGCTCTGACAAATAAATTAATAAAATCTTAAAAAAAAAAATCCAACTTCGGGGGGCACTTGGGTGGCTCAGTTGGTTGAGCATCTGACTCTTGGTTTCGGTTCAGGTCATGATCTCTGGGTCAGGAGATTGAGTCCCGCCTCGGGGTCCATCCTCAGCGTGGCATCTGCTTAAGACTCTTTCTCTCCCTCTCCCTCTGCCCTTCCCCCTGTTTACGCTCTCTCTCTCTCTCTCTCTCTCTCTCTCTCTCTCTCATTCTGTCTCTCTAAAATAAATAAATAAATCTTTTTTAAAAATCCAACTTGGTAGTGATGAATTGTTTCTCCTATTTATATATTGCTGGATTCAGTTTGCTAATTTATTGAAGATTGTTGGCAACTTTTGGCGTCAGTGAGATTGGCCTGCTGTTCATCCAGGTACTGGCCGTGTTGATCTGAGTAGCACGATTGTGTCAGTCTCGTGAAATGGATTCTTCTAGTTAGAAGGGCTGATGTATTTCTGGAGTTTTTCCTTACATGTTTGCTGGAACTCACTGGTGGTGCCGTCTGGAGCTAGAGTTTCCCTGGGGGAGTTTGTGCCAATTCAATGTCTTCAATAATTATATATATAAAAAAAATAGGTTTTCTAATTCTCCTCACATTTGGTAAGTTGTGTTTTTCTAGGAAAATTTCCAATTTATGTACAATTTCAAGGTTGTTATAACATGAAACTGTGGAGGTCTGGGATTTGCGGTGCCCTCCTCCCTGGCTCATGTTAGCCTGTTACGGGTTTGGGCGTGCTGGCCGGAGACCACAGACTCCTGGTTTGGAAGCATAGACCCTGCACCTCACGGTGCAGCAGGCAGCAGAATCCAGTTGTGTCCGCATCGGTGCCTCTTGCTCCCCGAGTCCCACGGGGAACAGAGGGGCCCCCACTGTGGGCGTGTGTCACGGCCAAGAAACACTGAGCTTGGGGAAACCTGCCCTCTGTCCGCAAGGGACACAACACTTGATCCCTCAAGGCTGATCTCTGCAAACACAGCCCTGAGATACAGCCCAGGGAGAGCAGACTGAGCTTGCATTCTTGGCATACCCAGCAAAAACACGCAAGGCACTCAGGACCCATGGCAGATTGCCTCTCCCCACAATCCACCTCCTCGGCCCCACGTGTTCTTGGCCAAACTCAAATTTTCACATGGCTCTGCCATTCCATCCGTCACTCCGATTAGTCAGACCGCAGAGGCCAGGACCAAATTGGTGTGATTGGGCTCACAATGCATTTAACTAAGGCTACTACACACTGGGCTCTGAGCAGCGACAGGATGTCCCGCAGTGGGGACCTCTGCCTGGCCCCTAAGCCGCAGGTGCAGCAGCTGCACATCAGTCCGAGAGGCCAGTGGGTCTTATTTCAGCCAGGATGTTGCCTAAGGCCAGGCTATTGTCCATCGTGACCCACGCGAGGAGTTCAGACTGCCCTGCTAATCTCTGACGCCACCACCGATAATTACAGAGGCGGTAAATGGACCAAATAGGTGACTCCCATTAGGGCGACCCTCTCACCCTGCTTCACCGGGAGGGAAACTTCCGGGTCTCAGCACTGGAAGGCCCAGGAGCCCCCTTGGTCTCAGGCGGATGGGGATGGTTGACCCCCTCCCCTCCACCCCCTTGGACGGACATTCCGTGGCTCACCCTCCCCCCCACACAAACATACGACCCGAGAGGAACAGACCCCTTGGGTTTGAAATTTGACGCTGACTTGATTTGGATCTCTGCCACACGGTCCGACTGAGGTCTGTGGGCCATGTCCCGGAGCGTTTGCCGCCATGTTCACCACACAGAGCATAACCCAAGGCCAAGCATGAACTTGTGTTGGAAAGACTGAAACAAGGCTGTGCTCTGTGTTTACACATTTTTTGTGTCAGCAGAATCATTTGTGATTGGCTGCGTCCTGGGGATTTTTCCATTTTTCTAGCGCACAAACAGGGATGCAAGCCCAGCACAGGGCAGGTGGCCCCCACAGGTGCTGCCGGATGCAGGGAGGCCATGGGGGATTTGCCAGGTGCTGGATCTAGGGGTGAAGAATCATCACGCTTCCCGATGCCTGAACCCCCAGGTCTGAGGTGGTCCCTGCCCGGTGCCAGGGTGGGTCGCTCCCTCCACAGTGTGCCCGACCCTAGTGCTCACCTTCTCCCCACTCCCCTACTCACACACCGACCTCTCACCTGGAGGGTTTAGGAACAAAAGAAACAGGGGCATTTGAGTGAAATGTATACTGACCCATTACAGCCCCCACGGACCACCAGAGATGACAGTGAACAGCGTACTCAACCAAGTGACCTGTGTCTCCATGACTGAGGAGCGTCTTGGTCCAACAAGAAAATCCAGGTGGCTGAGCCAGAGTTTCGTTCGAACCCGGAGGCCCGTCAGCCAGGCTGCCCCTACTAGATGCGCCCACTGGGGCTGGCCTGTGCTGTTGTTAGGGGAGAGAGAGGTGCGCCCTTGTGCCCAGGAGCAATGCGGAATCCCCAGCTTTCAGCATAGGCCTCCACAACCCTGTATCAGTCTCCTCCCTTTTGCCCTGGCCATTACCAAAGGGCAGCCAAGAGGAGGCGAATCCTGGCTGGGGACGGCCACATTCAATGAGCAAGCTGCCTGGCCGTTATGCAGAGCAGGGCCTCGGGCGGCAGAGGCGGAGGTCTCTGGGGTGGAGTTTGGGGAGGCTGATCCAGGGCTCGGCAACGCCAGGTGCCAGTGGATGGTGGAGGGCATGGAACGGTCACTGGACACTTGTACCACCGCGCGGTGGCCCGTGACATAGAGGGAGGGTCTCTACCAGGCACGAATGACCCAGAAAACCACTGTAGGGATATGGTGGAGTGCTGGTCAGGCTGCAATCAGCAATATCAGCACCGAGAAAAGTGAGATCCCCCACTGGGCCTTGGAGGGGTCAGTGGTCCTTCCCAGCAAGACAGAAAGCGGGCCAGCTTCCATGGGAGATAAGCCTGGTGGGCGGTAGGAGCTTCTGCACCAGCAACACCCAGGCCTTTCCTTCCGGCAGGTGCCGGCAGTGGCTGGGATGCCATCTCTGGTATAAGGAGGGGTTCCCAGAGGCAGCATCTGCCTGGGAGAGGCCTCCACCAGTGGCCTGGTCCCCATCGGTCCCATCGGAGAATGCCCCTCCCGTGGGCCCTTCCAAAAGTGACCCAGACTGCACCCAATGGCTGCAGTGTGTGCCCAGGCTCGCAGGCCCCAAGCATGGGCTGTGCCCTTCCAGGTGGCAGACCGTTGGCAGTTGGGAGCCAGCAGGCTTTTTCAGCATTGGCTTTCTGGCGGGAGGGCTGTCTCCATACTGAGCTCTGAGCGGCCATGGGCAGGGTGAGCAGTGCCCCCCGTGCCCAGCAGACTGGCAGTCCATATAGGACAGCCCAGGAACCCAGCCCAAGGTCTGTTTGGGTATGGCCCTTGAGCTAAGAATGTTGTTGATATCTTTAAAGGGCTATAAAAACAAAAACAAAAGAGCAAAGAAGAGTATGTGATGGAGACTGTATGTGGTCCCCAGAGCCAAACATATTTACTGTCTGGCCCTTCACGGAACAGTCTGCTGACCCTCAACTAGACCATTTGCAGCAACCCAAAGGTCAGTAAAAAACCGGGCGTGACTAATCAAGAGTCCCTTCTCGGCCAGGAGCACTGGCTGACCTTTCCACAGGCTTCCCTGTTAGAGCTGGGGCTGCTTCTGGAGCTGGGGCTCCTGGGGACGGCATCAGGCTCCAGCTCAGCTGGACCATCAGCAAACCAGGCAGGTTTTCAGGGGACGCTCAGGGGACCCTCTGTGACTGGAGGACCCCCTGAGCCAACGGCTTTACTTGGGACACTGGAGTGAAAGATGAGGTCCCCAAAAGGGTAGCTGCCATTTTTTACGTAAAACCAAGATGACTTAATGTCTGTGCCATTTCTATTTGGCCACCCACCCTGTTGGGCCCTTCCCTGGTTACTGGTCAAGTTCAAGTTGACCCACCCCTAATGGGGATCTTGAGCCAGAGTCATAAGGCCCCCATGCATCACCCTGGCTTCTGCAAGCTCTCTGCTGGGCCCTGCGTCAGGCAGGGGGTGCTGCTGGCCTGGTGACTCCTGGACTCCCCCAGTTTCTGCAGAAGAGCCTGGAGGTAGGGCTGTGGTTCTCTCTTCTCTCTCAAGTGCAGCAATCCCCAGAAGGAGAAGCCCCAACACTTCCCAGCAGAATGGCAGGCAACAGTGACACACTCAGACCCCACCCACGCGGTCCCTTAAGCTTCCTGTCCCCACTGCAACCTTGTCTTCCCCTTACAGGAGCACTGCGCATGAGTCAGGGGACCATGTTCTCTGCCTCGGGGGGCCCAAGGAGTGGGGTGGCATGCACAAGGGAGGCCACCCTCTCGTGTAGCCTTTAGCTCTGGGCTGATGCCCGCACCCCAGCCTTGCTCGCTCCCTCCCTCCTTCCACTTAGATGTAATTCACATACCATACAACTCACTCTCTTACAACTCAATGGCTTTTCATGTATTTAGAATTGTAGTTCATCACAATTTTAGAACATTCTCCTTACCTCCAGAAGAAACCCTGTACCCCTCAGTTGTCATTCTCCAGCCCCCCAATTCTGCCCCGACCTAGGCAATCACTAATCTACTTTCTATTTCTATTAATTTGCCTATTCTGTACATTTCATATAAATGGAATCATACAGTTTATGGTGTCTGGTTTCTCTCACTTAAGGTAACATTTTCAAAGTTCATGCATGTTGTGGCGTGGATCAGTATTCCAGTCCTTTTTATGGCTGAATAATATTCCATTTATCTTTACCCATGGGTTAGTTCATGGACACAGGCACTGGCCCCACTCTTTGGCTATTGTGAATGATGCTGTAGTGAACATTTGTGTGCAGGTTTCCTTGTGGACATGTTTTCTCTCAGGTATGTGTGGATATACCACTAGCATGGAATGGTTGATGCCCAGAGTTATGCTCTGTTTAACCATCTGAGGTACTGCCAGAATTTTCCAAAGCGGCTGCACCATTTTACATCCCACTTACAGTGTATGTGGGCTCCGCTGCCTTTACATCCTCTCCAACACCTGTTATTGCCCATCTGTTTCCATTCCAGCCATCCTAGTGGGTATGACATGGTACCCAGCTATGGTTTTGGTTTGCATTTCCCTGATGGTTAATGATGCTGAGCATCTTTTCATGTTATTTGTATATCTTTTTGAAGAAATGCCTATTCGCTATTCAAGTCCTTTGCCCATTTTTTATTGTGTTATTTTTTATAAGAGTTTTAAGTTCACAGCAAAATTGAGAGGAAGATACAGACATTCCCCATATACCCCCACAGGCACAGCCTCCCCATTATTAACCTCCCCCACCAGAGTGGTACCTTTGTCACAATCGATGAACCTACATTAACACATCATAGTCACCCAAAGTCCATTGTTCACATTAGGACTCACTCTTGGTGTCGTGCACTCTGTGGGTTTGGACAAATATATAGTGACATGTATCCAACCGTATGGTATCGTACAGAGTATTTTCACTGCCCTAAAAATCCTCCGTGCTTCACCTGTTCCTCCCTCCCTCCTCACCCCTGGCAACCACTGCTCTTTTTACTGTCTCCATAGTTTTGCCTTTTCCAGAACATCATATAGTGGACATCACAAAGTATACAGACTTTTCAGATTGGCTTCTTTCACTTAGTAATATGCATTTAAGGTTCTTCCATGTCTTTTCATGACTTGAAAGCTCACTTCCTTTTAACACTGAGTAATACTGCATTGTCTGGATGTACCAAAATTTATCCATTCACCTACTGAAGGACATCTTGGTTGTCTCCAAGTTTGGGCGATTATGAATGAAGTTGCTATAAGCATCTGTGTGCATGTTTTTGTATGGACATAAGTTTTCGACTCCCAGTTAAATACCAAGAAGTGCAATTGCTGGATCCTATGATAAGAGTATGTTTTATTTTGTGAGAAACTATCAAACTGTCTTCCAAAGTGGCTGCCATTATGCATTCCCACCAGCAGTGAATGAGAGTTCCTGTTGCTCCACATCCTCAGCCACATTTGATGGTGTCAGTGTTCTGGATTTTGGCCATTCTAAGAGGTGTATAGTGGTGTCTCATTTTTTTAATTTGATTTTCCCTGGTGACATATGATGTGGAGCATCTTTTCATGTGCTTATTTGCCATTTGTATGTATTCTTTGGTGAGGTGTCTAAGGTCTTTGGCCCATATTTTGATCAGGTTGTTTTGTTTTTTTATTGTTGAGTTTTAAGTGTTCTTTGTATATTTTGGGACAACAGTCTCTATCAGATATGCCCTTAGAGCAAGTATTTTCTCCTGTAAGTCCACTTTGTGACTTGTTCTCTCACTCTCTTGATACTGTCTTTCACAGGGTAGAAGTTTTTAATTTCAGTGAAGTCAAGCTAATCAGTTACTTCTTTCATGGATCATGCCTGTGGTGTTATATCTAAAAAGTCATCACCAAACCCAAGGTCATTTAGATTTCTCCTACGTAAACTTCTAGTTTTATGGCTTTGTGCCTTGCATTTAGGTCTATGATCCATTTTGAGTTAAATTTTGTGAGGAGTCACAAAATCTAGAGTCTGTGTGTGTGTGTGTGTGTGTGTGTGTGTGTGTGTGTGTGTGTGTGCGCGCGCCCAGTTGTGCCGGCATCATTTGTTGAGAAGGTGATCTTTGCTCTATTGTATTGCCTTTGTTCCTTTGTCAAAGACCAGCTGACTGTATTGATGAGGGTCTACTTCTGGGCTCTCTATTCTGATCCACTGGTCTATTTTTCTGTTCTATCACCAATGCCACGCTGTCTTGATTGCTGTAGCTTTCTAGTAAGTCCTGAAGTCAGGTAGTGTCAGTCCTCCAGCTTTGTTCTCCTCCTTCGGTATTGTGTTGGCTATTCTGGGTGTTTTCCTTTCCATATAAATTTTAAATCACTTGATTGATTTCCACAAGATAATTTGCTGTTATTTTGATTGGGACTGCATTGAATATATAGATCAAGTAGAACTGACATCTTGAAACACTGAGTCTCCTTATCCACAAACATGAAATATCTCTCCATTTATTTAGTTTTTCTTAGGTCTTTTTCACTAGAGTTCTGTAGTTTTCCTCATACAGATTTTGTACAGATTCCATTAAATGTATAGCTAAGTATTTCATTTTGGGTAGTGCTAATGTAAATGGAATTGTTTTTAATTTCAAATGCCCCTTCCTTGTTCTTTGCTGGTGTTTAAGAAATTGATTTTTAGGAATTAATTGAGAATATCCCCATCTTAACAACAGTGTTATGGCATCTGATTCATGAGCATGAGATGTTTTTCCATTTATTTAGATCTTCTTAATTTCTTTCAACAATATTTTGTAGTTTTTAGTGTACAAGTCTTGCATCTCCTTGGTTAAATTTATGCATAAGTATTTTATTCTCTTTGATGCCATTATAAATGGAATTGTTTTCTTGATTTCATTTTTGGGTCATTCATTGTACTGTATAGTAATACAATTAATACTTACATGTTTATCTTATATTCTGCAACCTGCTGAACTCACCGATTGCTTCAAATAGTTTTTTGGGGGATTCCTTAGGATTTTCTATATAATAGGTCATATCATCTGCAAACAGAGGCAGTTTCACTTTCTTTCTAGAGTGAATGCCATTTATTTAATTTTCCTGGGAACCCCTTTCTGTTTGTTGCATACATGTCACCATAGCTTTCCCCCGCAGTCCTCTGAGCCTTCAGCCAGCCCTGCACCTGGCACCACCTTCCCCTAATGAACCAAGTAGGGTGGCAGCTTGGGTGCCTGTAACCAACAGAGCTGTAAAAGTTTGAGTCCTTCCCCTCTCTCAAGTCCCCTGCCAGACTTGGCTTCTTCCTTCAAGCAGCTGAAGTCAGGATGGAGGAGGGAGCAAGGATCCAGGGACGCAGCGGAAGACAGTGACCACCAATAAGCAAGGCTTTGCATTTGCCACTCACACAGCTCAACAAAATGACCTTCAATGTTTCTGGTCCCCTCAAAATTCTAAATACAAAACAGAACAAAACTCTAAATCCTCATTGCTGGAACCATTTCTTTCAGCTTTGAGAATCTTTTGACTCAAGTCATCAAGGCCCTTCTGCTTTTTCATTGGGGCATTGAAGGGTCGCTGCCCCATTGTCATAAGAACCAAAGCTCGGATCAGACGGCTTGTTTCAAGCCTACCTCTCACTGCTCAACTTTATTAACAGGTAAAACAGTGGCATCCTCACTCCCCACACCCTACTCCCCCAACGCCCCCACTTGTGGAGAACATTACCTGCTTGGATCCTGCGGAGTCTTCTCAGTTTCCCCTGACCCAGTCCATGGAAGCCCTTATCCTTCCTCTTCCAGAAACTCATTACTCTGTTATGCTAACATCCTTTCCTCCTTTGTTTCTTCTTAACCCAGTTTCAGTGAGCTGCATTTTTTCTAGAAATTTTTCCATTTCACCTAAAATTTTCAATTGATTGTTATTATAAAAGTATTTATAATATTACCTTATTATCTTTTTAACAATATTAAGATATGAAGTCAATTTTCTTTTCTAGTACTGATATTGGCAATTGATACCTTCTCTTATTTACTTAACCAATTCCACCAGAAGTTGATCTATTTTACTAGTAGTTTAAATAAACCAAGCTTTAGTTTTGTTGATTCTTTTTCAGTGTTTGTTTTCTAGTTCATTAATTGTGCTCTTAATTTTTTATTTTTCACTTCCCCTGGGTTTTTGTCGTTGTTGTTTATTTACTGTATGTGGATTATTTACTAACTTTTTGGTTTATTCACTAAGTATACATACTAACATAAGCATGCAAGGCTACAAATTCCCCTTTAAGTTCTGCTTGCACCACACTCTCACAAGTTTTTGCTAAATGGTACTTTTGTTGTCTTTCAGTCCAAAGTTATTTATATTTCTTAATTTCCATACACATAGAAATTTCCTACCTTTTGGGGGTTAATATTTTTAGTATATTTACACTGTGGCCAGAGAATGAACTCTGTATTTTTTGCAATCACTTGGAATTTGTTGACACTTGCTATGTGGTCAGTATATGGTAAATTTTTAAGATAATATTCTATTTGTGTTATCTATTAGGTCACTTATTATTTACATTGCTCAAATTTTCTGTATTCTGACAGATTATTTTGTCTGCCTAGTCTATTTTACTAGAGAAGGTATGTTAAAATGCTCCACTATGATTATGAATTGACCTATTTCTTTTTGTCAGTTTTTCACTTATATATGTTGAGACCTTATTAGATATATAAAAATGCAAAACTGTTATATCTTCCTTTATTATTATGAGGTGGCCCTCTTTGTCTCTGGCTATACTTTTTGCCTTATGATCTGTTTTGTCTGATAATAATGTAACTATAAACTATAGGTTTTCTTTGGTTAGCATTTGGATAGTATATATTTTAACCAGAACATCTAATTCATTTTCATTTAATGCATGACTGATGGAGTTGTGTTTCAACCTACTATCTTCTGTGCTAATGGTTCCACTTACTTTATATTCCCTTCCCTCTCCTTCTTGCCATCTTATATGTCAAGTATTCTAATCATTCAGTCATATCCCCTCTGTCAGTTAGGACTATATACACTGTTTCTATTCTTTTGGTGATTATCCTAGGTAGTACAATAGTCATTTTTACTTATCAATATTCACTTATAAGTTAACCAATGCCTTTATCCTTTTCCTGGAAAATACAGTGAGCTTGGAACACTTTAATACTCTCCCAATTTATAGGATATTATCATGAAATTTAATTCTACAGATTTTTTTTACACAATTCCACAAAGTTTTATTTATATTATTTCTTTATATGGTCAGTGTTCATTTAGATTTATTCTCATACCTTCTGTTTTAATCTGTTCTGGCTGCTCTAACAAAAATGCCATAGACTGGGTGGTTTAAACAACATTTATTTCTCACAGTTCTGAAGTGGGAAGTCCAAGATCAAGGGGCTGGCAGATTTAGTGTCTGGTGAAGAACCACTTCCTGGTTAATAGACTGCCGTCTTCTTGCTGTGTCCTCACACATCAGAAGCAAAGAGGGAGCTCTCTGGGCTCTCTTTTATAATCTCCTCCATGAGGGCTCCACCTTCATGACCTAATCTCTTCCCACAGGCCCCGCCTCCTAATGCCATCACAGTGGGGGTCAGGTTTCAACATAAGAAGTTTGGGGAGGGCGCCTGGGTGGCTCAGTTGGTTGGGCGGCTGCCTTCGGCTCAGGTCATGATCCTGGAGTCCCGGGATCGAGTCCCGCATCGGGCTCCCTGCTCAGCGGGGAGTCTGCTCCTCCCTCTGACCCTCTTCCCTCTCGTGCTCTCTATCTCTCATTCTCTCTCAAATAAATAAATAAAATCTTTAAAAAAAAAAAAAAAGAAGTTTGGGGAGACACAGACATTCAGTCCATAGCACCTTCTTTGCCCTTTTTTCCTTCTTGCATCTCTGACTTTACATTTCCCTTTGATCTGAATTTCTTTCATGTGGGTCTGCTATTTAGTTATTATTTACTTATTTATTATTTATCTGAATTACCTTTGTTTTGCCTTCAGTAATAAAGGCTATTTTGTCTGGGTATAAGATTATGTTAGCAGTTATTTTCTTTCGGCACATTAAGATATGATCCCACTGTTTTCTAGTTCCCATCATTTCTTGTGAGGAATCAACTGTCACTCTACCTGTAGGGCCCTTGACGGTAATGTATGTTTTCTCCTTTTACAATAGCCTCCCCATCATTCGTTTTCTGCATTTCTAGCAGTCATTTGTTGTTGCTTTACTTTTTTTTCCAGCTAGGGAATCACTGGGACTGTTGAATATGTGGCCTGGTGTCTTTCATAGGTTCTAGAAATTCTCAGCCATTGCCTCTGTAGCTCCTTACCCTCTGGTACTCCAAACCATACATTTATTTGATCATCCTACTGCTTCACATAAGTCTTATTTTTTCTTCTCTACTCTCCATCTTTCTGTCTCTGTTCTAAATTCCACAGTTTCTTCTGACCTATCTTCTAGTTTCAGTTCACTTGTTCTTTCTTCAGTTGCTTCAAATCTGCTCTTAAATCCATCTACTTAGTTCTTAATTTGTTATTTACTTAAAGTACTAGAATTCCTATTTAGTTCTTTAAAATGGCTTTTTAAAAGGTAATTTCCACCCTGATTTTTTTAACTCACCCCTTTTTAAAACAGTATTATTTATTTAAAGTAATCTCCACACCCAACGAGGGGCTCGAATTCATGACCCTGCTATCAGGAGTCACATGCTCTACTGACTGATCCAGCCAGGTGGCCCCCCAGCCCTTTTTTAAATCAATTTTTTGTATTATGGACAATACACATAATATAAAATGTGCCATCCTAACCATTTTTAAGTGTACAGTTCCGTGGTATTAAGGACATTCATATTGTGCAGTCATCACCACCTTCCACCGCCAGACTCTTTTTGTCTTGTAAATGTGAAATTCTGTCCCCGTCAGAGGCTCCCACATTCCCCCTCTCCTCCCACCCCTGGCCACCCCCATTCTACTTTCTATGAATTTGACTACTCTAGATCCCTCATAGAAGTGAAATCATAGCATTTGTCTTTTTGTGACTGGCTTATTTCACTATGTGTAATGTCCTCAAGGTTCATCCATCTTGTAGCACGCGTCAGAATTTTCTTCCTTTTTAAGGCTGAATCATATTCCATTGTATAGATAGACCACATTTGCTTACTCATTCATGCACTGGTGGAAGTTGGGTTGCTTCCACCTTGGGACTGTCATGCATAATGCTGCTATGAATATGGGTATACAAATATCTTTTGGAGGTCCTGCTTTCAATTATTTGGGGTATTGTGGATGAATTGTGTGCCACCCAAAATTCATCTGTTGAATTCCTACACCCGCAATGTGATTGTATTTGGAGATAGAGCCTTTACGGAGGTAATTAAAGTTATATGAGGTTGTATGAGTGGGGTCCTCATCTGATAATAAGAGGGAGAAACACCAGAGAGCTCTCTCCCTCCTCATGTGCACACAGAGGAAAAGCCAAGTGGTGACACAGCATGGAGGAAGCCATCTACAAGCCAGGAAGAGAGGCCTCACTAGAAACCAACTCTGACGGCCCCTTCGCCTTGCATGTCTAGCTCCAGAACTATAAGAAAACAGATTTCTGTTGTTTAAGCCACTCAGTCTGATATTTTGTTACGGCAGCCCTAGCAGACTAATACAGAAATAGAATTTCTGGATCATATGGTAATTCTATTTGCAATTTTTTGAGAAACTGCCAACTGTTCTCCACAGTGACTGTGCCGTTTTACATTTCCACCAGCAGGGCACAAGGGTCCCAGGTTTTCCATATCCTTGCCCACACTTGATCTTTTCTATTTTTTTGATAGTATCCATCCTGATGGGTGTGGGGTGGTAGCTCATCGTGGCTTGGGTTTGCATTTCCCTAATGATTAGTTATGTTGAACAACTTTTCTTGGGCTTATTGGCCATTTGTATATCTTCTTTGGAAAAATGTTATTGAAGTCTTTTGCCCATTTTTTAACCAGGTTGTTTTTGTTGTTGTTGTGGAGTCATAGGAGTTCTCTTTATCTTTAGGATATTAATCCCTTATTAGATATATGGTTTGCAAATATTTTCTCCCATTCTGTGGGTTGCCTTTTTACTCTGCTGATAGTGTCTCTTGAGGCAAAAAGTATTTTTAATTTTGATGAACTCCAGTTTGTCTTTTTTTTTCTTTTGTTGTCTGTGCCTTTGGTGTCATATCCAAGAAATCATTGCCAAAACCAATGTCATGAAGATTTTATCCTATGTTTTCATGTTTAGGTCTTCAATCCATTTTGAGTAATTTTGTAATTTTTGAAAAATGGATACCCATTTTTCCCAGCACCATGTGTTGAAAAACCTGTCCTATGTTGATTGCTCTAGGCACCCGGGATGGAAATCATTTGACCCTATATGTGACGGTTTATTTCTGGGCACCCTATTCTCTTCTGTTTGTCTAAATTTCTATCTTTGTGCCGGTGCCACACTGTTTTGCTACTATAGCTTTGCAGTAAGTTTTGAAAGCAGGAAGTCTAAGTCCTCCCGCTTTGTTCTTCTTTTCCAAGATTGTTTTGGCTGTTCTCTTGACAAAATTTAAAGTCTGCATTTTCTTGGAACACAGTAAACTTAGCTATTTTATAGTCTTTGGTAATTCTGATGTCTGAAGTTTCTCTCATTTCTGCTTATTCTTCTTAGTGGTGTCTTGCTTCCTTGCGTGCCCGATTATCTTTGACTGTGTCTGGGTTTTGTATTTGAAAAATTATTTATACAAACAGCTTGAGGCCTAAGATGATGCCATCTTCTGCCAGAGAGGGTTTTCTTTGCTTCTGCCTGGAACCTTGGACTGCTACCCGTCGGGAGCCACCTTAAACCAAGTCCAGGTTTGAGGAGCCCTGGATTGCTCAGGGGAGGGCACAGTGGAGTGTGAGGCTGCACAAGGACTGTGTACTTCAAGTTCACCCCGCTTAATGTGGGGGCTTATCCCCACCACTGAGTGAGCTCTGAGCTTCGATGTTTCTCTCCCTTTCCCTCTATGAGGCTACTAAAACTGCAGTTCTCCTTTGCAGCTGTTGCTTGTGAATTTGCAGAGGCACTCACGGGGGAAGGAGCTTTGAGTGCCAGGCTCACCTCCAGTCCTTCCCTGTCCTCATTTTGGAATCGAAACACTGAAACTCCCTCACTTGCTTGTTTGCTCTTTTGTGTCTTTCCGAAAAGAGGTGTGCTTATCTGTCTTTTGTATTGGTCTGGATTACAGAGCCGGCTCTCACCTAAAGGGGAAGTCCAGAGGGTCTTTTCTAAAAGCACAGTTCTGACCACAATCCTACCAGGAGCAAATCATGGCAGTCTAGAGCCCAGCTCTGTGACCATTAATTCATTCAAGGCTGTCCAGCATCCTGGAGGCAAGAACTAGTGTTATCCCCATCTCATGGGTAAAAATCCAGAGCACAGAGAAGCAAGGCTAACCTGCCTCATGGTTGCACAGCTAACTGAGTGGCAGGATCACCCCTGGGGCCAGCTGTGTCTTACTACAGAGAGGTTGCTCCCCCTCTTCTGCTCAGGAGCCTTCTGGGGCTCCCCACTGTCTGGTGTCCTGAGCACAGACCACCCCCAACCCAGCCATCAAGGCCCTTCCAGCCTCCCCTGGCCACACTGGCTCCTGCCCATCCCCAGCTCTGCTCCCCAGCGCTACCTGCTCACCCTTCCTCACGTGCCTCTGACTCACCTGTCCACACCTGGCTTGGAGGCTGGCACTCTGCTGTGCCCTCCCAAGGTCCCTGATTAAAGTGGGACCCAGGACCCTGGGCACCCCATTTGCCCAAAGCCAGGGCCCACAATGGGAGCTCCCCGACCCCACAGCAGCAACCCAGATCTGGGCACTCTGCAGGGCATTGGGTACAGCAAACAGGTCAGAGCCTGTCCCTGAGCACACAGCTTGTCTGCAAGGGGATGGAGCAGGCCAAGGGGTCCTGTGTCAGGGACCAGGAACTGTCAAGCCATTCTGGGGACGCCTTGCTCAAGGCCAGCTCACCCTTGGCGGGTGCCTGGTGGGTGAGAAAGGGGAGGCTGCCAGGCCCACCTGCCACCCCTAGGTGCCCACTGGCCCCCTCTCTGACTTTCTGACAGGTGAACAATAATGGGATCATCTCCTTCCTGAAAGAAGTCTCTCAGTTCACCCCAGTGGCCTTCCCCATCGCCAAGGACCGCTGCGTAGTGGCAGCCTTCTGGGCAGATGTGGACAATCGGCGTGCAGGTGATGTGTACTACCGGGAGGCCACTGACCCAGCAACGCTGCGCAGAGCCACAGAGGATGTCAGGCGCTACTTCCCCGAGCTCCCGGACTTCTCCGCCACCTGGGTTTTCATAGCTACCTGGTACCGCGTGACCTTCTTTGGAGGCAGCTCCTCTTCCCCTGTGAGTTTTTTGTCCTGGGGAAGGGAGGATGTCCATCTGGGGTCCAGGGTCTCCCCCCAGGGGCCCCACCTTGCTGAGAGGGGTCAGACATAATCACTGGTCCATGCCTGAGACGGGAAAACCCAGCTCAGTGAGGGAAGTCACTCTCCCAGGGTCACAGAGCCAGGTTGGAGGACAGAGCCTTGAATCAACCCAGCCCACCCAGAAACCATCTGCCTCTAGGAAAATGCCAAATGCCCTGATAACAGTGTTTCGCACACTGGTGGAACTTGGGTTGTGTCAGAATTCCCATTTGGAATGGTTCAATTCTCAATAGGCTAAGTGGGAACTTTATTCTGTTTTATCCTTTATTCTGTGATAATGCCAAACAACAAAGGCATCGGGGATGCGTCTCTCCTGTGGAGCACACTCTCCATGCCAAGTGCCGAAAAGTGCTCAGCACAGCACAACCAGGGGGCAGGAGCTCGCCCTGAGACTGCTATGCAAGCCACATGGGGCTCCGGAGCTGGGGGAACGGGATGGTTCAGAGCAGCCCTGAGGGTGTCAGGACACTGGGCTGCAGGGGAGAGGCAGAGTGGTCAAGGGAAGGGCCTGCCTTCCCGTCATGCACACGGCTGGGCAGAGGGTGGGGGCAGGTACTCAGGGTGGCGGGGTGCAAGTGCCCAGCAGGCATCTGGAGGTGCAGCTGGGGCCCCCAGCAGTGGTGTGAGTGGGAGAGAGGGCTGGTGGACGGGGACGTGCGAGTCCCACACAAACCCTGAGTTCTCCAGCAGCCAAGATGACAAAGAGCATGCCAGCAAGTGCGCCAGCCAGGGACACTGAGGGACCGAGATGCTCACGGCCGGATTTCTTAGAAGGAGTATGACAGTGAATAGGCAAAGACGGGCTTTTTCTGTAACCATTACTACAAATAAATGTTTACCCTGGGTGAACTTTATTCATGCACAGTCCACTAATATTTTGTCAGTTTTACTTGTTTTTCTTATCATCAATTTGTAAGAAAAACATCTTTGTAACAAAAAGAGAAAAAGGAATCAGTAAGTCCACTAGCAAGAGATCGCTCCCATCAAACATCTATTGTATCCTGACACACACTTTACAAATAAATAGAGCCAGCTAGAATGCTTTGTTTTGTGGTTTTGTTTTGTTTTGTTTTTTTCACTCAGTGGCAGTAGGGCATTTTCCTAACTCTTCTATGTGGAAATCCTGTCACCTCTGCAGCCACTGTGGGTGTTTCCTTCCCCGTGGGAGCAGGGGGAGCAGAGCCCCTCCTACGCGGACAGAGGAAACCTAACTCCTCCAGTCCTCGGACCTGGAGATGGGGGCTACAGAATGATTACCCAGGCAACACAAGCATCCCTGGAAGGGATCAGAGTTCTGGGTTTGGGCTGGAAGCTGGTCTGTAACCTGGGAGCCTCCCGGAGCCGGCTGCTTGGCCAGAGCAAGCGTGAAGCTCCACGCGGGGCCTGGGTCTCCTCGCACGCTGGACCTCGCCAGCTCGCAAAGCCCCACTGCTGGCCGCGCTGGCCGCAGTCCGGGCCCCCCTCAGCTCTCCGCCACTCGGCCTTCACGGCCACTGTGTCCTGGTTGTCTTCAGTGTTAGCAGCAGGTCTGCCTTCCCCAAGGGGAGCCCATTCAGTGTTCCCGCTGTTCATGGTTATGTAAGGGAGAGGACAGACTGGTGCTGTCCCACTGTGTACACCTGCAGACCAGCCCAGCACCCGGTGGCACACATGGCAAGGTGCCGTGTGGTAGGCACTGCCGGGCCCCGCTACCTTGGGGGCCATTGCCCGGCATGAGTCTCCAGTGGGGAGCTTGCTGCCCACAGAGTCCTGACTTGCCCCTCAAGCCTGTACCCCCACGGGCACGAATAAGCCAGGTGCGGAAGCCCGGGTCTCCCCGCGCCCAGTCGGGGGGCCCAGCGCACCGCACCCTTGCCTGCCACTCCGGCACACAGGGAAGGCCTTTCTCTAGTACCCTCCCCCTCTCTCGTGCCGCAGGATTTGTCCTGTGTTAACTAGTTGTCGTCTGTGGTAGTGTGTCTGCTCACATAACCTTTGCCAATTTTCTGTTCTCTTCTTCATCTTTTTCTTACTGACCCATAGAAGTTCCGCTTGAACTAAGGGTATCGATAGTTTCACCTGCCACCTATGTTATAAATACATTCTTCACTCTGCTGTTCGCCATTCCGTTTGCTCTTATGGCACTTTGTTATATGCAGAAGCTTTTGTAGTCAAGTATATAAATCTCCTTTTTGGTTTTTGCAGTTAACAAATGTTACACTTAAAGTCCTTCCTCGACATGGCTCCACATATGAGCCTATATTTTCCTCTAGGGCTTTGATGGTTCCATTCACAACCTTACTTGACGTGGGATTTATTTTTGTGAGTGATGTAAAGCTCTAATTTTATTCTTTTTCAGACAGTTTCCTATTTGTCCCAAGATCACTTCCTAAACAACCCCACCCTTTCCCCAATCTGAAATAACATCCCATATATATACCACTCAATATCTTCATGGAAGAGGATTCCATGAAAAAAATCATTAAAACTGCTCTTCCTATTTCCTGTTTTTATCTTTCCCTCTTCACGTTTTTTGTTTCACACGAGGCAACTTTGTGGATTCGAGCCGGTAAGCGGAACACTTGTGCCCCAGTCGCCCCAGGGCGCAGCGTCTGCTCCTGGCCTCCGGGGCCGCTGACCCCTTGGCGCGTCTCCCTCCCCAGGTGACAGTTGTTAGGAGCCTGACCTCAGGCCTCAGGCACTAGGGACACAGTAGAGGACGAGGCCATCAGCCCGACGGCAGATGGCTGACCAGCGAGTTGGGAAGACAGAGGAGGGGCCGCTGGGTGAGGACAGTGTGCGAAGGCATATGCTGGGGGGGGTAGGGCCTTGCAGCATGGACGAGGGAGCAGAGAAAACCCTGTTCAGGCCTCCCTCCTCGGCAGGTCAACACGTTCCAGATCGTGCTTATCACTGACGGCAAGTTCTCCTTCACCATCTTCAACTATGAGTCCATCACGTGGACGACGGGCACACACGCCAGCAGTGGGGGCGACACCACGGGCCTGGGGGGCATCGCAGCCCAGGTAGGGGCCCGGCTCCCCACCGCCACCACTGCCATGAGCTGAGGAGGCAGGCAGACCCCCTACACACACCCAGTACTGGGCAGAGGCCAGTGTGAGGCCTTCTGATGCCAAGCCCAGTCCAGACTCACAGAAACATCCTCAGGTCAAAGGAACTTTTGTCCCGAACCACACTGCCCTGGCCTCCGAGGGCCAGCTGCAGCCGAGGCAGAAGGGCCCCTGGTTCTGTGTGCGCTCGCTGTCCTGGGGGTCTGGCCTGGCCCGTGGCCCGCAGAACTGTGGCCAGCAGGAAACCACAAGTGTGGAGGGAGCGGTCAGGTGCAAGTCCCCAGGGCCAGCGAGTGCTCCCTCCCGATGGGAGGACCCTCATCTCCTTCCTAGTCATCTACTTTCTTCTGAGGTCACACCTGCCCCTGGTCCCCACGGGAGCCAAGAGCCTAGGGAGGGAGCCCCTGCAGGTGTGCGTGAGGGGAGCCTGCCAGGGCCCAACAGTGTCGGTGGCCAGGGTCAGCCGCCAGCTGGGAGGTGGCTGATCAGGACAGGCACAACATGGAGGGTGGTATGGGTACCCCTAAACCCATAAAGCTCCAGGATTGTAAGGCCGTCTTCCACATGATCTCTTTGACCATGGCCACCATGGGGGAGGGAGGTCTCAGGAAACTGAGGGAGACCTGCAGACCAACCCACGCCTGTCCCCCACTCTCCACCCCCACCTTCCCAGGCCGGCTTCAATGCGGGTGATGGGCGGCGCTACTTCAGCATCCCAGGCTCCCGCACGGCGGACATGGCGGAGGTGGAGACCACCACCAACGTGGGTGTGCCCGGGCGCTGGGCGTTCAGAATCGATGATGCCCAGGTGCGCGTGGGGGGCTGCAGCCATACAAGTAAGAGGATGGAGCCAGCGGCTCAGGGCTGTGGGGGTTGGGGTGGCTCAGGGAGTGGGGGGACGACAGGAGGGAGCCAGACCCTGGGGGCGGTGGGGAGGGGGCTGGACGCTGATGGGGGTGAAGGGGGCGCTGGAGGGGGGAGCGGGACGCCGGGGACGGAGCAGGCTGCTGGCCAGGAGGGCATGGCCTCCCCCACCACTCCCCCCTAGCCACGAACCTGGGCAAGTATCGGCTCGCCCCTTGAGCCCTGTCTCTTCCTGGGGAGGCTTTCCTACCTCAGCTCCAGGGCCAGGGGATCTGTTGGAGACCAAGGTTTGGGGTACAAAGTGGAGGAGCTGGGGTCGCCCCTCCTTGGGGCCACAGGAGTCGATGCTCTCCCTTCGTTCTCTCCCAGGCTGCGTCCTGGGCCGGGGAGGGGCACCACCCCGGTCTCCTGTGTCCCCGGGATCACCTGGAAGGCAGGCGCTTTACATGCGGCAGATGGGGGGAAGGTCCACCCCAGGGCGGAAGGATGCATCCTGACCCCTTCCCCTGTATGGCCCTGGAGGAGGCGCAGACCCTCCTGAAAGATCATGCTTATAAATGGAGAGGAGGTGATAGATTTAGCCACTCGGTGGAGAGCTAACCACAGGCCTTGCAAAGGCCCCAGTGAGGCCAGTGTCGGGAGGGTCCTAGCAGACTCACCTCCCACCCACAAGGAGGCCGAGGCCACCGAGAGGGCCTCTTCACCTCCGGGAACACCAGCTCTCTGAGAGCAAACCCAGCGCAGGTGGAACCCATCCAGACCAGCACTTTTCAGGGGCCAGGGCCAGGGAGGGCAGGCATGCCCCCATGGGCCGGAAGGCTCACCAAGGACTGGGGATGATGCCCCAGTGAGAGATGCCTGGGGAACCCGAGCCCACCGGCTCACTGGAGCACCAAGTACACCCCGGCCTGAGCCTGAGCGTAGGGGATGGGGGAACTCACAAGCCAGGGAGCCCAGGAGCCAATCATTTTGCCCCTCCCCCAAAGTGGCAGGCAGGACACCCAGGAATATGCAAGGTCTCCTGCAGTCCCAGGCCAGGCCGCCTACTCTGCCCACCTGGGCTCTGGGTAGTGGTGGTCCAGGGGATGGGGACATCATTCTGTCTCTGATGGCAGAAAGGTCTGGTGGCTTGTCATCTCCCAGTAGCCAGGGGCTTGGGCTGTGGTTCAAGATGAAGGCATGGGTACAGATGTGGGCTGCTGTGACCAGGCGTCAGTGCAGTGTGGATGCAAGCCTGAGCAGGTGGGGACTGCTGTGAGCAGGTGTGGCTGTACATATGGGTGCAGGTGTGTGTACAGGTGTGGGTCTAGGTGTGGAAGGCCCATGCCCTCTACAAAGGCTGCAGGCTGTGAGACCCTGAGAAATGAGATCCTCCGAGGAGGGTCTGGCCAGTCCCCCCGGGGATCCCTTTCGCATGCAGACGTGCTTCTCCCGCTATCACAGGCTTCTGGGGGAAGTAGATGGAGGAGGCATTGCTGGGCCTTCTGAACTAGTGCGCACAGGAGCCCCCTTGCTTCCCCATGGCCACACTGCAAGCCCAGGAGATGGACCCAACACACAGGCTTTGCTGGGAAGGGAGGGCCAGGTCCCACCTGAGAGGCAGTGCATCCACATCTCAAAGTCTAGCTCCTGAGAAAGGCAGGTCCTGAAACAGGGCTCATGCAGACAGCCAGCACACTCCACAGGGTAGCCAGACCACGACCGGCTGAGCGACAGTGTGGCTGAGTGGAAGGGTATGCACGAGGAGCAGGAACAGTCCAAAAGGTGCCCTTAGCCCTGATGGTGTTCTGGGCCACAGCGTCCTTCCAGGAACGTCCCCCCCTTGTGCCCCCTGATGCCACTCTAGATCTCCCAGGCCCCCTAGTAACAGGAGATCTGAGACGGTGGGGTGCTCTTGTTCCCTGCCAATTTGTGCTCCTTTATTGCAGATGTCAGTAGCCTTACTTCTCCAGAGGGGTAGGGCCTCCTGAGCTGGTGGGCGGCCAGTCCTAGAGGGCCCAGGCATGGGGTTGGGTGCTCCCTGGTGACTGCTGGGGGCTCTCCCTGGCCAGGAGGCCGTGACGTGAGAAGCCCTGCCTTCCAGAGCTCTGTGGGAAGCCCTCTTGGTTTACACGGGGAGACCTGGAGGGGCAGCTGGGCCTGGCTTTCTGCAATTACTGTTGGCAGCGCTGAGATCAGATTGCATCCCCACCTCGGAGGGTCTGAGGGCTCCCTCGCCCACCACCTCTGGTTCCCATGGGGGTCCCCCTCTTCCACGTTGTTTTTCCAATGAAGCACACTCATGTCTTCCTGTGTTGCTGGGCACCCTTGGGTCTGTGTCGTCTTAGTTCCTCAGACAAATTTGGAAGTTGATGGATTAAAGGGATAAGAAGGTGCTGGGGGGGGGGGGTGCGCCTGGGTGGCTCAGTTGGTGAAGTGTCTGATCCTTTGGCTCAGGTCACAATCCTGGGGTCCTGGGATCGAGCCCCGCATCCGGCTCCCTGCTCGTGGGGAGTCTGCTTCTCCCTCTCCCTCTGCCACTCCCCGTGCTCATGCTCTGTCTCTCTGACAAATAAATAAATAAAATCTTAAAAAAAAAAAAAAAGGTGCTGTGGGTATGATGGATGCTGGGGAAGCCAGAGTCCCAGCCCAGGAACCCGAATGTCAGCAGGACATACAGGTGCACTAGGCACCCTGGGGGAGACCTGGGAAGCTAACTGTGGATGCTGGGCTGCCAGCAGACTGCACAGCCATTCCTCAGAGATGGGCCCCTGGGGTCAGGGGAGGAAAGGGACGGCTTGCTCCTTGCTGTGTCCACAGCCTCCGTGTGCCTGGCCCTGCGCCCGTGCCTCAACGGCGGCAAGTGCATTGATGACTGTGTCACGGGCAACCCCTCCTACACCTGCTCCTGCCTCTCAGGCTTTACAGGGAGGAGGTGTCACCTGGGTAAGTTTACACCCACCAGCACAGCCAGTGGCCCCAGGGCCCAAGGTCAAGGGTCTCTGTCCCCACGGTGTATGCGCTGTTGGGGGGTGGGGGGCAAACACTGTGGCTCCCTGAAGGTGAGCACAGTGGGCCAGGGCTACAGCTGCCTCTTTGGAACTGAGCCCCCTTGGAAGTGAGGCCAGAAGGGGTCCAGGCAGATCCTCCCCAACCTGGCTTTCTCCACTGAGGCCCCAGGCTGCCCTGCTTTTCAGATGTGAACGAATGTGCTTCCCATCCGTGTCAGAATGGCGGGACCTGCACACATGACGTCAACAGCTTCAGCTGCAGGTGCCCAGCCGGCTTCAGGGGGCCCACCTGTGAGACAGGTGAGAGTGTGCCTGGGCCCTCTGGCCCCACCGGGGGCAGGATGATCAGAATGGTCCCCCCACAGCCTGATGCCCTCCAGAATGGGGTGCAGCAGGAGTCCCCAGGGGCCCGGCCAGAGGGTCGACGCCTTCCACTCCTCTGCCCTTGCAGCACTGTCTCCATGTGACACCAGAGAGTGCCAGAACGGCGGCCAGTGCCGGGCAGAGCGGGGCTCGGCGGTGTGCCTGTGCCTGGCCGGCTACACAGGCGCAGCCTGCGAGACGGGTGAGGGGCTGGCCCTGGGGGGCGGGGGGGGGGGTCCCATCCAGCCACACCCACACCGGGTGCCCGGGAGTCAAAGGCTGGCTCAAGCCAAGCTCCCGCCTCCACTGCCCCCAGATGTGGACGAATGTGCCTCCAGCCCGTGCCTCAATGGGGGCTCGTGTGTCGACCTTGTGGGGAACTTCACCTGCCTGTGCGCAGAGCCCTTCGAGGGACCTCGCTGTGAGACGGGTAACGGCCCGCGCCCGAAGCCCCCAGTGACAGCGGTCCCGTGCGGCCACCCAGCCCCTTTCCCTCACTGTCCAGCTCAGCCCCACTTCTGGCCCGGGGGGTCGTCTCCTCAGCCCTGCCTGCGCCAGCCTGTCCCCTGAGCTGCCGTGCTGGTTGTGACTCTGCCACCACGTGCAGTGCAGGGCTGAGCGTGCCTCCTGTTCCCTCCTGTCGCCTCCAGTCCCCGTCACCATCTATGAAATGCAGGGCAAAATGGCCACCCTCTCAGGGCCCCTCTTCCTGCTCAGGAGATTCTTGGCTTTTTAACATCCTTCTTTCCTACTCCAGACCCCTTGCCATGCAAGGGAACGAGCCACAGGGGTTGGCAAGAAAACTGACCTTTATCACATGTGATGAAATCTGCTAGTTTCTACTTCATGTTGTTTTAAATGCTAGTTATGACTTGGTAGATCAGTTAAAAAACCAACTCGATTTTACAACCCACAGAATAAATTCAGGTTGTTAGCATCTGACATGGCGCTGACCACCTAAGGCCTCGCCCAGCTCCTGTGCCAGCGATAGCAAAGTCCACAGCATGGGCAGCTGCTCCCCTGGGAGATGCTCAAGACAAGCTTGTCAGATTTAGTTTGAGTCTAAAAATTTAAGAAGGAAATTAAATTTTACCCATAAGTAGGATATAGATGGATGCTATGCCCTCCATCAGTCTTTGGTCAGAGGGTCACACATAGGACAGGCCGTGTCCTGAGGAGAGGGTGAGCCTCTGCTGTGCAGAGGGGAGGAGGAACGGGGCCACCTTGCGTGTTTGGTGCTTAAAATCACTGTAATGGGCCACAGTTCACCTTGCCCAGATTGCTATCTAAATATCTGTGTATTTAACTAAATTCATGTTAGGAAACAGATCAGTGATTTCAAAGATTTTGCAGAGAAACCACCTTTTGTACAGGAAGAATAATGCAAATGAAAGCAACCAATAAGAAACAACAGAACTGACACTTCCACCCCTAGTAAAACCTTACTAGTCACATTACAAGGTACCAGTCTGGACATTCTAACCAGATTCAACAGGAAGTTGGCCAAAAATTAAAGATAATTTTTAAAAAATGGTACCCATTCTGATCCTTCTGGCCAAGAAAGATTGTTCTGGGAATTTCCCTCACCATCAAGACTAGAAACTAGACAAAATATATGAAAACTGTTTTCAGCCATTGGACAACAGGCATCACAGGTTTGTTACCCCTGGGAGGAGGGACTGAAGTGAAGAGCACGCTACAATTGCCTCCAAGTCTGCCTACAGGAAGTTTCCAGGCCACTGTGCAGCAAGGGGATCCAGACTCTAGCAGTTCCTCTGAGTCTCTGGGTCACGAAGACAGAGATTCTAGTTTGGTAGCTGCAATTTGTGGGTCTGGAATTCTACTAAGAGGGGTTGGAGAGAGTGCAAGAAGAATCTCTGAAGACATGCAGAAGGACTCCTTGCCTCTTCACTCAGCACAGTCGGGGAGAAATCCATGAGGCTGGGCAAAGAACCCCTGGGAGTGCTGAATCAGACAATCCCTAGAACTTGAACAGGACTGGGAATAACTTGCTTCTCTATAGCCAGAGTGCATGCAGAGCTCCTCACACCCAGGGCCAAGACTGAGTAGAGTCCTCACTGGGGTATCAGCTTGCTGGTATGGATAAATAAACACTAGAACAAAGGCTAATCTGACCTGTCCTAGCAAATATTAAAGGAAAGTTTGAGAGGATCAAAACAATCCCGAGTAATTTAATCATATGCCAGAATCAAATCCTATACTCTTTGAAGGAATATAACAGAATCCAGGAAAAAAACACAAAAATTATCAGGCATACTAAGAATCAGGAATATATGACCCACAGCCAGGAGAAAAATAGATCAATAAAACAGATGGCAGAGATGATGAAATTAGCAGATATAAATGTTTAATCATCTACTGTGAACATGCTCCATGTGCTCAAGACCGTTGAGGAAAAAAGTAGAAGAAGAAGATATAAGAGAAGAAACTTCCAGAAATAAAAAACATAAAATCTCAATTTAAAAAATACACTGGCAGGGCGCCTGGGTGGCTCAGTCGTTAAGCGTCTGCCTTCAGATCAGGTCATGATCCCAGGGTCCTGGGATCGAGCCCCACATCGGGTTCCCTGCTCGGCGGGAAGCCTGCTTCTCCCTCTCCCACTCCCCCTGCTTGTGTTCCCTCTCTTGCTGTGTCTCTCTTTGTCAAATAAATAAATAAAATCTTTTAAAAAAAATAAAAATAAATAAAAAATACACTGGCTGTATTAGCTACAGGTTAGACATTGCTGAAGGAAAGATCAGTGAACTGAAGCAAGAAACTACCCAACAAGCAGCACAGGAGGGAGAGAGACTGCAACCAAGACCATCTCCTCAGTGACCTGTGGGGCACACAACAGGCAGTCTGGTGTATGTTCGTGTGGAGTCCCAGAAGGAGGGAGGGGAGCAGAAGGGCACAGAAAACAAATGAGGAAATAATAGCCAAATATTTTCTTAAATTCGGTGAAAATTAAACCCCACACATCCAAGAAAAGCATGAAGAAAATCACACAAAACACATCATAATCAAACTGCTGGAAACCAATAACAAAGAGACCATCTGAAAAGCAACCAGAGGAAAAAGACAAGACACAGTACATACAGAGAAACAAGAATGATAACAGACCTCTCATCAGAAACAACGCAAACCCAAAGACAGTGTGCTATCAACCTAGTAGTATACACAGGAGAATTATCTTTCAAAAATTAAGGTGAAATTAAGATATTTTTCAGACAGCAGAAACAGATAATTATTCATCACCAGCATATCTGATTTGTAAGAAACATTAAAGGAAATTCCTTAGACTGAAGAAAAATGGCACCAGATGAAAATCCAGATCTACACAAATGAATGAAGAGTTCTAGAAATGGTAAACAAACGGGCATACCCCATTTTATTGCCCTTCACTGATACTGTGTTCTGTACAAATTAAAGCTCTGGGGCAACCCTGCACCAAGCCAGTCCAACAGGGCCATTTTTCCAATAGCATTCATTCACTTTGTGTCTCTGTGTCACATTTTCGTAATTCTGCAGTATTTCAAAATTTTAAATTATGGTGACATTTGTTATGGTGATCTATGTTCAGTGATTATGACTCACTAAATCTCAGATGATGGTTACCATTTTTTTAGCAAAGTATTTTTTAATTAAGGTGTGTACATTTTCTTAGACATGATGCTATTACACACTTAATAGATTGCAGTGTAGTGTTAACATAACTTTTATAGGCACTGGGAAACCAGAAAATTCATTTGACTTGCTTTATTGCCATATCCGCTTTATTACAGTGGTCTGGAACTGAACCCACCATATCTCCAAGGTATGCCTGTAAAATACTTTTCTTCTTACTTTTTAATCTCTTTAAAGATAATTTTAACACAAAAAATAACAATATGTTATGGGGTTTATAACATTTAAAGAAATAAAATGTATGACCTCAATTGCTTAAAGCAGAATATGTGAGCTTTCTCTGTGAAGGGCCAGATATTAATATTTTTGGCTTTATGAGCCATGTGATCACAGGTATTCAACTCTGCCAGTGCAATGCAAAAGCCAGCCATAGACATACAATACATGAATGGGCATGGCTGTTTTCCAATGAAACTTTATTTTTTAAAATGGGTGGCAAGCAAGATTTGCTCTGCAAGCCATAGTTTATCAGTGTCTAGCATAAAGGATAGGAAGGGAAAGATGGAAATAATATAGTAATGGCCTTACATTATATATGAAGTGGTGTGATATTGTTTGAAGGTAGACTACAGTAAGTTAAAATTATTATAAACCCAGAGGAACAAGAAAAAATAATAATAATAAAGAGTTATAGCCAATAAACCAGTGGTGGAAATAAAATGGAATCCTAAAAACACTTCATCCAGAAGGCAGGAAAAGAAGAAAAAAGGAATAAAGAATAATTGGGACAAATGATAACCAAGAGCAAGATGATAGGTTTAATCATATTGATAGTTACATTAATTGGTTAAACACACCAATTAAAAGGCAGACATTGTAAAATTGAATTGAAAAGCAAGATGCAACTATATACTATCTACAAGAAACCTACCATAAATATAAAGACACAGATAATTTGAAAATAATTTGAAAATTGGAATGGGTTTCTGATTTGGGGTAAGATGGAGTAAGCACACTCTACCTTGTGTCTCCCACTGAATGCAGCCATAAATCCTGGACAGAATGCATGGAGTAGCAATCTGAGGACTCTGAAAAATAAATAGTAGCAGGTGGATTGGGGAAGAGGACCAAGCTTCAAAGCACCACAGAACCAGTGGTGAGTTCACCGTTTTTTTCCTCTGGTGTCCCCCCTGCCTGGACTCAAAGCAGGACTCCCAGACCAGAAGTGAGCATCAGATGGATGGAAAGAGCTCCAAGAGCAGCCCCTAGTTGGGCACAAGAAGCAGGACCAACAATAGCAGCAAAGGAGGGATTCCCTCAGGACCCAGACTGACTGGGTCAGTCTCCAACTGGAGGTCCTATGGCTCCACAAGGCTGGGCAACTTCCATTCGTTTTTCTTTTTCTCTGTCCACCCACCATGAGTGCACTCACAGGAAGTAAGTCATAGCATGGGGCAATAAAAGCCCCAACTCTCTTGCCAGAGGACTAAAAAGGGCAGCCCCAGAACACTTGAAACTATGGGGAGGTTGCAGAGAGGGGGATCTCAGGCTGCAACCCTAAACCATCTATGAACTCCTGAGTTCCTTACCTTGGGCATTGTAATGTGATCCAAAATATTAAAAACAATACCATTTATAATAGCTTCCCCCAAACTGAAAGACTTAGGTATAAATCTAATAAAACATGTACGGGACTTGTAGGCTGATTTGAATAAATGGAAGGACAACCCATGTTCATGGATTGGAAGACTCAACATAGTAAATATGTCAGTTCTCCCCAAACTGATCGATAGATTTAATATAATTCCAAAGTGTCAACAGAGTTTTCTGTAGCTTTGGACAAGCTGGTTCTAAAATTTACATGGAAAGGCAAAGGAATTAAGATAGCCAAAATAATTTTGGAAAAGAACACATTTTGAGGCATCACACTACCTAGTGTTGACTTACAACAAAGCTACAGTGATCCAGATCCTGTGGTATTGGCAAAGGGACTGATGCATACATCCGTGAAAGAGAAGAGAGGATCCAGAAGTAGACCCACAAAAATACAGCCAAGGGTTTTGTAAAGGCGTGGAAGCAAGTCAGTGGAGAAAGGATGATCTTTTTGACAAATGGTATTGGAACAATTAGACATTCTCATGTAGAAACTGAACTTCAACCTCACACCTTGTACAAGATTAGGTCAGAATGAATCATAGACCTGAATGGAAAATACTCTTAGAAGAGAACATAAGTGAAAAATCTGTGTGACCTGCGGTTACATGAACAGTGCTTAGATAAGACATGCAGAATACACTCCAGCAAAGAAAAACAGAAGTGGGCCTCAACAGAATGACACAGGCTGCTCCGTGAAAGACACGGTCAAGAGAACGAGAAGACAGGCTGCCTGCTTCGAGAGGTGCTCAAAGCACTCCCGTCTGACAAAGGGCTGGCGTCTGGAACACATAAAGAACTCTCCACGCTCACCTGTGAGAAACCAACCAAAACATGGACAAAAGATCTGAACAGACATCTAACCAAAAAGGATATCTGGAGCGGGTGAACAAATGTAATCATGTGTCATTATCATCAGCCATGGGTGCGATGCACATTAAAGCCACGATGAGATGTGACCACAAACCTAACAGAATGGCTAAAATAAAAAGCGCTGACTGGTGAGGACACAGAACTGTGGGAACTCTCACGTAGTTTTGGTGGTGATGCCAAATGTTTAGCCCCTGTGAAAACAGCTTGGCAGCTTTTCATAAAGTAAAACATACTTATAACATGACCCAGCAATACCATTCCTAGCTATGAACCCTAAAGAAATGACAACTTACGTTCACACAAAATACACAAATGTTTATAGCATGTCTATTTACAATCACCAAAACCTGAGAACCCAAATGTCCCTCCCTGTTCATGGGACGCGTGATTGCTGATCCCACAACAGAGACAGATCCCAGAGGCCTTATGCCGAGTGAAAGAAGCCAGTTTCAAAAGATTACATACTGTTCATGAGTAATCTTAAAGCAACAAAGCTGCGGTGATGAACAGATCAGTAGTTGCCAGGGGTTCAGGAAGGCAGGGAGTCTGCGACCCTGAAGATACAACAAGCAAGTATTTGGGGTAACAGAATGTTCTGTGTCCTGACTGTGGTGGGGGCAACACAAATCTATACGCATGTTAAAATTCATAGAAGTGTACCTCGAGCAAAAGTCAATTTTGCCATATATTATTTAAAAGATAAATTCTGAACCACATGAAGAAATCGAACATCTAAGCAATGAAAAGGAATAGGTTGACAAACACTGATCAAGAGAAGTTGGAGAAGTTATATTCATAGCACAGATTAAACTCTAGAGAAAGGAATACTGCCAGGAACAGAGGGGTCTTTTATGACAAAGGTGTCAAGGCATCAAAAAGGCATAGCAATTCTAATGTACTTGCACCTGTGAACATGAATCAAAATACATGAAGGGAAAACAAGGAGAAATAGATCTGTATCTAGATTCCAACCCGCCGCTCTCAGTGATTCGCAGGAATCAGTAGGGACCTCAAAGATGCAAACAGCACCGTCAGCCCACCTGACCTAAGTGACATCTACAGACACTCACTTCCTTTCCAAGTGCTCATGGAGCACTCACCATGACAGACCATCCTGTAGGACATAAAATAAAGCTCAATCAGTTGAAAAGACTGTGTTCTCTGATTACAGTAGTTAAACTAGAAATCAACAAAAACTGTATCTGGAAAATCCCAACCATGTTGCTAACATAGATGCTTGATTAGAAGCACTTGTTTGGAGCCCTCTGGTCTTAGCTGGGCCCTTTGGTGCACACCGTGGGGTCTCCATACTCTTGCTTCACCTTCTGCTCCACAGAGGGGACTCAGATGGTGAGGGGTAGCTAGAAACCAGCTTCCAGAAAGTGGGCCTCAGGCTTAAATCCCACTTGCACTGAGAACTGAGTGCTGTGGGGTCTGGACAAGGGGACCCTTGGCCCCATTTCCCCCATGTTCTCCGTGCAGCTTCTGGGGACCTCTGTCTTTCTTGCAGGAAGCCAACCAGTGCCGGATGCCTGCCTCTCAGCCCCTTGCCAGAATGGGGGCACCTGTGTGGATGCAGATGAGGGCTACGTGTGCGAATGCCCCCAGGGCTTCACTGGGCCCGACTGCAGGGAGAGTGAGTCTGGGCAGGGGCTACCAGGCCTGCAGTCCAGGGCAGGGTTCTCCTGTGGGTAGTGCATACAGGAAGGCAACGGGTGTGTGTGCAAACACCCATGAGTGGGTGGGGGGATGAGAGAGAGTGTGTGTGTGTGCACGTGCATGTGTGTGTATCTGCACAGCAGTGTTCATGGGAAGGTAGCCACAGGAGCAGGGCAGGGTCAGAAGCAGGACAGGGCCCCGATCCTCCAGCACCCCCACAATGGAGGCTCCCCCTCGATCTACGGCAGGAAACCCTGACCACTGTGAGTGCCGTAATGGTGGCAGATGCCTGGGGGCCAACACCACCCTCTGCCAGTGCCCCCCAGGCTTCTTTGGGCTCCTCTGTGAATTTGGTAAGTGCCCAGGGCTGCATCGGGGCACGCTTCCTGCCTTGCCCCTGAAAAATCCCCCAAACCGGAGTATAGCTGGTGGCTTGGGTCTGGGCCCCAAACATAGAGCCAGACCCTTAACTAGCGGTCTCGTGATCCCCCACGCCCACCCCAGGAGGGGGCCCGCCACAGAGTGCCTGAACCAGGCCACGCTGGCAGGGCCACCTGATCCTTCTCAAGGATGAGAAGTCCCCAGGAAGATGAATGGGCCTCTTCCTTCCCTGCAGAAGTCACAGCCACTCCCTGCAACATGAACACACAATGTCCTGACGGGGGCTACTGCATGGAGTACGGTGGGAGCTACCTCTGCGTCTGCCACACGGACCACAACGTCAGCCACTGTGAGTGGGGGGTAGGGCTACAGGCACAGGCCCACCTAGAAGCCAGGGAGAGGGTGTTAGGAGAAAGTGGGGGCCACACAGGCAGAAGCCAGGGCTTCCCTACTGGCCCACAAGAGGCCCTGTGGATGTGTGCGCCTTTCCTGCTGTCGGCCTCTGTATTGGGGCCTGGCTGTCCACCCCCTCCGCTGCAGGAAGCTCACAGCAGGAAAAGCACCCCTGGATGCCTACAAGCTCTTCCCTAAGCCCCTAGCTTAGCTATTAAAATACTTCATGCCTAATTAAGTATGTGATTAAATACTACTGTGTATTTCTGAGTACAAATAATGGCTTGCATACTGTATAATTACACGTGAAGATGCTGGAGGTGTTGATACGAAAACATTTGTGCACCGCAGCTCAATCCTAGCTCCCAGGAGAGGTAGGGTGAATTCTGGAAAAATCGAGAATAAAAGCATTTCCAGAGAAGGGCCGTAGAGCCTGGTGTGAAGAATCAAGACCCCTCCCCCCAAAGAGTGTCTTTTAAGTGGCCTTGGATCCAGCTGGGATGTCAGGGTGACTACCCTGTGCCCCTGCAGCACTGCCATCACCCTGCGACTCAGACCCCTGCTTCAATGGAGGCTCCTGTGACGTCCACGAGGACTCCTACACTTGCGAGTGCCCCCGAGGGTTCCACGGCAGGCACTGCGAGAAAGGTGGGTGGCAGGGGAGGGCGGGGCAGGGCGGGGCTGGGAGGGGAGGGGAGGGAGGGGCAGGGCAGGGCAGGGCTGGGAGGGGGGGAGGGCAGGGCTGGGCAGGGCGGGGTGGGGCGGGCAGAGGAGGGGAGGGCGGGGCGGGGGGGCGGGCAGAGGAGGGGAGGGCGGGGCGGGGGGGCGGGGCTGGGAGGGGAGGGCAAGGCGGGGCGGGCAGAAGAGGGGAGGGCAGGGCGGGCAGAGGGGAGGGCGGGGCAGGGCGGGGCAGGGCGGGGCGGGCAGAGGGGAGGGCGGGGCAGGGCGGGGCAGGGCGGGGCGGGCAGAGGGGAGGGCGGGGCAGGGCGGGGCAGGGCGGGGCGGGCAGAGGGGAGGGGAGCGCACGGCAGGGCAGGGCCGGGCAAAGCTGGGCGGGGGAGGGCAGGGCAGAGAGGGCCCCCGCTCACCCTAATTTGCGGTTCTGCTCGGTCACCCAGCGTCCGTGTGTCGTGCCCGCATGGTCTCCCCCAGCCCAAATGCTGCTTATTCAGTTAGTGGTTCTGCTCCGTGGCCTCCTGGTCACTACTTGGTTTCCTTCAGAATAGGCATCATTTCCCACTCAGCATTTTTGCAAATGGATTTTAGAATCCTTGATTTTTAAAAAATTCATTAGGGCTTTATTAAATCTAATTGAACTTGGAGAATGTTAGCGTTTCACAACGTTTACATACTAGCGGATGTATTCTTCCAAGGGAACGTGGCGGCACCCATGTGCCGCCAGCGCCCACCCCGGCCTGTGCCTTCCGAGCACTCAGACGCCGTGCCCCTCGTCAGAGGCCAGCGGGCCACAGGCCTGCCTCCCGGAGCTCAGCACCTGGGCCACACACACCCCCTGGGCCTCTTGCTGCCCTCGCTGGTCCTGAGAACAGAGGCCTCAGCGGCTTTACCTGGAAGTCTCTTCCGCTCTTACGGTGGCCCTGAGGGCAGGTCCCGGCTACTCTGACGCACGGAACCCCCACAGCTTCAGCCACCCCTGCAGGAGGAGGGTGTTTCCAAAGAGAAGCCCTCCGGCTTGGTTCTCTGCATGCGTGGCCAAGGTCCATCTCCAACAAAGGCATTCCAAAGTGGGGACACAGGGTGGCAGCTTTTGGGGGGGGGTGGGCGAAACTTGGACATGCAGCCTGTGAGGTCCTGCAGGGTGTGGAGTGGTGGGGAGAGAAAGGCTGAGCACTGCAGGCAGGCCCCCTTCCTGCTGCACCTTGCTCCCAAGAATGTCGAGGAAGCTGAGGACCTAAACTCTGGGGGCCTCTGAAGGTGCCATTCCTCAGGGTGGAGGGGCAGACCTACCACTGGATTTGTTTGTGCCTTTAAATATGTAGATGCCTCAAGCACAGGCACTGCAAGGGAGCCCCTCAGGGCCCTGGGAACATGTTAGGACCCAGAGAAAATGCCCTGGTGCCACGAGAGGCACAGAAAACAAAAATCAGACTGCGGTGGATTCCAACGTCCTATCAGGGGCAGCTGCACTCTGCCACGCAGGCCAGTTCTCCACCAGAAAGGGCCCAGTGGTCCCCAGGGTCTGGGACAGATAGAAGAGCATGGGTGGGCAGAGGGCCCCCAAGGGCCTGCGACTTCTGGGCCCATAGGGCCTACGGGTTGAGAAGATGTGAGTAGGGTGTCACGGGTGCTGCAGGGCCAGGAGGCCGGCCCTGTTCACCCGCTTCTGTCTCTCCCTACCCTTGTCCACACAGCCCGGCCACGCCTGTGCAGCTCGGGGCCCTGCCGGAACGGGGGCACGTGCAGGGAGGCGGGCAGCGAGTACCACTGCAGCTGCCCCTACCGCTTCACCGGGAGGCACTGCGAGATCGGTGCGGCCCCCTGCCAGCTGGAGTCAGCCTGGATCGGGGGAGCCAAGCCCCCACCCAGCCACCATGCGTCTGCTTGTCAGGAGAATCCCCTGAAGGCGCACCAGTTCTGGGATGTTGGCGATCAGGGGAGGGGCGCTGGGTGGTGGGTGCATGACACCTGACTCCCATAGGGGCCTTCTGTTTCCAGGGAAGCCGGACTCCTGTGCCTCGGGCCCCTGCCACAACGGCGGCACCTGCTTCCACTACATTGGCAAATACAAGTGTGACTGTCCCCCAGGCTTCTCTGGGCGGCACTGCGAGATAGGTAAGGTGGGCAGAGGCCAGTGGACTAGCCCAGCTGGGAGCAGCACAGCCAGGGCACCTGGGGGCCCCATCTGCTCCCAGTGGGCAGAGGTGCCCTGCTTTGGAGCAGTGGGAGGCAGAGCTCCCATGAAGCCTAGAGGTCTTTGGGGAGGACACAGCAATGATGACCCCCCTCTGTCCTTGCAGCCCCCTCCCCCTGCTTCCGGAGCCCCTGCATGAATGGGGGTACCTGTGAGGACCTGGGCCCGGATTTCTCCTGCCGCTGCCGAGCAGGGTACATGGGACGCCGGTGCCAGGCGGGTGAGAGGGCTGCGGGTTGGGGTGGAAGGCATGGGATTTCTTCCTAATCCCAGAAGAGCAGAGCAGGGCCAGACAGGGAGCTGAGAGGAGGGAGGGGAAAGAGGGAGAGAACCGATGGGCAGCTACTCCTGGAAGTCAAGACACTTTCACCCTGGGGAGGGGGGGGCTGTGAGGGCGCAGGGGTCCCAGGCCCTGCGGCCTGCTGGGGCAGAGGGCAAAGTCGAGGGAGGGGCCTCAGGCAGGTGCCCCCCAGTGCAGGACAGGGCTTCTGTGTCCTTGCAGAGGTGGACTGTGGCCCCCCAGCGGAGGTGAAACATGCCACGCTGCGCTTCAACGGCACTCGGCTGGGCTCCGTGGCCCTGTACAAGTGTGACCAAGGCTACAGCCTGAGCTCCCCCAGCCACATCCGCGTCTGCCAGCCGCAGGGTGTCTGGAGCGAACCTCCACAGTGCCACGGTGATCTGCAGGCCCTCCGCGGCAGGGAGGGCGGGCAGGCGGGCAGAGCCAGTGGGGTCCACACCCTCCTCCCCGGGGCCCCTCAGGGGAGCACAGGGACCACAGTGCGGACCCTGGCCCTCCCCCACCGTCCCGCAAAGTGAGGCCACGACCCTGTGGGGAAAGGTGGTGAGGACGAGTGGCAGCTCCACTCAGGACTGTTCATTAAGGGCTTCCCTGTCCTCAGAGCAGGGCGTCCAACCCATATGCCCACCCTGCAGATGAAGCAGCGGAGGCCGGGAGGTAGCCCAAGGGCAGAGTCCTCAAGAGGCAGATGAGGATTCAGGGCCCGTCTCCTGCCCCTGGCCCTGGCCCCACCCAGACCCATGGAAGCAGACCCTGCATTTGAACAAGGCCCCCAGGACCCCCAGAGCCATTTGAGGAGTGCTGCTTCAGAGAGCATCACCTCAGGCTCCCACGGTGTGCCAGGGTGCATGGCCTGGAGGCAGGGCCCCCCCACTGATGCCCCTGCAGACACAGGGCCTCTAAGACAACTGCAGGTGTGTTGCATTATGCCTGAGCATCCCTAACTCTGCTCATCAGAAAACCTGCGTGAATTTAACACATCTTTCACAAAACAAGGGTTTTTTTTTTTAGGATTTTATTTATTTGAGAGAGAGAGAGCACAAAAGGGGGTAGAGTCAGAGGGAGAAGCAGGCTCCCCACGGAGCAGGAAGGCCGGAGCAGGAAGCCCGATGTGGGACTCAATCCCGGGACTCCGGGATCATGACTTGAGCCGAAGGCAGACGCTTAACCGACTGAGCCACCCAGGCGCCCAAAACAAGGATTTTTAAACAAAGCTCAGGGACCACGACAGCACCCAGAGACGGGTGGGGCACACAATGCTGCTCTGCCCCAATGCCCTGCAAAGCCCAAGCTGGGAGGCCCCACGCAGGTGGAGAATTCTGGAAGAGAGATGGGGGCTGCCTAGCCCCAAGTGTCTTTCCTGTCCTCCTATCTATCCAAGCCCAGCCGTCTCCAAAGATAGTTAACAATAAAGTCCAAACAACATATACCATTGGGAGCGGAAGTATAGAAGGTGGACAAGCATATATATAAGCATGACAGGTATACGGAAGGAAACATGGCACTGGTCATAAGAAACAGAGCTGATAAATCATTTTTAACAAAAGAGAATGGACAAGAGGACTGGAAGACTGTACTAGCTGAAATAACCGACACAATTTACAAATGGGTACAGATGAAGGCTAAGTTGATGAGCTAAAAGACCAGTCTGAGGACTCGTCCCACAGAGAAGAAGGGAGGTCTGTGTGAAGGTGTAGGCACTGCGGAGGGCAGAAGAGCCGACACTGAGGTAACAGGAGTCCCAGACAAGAGAAAAATAAAAACACAATTAAATGTGGGAACCACTATGGAGCTCAGTTCCCAGAATGACAGATGAACCACCACAGGCTGAAAGGGCCCCAGAACATCAAACAGGAGAAAAGAGGAATATTAGCACATTATAGCAAAATTTAAGAATATCAGAGACAAACAGGAAAAAATTCTTAAAGTATCTAGAGAAAAAAGGAACAAGAATCTTCAAAGGAACAATAATCCCACTGGCACCAGACTTCTCAACAGTGACATCAGATATAAGATAATTAAATGGTAGATTTTAAATACCCCAGAGATCCATTCAGTGAGCATGGAGACAGTCACAAAACGCCATCACTCTCACTGTAACATCAAGGAATCAGAGAGCCTGTAAAATATCATTTAACCTATCAGATTGCTGAGTATGGCTAGAAGTACAGATGAGCCCTTTCTGGGTGAGAAAGACTGATGGCGGCTGCCATCCCAGGAGCAAATCCACTGTGGACAGAGCAATCTGAGGAGCTGGGGAAATCCAACTAAGCTTTCAATCATCATGTGAGCAAGCATGCTGGGTTGGAATCAGGAGTCGCAAATGCAGAGCAAGTGCTCAGCACCCACCAGTTCTCCCCCACAGGATTTTTACTAAGTGCGTGGGAAGCCAGTGGCTGGGCTGGAAAGAAGAGAGATTTCATAGCCTCACAAGGCTGAGATTCCCCAGTCTACCTGGAGGGAGAGGTCTGTTCCAACCCTCAAGAATCTGAAACCAGTCATGAACTGGCACTAATGAGCCCTGTACACCAGGCCCAGCCCAGCTCGCCTCTGGATGATATCAGAGATCAGCTGTTCAGGCTAGGTGTCTGACACAGACTAGAGCATGGCCATCCTAGGGGTATGTATTTTCTACTTTGGCCTCTCTGTTCTTGTATACAGTATGTCTAAGAAGCAAGAAATTATGACATATGATCTCAAGAAGAAATAGTCAATGGAAACAGACATGCAGATGACCCGCATGTTTGAATTAGCAGACAAGGACTTTAAAATAGCCATTATAAATATGTTAAAGAGAGGCAAAATGAATGAGAGAATAGAAAATTTGAGCAGAGGAAAGCGAACTTTTAAAAGTAACTCAATAAAAAATACAACATGTGAAATGAAGAGTAAATTGGATAGGCTTACCAATAGAATGGATACCACAGAAGAAAAAGTCACAGAACTCAAGGACAAGTCAACAAAATTTTCAAACCAAAGATCAGAAAGAAGAAATGAATTATGATTTATAAATGAACTTTTTTTAAATGGAACATAGGAAATCTGTGGGAAATATCAAACAAACAAGCACATAACTGGAGTCCCAGAAAGAGAAAGCAGAATAGGCAAAAGAAATATTTGAAGAGATAATGACTGAGTATTTTCTAAAAATGAAGAACTACATCAACCCACAAATCCAAGAAGCTCAGCAAATACCAAGCAAGATAAATACTGAAGTAAATAAACCTAAGACCTAAAAATTTTTATTCAAACTATTATTCAAATGTGAGAGCATAATAAAAAATGCCCTTTGCAAACACAGCTTCAGAGACTTACCAAAAAAGGGTCTTTTTTTTTTTGGAGATAGTATTCGAGTAGTAAGATAAACCTGGAATATTCTGTAAGCAGTAAGAGAAGGGAGGATTATCAAATATTGTAGGAAAGTCTATCACTCTCTAAAAGGAGAGAGGAAAAAAGCAGAAAAAAGTGGCAGAGTTAAGATTATGATAGAAAAAAATGCAGACAAATATGAATGAGTTAAATTCTCCAGGTAAAACACAGATTGCCAGATTAATTACAAAACAAAACAAGCTAGGGACCCCTGAGTGGCTCGGTTGGTTAAGCATCCGACTCTTGGTTTTGGTTCAGTTTGTGATCTCAGGGTCGTAAGATTGAGCCCCACATCAGGCTCAGTGCGCTCAGCACAGAGTCTGCTTAAGAGTCTCTACCTCTCCCGCTGCCCCTCCCCCCTCTCTAAAATAAATAAATAAATCTTTAAAAAATAAAACCAAGCTATACTCTCTTATAAGAGATACTCCTAAATCATAAACTTAAAAAGACAAAGTAAAAATATGGAAAAAATACCAGGTGAATACAGATCAAAATAAAGCAGGTTTAGCTACACTATTATCAGCTAAAATAGACTCTAAGATGGAAAGCATCATTAAGGATGAGAGGGTCTCTTTCAATGATAATTGGTTCCAATTCACCAAGAAGATCATTATAAACATTCAAGCAACTAATATAATAGGGTCAATACATATAAAACAAAAATTAACAGACTGCAGGAAGAAACTGACAGATTTACCATAATACTATGAAATTTTGAATCACCTCTCTCAATTCAGGTTAAGAAGCCCCCCCAAAAAAAAATCAGCAAAAAGAAAATTCAAATAATACAACTAACAATTTGAACTAATTCATTCTCTGAACACACAGAAAAAATTAAGTTATTAAGGACAAGAAGATAAATTTTAAATTTCATGTTTATATATTTTAAAGATACTTTGAAATGGCTTATGGATCAAAGAAGAAATATGGACAGTGACAAAATTTTAAATGAATATTAATGATCATTTTTCTATACAAAAACTTGTCCAATGCAGCAAAAGCAATGCTTCGTGGGAACTTTAAGTACATAGTTAGAAAAGTTCAAAAATTGATGAACTAAATGTCGGAATTCAGAAGTTAGGAAAAGAACAACAAATGATACAAAGAAAGTAGAAAGAAAAAGGCAATACAAGTAAGAGCCATAATTAATGAAACATAAGTCAAAAGTACAGAGAACACCAAAATTAGTTCTTTGAAAACCCTATGAAAATGAACAAACTTCTATCAACTAATCAAGAAAAACAAAGAGCACGAATAAAAATCCTTATAAATGAAAAAGGTGACAGAGCCACAGATAGAGCAGAGATTAAAAAGATAATGAGAATACCATCAACTAGCCTACAAGTAAATCTGAAAACTTAGGAGAAATGGACATAATATTCATAGAAAAATATAACTTACCAAAAATGACTCAAGGAAATTTAGAAAGCCTATATAATCCTATAAATGTCTAAAGGAATTGAAGCGTACTTAAAGCATTTTCCCACAAAGAAACTCCAGGATGTTATAGGTAAATTCTACCAAATTGCCAAGAAACAGATCATTGCAGCATTATACAGGTTCTTCCAGAGAGTAAAAAATAAAGAATATGCGCCAACCTATTCTGTGAGGCCAGTATAACCTTGATACCAACACCAGATATGGACAGTTGGAGAAAGTAAAATGATGGATCTGTTAAACATGAACATAGATGCAGAAATTCAATAGTCTATAAAGACTATATATACCATTATCAAGCTGGACTGTTGCAAGAATAGTTTGATATTAGGAAAACCTGCTATATTAACCAACTGAAGGATAAAAAGCATATAAGTATCTCAATAAATGCATAATAAGCATTTGACAAAATTTATACCCATTCGTGAAATAAATTCTTAATTTATTTAGAATCTATAAATATCTATATTTATTATATACCAAATAAGGAATAAAAAAGTATTTCCTTACCAGATAAAAATCACATCACACATGCACATAACACCTCTAATACCATGCAGTATAAAATATATAGGATTTGTTGGAGGAAAAACTTAAAAAGAGAGCTGTAGCAGAGCCCACATAACCCTCGAAGTGTGCATCATCCCACAGAGAGGTGTGCTTAGGCCAGGCATAGCCAGACTAGTCACACTATGTGTGGCCAAGCAGTAACACTTCACACATTCATAGAGGAAGAAGGACAGGTTACATCAAGAGAGCTGTGGAACAATGAGTCTCCTGATCCTTGTTATACAGAGGCAGGATCTGATACTCAAAACCTGTGCTTCTGTTGAGCTGACTCAGTCATGCTGAGCTACCAACAGGGGGAAGGAAATTAGCTTCTGGGGCAGTTTTACTGTGCCTCTACTCAAACCTCAAATAAACACTATCCTAAATAGAAACACATTCCTCTTAAAATTGGGGACAATGAGGGGAGCCTGGGTGGCTCAGTCAGTGGAGCGTCCAACTCTTGATTTCAGGTCAGGTCATGATCTCAGGGTTGTGAGATCGAGCCCTGTGTCGGGCTCCACGCTGGGGCATGGAGCCTGCTCAAGATTCTCTCTGTCTCTCACTCTCCCTCTACACCCTCCCCACTTCTCTCTCTCCCTCTCAAAAAGAAATGGAGACAAGGATGCCCACTGTCACGAAGCCTCATCAATATTATATTGGAAGTACTAGCCAATGCAATAAAGTAAGAAAAAGAAATTAAAATCATGAAAATATGAAGGTAGGGAGTAAGAATGTCAGTATTTGTTGTCTTTAATCTATAAGCAAACTTTAATCTATAAGCGGTATGGTTGTCTTCAATCTATAAGCAAACTACTGAAAATGAGAGAAAATATGGTATGTTTACTGGATATAGGTAATTATAACAAAATTCCATTTTAATATATCAACAATTAGAAAATATAATTATAAAAGACATATTCAGAGAAAATCAATGAAACCAAAAGCTGGTTCCTTATTGAAAAACCTCTAGTTAGACTGATCAAGAAATAAGAAAGAAAAATTAGCAATATCAGAATGAAAGAGGAGACATCACTAAGGATCCTAACAAGCATTTAAAGGACAAGGAAGAGATACTGTGAACAAGCTGAGGTCAGTATATCTGACAACTTAAAGAAAAGGGATAAATACCTGGAAAGACACAAATTACCAGAAATGACAGAAGAATAAACAGAAAATATGAATAGCCCCATATCTATTAAAGAATTTTAATATGTAATTTAAAAACCTTTCTGCAAAGAAAATGGCAGGACTGGATTGCTTCACTGATGAATTCTATCAAACACCAAAAAAAAGAATACTAACCCTACACAAGCTTCTTCAGAGAATAAAGAAAGAAGAGCACTTGATTCATTTTGTGAGACCAGTATTGTCTTGATACCAAAACAAGACAGAGAGGTTATTAAAAAAAAAAAAAAATGAACTTAGGGGGGCCGGTGTGGCTCAGTGGGTTAAGCATCCAACTCTTGACCTCAGCTCAGGTCTTGATCTCAGGGACATGAGTTCAAGCTCTGCATTGGGCTCCACACTCTGTGTGGAGCCTACAGAAAAAAAAGAAAAAAAATGAAATTACAGACGAATATTCCTCAAGAATATGGACATAAAAATCCTAACAAAATATTACTAAATCAAACACATTGTTATATAAAAAGGATAATATATCATGACCAAGTGGGATTTATCTCAAGAATACAGATTGGTTTAACACTTGAAAATCAGTAAGTGTAATTCACCATATTAGGATATGAAGGAGAAAACCATAGGATCGTTTCAATAGATGCAGAAAAATCATCGGAAAATATTCAACTACTATTTAAAACTCTTAATAAACTAAGAGTAGATAGGAGGAATGTCTTTAACCTGACGAAGGGTATCCATGAAACAGCAACAGCTAACAACGTACTTCGGGGTGAGAGGTGTACCGCTGTAGTAAGGCAGTGTGTCCATGTCACCGGTTCCCTCCTGCACTGTCCTGGAGGGTCCCAGACACGGCCACAGACAAGGAAAGGAAATAAAAGCCACATCTACTGGAAGAAAGATGACATAGTCATGCACATAGGAAATCCTAAGAGGTTCTACAAGAAAAGGCTATATAATAAATAAGCAAATTCAAGTGAGCCACAGAACAGGGACAATATACAAAACCTTAATATTTTCACAGTCTACCAGTGAACACTTGGAAAATAAGATAAAATGCACAATATTATATATAACAGCACCAAATATGGTAAGTGTTTATATATGTGAAATGAATTATAGACATAAGTGTAAAAACTAAAACTATAAACTTCTAAAAAAATCCTATGAGACAATCTTCACAACAGCTGGAATAAAATGGTTATGCATTTAGAAAAATATTACATCGCCCTACTTTTCACCACACACAAGAGTTCATTCCAGATTAATTAAGGACTTAAATGTTTTTCTAAAACTATAAAATTTTATGTGGAAAATATAGGTATCTTTTTGGCCTTGGGATAAGGAAATATTTCTTTAGCCACAAAAAAAGCCCTAACTATAAAAGAAAAAAAAAATGGACAAATTTGACTATATAAGAATTAGAAACTTAAAATCATCAGCCCTAAGGAAGAAAGTGGGATATAAGCTACAAACCAGGAAAAGATATATATATGACTGGTTTCAAGAATCTATAAAGAACTCTATGAATCAATAAGAAAGAACCATCAACCTAGTAGGAAAATCGGCAAAACACATGTAGTAGGCCTTTCATAGAAGAGGAGATAATAAAGCCGACAAAAATAAAGAGAAATATTAGTAATCAGCAAAATGCAAATCAAAACCACAGTGAGGTGCATTCAGCTGACAAAAGTGCAGAAGACTAAGAAGCCATCTACTGGTGGTACTGTGGATCACCAGGATTTCTTACAAATTGCTGGAGGGAGTGTAAATTAATACAAACGCTTTGAAAAGAGTTTGGCAACTTGCCTATCAATTCGACCAGGCATAGAAACTGTGTCCCAGAGATTCCACTTCTAGGTTTAAATCTAAGAAAATGGGCACATTTAAACCAAGAGCTATGAAAGGAAATAAAAGCATTTTTTAAAATAACAAAAAGTCTAAAACCAACCCAAACACCCACCAAACAAGAAGGGGCAGAGTACGGTAGAATCCCGCCGTGGACTCTGCTACTGTCGTGTTCACACAGAGACGCACAACAGCATGGAGATAGCTCATTAGTATCATTTTGAGTGACTGGTATCACAATATCCTTTTAATAAAATTCATAAATAGCAAAAACAAGACCATACATTGTTTAGGTAGTTTATAACAATTAAAACACTAAAGAGGTGAAGACATAACCCCAGAAACCCACGTCACAAGGGTGGGGAAGTGCGTGTGACCAGATGAGCCAGTGAGCATTCTGGCTCCTGGGTGTCTTATTCACTACCATTTATCTACTTCATTACATTTTAAGCATTAAAATTAAACTTTCCTAAGTTGAAGATTTTGAATTCCAGAGCACGGCTCCCAGTTTAAAATAAAAAACAAGCCTGTGGCAAATACTCTAAAGTGAAGGCCTCGCCCCCAAATGCAGTGATTTCATATGTGGTGGCTGTGAATGGGGACCTGGCAAGATGGGGCCTGGCCACCTGGCAGCCGCCGCAGTGAAGTCCTCAAGGTCACGATGAGCACCCCCCATCCTGGGGCCCACTGCCCACCTCTTCCTCTCCAGGGCGTTTCAGGCCTCTCCAAGCACTGAGGGGTGCTGCACAATTCTGCCTGGCTCCTCAGAACAAAGCTAATTTATGTCCATCTTACTTGGCTCCGAGCCACTGCCTCCAACCACTGCCTTTGTTCTTGGGGTCCCTCCCGGTGCCTGTGCACCTGGGCTCCCCTCTCAGAAGCTGCTGAGTGCGGATCCCAGCCTCCCAGCCGTGCCTGCGTGGGGGCTCCTGCCTCACAAGGCACAAAGGAGGCCCCTGCGCTGGGTAAGACTGCAGGGCGCAGCTCGACCCCCTCCCAGCCTCCCCCAGGCTGCCTGGCCCAGCACTGCCTGCTCTCTGACTCCTGCCTCTCTTTGTAAACATCTCAACCTCCACCTCCCGGGGGAGCAAGCTGACCTTGACCTCCTCTTGCCTTCTGCAGCCTCTGCCCCAGCGGCAGAGGAGGTGGGGTGGAGAGAGTCACACCCTGACTCCTGGCCCTGGGCTCCAAGCCGGCAGAGGGAGGGGAGGCCTGCGGGGTACACCGGTGGATGAGCCTGTACCCGTCACACCTGGGTAGCGCTCTAAGCCCTGAGACAGAGGCCCTGCTCCAGGGAGGGCCAGGCCCAAGATGTGTCCAGGCCCCTGAGAAGCCTAGGCAGTGAAATGCTGAAGTGACTTGGGGGTAGGGCCTTTGTAGGGCAGACAGTGGAGAGGGTGGGCATCAGGCTAAAGCCTCAGCACACACGTGAAATCCGGGGGCTGTGGAGGCCCTGGAGGTCCGCGTAGAGCCCCCACAGGGCCGTGCAGTCCTGCGTAGGCCATGTAGGGCCTGCGTCCCACCTAGATGGAGCCTGTGTAGGGCCTTGCAGCCTCCTGTCCTGTCTCTGCAGAGACAGACGAGTGCCAAGCGCAGCCCTGCCGTAATGGAGGCTCCTGCAGGGACCTCCCAGGGGCCTTTGTCTGCCAGTGCCCTGCAGGCTTCACTGGAGTCCACTGCGAGACAGGTAGGGGCTGTGCTCGGCTGGGTCCCCTGAGTGGCTGGGCCCTCACCCACATTCGAGATGCCCTGGACCTCCTGGACAAACCTATTTTGAACAAGCGTCGACCCTGGGCCACGCGGAGAGCAGAGGGACATGGCTGGGCCCCTGGCCCCAGGGCAGGGGGAGGCACCCCAGGAAGGGAACTCCGAGGCTTTGGGGGATTTCCCCAGCAACCCACCCCCCCCCCCGGCATCTCTCCTCGATCCCCCTTCCCTTCTTCCCGCTGTCCTCTCCTCCCTCCCCCAGACACCCCCTGGCGGCTCTGGCCGACTCTCTGGGTGTTCTCCAGAGGTGGATGGCTGCCACTCCAGCCCCTGCCAGCACGGAGGCCGATGTGAGAACGATGGCGGGGCCTACCTGTGCGTCTGCCCAGAGGGCTTCTTCGGCTACCACTGTGAGACAGGTAGGGAGGCAGGGGCCAAGCCCCCACTCCTCCAGAGGCCCTGTCCTCTGGCCTCTGCTGGGTCCCCTGATGCCAGCTACCCGCCTCCTGCACTTGCCCCTCCAGTGGCCCCCCTCACCCCCCGAGACAAGCTGGCCCCATGGACGGGCGGAGCTCACTGCAGCCCCAGCGTCCCGGTGCTCACCTCCCCTTACACACCTGGGAGCTCTCCGCACGCTTCCCTCCTTTAGAGAACTTGCCACTCTCTGCAACTGTCCCTTCAATTTGCTGGTCTCAGCTCCTCCTCCTAGGATGGGTGTGTCCCGGGGGCACATCATGTCCTAGCCCCCAGGCTGGGCTTGGCTGGCAGCACCCTACTGGGTGGGGTGTGCGGGGCTGCAGGGCAGTGAAGGCTGAACTCGAGGTCGAAGGCCTAGGGCCCAGGGACTGCGGGGCCTGGGAGCCCAGGCATAAGCACCATGGGGGCTGCTTGTGGCCAGGGAGCCTCACTGCAGAAGCTTGGGGTGGGTGAGGGCACACACGGAGGACCAAGGTTAGTGGCCGTGACAGTGATAAGGGAGCTCCTGTGGCTTCAGTGGGAAACTGCGGGCCCCGGCCCTGGCCTAGGGAACTCAGGTCCCCTGGGTGCCCACAGCCCCGGGGCAGAGGGAGGCTGCCCTGGCTGCCAGGTTCTCCCCAGGAGGGGCAGCACTGTGCTCACCCTACCCTGAGTCACCGCCTGCCAGGCTACTTGGGCTTGGGGCGGTGGTGGGATGCCCAGGCTCTGTCTCTGAGCCAGCCTCTTGAGGAGAGCTCTGGAAAGCCCTGCGTGTCCCCTCCTTCACCTCCTCAGATTGCTGCCTGGGAGGGCTCCACCCACATCCACCCCACCACCATGCCTACACAGGAAGGACCTGTGGCCCCCCGAGAGCAGGGGTCCCTCTGGGGGAGCGGGTACGGCCCAGTGTTCACTGCTCCTTTCCTCTTCCCCAGTGAGCGACCCCTGCTTCTCCAGCCCCTGTGGGGGCCACGGCTACTGCTTGGCCGGCAATGGGTCCCACAGCTGCACCTGCAAAGTGGGCTACACGGGCGAGGACTGTGCCAAAGGTGAGGTGGCAAAGGTGCGAGCACAGGAGGCAGCCCCTCGTCCCCCAGAGGGCACAGACCCAAGTGCTGAGCACCCCCCAGGGCAGAGCGTCTAGTTTCCCACGAAGCAGGGAGGGGTATCTAGCGGCCCAGGAGGCATGCAGTCACCTGTGCACACACACCTGAGACCCTCCAGGAGGCCCTGGCCAGAGACCAGGTGGAGAGGGGGCCACTGTGGCAACAGGAGCTGGCTCCCCACCTGCAGTCGCTCACCTCCGCCGGGGGTGGCGGACCCCAGAGCCACCAGGTGAGACGTCTGGCTGGGGGCCAGGGCTTCCGTGGCTGACAGCTGACCACCCCCTTCCCTTGTTCTTGACGGGAACCCTGAAGAGCTCTTCCCACCAACGGCCCTCAAGGTGGAGCGAGTGGAAGAGAGTGGGGTCTCCATCTCCTGGCGTCCACCTGAGGGCCAGGCCGCCAGGCAGATGCTCGACGGCTATGCGGTCACCTACACCTCCTCGGACGGTGCCTACCGCCGCACAGACTTTGTGGACCGGAGCCGCTCCTCGCACCAGCTGCGGGCCCTCGCAGCCGGCAGAGCCTACAACATCTCCGTGTTCTCGGTCAAGCGCAACGCCAACAACAAGAACGACATCAGCAGGCCGGTGCTGCTGCTCGCCCGCACACGTGAGTGCCCACCTGGATGTGTCTGCGGCCACCGGAGAGGCGCACTGGCCAGGGGCCCCAACGCGCCGGGGCTTAGGAGTGAGGCCCGGGGGAGGGTGGGCTCCCCGAGAAGGCACCTGCCAGGGGCCAGCCCATGTTGGGGGTGCTGAAGGCACAGGCAAGGGGCCTAGGAGGTCACCCCAACACGCTGAGGGGGTGGGGAGGAAGCCTGCTGGTGGTAGTTCTAGAGAAGGGGGCCGGCAGGAAGGGGCCTCTGGGGGTGCAGCTGCACAGGAGGGGGAAGCGTAGTCTAGGGTCATCTGCTTCTGGGATCTACAGGGGAGGACCTGGTCCTCCAGCGGGGGGAACCAACGGTGGGCAGAGGCCATGGGACCGCAGGAGACTGTGGGAGGGGGTGCTAGATGCTGGAGGATGGAGCACGGACGGGGCAGTGGTCCCCTAGGCAGCACGGAGGGCCTGTGAGGGCAGCTGGCAGGGGTTCAGAGTGTGGCCAGCACACAAGGGGTCTGCTCCCACCGTACCGGGTGCTGGCACAGGTCAAAGCAGGCAGGCAGGGCCAGCCCCGGGAGCACTGTGAAGCCAGACAGCCAGGACTCACCAGCGGGGACTCAGGCTGGGGAAGGCGAGAATGCTCAGAGGCACGGACAGGGATTCTGTGGGAGGACGAAGGTGCCCAGGGCCACCTGCCAGCCCGAACCAGACACTGACCCTGAGGACACTGAGGGCCAAGTGAGGGATGAGATGAGAAACTCAGCACAGGTGGGGGAGGCCGAGGCAGAGGATGCTCATGGGCCAGCAGGAGGACCTGAGTGAGCTTGTGGGGCAGAGCGGGCTCAGCCTGAGCTTGGCTTTACGAAGAAATGGCATCCCCACCCCTCCACCGACAGAGTGAGGGTGGGGTCTCCCCGGGAGACGAGGGTGGGCAGGAAGGACCACTGCCCAACAGACTGCGCACCTCACTGTCAGGAGAAAAGAGCTCCCCTCCCGGCCCCTGTGGTTCACCCAGACCCTTCCCCAAGGTAGCCCAGGATTTTCCCAGCTTCCCTCCTTGGTAGGCCCCAGCATCACCCAAATGTTCACTGTCCAGTGCAGCCAAAACAGCCAGGGAAAAGAAAAAGGAGGTCCCACGGTCCGTGTGTCCCCAGGGCCCCGCCCCACCGCCTGGCATGTCTAAATAGGCAAGACCGCAGGCCTCTGGGGGAGCCGCCTGCACTCCCCACCCCAGGCAGGAGCCTGTCCAATTGACCCTAGTCCCACTGTGGCTGAAGGCCGCACCAGCAAGCCCAGGTGGGCCGGCACCTCGTTTGGGCCCCTCTCGGTGACCCCCCAGCACACTTCCCGAGCCCTGTCTTATGGTCTCAAGCCCCTGCCCTCCCCTGGAGCGAGGAGGTGCCAGCATCAGCTGAGGGGCCCGTTGCCCCCTAGGACCCCGCCCGGTTGAGGGCCTTGAGGTCACCAACGTGACAGCCAGCACCATCTCAGTGCGGTGGGCTCTGCACAGGATCCGTCACGCCACCGTCAGCAGTGTCCGCGTGTCCATCCGGCGTCCTGAGGCCCAGGAGGACCAGTCCACCGATATGGACAAGAGTGTGGACAGGTTCACGTTCGGGTAAGAGCAAGTGGCCGGCCTTCACTTCCCTCGGGGCTCTGGGGCTTCCTCCTTTCTCCCTCTGTGCCCCTCCCCTGCCACTCCCCACCTGCCCTGCCCACCTTGAGAAGCAGGGGTGTGTGCACCTCCTGTGTTGCCCAAGCACCTGCTCAACTCTGACAGGCAGAGCCCCCCTTTGTCCCAGGCCTCAGTCCTGCCTTGTCCCGTCACAGGTGCTACCAGACAGGTGTTTAAAAGGGCCCTGACAAAGTAGGGAATGCTCTAAAACTTGGGGGGTTGTGCCTCCTGCACAGATGAGACCGAGCCACCCAAAGAGCAGCACAGAGCTGTCCTAGCCTGAGTCACGCGGGCCCCTCTGAAAAGGAGGCACAGGGCACCCCTATACTTGCCTTAAATTTTTATATTGTTCAAATCATATGTTAGAACCTTAAGCTAGCCATATAAACATCTTACGCTTAATTATTACAAATCAAATACAAACAAAACTACAAAGTAAATACAACTCACAGGAACGTCAGTCATTCAGACTGGCTGAGGACTGAAGTAAAAGCTGGAACGGCCCCACAGTGAAGGCTCAGACCACGGCCTCGGCCCACTGGAGGTGGCTCGCCAGCCAGGGAGGCTTCTGACACCTGCTGGGAGCAGTGCTAGAAGAGAGGAGAGTGGGGAGAAGTCCGGCTGGGGTCCCTGTGCCTGCAGAGTGAACACAGCTCCAGTTGAGGAGACCCCCACCTATTCAGTTGCGCCTCTGACACAGCAGACGCCCAGGCTGGCTCTGTGGGGACAGACCAGCAACATCCTGCCCAGAGCCGCCACAGGCCGTGGCCGTGGGAAGGGGTGTCTGGAAGGCAGACAGGGGTCGGGGGCAGGCCAGCCAGGCCAGGCGGGGCACTCGTCCTGTCCGCATCCCTGAGCCACCCACACGGTTGCTCATTTCTGGTTGGCGGACTCACCAAGACCCTATTTTGCTTGCCTGCTGTGCTGGAAACGAGACTCTGCTTTGTGTTTTAAGTGTTGCTGTGACCTTTCTTGATTGATGTCCTGCCCACTTCCAAGGACTGGTGTGACAAAAACACACGTGAGGCCCTGGGTGGGCACTTGGTGACTGAGTCAGGGTCCCCAGGACCACCCGGCTCGGTGACTCACCAGGGCCCCCCCAGACTCAGCAGAGGTCGTGCCCCCAGCTGGGATTCATAACAGAGAAATGGTACAACGCACAGGAAGGGAGAAGTCGGGGGACCAGGCCTGAGCTTCCGGGGCCCCTCCCCCTGGAGTTACACAGGCCACCACCAGGTGTGAGGTGCTGTCTTCAGGGGAGCCCAGGAGAGACGCAGAGCCCAGGGTTTTTATCGGGGGCTGGCCCCGGGGCACCCCTGCCTGCTGTCGATTCGGGGCACCCAGGAGGAAGCGGGTGCTCAGCGTGAACCACGCTGCACAGAGGTGTGGGGGCAGCGAGGTCCTCTCATCCATGAGGGTGCCGGGAACTCCCGCAGAGGGCCACCCAGAAGGGCGGTGGGGCCTCCTTGTTGACCCTCTTCTGCACAATGACCTCCAAGTGCCCCTTTCTGGCCTCTCCTGCCCGAACACCAGTCTCTGCACCTAGCCATCCCAGGCAGGTGTGGGCCGTTCCTGACCCCTGCCCTGTACTAGACAGACAGACCAGGGAGTAGCTCCCACCTGAAGAACACACGGGTCTCAGGCCACAAATCTGGTCATTCTGGAGGCCACCTGCAGGACCACCCACAACTAGGCCCGCCTGTGTGGAAGGAGTTACAGTCTGGCAGTGGAGTCTCTCCCTGGCCTCCCTCCCCCAGGGCCCTGTTGCCAGGAAGGAGATACACCATCCAGGTGACTGCCCTCAGCGGGCGTGGGGGACAGGAGCCTCCCACCGAGAGCCTGGCCTCGGCCCCACTGCACGTGTGGACTCGTGAGTACATGACCTCAGGTTTTGTGGGACCTTTGGAAGCTCTCACCTCCCTCCAGCCTGAGTCCTACCAAAGTGGCCCTGGCACACCAGAGGTCTTCCCCACAGGCGCCAGGAAGGGTGGGCATGCCAGGAAGCCCTCTGCTTCCAGCACCCAAAGGCTCCTGGGCTCCTACCAGACAGGGGTCAGAAGCAAAAGGCCAGAGGGCATGCAGGTGAATGTCCACACTGTCCAGTCCCTGATCTTCATGGTATCTGGTGGGGAGGAGGCCTGGCCCTCACCACCCCAATATGGAGGGGGCCAGAGTGCCATGTTGTCCACGCCAGGGGGACCCGTGAACAAGGAGGGGTGCGTGGTGAGGGAAGGTCTGGCCAGGGCCTCGGTTTCAGGTTCCAGAACAGCCCGGCTCGGGGAGGCGCATGGACAGCCCATGGGCGGGGGGCGGGGCGGGGGGGCGGGGGGGGTGAGGGCCAGCTCAAGTCCTGGCGCTGACCCTGAGTGCGGGGACCCCGGCCCACTCCCTGCCCGTCTGGCCCCCTCCCACACCCCAGGGGAGGGTGCACACAGCCAGGCTTAAGGAATCAAAAGAATATGCTGACAGGCTGCCCAGGGACGGGGCCTCCGTGGCTGCTTCCAGGCAGCATGCTGGGGGGCCTCTCGGGCAGAAGAATGCGCTGCTGCTGACCCAGCTGCAAACACCCCTCCACATCACCCTTTAGGACTGTCAGGTTGTCCATCATGACCACATGGGGCTTCCGGGAGACTTCAGCAGTCGTGTCAGATCTTTTTAAACTCGGTGGTGGCCCCTTTCACCTCCCTCCCCTGCTCCGTGCCTATCAGGGCCCCTGCCGCCAGCAAACCTGACAGCCGCCAGAGTCACGGCCACCTCTGCCCATGTGGTCTGGGACACCCCCACTCCAAGTACCTTGCTGGAGGCGTACGTCATCAACGTGACCACCAGCCAGAGCACCAAGAGCCGCTACGTCCCTAACGGGAGGCTGACGTCCTACACGGTGCGGGACCTGCTGCCAGGACGGCGCTACCAGCTGTCGGTGACCGCCGTGCAGAGCACTGAGGGCGACCAACTGCACAGCGAGCCTGCTCACCTCTACATCATCACCTGTAAGTACGGTCCTGCAGGGACAGTGGGGCGGGGGCGGCCACTGATGGGGCCAGGAAGACGGCCCAGCCCCTCGTGCTCACTGCGGGCCCCCAGCAGGACAGCGGCCTGGGCTGCCCTCCTTGGGGTGTGGCATCCTTGCCCAGGAGACAGCTCAGCCCCAGCACCCGCACAGGCGACACTGTCCCAGTGACATCAGACAACCGCAAAGCAGGACTGTGTTCACACAGGAGAATTTGGGGGTGTGAAAATCGGTGAGGAGGTAAGGACTCATGGACAGTTAGTGCAGGGTCCGTGCACTGGGAATTTGTAGACATAAGCATATTGCTCCTGACCTTGTCCCCAGGGAGTGGCCTTGCAGCCAGGCCTGACCCACAAGGAGCCTCCGGGCAGAAGGATGGCCACAGGGAGGGGCGGCCTGGGAGAGGCAGGAAGGAAGACTCAGGTGGACAGGTGGAGGGGGGAAACAGCTGAGGAGCGCAGAGCCTCAGGCCACACGAAGGATGTGGTCTGCTCCTCAGTGCCCAGGAGGCCCACAGGGCCCCACCAGATCCTGCACAACCCTGCTGCTATGCTGGAGCACAGACATGCTGTGGGGAGATGGTGCATCCGGATGGATGCTTCGGGGAGGGCAACAGGGAGCAGGGTGGCGGACAGTGGCTGGGCCACAACAGAGCGCCAGAGAGCAGACACATGGGCACCTGGCAGGAGGGTCAGACCCTGCGCAGCTGCAGGCACACCTGCCTGAGGGAGGGCTGGGGGGCACAGTTAGGGCACAAGGACCCACAGAGAAGCCTTGCCCTCACTCTCCGGGCATGTTGGGGGGGGGCCTCTCTCAGGTGTTCTGTCAGGTCCAAGTGGCTGGCCATGCCCTGCAGGTGGAGATCTGCGGTCCAGGGTGGGCTAGACGAGCTGGCCCTGTGACTCCTGGGATGGGATGCAGGGGGTGGGCAGGGAGCAGGGCCTGGGGCTTCCTAGGAAGACACAAACCCACCATGAGGCCCCACAAAGCCACCATGAGGCCTTGGGGCCGCGCACGCCGTCTCCAGTGCTCCCCTCTGGGGGTGCCTGGCAGAACGAGACTTGAGCAGCCACCCACTCCTCCCACCCACCTGCAGCCTCGAGGGACGGCGCTGACAGACGCTGGCACAGGGAGGGACTACATCCCCGGGTGCTCAGAAACAGACCCCCGCCCGCACGCCTGCCAGAGCTGCGCCTGCTCAGTGACCGCGACGCACCTGAAACCCAGACCCCGGGCCCCAGGTGCAGCCTCGGCCATCCCCCCAGAGCGCGTGGCCCCAGGCATGTACTCCGCGGCGGTGACCCGTGGTGACTCCCTTGGCAGGTTCTCAGAGCTGGTGGACGGCAGAGGGCGAGTGAGTGCCAAGTTTGGGGGCTTGCCTGGCAAATCGGCCACCATGAGATCGCGTGAGTGCCTCGGCCAGCCCCAGGGGCCTCACTGCCACCTCCTCCTTGTCCCCGTGCACGATGAGGGACGAGCCCCTAACACCTGGACTTAAAGACCACCCCCAGCGCCCGATACCGCCTCCAGCAGGGATGCAACACCACGCAGGCCCTCACAGCTGCACGGGCTCACGGGGGCCTTCCCGACACAGCAGAATGGGTCGAAGTACAGCTGCTGGCAGGGCTCGGGGCCAGAAGGAGGTCTGAGGCGCGGAAGCCGGGCTTGCCAAGCCAGGAGTCACAGGGTAGCTTAGTGAGCAGGAAGCAGGAGAGCACGACACCATCTAACCCCTTGCTGCTCAAAGTGAGATCCTTGGACCAGCAGCACCAGCCTCGCCCGGGGCCCCTAGACGGGCAGGATCCCACCCAGAGCTGTGCAGTTGGAATCGGTCTTTAATAAGGAGCCAGGTGATTGGCATGCACATCACAGTCTGCGGACTGTACCTCTCCGTCACAGTAAGAGACCGTGTCCCGGGTTCAGATCCTGCTCAGCCTGGGCCAGCAGGACCACATGTGGCAGAGCAGTGGGCTGCTCGGCCTGGCCCCAGCAGCACAGGGCATGGGCAATGGGTCCAGATGGGCTGGCCCTTTCCCACAAGGCTTAGCAGGAGGGGGTGGGCCAGGCATCTGTCTGCAGCAGGTCTTGCCCAAGACCGTGGCACAGCAGGCCACGAGCAACATGCCCACTGGCCACCTCCCCCCGCCGCCCTCGCCAAAGGCCCTCAGGACCCCAGGCAGGGCAGCCGGGCCTCGTCCTCACCTGTAAATCAGGTCCTGTTCTCATGGAATTCCCTGGCACAGAACCTAACTACCAGTTTAGTGAAAATTTTCAACCAGCATAAACATTCCCAGGCCAGGGAAGAAAAGGGACAGCGATGAGCAGGTGGGGGCGTTGCAGCCCCGGCGACCAGAGGAGGAGCAGCAGAAGGGCTCACTGGACATGATGACCAGGAAGAGGTGTCTGGGAAGCTGGGCGGGCTGGGCTGTGACCCAGACACCCTCCTAAAGCCACAGAAGCAGTCATAAAAAGCCAAAGCGCACAGGCAGGGACCCCACAGAGAAGCTAACTTGCATATAGGGTTGGCCAAGTGCAAGGTCTGCCTGAGGGTAGATGTAGGGGGAGGAGGCACCATAGCCCCCAAGAAGCAGGGGTGGAGGGAGAGGAGAGCGGAATTTGACCATAAGAAGGACAGCACAGCATCAGCCACCTAGAAGGATGGGGCCACTGGGTCAGATAGGACATTTGGCCCAGCCTCGGGCCACTGGTGACCTTCACTAAAGCAGCACTGAGGTTCAGCAGGAGGGTGAGGGCTGGCCCCCACCTGGAGAAAAGCTGTCCTACTGGAGGCAGCTGTGGGGCCCAGGGGACTCTGTGCCCCAGTGGTGGGGATGGCCTGCAGATGAATGGGCCACACCGAGCCCTCACCACGGCAATCTCTATACCATGAGAGAGAGAAGCAGCTCAAGAAGGTGGCCCAGAAACAATCCTGGGCATGAGGCAGAAGGCTACGGGGCCAGCACGCTGGGACATTCTGATTTCTCCTAGAACCCACAGCTCCAGTGCAGCTTGAGAACACGGAGGAGACCCCCAAGCAGGTGCCTGAGCAGGTCAGCCTGGCCCTCCAGCTTCCTGAACATGGCAGTGACAAGGACATGGAAAGTAAGTCAGCAGGCATGGACTTGCAGCACTGAACATCCTAGGGGGCCTTAAGGACCATGGGGGGGGGCACCCATAGTGAAGAAGTGGGAGACTCAGCACCGCCCAAGGGGCAGCCAAGCACACCGTCCTAGAAAGGGTGGGGTGAACCACACCACACTTTTACAGACAAGGAACAAGCCTGAAGAGCAGACCCTCCCAAACTACCCAGGTCTGCCCCGGAGGGACTGGCCCTCCATTGCCGACAGCCCCTCCTTCCCTCCACGTAAAGCTGAGCTCACCCCTCGCCTCTCCACAGAGGAGATGTTGAGCAGGACGCAGCGGTCATGGAGGGGCAGCTGCTGAGCATGCTCCACATGGAGGATTGCTGGGCAGGCCACCACCCGTGCTCGGTGCAAGGGGCCAGCAGGGCCTTGCTGACCACACAGGGCACAGGGCCTGTCTGGTGAGACGGCGCAGAGACACTTCTACAGGACATTCTTACAGGGCATTTCACTTTTGGCACATGTTCCTTACACCAATTCAGATTCTGGCTCTACCTTCCCTCCTCTCTCTAACCCTTGGGGCTCTGTCCCTCCAGGGGCAGTTCTTCTAGGACCCAGTGGTTCAGACTGTGCTCCTGCATCAACCAGACCCCGAGGAAGGCAGGGTACTCGCTAAGGGTGAGCCAAGTGCCCAGGATGCCCCCTCTGAAGGCGCATCTCACCTGCAGACCTGCCTCAGGCTGCCCAAGGAGAGCTGCATCAAGAGCACCTGCGTCAGAGGGCGTGGCGGCAAATAAAGCCGCAGCCCAGCAGGCCCCCCTCCGGGTGTGAGGCCTGAAGCAGGAGTCGGCCCTGGTGAGCAGCAGGAGGGCTGGTCTGTGAGTCGACGCAGCCAGTGAATGATTCTCTTAGTTAAGGTGGGGTTCAGAGTAAAGACACGCATGTCGCTGTTGCTTCACAAGTGAAACAAGCACACATTTCATCAGACGGTTTGTGTTATGTTAGCCCTTCCCAATATCAGACGTTTCATTTCATAAAACTCAGGAACTAGTGGGATGTGAATGAACTCTCCTGGGTCCCTTCTGAGGGAGAGATGCAAGGTGGCACCAGACTGGCCCCAGATGTCCCTGCAGAGTCTGCAGCGTCTGCAAACGTGAGGGAGGCAGGCTGGCTGGGGGGGGGGGCAAAAGTGATTTTAGGTGATAAATAGGGAAAAAAATCATTAACAGCCCCCAGGTGTGCCCAGTGAATCATGGTTTTTCGCTCCTGTTACATCTAGTATGGGTCCATGACAGCCCCTTCTGTTTAGTTTAGTAAGTTAGCCTTTGCTAAGATGACGGCCTCAGATCTGGAAGCGGACCATGAACTAGAACGTGAATAGGAACTCGTATCTTGCTGCTGTCCCCCCGTGAACCTCGAGCCTGGATTCTGTGTTTATAGCCCCTCTGCTCTGCCGCACGGTGGGCAGAGGGGAGAAGGGCCCGCACTACATACCCTCGTGTGCCTGAACAGCTGTAGGTTTCTCGTTTCAAGGTGAGTGTCTGGCTGCGCACAGCCTCCCCGAAGTGTCCTCGCCCGCGTCTGCAGTGAGCTGGTCAGTGCTGCTGCGTGCGGCCACAGCTCACTCACTCACTACTGAGCGTCTGCTCCGCGGGTGACTTCACCCCAGCCTCATCGGCTTGGCTCGGCAGGGCCCTCAGCAGGGCCGCTCTGCTCTTTTTACATACATCTTCTTGCACATGTGCGAGAATACAAATGCTAGGGCTTGGGACGCCTGAAAGCCCAAATCACAAGAGAACCCTAGGCTGTTTTCTAAGTGAGGACATCAGTTTACGGTCCCACCAGCTGTGATCAAGAGACGTGGTTAATCCAGTCTCTCCAGACCTGATCTTGCCGGGTTTCCAGATCCTGCCAGCAGTATGGGTGTGAAGTGTGCCCCTTGGGATCTGGATTTGTGTCTTTTGGATGCTGATACGGTCAAGCATCTTTTCATTGGAATTGACCAAAGGCTCTGGGTCCACTGCTCTGTTGCACTGTTTGGACTTCCTGGAGCCAACACCAGGGGTTTCAACGGCACTATCTTTGGTGAGGCGAGGCTTGCTGTCCTGCAGTGCCCGCCTGCTCACTTTGACCTCAGTGTTGCCTGCTCTTGGTCCTTTGCATTTCTATAAAAGTTTACAATCAGCTTGTCGAGTCCCATCAAAGTACTTGTTTGTACTTTACCTGGCCAAGTGTTTGAGGCCCTCTATGCCTGAAAATGCTCTTAGTAGCTCTCCTATTTGAAGGGCAATTGGAGTGGGTATAAAATTCGAGGTTCAGAGGTCCTCTACCTTCAGTTCTTCAAACACTTCCCCTGTTATCTTCTGTCCAGTGCTGCTGTCCATGGGTGTCAGTCTTGCTCTTGTTTCCTTGTAGGTTATCTGCTCACTTCCTCTGGAAGCTGTTAGACTTTCCTTTCTCACAGAAAGAAGGATCTCCAGAGAGCCCTAGACACCCAACGAGCACAATTAACACTCTTGACTGGCATTTCCTCATCAGGCAATTCTCCAGGTTAGGGCCACACCTTCAAGCTCCTAGGGGAAGCTCATGGAGGAGGGTCCCCAAGATTGTAACCTGCCACCATGCGGATCTGGAGTGGACACTGAGGCTGTCAAAGAATTCTTTCTGTTTTCCCCAAATTCTCACCCCATCGGGGCTTTGGAACTCTCCTGGTTTTATCCCCTGGACACCGGAGAGAGGCAGGCAGTTTCCACCCTTGGGCGATAGCAGGCAAGGGCAGAGCTTAAGTCTCTGTACTCGGTAACTTATTGTCACATAGGAGCCACCCACTGCCACCACCCAGACTGCAGTCCTACCCCTGCTCCCACCCTATTCAAAACAGCCATCTCTCTGGGCTTGTTTTTTTGTTTTCTTGGTTTTTTTACTTTAATGGGGATGTGTGTCATGATAAACTCAGGATTCAGGGGGGCTGACTTCACAGGATGAGGCTATAGTGGGCAGTGCCCTGGTAGAAACCCCACTGCTTCAGGAACTGCAGGTTTCAGGCCTTAGCTGCCCAGGAATGGAACGAATTATCAGTCAGGCTCTGCAGCCTGGTGCCCCAGTTACAAAGAGTGAGTACTACTGGCACAGGCTCACAGGTTCTAAGTACCCCTGCACACTGCCATGTCCTGTAAGGTTGTCATAAAATATCTCCGGACAATTGTTTATAGTGTCTAAATTTCATGTCCTATTTGACACCCATTCTCAAACTTACTACAAAGCAATGGTAATCAGGTCAGTGAGATACTGGCACAAAGACTTACGATAAATGGAATAGAATTGAGAGTCAAAAAATAAACCCATACATCTGTGGTCAACTGATTTCAACAAGGGGCTAAGACCATTCAATGGAGGAAGGAACAGTCTTCAACCAGTGGTGCTGGGAACACTGGATATCCACATGCAAAAGAATGAAGTCAGATCCCTACCTCACATCATATACAAAATTAACTAAAAATAGATCAAATACCTAAACCTAAGAATTAAAACTATAAAACTCTTAGAAAAAAACAGACATAAATCTTCATGACCTTGGATTTGGCAAAAGATTTTAGATATGACACCAAAAGCATGAGCAACAAAAGACGAAAAAAAGACAGACTGGACTCCCTCAAAATGTAAAGCTTTTTGTGCTTCAAAGGATGCCATCAAGGAATGAGAAGGCAACCCACAGAATGACAGAAAATATTTGCAAATCATATACCTGAAAGACATTTGTATCTAAAATATATAAGGAACTCATACGACCGAATAAAAGGAAATAATCCAATTAAGAAATAGGCAAAGGATCTGAACACTTATTTCTCCAACGAAGATACACAAATGGCCAACAAGCCCATGAAAAAGATGACTGACATCATCAGTCATCAGGGAAATGCTAATCAAGGCCACAATGAGACGCCACTTCATAGTCACTAGGATGGCTGGAATGAAGAGATGCAACAAGCACAGTGAGGATGTGTAGAAGCTGGACCTCAAACACTGCTGGTGGGAATGCAGAGTGGTACAGCTGCTCTGGGGTAAAAAAACAGTCTGGTAGTTCCTCAAAGAATTAAACACAGAGTTATCATATGACCCAAAAAATCCCACTCCTAGGTATATACCCAAGAGAAATGAAAACAGATGCCCACACAGGGTCTTGTACATGAATGTTCGTAATAGCATTATGCACCATTGCCAAAAGATGGAAACAACCAAAATGTCCACTGGCTGAAGAATGGATAAACAAAATGTGATCTATCCACATGATGGATATTATCCGACCATACGAAGTCCTGACACAAACTACAAGATGAACCTTGAAAACATCATACTAAGTAAAGAAGCTAGTCACAAAGGGCTCCATATAATATTATTCCATTCATATGAGTCCAGAATAGGGAAATCTACAGCGACAGAACGTAGACCAGTGGTTGCTTGGGACTGAGGGTAGGGGTAGAGGTATGGGGGGGGTGACAGCTAAAGGGAAAATGATAAAAACATTCCAAAACTGATTACTGTGATGGATGTACATATCTTTGAATATGCTAAAAACTTAAAATGGGTGAATTATATGGTATGTATCTTATATCTCAATAAAGCAGTTTTTAAAATGTAATGTGCAGAACAGTGTCTAGGGTATCCACTTTGTGTAGGAAAGTGGGAAGGGAAATATGAATATACCTATTTTCTTATATTTAAAAAGAAATAAAATTAATAAAATGGTTATATGAGGAAGGAAAGAACAAGGAAGTAAAAGTATGGAGATGGATGCTAGACTTCTCCGAATGGATCTGTATAGTTTACATTTTAGAACCAAGAAAAAAAATTTTAATGACACACATAAAAAGCAAGACCTAAACATTGAAAGCAAACTGAAATAAACTCCTTTATCATGTTGATGGCATAACCACACAGGAAAAAGGTATTTCAAGTGATTTTAAAAACAGCTTTCTGACTATTCATTCCTAGAGGGATATATTCTAAGAAAAATTCTTATTACAAGAAGAACACCAAGAAATTTAAAGTGGCACTCAAAGCTCTTAATGCTAGTACTGGTAATATTTTTTTTAGAACTGTTACATCTACATTGTGGGATAATGAAAATAATTATATCAATGTCACCAAGATTTTCAGTGTAAAGAAATACAACATAAAATCAAGGAAGTTAAGGGGTACCTGGGAGGCTCATTCAGTTGAGCATCTGACTTCAGCTCAGGTCATGATCTCAGGGTCCTGGAATCAGGCCCTGAGTGGGGCTGCTCGCTGAGCAGGGAGTCTGCTTGTCCCTCTGCCCTTTCCCCACGCCACTCATTCTCTCTCTCTCAAATAAAATCTTCTTAAAAAATTAAAAATTTTTGAGAGGCTGCTGGGAAGGTGGCAGAGTAGGATGACCCTGGGCTCACCTCTTGCCACGTGGCCGCCTAGACAGCACCCATGTTGGCATAAATAACCCAGAAAGCAGCCCAAAAACTGGCAGAACAGACTCCACAGCCTGGCACAGACAAGAGGCCACAAAGAAGCAGATCCGCCACCTCCAATCACTCTGGGCAAGATCCCGTCAAAGCGGTGCCACAAGCCTGGCAGTGTGTGCGCAGTGCAGACAAGGTCAGCACCACTCCAAAGTGAGTCCTGCCCCAGGGAGAGTGGAAGATAACCACACACCCGTCTGACTGTGACCCCAGCAGTGGGCTGGGGGCAGGCAGCTGGTCTGACTGCAGGCCCCACCCACCAACAAAAGCTTCTCCGGGGACAACACAGGGAAAGTGCCTGCAGTTTGGTGCTACTGCATCTCTGGCAAACACCTAGTCTGACTCGACTCAAGCCCAAGACAACCCCAGACAGGCCCAGTAACACCACGGGCACCAGACTCTGCCCTCAACATGCAAACAGTCATAGCAGGCTGGACTGAAGGCAAACACGTCCCAGCCACAACGGTAGGACACCCCAGGAGCAACACACATAGGAGACACCCCCTGAAGTACTATTTTCTGGTGAAAAGGAGACATTGCGCTGCAGAACCTCTTCTTCATAAAGCCACTACTTTTAAGTGTAGGAGACATAGCTGACTCTCCTAACACAGAGAAACAGACAACGCAAGAGACAGAATGAGGAGACAGAGGAGTATGTCCCAAATGAAAGAGTGGAACAAAATAAGAGCAGGAGACCTAAGTGAAATGGAGATAAGTAATATGTCTGATAGCGAATTTAAAGTAATGCTCATAAAGATACTTGCTAGAATTGAGAAAGGAGTGCAGGACCTCCATGAGACCCTCCACCAAGAGATAGGAGACGAAAAAAAGACCAATTAGAGCTACTGGACTCACTAAATGGAAATAAAAATAGACCACCTGAATAAATAGCAAGCAAGAGGAAGCAGAAGAACAGATCAGCCGCCTGGAGGACAGAGTCGTGGAAAGTAATCAAGCCAAGCAGATGAGTGGGAAAAGAAATACACAAAAGAGAAGAGACCCAGGGAACTGAGTGACACTGTCAAGCATAACGGTCGCATGATAGGGATCCCAGAAGGAGGAGAGCGAGAAAAGGGGGCAGAAGATTTGTCTGAAGAAATAATAGCCAAAAACTTCTTGAATCTGGGGAAGGAAAGAAATCCAGATCCAGGAGGCACAGAGAGCCCCCAACACAACCAACCCAAAGAGGTCTGCACCAAGACACAAAGTAAATAAGATGGCTGAAAGTAGTGAGAAAGAGAGAATTTTAAAAGCAGCCAAGAGAAAGGAAAGCAGTGACATACAAGGGAAACCCCATATGGCTATTGGTGGATTTTTCAGCAGAAACTGCAGGCCAGAAGAAAACAGCATGATAAATTCCAACTGCTAAAACAAAAAAATCTACAGCCAAGAATACTCCATCCAGCAAGGCTTTCATTCAGAATAGAAGGAGAGAGAGAGTTTCCCAGAAAAACAAAAGTTAAGGGAATTCATGACCAGGAGCAAAACCAGCCACATCCCCATCATACACAATGCCATAGGCCAGGGGGTCCCAAATTCACAGTCCCGCCGCCCTCCTGCCCAAGTCAGCATGCACTGCCTGCCACCTGCTCAATGCCAAGTCAACACGCCTCCACCTCAGGTTACCAGCGGCTCAAACTGACACTCTTTCCCTCAAATTCCAGCCCCTGTGCTCAAGTTTGTGCACAAAAGTGGGCATAATTATAACAGCAGAATGAAGCAACCCAAACAGTGACACTATTTCTGTGGACTATAGAATGGATAAAAAGAGTGTGCAAGGCTGAGAACATCTCCAACAAGCACATCAAAAAACAATACATACAGCATGATTCCAGTTAGGAAAAAAAAACAAACCTGGGAAGAATAAAACAAGATGAAATCAGAGAGAGAGACAAACCATAAGAGACTCTTATGCATAGGAAAGAAACTGAGGGTTGTTCGGGGAGGGGCTGGGGAAACTGGGGGATGGGCATGAAGGAGGGCACGTGATGGAACGAGCACTGGTGTTCTATGCAACTGATGACTCACTGACCTCTACCTCTGAAACTAATAATACACTGTATGTTAATTAACTGAATTTAAATAAAAACAGGAAACCCCCCAAAAAATTAAAAAAAATTTTTTTAAATCAAGGAAGTTAAGTAAAAGTCCTGTGTTTCCCTTAACTATTTCTTTTTAAAGATTTTATTTATTTACCTGACAGAGAGAGAGAGAGAGCACAAGTAGGCAGAGCGGCAGGCAGAGGCAGAGGGAGAGGGAGAAGCAGGCTCTCGCTGAGCAGGGAGCCCAACGCAGGGCTCGATCCCAGGATCCCGGGATCACGACCCAAGCTGAAGGCAGCCACCCAACCTACTGAGCCACCCAGGAGCCCCTCCCTTAACTATTGATATAAGCGAACAATTTGTTTATTTTATTTTTAAATCTAAGTTCCTAGTTCTGTCTACTGAAAAGGCCTCAAGCACTGACACCCCAGGAGCAGTGAGCACCTTGGCCACCCAGACTGTGGGCTCTAGGTGCCCAATAAAAGGAACCAGAGGTCTTTGAGAAGTGGCTGATTCCAAGCCTGAAGAAGAATATGGACAAAACGTGCCCAGGACGTACTTGTAAAACAAGCAAACTTTTCAAAAACAACTGGGATTGTGTCTAAAGGGCACAGGAGTCAACCCGGAAGGCTCCCACAGGCTGAGGATGAATAATTGGGGCATCGAAAAGACTAATGGCAGCAGCAGACTGACCCTCTTCAAACACATAAGAATCTATGAGTTCATGATGACGCTGAAAGAAAGCACAATGTGCTGGTCCCTAGAGCAGGCTGGGGACCAACGCTTACTTTGCAAGTGTACAAATCAAGGACAGGAATGAAGCATTTGTCTGGCCTTGCCTGGATGGACTATAATTCAGGGTGACCACGTGGTGGGCAAGGGAAAACAGGTCTTCATAGAAGACTTTCTGGCTAGAGAGAGAGAAGAGTGACAGGCTGGGTTAGATGCGGCCCTCGTGAGATGATGGATCTGCGACCTAGACTCAAGACCTCCATGGCCACTCGAGCCGTCTGGTGCAGAGCCCATCAGAATTTTCTCCTGGATTAATCAGGCTGCCAATGCTGAACCAGTGATCGGTCCTCATATCACTAAAGCTGGAACTGGAGACCTGTCATGCCTCCTGGAGTGGGTGAACGGTGAAGCAGTCCTGCAAAGACCGCGTGAACCTGAATCCTATCAAGCCCCTCTCTCTGATTATTGGTTTACAGGAAATGTGGCGATGGGGGATGAGTTAATGCCACAAGAAAGCATAAAGTAAAATCCAGGAGGGGCATTCTACAGGACAAATGACCTGGTTTCTCTAATAAATGCAGAGGGGAAAAAAAATAAATGCAGAGGCGAGGAAGATAAAAAGTTACAGATTAAGAGACACATCAAACTACAGCAGTGTGTCCTTATGAACCCTAATGAGATCAGACCAGCTGGAAATGAGGTTTTAAGATGATTGGGGAAACCTGAACAAGGACTGCAAATTCTTAGGGTACTAAGGAGCTACTGCTGATTTCCCAATAACAGCATTGTGCTTATATAAAAGTTTGTAAAGTCTGTACATATTAGACAGTTGCTGTATTTAAAGGTGAAATGGTTTCTGTGAACCGCTTTGAAATTCTTTAACAAGAGAAAGAGAGGGGCACAGAGAAATGGAAATGTTGACAGGCCTCCTTCTGGGGTCCTGGCAACTAACTGTTCGTGGCTTGTCCGCAGACACCCCTGGGAACTGTTCAGAAAACCCCTGTCAGAACGGAGGCACCTGCGTGCCAGGTGTGGATACCCACAGCTGTGACTGCAACCCGGGATTCAAAGGCAGACGCTGTGAGCTTGGTGAGTCGGGGACCACTCCCTCCCATGGGGACCATCAGGGCTTCAAGACACTTGTCACAGCAGGCTATTCTGGGCCCACTGGGCCCAGGGTGGCTTTGCCATAAGGACCTCAAACCTCGAGGTGCCAGGACAGGGACCCAGCCTCAGTGCCCCAGACTTCCGAGTGCCCACGTAGGGATACTGAGAGGCAGTGAGCCACTCAGCCTCTCACTGCCCCGAACCGCCAGGGTGAACGGTGCTGCCCAGACAAGTTCGGGGCGGGGGGGGGGGGGGGTCTGGGGGCAGCCAGAAAGCAAAGGACATGGAGCGCCCCAGAGCCAGAGGTGGGTACAGGGGGCTCTTTGGTTCAGGGGCCAGACGTGGTGGTAAGAGGACAAAAAGCCACAGGCCTCCCTCCCTAAGAAGAATGTGGGACTGAAGATGGGAGGTGGGTGGACAGGAGCCCCCACCCCAGCTGCACCATCCCAACGCCTGTCAAGAGACTCCCGCCAGCCCTAAGGGAAAGCAGCCTGGGGGCTTCCAGGACTCAAGCAGCCCCCGAGGTTGCAGGAAGGGTGCCGTCCCAGGGTGCATGAAGAGCGCTTTCTCAGCATGGCGTCCCTGTAAGCCCCTTTTCCTTTGTGCCGGCAGCCTGTAAAAAGGTGCCCCAGCCCTGCACTCGGCTCTTCTCAGAAACAAAGGCCGTGCCGGTCTGGGAAGGAGGTGCCTGTCACCACATGTAAGTTTCTTTCCTGCTTTCACCACATTTGTGGAAAGTTCCTGACTTCCAGAAGTGCCTTCACAAAGTCCAGCACACCCACGCTCATAAGCCCTGAGGAGCTCTAGGGGTCAGGGTCGCACGGGGGTTTGCACCCATTCCCTCCACGTGGCGAATCCGGAGGCACTGAGCCTGTGCAGGGAATGACAGTCTCCCGGCTCCTGAGCCCCAGGGCCTGCTTTCCCTCGAGTGGCATCAGTCCCTCGCCACTGGATGGCAGGGCCATGGATACATCGATGCCAGGAGATGCCATTCCTATCCTCTCTGCTTCAGAGCCCCCTGGAAAGATCAACAGCAGCACGGGGGAACTCGAGTCTCCGCCCTGCCGTGAAGTCAGGACATTCATGCCTGTTTCCCCATCTGTAAAATGGGCTGTAGAGGGAGAGCTTGCCTGGCTCACCTCATAGGACCTTTCCTGCTAACACTCTGTGACTCTGTGGTTCACACTTACAATCTATTCAGTCCGCAAATTCTTAAAAGCACCTACTGTGTGCCAGGCACAGCTCTACACACTCAGCACATGCCAGTGAACAGAACCCGCCCAAGCCCTGCCCTCGCGATCGTCACATTCCAGACAAGGGAAGCCGTGCACAAGGAGCAGGAGGATGTTATGTAGTGTTCTAGAAGGCGGTCAGGGCTGGGGAAAAGGAAGAGATGAAGAGTTGGGCCCAGGAGAGCCAGGGTTGGGGACAGGGAGGGGCCGGCTGCAGCATTAAACAGGGTGTCAAGGGAAGCCTCACGGAAACATGACATTGAACAGACATGGAGGGGGTGAGGGATATCTGAGGGAAGAACATTCCAGAAAGTCAAATTATCAGTTGCCAAGGCCCAAAATCAGGAGCATGTCTGCTTGTCTGAGGAGCAGCAAGTTGGGGCTGGAGGGGAGCAAGGGGGAGCGGTAGTCGGGCAGGGCAGGGGGAATCCAGCAGGGCTTTGGAGGCCCTTGTAAGGACTCTGGCATGTGTTTTTTTGAAATGGGGAGCTGCTGAGGATGCCAAGCCGAGGAGTGAACTGTTCGATTACGTGTCTGAAGGTCATTCTGGGTGGGATGCAGGGAAACCATGCAGAAGGCTTGATTTGAACTTGGACATGAAGCCCGACTTACCCCAGAGCAGGAAAACACAGGGCATCCTGATCTGCACTGGGCCCTGAGGATCCATGTGTACAGACCGTCTGAATCTGGGTTCTGTGGAATGGCAGCCCTAATCCGCAGTGCCCCCCGCCCTGTTCCAACTGTACCAGTGACCCCAGTACCTGCTAGTGACCTGCTAGGACCACCAAGTACCTGACAACAAGAGCCCCGGACCCATCAACAGCTTCCCATACTTTCACTCTAAACCATATGCGTCTGAACATCACGTTCTTGTATTCGGCTTTACATCGGACATCTCCAGTTTTTACTGGAGTGTCTACATCATTTACACATTACTGTAATGACTGATGTGATTGGGTTTAAATGCACCATATTGCTGTGTGCTTTCTATGTGTCCCATCTGATTTTTCCTTTTTTTCTCTTTTCCTGCCTACTTTGGGATTAATTGTTCCTTAGGCTTCTAACTTGCCAGCACTGTTGGTTCCCTGGTTACACCTGTCTGGTCTAAGCCTCTAGTAGCTGCTGTGGGTTTGCAATATGCCCCTGCAAGCCCCATATCCGCTGGCTGTGCTCTCCCACCTCAGTGTCCCGGAAGGGCCCCTGCAGCAGTGGGCTCCATTTCCCCTCGCACTCCCAGCTCTCCAAGCCGGACGCGCTACTCGCACATAGTCCATGACCCACACAGTATAGTATGTTTGACCTCAAAGACAACTATCCTTGTAAAAACTGCTGAGTGTCGAACGTCTTTTGTTCTTCCTTCCGTGTCTGCCATTCCCGGCACCTGGTATTCCTTGAGACCTGAGATGCCCTCGGGTGCCACTGGCCTTTGCCCCCAGAATTCACTGTGACATTTCATGTACTGCAGGTCTGCCGGTGATGAATCCTCTCTGCTTTGGTCTGTGTGTAAAGGGTTCTATTTCACCTTCATTTCTGGAGGATCTGTTTGCCGAACATAGACTTCCTGGCTGGCAACTGTGTTCTTCCCCTCGGCGCCCGAGCGTGGCCGTTCCGGGTCTTCTGACTAGGTGTGGCTGTGCTCACTCTCAGCTACGAGCGCGCGCCTGGCCCCACGACTGCTCTGACATCTCCCCTTCGCTACTGTTGTTGGGAAACTAACTGTGGTGTGCCGTGCCGCGGCCGTGTGTGTGTGTGTCTGCTCACAAGAGCTTGTTAAGCTTCTATCTCTGGGGTCTTGGCTTTCACCAAATCTGGAAAATGGGGGCCATTAGTTCTTCAGGTGTTTTTCCCGTCTGTCTGCTTCTCTCCTCTCCTGCAACTCCAGTCACACAGGTGTCAGACTGACACCGTCCTTCTACTTCGCTGTGCCTTGATTCCACAGCTGGGCCTCTGCGTTCCATGGTCTGTCCTCGGCACTGTCGTTAGAAACCTGCCACTCAGCCCATTCAGCGAGACCTTCACTTCACACTCTGGTTCCTCTCATCTCTAGAAATCCCATCTAGTTCTTTCTTGGACCCTCTGTTTCTCTTCTCATCACTGAACAGGTGGGAGCAAATTTGTAGCACATGTTTTAAGGGTCTTGTCTGCTGTTCCCGCCATTCCTCTCACCTCTGGGTGTCTTTCTACTCAATTATTGTTTGCTGCTTATGGGTCACATTTTCTTGATGCTTTGTATGAGCCTTTGAATATCTTGTCATTTTTTTTTGTTGGATGCTGGACATTTTAACCTTTGGGTCCTGAATGCTAAGTTTTGTGTTTATTTCCCAGAATGTTTAGTTTTGTCTACAAGGCGGTTAATTTTAGTCTGAGCCTTTGGAAGCCTCTTTTAGGGTGGTTTAACCTTTATTCTGGGTTAATTTTGCCCTACTTCTAAGCCACGGCCTTCCTGGAGTTTCTGTTTTACGAATGGACTGCAGGAGCTCTGCTGTTCAGCTTCTCGGTAGTTCTCCTTGCCCAGCCTCACAGGGTTCTACCTATGCACGCACAGCTTCATCTTCAGGGGAATCCCTGTCCCAGCCCCAGGAGCTGTTCCTCTGCATAGCTCCCTCCTCCCCAGCGCCCCACAGACTCCAGCTGCCTCTGCCTCCTCAATTCAGTGTGACCCCAGCTTGGCTTCTACCCCACCCCCTCCCCCTACCACCACCCTGCAATGTAATCCAAAAAGTGCTTCTGGACCGAATTCTAGGGAGATCAGAGCTCATTTCATGTTTCCTTTCTCTCAAGAATCACAGTCTTGCACTGCTTTCGAACATCTGAAAAGAACTGCTTTTCATATTTTGTCCAATTCTCTGGTTGTTCATATTGGGGGTTAATTCCAGATCCAGTTACTGCCTGATGGCCAAAAGCGGAAGTCTCACCAAAGGCTTAAATCCCAAGGGCTCTCCCACACTGAGCATGAGTTGGAGCTTTGCCCATCAAACTCCCTGGATCTCTCTTTTCAACAGCTCTGACATTTGAGAGCTTTAACAAGAACAAAAACACTTTCCTATTCCACTACCATCTACAAATTTGTGAGAGAGGTAGTATGAGTGACTCCCATTGCACACAAAACTGAGGTCTAAGCTCCAGAGACATGCTCAAAGTGGACTAGTTAATAAATGGGAGGCAGGGCTAGAAGTCAACACTGCCCACATTGAACACCTGCGTCTCCAGGGCTCTCAAACTTCTCTAAGAACTACTCATAGGACCCAGGAGTGAGCTTGTACTGTCTCAAGTCCAGCACCGACCGGACTGCCTCAAGCAGAACATGTCCTTGAAATTTCTTATTTTATCTCTTAATATCACAATATTTTATCCACACTCCTCAAAATGTACACTTAAAATGGATGTATCTTATGTAAATCATACCTAAGTTATTTTTTTTAAATTATAGGACTTTTATGTTGGACATTTTAACACATCCCTATGAGGTAAAGTTTTATTAAGAAAATAATGGCCTTTCCCTCAAACACCTGCACAGTGACCTGTGGGTGCGCGTAGCCTAGCTGAAGCAGCTGGGCAACATTCTGCTCTAGTTTCTGGCTTTACACAACTTTCTCGTGACACAGGTACAAGAGAGTCTACAAAGTGCACCAGGACATCTGCTTCAAAGAGAGCTGTGAAAGCACAAGCATCAAGAAAACCCCAAACAGGTGCCATCTCAGGGAGGAGGCCCACACTGTGTCCTGCCTGTAGTTCACAGGGTAACGGGGCAAGCGTGGCCCTGGGGACTGAACACTGGGGGGCGCCACAGTCCTGTGGGCCAAGCCAGGCTGTCTTGTCTAAACGTGCAGCCCCGCACAACAGGGCTCCACTTAGAAACTGCGTGCACATACGTGTACATATGAACACGTACAGATCAGTATAGCTGGGTATGGTGGGTGCTGAGGGAGATCACACACTGTGGGTGCTGGGGGATCACATGGTGGGTGTCAGGGGTTCACATGGTAGGTGCTGGGGGGTCACATAGTGGGTGCTGTGGGGGTCACACAGTGTGCTGGGGGAGATCACACAGTGTGCCGGGGGGAGATCACATGGTGGGTGCTAGGGGTTCACACAGTGGGTGCTGGGGGGGGTCACATGGTGGGTGCTGGGGAGATCATACAGAGAGTGCTGGGGGGTCACATGGTGGGTGCTGGGGGGTTCACATGGTGAGTGCTGGGAGGGGATCACATGGTGGGTGCTGGGGGGTGACATGGTGGGTGCTGGGGGGAGATCACATGGTGGGTGTTGGGGAGATCACACAGTGGGTGCTGGGAGGGGATCATATGGGTACTGGGGGGTCATATCGTGGGTGCTGGCGGGGTCACACGGTAGGTGTTGGGGGGTCACACACGGTGGGTGCTGGGGGGGAGATCACATGGGTGCTGGGGGGGTCACATGGTGGGTGCTGGGGAGATCTGCGGGAGGGGTCACACGGTGGGTGCTGGGAGGGGATCATAGTGGGTGCTGGGGGGGTCACACAGTGGGTACTGGGGATCACTCCGGTACTAGAATGGAAGCATGGAACATTACTGACAGACGCAAATATGTAACTATAAATATGGTAAATCTCTACTTTTTATTCACTCACAGCCAGGTTCTTTCTCCAAAGGGCTCAAGGGAGTCACAGGAATTACATAATGCGCTGCATGAATGCGTTAGGTGCCTTCCCAACAGCGGAGCCCTCACCCCAGCCACTCTGCGGACCCATCAGTAGCCACACCCCCTAGGGCTTGCATTACTGAGTGTCAGGGAATGCGGTTCAACATCTGCTTAACCAAGCACTGTACCTGTGTCCTCCACTTTCCTTCTTCTACACCCTGCTTTCCCTCCTCATGACTCACAGCCAGCCAAGGGGGTGCACACAGACTAAACTGCTAATCCCTGCATCAGTGTCTCACTGACGGTGTTCCCCAAAATGGAGTACATGTGAGGCAAAGACAGGACATCGGCAGGCAGCCTGGGTTCCAGGTACACCTTCTTTTTCATAAACCACCTTTCTCTATTGCAGGAAACACAGTAACAGTCCAACACTGAAGAAGTCTTAGGGTACAGGTACGTTCCCCACCATGGCTGGCAGAGCTGTGGGAAAGCTAGAGCGGCTGTCCCAGCATGTGGCCTCTGGGAGAGCTGCTGTCTACTTGGGGAGCTCAGCTGTGCCCTCTTTATTACAAATTCCCAGGCCAGGAGTTTCATAATTCCCTGAGGGGGTTAAAATGGGAGAGAAAAAAATACCTAAGGCCTCCCAACAGACATAAACCAGGTACACATGCATCTCTAGGTGGAAATGAGGGTGTCTGGGGGTGAGGACGAACCCCACTCACCTCAGGCAAACGGAGAAACCCCTTTCCCCTCAGCAGCAACAGCTGGGGTGGGGGCAGGGCTGAGCACTCAGGGAGGTGGGACCTAGAAGGGCTGCTGGGAGGGGTGGCAGCAGGGGAGGGGTGGGGAGGAGAGGACGTCGGGAGGGGCCTGGGATGCCCATATGTAGGAGTGCAGGCGTTCAAGGGAGGGCCTCCCAGACCCTGAGAACTGCAACCTGTTGAAAGAAACAATGGGGGGTAGGGCCTTGATCACGTAACTTTGGGGAAATCCTGAAGACTCTCCCACTGGGGAATTCCCAGTGGACACAGGAATCCTAAGCATTCGGAATCCTAGAATCCTAATTCTATTCCTGCTTAACCTGGCATTTCCCAAAGTCTTCTGGCAACTCAACACCATCCAACCCTTACTCTCCCCACTCTGTCAAAGTCTTCATCACAGTCGGGGAGATATTGGGTTGAACCATGGCGATCCATCTACAACCCATACTCAGTCTCACACTGAGCGCAGTTTCTTGTCGACAAGATGTCACCGGGAACGAAGGAGGAATTTAGCTGGCCTAGGGCAGCTTACTCCTATCACTCCATAAATGAGCCTCAAAGTCCACATTCCTGGTGTTGAGAGGACAGTGAGGCACCCTGGGAGACAAGCAGCTTCGGGAATAGGCTACACTGTCTTATGGGGCTGAGGAAACGAAAGAGAAATGTTACTCAGAACCTTTACAAACAAGCCGAAGCAAAGGAGCTTCACAGGTGTAGACTGACACCACGGGAAGAATGTCCGCACCAGCCAAGCCGGGAAGGCCAAGGCTGGGATCCGCAGGGCGTGGCCTTGGCAGCCAACCCCGGGCAGCCTCTTCCAGAAGCCTCTGCGTTCAGCCCGTCTCCTCACAAGCATTACTTCCCCTCCCTCACATCTCATGCTCCCAAGACACACAAATCCGAAACATGCTCCACAGCTCATAAACAATTCACTACTAGGACTAAGAACCCACAAACATAATCTGGGTTTGAAATATTTACATCACACTAAGTCACCTGAAACAGCAAGACCTTTTCTTTTAAACTCAGCAAATCCATTTCTATAAAAACAAATCAGAAACCCTCAACTATCAAATACTAGCTTTTAGAATACCCATTCTTGAAACAATGGAGAAAACGCAAATAAACAGGAATCATCTCAACCCAGAGCAACAGGGGGCAGTCCAGGTCTTCAGAGGAAGGACCCAAGGGCATGGCCAAATGGAGGGAGCAGCCTGCAGCTTTCAGCTCTAACCGCTGCAATGCTCCCCGAACGTCCCTGGCGCTGGGCCACGTAGTCCATGCTCTCAGCACACCTCCCCCCACCCACGGCCATGCTAGAGGCAGGGACACTGGGTGCTCTGGGGGCAGGGACAGAGGGCTGCTAAGAGAAACATGAAACTGCATTTTAAAGAGGAATGGGTGTCATTCTCCTCTTCCCCATTCTCTTTTCTCTTCAAGGGATTCAGGACGTTCTTGTTACACTCCACCGACCTCACGAGCTCCTAAAGCCCAGGAAGGCAGGGTCCAAAATTGGATTGAAAGGACACCCTGAAAGACCACGTCCTGGCTCGAATCCGTCCCCTCTGCGGCTTCCCTTCTCCGGCCTCTAGAAGACAGAAGGCCAGGCCGAGCAGCCTCCAGCCCACCTCCCCTGCGGGCTGTGCCAGGGAGACCCTCTGGGCCAAATCACCTCCCAGTCCTGCAATGCATGGGACAGCCTGCGCTGTAGCCCTGGCTACTGTCTCCTACAGGGACAGTCTGCACCGCGGCCGGGGAGCAACCATGGCGTTCGCAGGGGCCCTGGATGAGCGAGGCTGCCAGCCAGCAAGGCTCCTGCAATATCCGGGAACCAGTTCTCAGATTCCAAAGTCGGAGGGCAATTTTCCCCCTGAGACCTAACAGTCAAACTGAGGAGGAACTGCTCTCCGGCTTCCACTGCAGAGACAGCAGTGCCAGGAAGGGTCGGGGGTGAGGCCAGACGGAAAGGGGAAGCAGAGTTCTAGGCGCCCCGCCCTGCTCTCCTCCAGCAAATTCTTTGTGCTGATATGTGGCAGGCTAGCGCCCCATCACATGGACCAGTAGATTATGAAAGAGAAAATGTTCATTCATACTAAGATGGAGTTCAGATACTTTCAGTCTTCAACTTTTTCTCAGTGACTATTTCTGGTTTTGTGGACCAACCGGTCTCTGTGGGAACTACTCAGCTCAGCGCTGGTGGCCCAACCACAGCCACAGACACATGACCAGAGCATTTACCAAACGAGGGGGCAAGTCCCACGGCCACACTTGGCCAGGCCCTGGTCTATCAAGTCACCCAGACCTCAGCCTTATGTAGAGAAAGCCACCCCCCACCGATGACAAGTCACACCACGGCACCAAAGAGCCCCAAGCCTCACAGAAGCATGATGTGGCCCCCCCCCCAGCATGCACAGAGCCCGAACAGCACGGAAATGGATAACCGGGGCAGGCCAGACCCGACCCAGCTCAGGATCCCCTTCAGTCCACGACTCGAGCAGGACTGTTCTAGGCTGTTGGCTAGCATGGTTTTTCCCACATCTCCCTCTTCAGCAGCAGAAGGCGGCACTGGCTTGCCGCAGGTGCTTCCCAGCGCGCTTCTGAACTGCTCTGCCTTCTCCCTGCGGAAGCGGCGCAAGCCAAGCAAGCCAACCTCACCTCGTGTCAGTGGAGCATCTTAGTAGCTGACCCAAACTGGAACTCAAGCCCCTGCGCATCTGCCACTGACTCTGTCCCGAGTCAGCACTAAGCCAGAGAGGGCTCCTTCTTCTCATCTTTTATAAAAACATAGTTTGAAGAGTTAGAGTATATTTTAGGCTTTTTATTTTTATTAAAATTTTGTGTGCATATGTCTGTGTATTACACAATTTGTTTTCAGAGAGGAGGAACTGTCATTTCAAGAAGTCTCTACTGTACCCCAGAGTGCCCCCGGCATCCCAGGCCCACCCGGGGAAGACAGCCCCTCAGTCAGGGGCTCCAGCACTGGGCGAGTCAGGAGAGAACCCCGGCCATGCACACGTACTGCTGACTCCTGCTGTGCCGCCAGCACTGGTCACTGTGCGTCTACGTAAGCTACAGCATCGCTAGCGAATGGCAAGATCAAGTGATATCACTGGAAAAGTAGATGAAACTCTCTACTATGATGTTAATAACCTCAAGCCCCTCAGCCATGAGGCGAACACTAGTGTGTTCCCGTTTTTAACTTAGAAACATTTGTTTCTACAAGAAACAGTCTACTGAATCCTGAGCTTGGTGCTGTGTTGTCTTATGATGAACCCCTCTGGATGTTTTACAAATTATAGATATCTAGTAAAAAGACTTCCTGAGGCAAAGGAATTACAATTCATTCTGGAAACATTCTAAATGAGACACTGCTTTTTTCACACATTCCTTTCATAAAACTCCGGCATCTTCCTCACACATACACTCAAACACCACCCAAAAATATTAATAATAATGTAATCAAAATTCTCAGGTGCATAAAAATTTATTTCTGTAGCAAAATGAAAGGAGCAATCATGAGTTGCTAAATTAGACATTCAATCATGCAAATTTATAATTCTCCTTAGTCCCCCCAACTGGACACAAGAACCCATCTGAAGTTCCAGGGAAAGTGCCAGTCACCTGGGATGCCACAAAAGGAAGAGTAAATGAAAGACTGAAATGCCTTTGTTTTCAATAATTTTGCCCACGGCCAAAAAACCAGTAAAGACAAAGACTTCCTTCCCATTGCATGTGGGCTAACACAGAGGCAGAGGAGGAGACCTGTGCCAACCCCACTGCTCTCCCACCAGCAAATCCAACAGGCACCTCCCTCAGCCAGGACTCCTCCCGCTGGACATCTCACTCGGATGCACAGGGATTCACTGAGCTACTTTTCTTTTGCAGAAAATGTCTTTCTCTTTACTGTCATGCTCGAACATGAGCCCAGAGGAAACAAAAGCATCTGCACCTCAGTGCTGAGTCCCCACAGTAAACACAGCTCAAACCTACCAGCAGCACTTCAGTGCACACGGGAAAGGAACTTAAAAACTCAGCTATTTACTTTCTTTTAAATAAAAGAAATATAAGCAATGTAGGCCTGCTTCCAACCTGACGTTCTCGTGAACCAAGGCCTTCGGGCAGTTCCTCAGCCTCTGCACTGGTGACAATTCAGGCTGCATCGTTCTGCTTGAGGCCATCCTGTACACAGCAGGATGGCTCACGGCAGCCCAGCCACCAGCTGCTGGATCCCCACGGTGCCCTCCCTCGGTCCTAAGAACCAAAAATGTCCTCCTATGTTGCTGGATGTTCCCTGGGGTCAAGATCACTCCAGGCGGGAGCTGCTGCCTGACAGGGTTCTTACACGGTCTCTGTGGGAAAAATCAGGCCAAGCAGTTTTACCTAGTTGTTAAAATGCTGCCGAGACCTGGACTTTGGTTACATCACCAAAAATGCTTTCTGTATCATCAACCATGTGTCAGCTCCCTCCAAGGAAGGGACACACAGGACGTTCTGGGGTGCACCAGTACTCCCTCACAGAGCCCACGCCATGAGGGCGGGGCCTCTACCTCAGAGATGACTAATTCAAATTCCACCCCGACCCGACTTTTTAAGTCACCCCTCCGGCCCCCTGGGTTCCCCAAGGGGACTCCCACAACCACAGTGTCCCGGGAGCCCCCTGAATGACACCAGGCCCCACCCCGCTCACAGACCCTGCACAAGGGCTCGTCTCCTCTGGTCTCAGAAGCCACAACCATGAGATGCCCCCAGCCCCCTCCTGTTCTGGCATGCTCCAGGGCAGCACCCACTGACCGCCAGAGAGCGCGGGCCCGCAGACGGCCCGCCGGCCAGGAGCTGGCGTGAAAGCCGACATCCCTGAAAGGTCAGAGCCAGGGCCCATTCCTCACAGAAAGAAAAGTCCCCCAACACTAGGCTGGCTTTAAGCAGCTCTGCAAAATGAAACCATCACTAAACACCTTCCTTGACAATGCTGTACACCGAAAGCAGTATTTGTGGATTAAAAACACGAGTGTTTTTGTGGAAAACCTGCTACTTGTTTTCATAAAATAAAGTGCTGTGATGTACTAAAACCTCTGTGCCTGCTCATAGTTTTATCTTTATCACTACAAGGAAACGTAAGATGACTCCTGAACCAGAGGAAGGAACCCGGTTCCCCACTCACTGTCACGGAGTTGTCACACATCAACAGAGAAAAACCAAAACCAAAGGCTGAGGTGTTGAGCCCCCTGACTCTAGCAGCTCAGAGTCTGTCTTCCATGCAGGAGGGAAGAGGGCCCGCCCCACAGAGACCTGACAACGGATCAAACTAACGCAGCTCCTACTCAGTCTGACCCACCTCTCAGGTGATTTATAATAATGTTTCAACAGAAGACCAGTTTTTAGAAGGAAAAATAACCTGAGAAGATCCGAGCGAAGCTCTCAAAAGCTTTGAGAAAATTATAATACTCTTTGGTATCTGCGGGCTCTTCATTCCGGTCCTTCTGTCACTCCTCCTCCTCCTCCTCCTCAGCCTCCTCGTCCAGACTCCAGCTTTTGTTGTCAGGCACGTGGCTCGCCGACCCCTCCTCCTCCTCCCGAGCAAAGAGCTTCTTGAAAACTTCAAACTCCTCAGCGGAAGAACAGGCTGTCCTGGCCAGAAACTCAGCTTCTGAGACTCTGAGAATGTCCTTAAGTAAAGGGTTGGGGACCTGTGTCTGACCCTTCTTATCGGGGGTCTGGTACCGTCCTAGGCGCTCGAGGAACACATGTCTCTGCTTGATCTTGGTTATGGAGTACTGCAGGAAGTCAGTCCGCACCACGTCCGCGTGTTTGACCCCCATCCTAAAATAGGCATACTGGAGACACAGACACAGTTAGGGGTCCCAGGCACAGTAACCTACAACCTGTCCTGCCACAGTCTGTAATCAACGCAAGCTGCCCAAAAGCACTCACAAAGAATCGCCCAACTAGCCGGGACACTCTATGATGCCCAGCATTTGTGTGATGGCTGACAGTTTTCAAAGCATTTTCAAATTCACGTTGAGAAAAATTTAGCAGAAAATAAAGGGGCAAGAGGGATGTGAGTGTGGAAAAGAATAGGCAAAAAATTCAGCAAACATCTAGCAATTTGACTTCAGTTGTAATAACTGATACCCAAGTTAGGACAACTGTCACAATTACATTTCCAAAATCAATATGCAGAACAGGTTCTAAAGAAAGGAAGATTTTTAGCTCTTCTTAAATTAGGCATTTCAAGCAGAGGCCCCATTTGGAGCCCAGGAATGGGACCGGGTCATTCATTATTAACAGCAGAAAACTTGCAGGATAGGCTTTCTGTGAAGAAGTGAAAAACCAGAGCCAGACTCTGGCTGGCGCGTGCAAAGAGGATCTAAGCCTCGCGCCTCGCCCACTATAGCTCTCAGGGTGCCTGTGGCCTCTCACCCATGGAGCTGACCTTCACTACAAAGAACATGTTGTTACTTCCCAAATCCCCCACCAGTCATCCTCACCTGGAATTTGTATTCCAGTTCACCGGGGTCCTCCTGAAGAACATAGGGGCATCTGTGCAAAATCCTGGCCACCTGTTGTACCGTGAAAAGACATTTCTCCTTGAGAACACCAACAATGCTGTCAATGTCCCTCTGATGCATGGTGAGGATTTGAGGGCAACAGAGAAGCACCGTCTTTAGTTTCCCTGCAGAACATAAGAAAAGGCAAGTACACAACTTCAGGACATTCCAGAAAGCCAAGGAGCTTGGCACACCCACGCCAACACTGAATAAATGAATGAGGATGCGCTCCTCCACGTGAGGGCCAGCTTCCGATGCCTGCCCGGGGGCATGTGGCAGTGGAAGGGGCCAGAATGACTATCTCCGCTCTGACCCCCTCCCTGGTATAAAAAGGAGGCCTCTTGCTGGCCTGCCAGCTGAACGGCATAAGCCTCATATTCTAGGCTTCCTCCTCTTGCCTTCTTCATCTAAAGAATCTCCCACGGGATCTACCGGAAAGATCAGACAGTAGGATGAGACACTAGCTTCCCCCACATTGGGGCTGTGGGCTGACATTTCCTTCCACAACAAAGTAGTCATTGAAGCATCCACAACCAACCTTCCTAAGATCTGGGAGCCTGAACTCGATGAGAAGGAGTTCCATGATAATAATTATTAACAGAATAATGACGAGAATACTCACGAGGCACAGCCACAAACAACGATGTCCTAGTTAGTGGGGTGACCATATCTTTTACCCACATTAGGGCAATACTGAGCGAAAGAGGCCCTATTAATAAACGCATTAGGGTAACTGAAACAACTGAAGGGAAATTGGGGCCTATGGTCTTCCCATGGATAGCTGGGCAAAATTCAGTACCTGGAAACTTAAAAGCATTTATTTAAACTGGTATTAACACACACACACACACACACACACACACACACAACTGGTATTAACAATATTCCTAACAGTTGAGCTACTCATTGTCTTACTAAAATGTGTCTAGAATGACTTCCAGGAGTTTAGACTTTCCCTCTGCAGCAGAAGGCTTTGCTCAGTTTCGTAACATATAATCATAGCATATAAAGTATTAAGTTTAGCCTTTTAGATTACACTGCAACAAGGCTAACTTCTTCCTTATCTTCTGGAGAAGAAGGCCCACAGGGAGCCTCTGAAATTGAGCCCCAAACAACAATATCTCCCCCTGAACAATATCTTACCAGTAAGAGTCAAAAATGAAAAGAAAAAAAAAAAAAATAGTGGCCCTCCTGTGGTCAACGTGCGTAAAGATCCCTGGGACCCTCATGGGCTCCCAGCCCCCTTCTCCTGATGGCCCACCCAGGGATCCAATGAAATCCTAGAATCTTCGAGATGTGGATCCTGCTGGGGGGAACAGTCACTTCCCCGTTTCCTAGGAGTCTGGGACCATCTCGGGTTCCACTGGAACCCATGTCTTTACAAGGGACTTTGTAGTAAGCCTTTGGCTTTGTCGTACGGACAACACCAAGCTAAGGTAAACGTCAAAGACCGCGTAAGTACACGAATGTTACTACCACACACTGACCTCTGTCTGCTGAGCACGAGCACATACCACAAGCTCACCACCCACTGTTCCAGACCCTAGAGCCCCCAGAGTGAGCACACCAGACAAGTCCCCCCTTCCCTCCTGCAGTGCCATCAGCAGAGGTCACTGCTTCTCACCTCCAAGCCAAACCACACGTTACTCTCGAGAACTTTCCCCAGAAGCCTCCCCTAGCCCACCCCACCTGGGCTACTCGCACCCCAACCCCGACTCCTCAGCGCTGGACATGAAATCAGGGCCTTCTTGTACCTTCTCCAAGACCAAGCTTTCGCAGGTAACTGGAGCGCTTCCTCACGTGCATTAGAGGCAGTTTCAACAACTGAGGACTTTTTTTCAAGGCCACGTACACAGGCTCTGGGTTCAAACCCAAGAGTAGTAATTCTGTAATGATGTCCAACAACTGTTGAGGGTGCGGACTTGGCCGCAGACGGAGCAATTCGTTAACGTGGACATCACTGAAACCCACGTCCAGGAGGGAAGTGATGACCTTCTCTCGCTCCAGGAACCCTGGAGCCAAAGGAGTCCTCTGCTTCTCACGGGGGCACCGAGTGAGACTCGTCCCGCGCTCTGCTTCCTGCATGTACTTTCTGGATTCCACGCGGGACAACTTCTCGAGGCCCCCTCCATTGGAGGCTGTGGTCAGTTTACACAACAAAGATGCAGACGTCCTTTGCTGTTCTCCACGACGGGTCTGCCTAGCAATGCGGGCCCAGGGGAGGGGGACCAGGCGGTGCCAGTCGCAGACCTGTAAGACACAGCACCAAAAGGGGATCAGCTGCTCACCACTCCAGTGTAGAGGACACCCCGGAACTCTGGAGCCTGGAGCCAGGTTATTTCGTGTCTTGGTCCCACACAAGCATAGCAGGCTTCGTAACCACCTGCCGACGCCGACCTGAGCCTGAAAGGCCTGCGGAGGAGACAGTTTGCATGCAGAGAGCAGAGCCGAGCGAGTCCCTACCCGCCCGTGCTGCCCTAACGGAGGGGGCAGGGCCCGGGGAGCCGGAGAGAAGTGTCCCGCGGCCAGCCCGGAAAGTGGGCCCGGGTGTGGGCGCGTCCCTTCCCTCCACCCTCCAAGAGGCGGTGCCTGGGGGGCTGCAGGTGGAACTGAAAACAGACGCGCGGGAACAGAGGCGCCAGAGCGCACCCGCGCGCCGGTGCCGGCTCACGAAGGTCGGGGCCCGGCCTGCGGGCAGCGGGGAGGCTTCCGCGCGAGGAACGTGTCCACGGGGCAGCGCCGCTTGCCGCAGATGCCGGCGCCCCCGCTCGCGAAGCCGGCTGCCTTCCCGAGATCGGGACCTCCGAGGAGCCCGCCCTCTCTCCCGCCGGCCCGCGCGCAACAGCGGACAGTGACCCCCAGGCCGGCCGCCCGGGGCCTCGCGCGAGTCCGCACACGGCTGGGCCGAAGGCCGGCGCCCGCGCGCTGCGCGCCCTCCCGCCCCCGCCCCGCCGGCGCGCCCGCCGCTCCCTCCGCGCGGCTGGCGGCGACACGCGCCCCGGCGCCCAGCGCCCTCACCTGCCGGCCGAGCGCCGCCATGGCGAGGCGGCGGCGCGCGCGGCGCCGGAAGTGGGCCGTCGCCGTCCGCACTTCCGCCCGCGCCCTGGCGAACCGCGGGAGCGCGGCAGGCGCGTTCCGCCGCGGCTCCGGCCGGCGCCCCGGGCCTCTGCAGGGGCTCCCGGCCAGCGCAGCAAATGCGCAGCCCCTGCCCACGCACCCGCTCCCCACTCCCGACTCGCGGGCCCCGCCCCCTGGCGGGGACGCGGGGTATAGTGCGCCGGCCTCGGCTCCACACCTGGGCTGGAGTCCGAAACCCGCAGAGTGCACCTGCCCCGCCGCGCGCCGCGCGCCGCCGGCCCCGGGGCTGGGCGCCGAGGCAGCTCACGCTGCGAACGCGCCGTGTCCAAGGAAAGGTCGGTTGTGTTCGTCGTGTATAATGCTTTTACACTCGAAGCCTGAGAAAATCCTTGTAAGCCACCGCGACTCCCTGGAAGGAATCGGTCAATGAGCGTAATCTAGCTCTAGGAGTGAAGTCATGGCTGCGATGCACGGGTTACTCTAAAAGCCAACAGCATCTTCAGCGCTCTGGAATCGCACTGGGAACGTGGAGACTCCTACCTGCAGTCTCTCTGCAGAGAGCACTCAAAGCAGGCTTCCTACTGCCATCCGGTAGGATGGGTTTTTTTTTTTTTTAATAAAGATTTTATTTATTTATTTGACAGAGAGCACAAGCAGGGGGAATGGCAGGCAGAGGGAGAAGCAGGCTTCCCGCAGAGCAGGGAGCCTGATGTGGGACTCGATCCCAGGACCCTGGGATCATGACCTGAGCCGAAGGCAGACGCTTAACCGACTGAGCCACCCAGGCGCCCAGGTAGGATAGGTTTTGATTATTTTTTCTTAGAAGTCAGTCCCTGCAGAGCTAGCACTTTGCATTCATAGCCCATTGCACACTGTCTGAAAAAACATCCTGTAACTTATGTGTTACAAGCATCATATATACTACAAGGAAAAACATTTGGGTTTTTTTCACTCTGGAAAAGAATTCTTAAAATATCAAGAAATTCATTTGAATTCTGAAGCATAAAGGTCACTTCTTATTACACACTTAAAAAGTGTACTCCTAAAAACCATGCCCCTGCCATCCCTCCCCCTCCGCAGGTCAGTCAGTCTCCGCTGAGGGCAGGGACTCAGGCAGCACTTTCTAAAGGAACGGGATGGCAATATCCCCTATCCTCAAGGTTAAGAATTAACTCAGCCGCTATCCTGGCGTCGTGAGATACTAAAAGGCAGCTGAGTGCTCCCTAAGTGAATAGTGGAAAATGAGCACAGAACTTTACCAAAGCTGGGTGACCCCTGAGCATCTTCCTGAGGACTCAGCAGGAGGAGCCTACGACCTGCAGAAAGTGATGATGTGGTGGAAAGGGGGGCGGTCTTGGGTTTTTTTTTCTTCTTGCCATCTTAGCAAGGAAAAGAATAAAAGGTTTCCCTCTTACTCCTAACCACCTCCTCCCCTCCAACACAGATAGAATAAAGGCTGCTTTGCGCATGCTCACTGAGCTCCCTGATTCTGTTTCAGAGGGGGTGGTTTGGAGCCTGGAGGGGAGGAGCCATCTAAGTGTGCGAGAGACCCCCGGGCACCTGAACCAGATGGGAAGTAGGCAGGCTGGACACCCACTGCAGACGTGGGGCTGGGGCTGGTGTCTGGGTGACAGCAGCGCCCAGACGGACGGTGGGCTAGAGCGCCGTGCAGGGGAGAAGGGACGGGCCTGACAACAGCTGGCCCCTCCCCCGGCCCCCTTAGACTGAACAAGCTGCGGGTCTGGGCCCACCCAGGGGAGAGACACCCCCCCCCCACGGATGGAGGCTGAGCCCCTCTCCAGCAGGGGCATGTCGGGGTACACAAACATAAAAGTAAAGCGATGAAACACTCCCCACGCCGGCAACGTGGAAGAATTCAGTCAGTCCAAGTCCGGATCATGGCTCACTACAAAATTGCTTTAATTTGGAAATGTTCAAAAAATAAGTTAATGAAATAGTCTGGTCTCTGATAACCAGTTCTACCAACTCCACACATCAGATGAGCACATGTCAAGTCAGAGGAAACAAACACATGCATATATACAACATCAGAAAGATTAAAGCCCTTTCATGGCACAAAATTCAACCAAACGCTAGCATGCTTATCCAAGGTCATGTGAAAAATGAATTCCAAGTCTATTTATAATCCTAAAATCTGTAGCACCACCGGCTTTTGTTCTAGCATTTCTCAAACTTGCAGAGGAGTTTTTAGAAGGTGAATTGGGCCTAATGCTTGAGAATTTACTTTCTCTGACTGGAGGGGGCCTGAAAACAACCTGCTCCCGAGGGAGCAGCAGGGAGCTGGAGTTGGCGCATCAGGGGCCTCCCCTGGGGCACAGGGCCCCGCAGGGCTCCAGACCCCACGCCACTTCCCTGGCGCACCTGCTCTCGGCCTCCAGGCTCACACCGGACAGAGCTCCACTTTCTGAGAAAGAAGAAGACATGATACCAGGTGTTAACACAAGATCCTAAGACACTTGCTTCTCTCTGGTAGAATTCCTAGAACAAAGGACATCAGCAGGATGCTTGAGCACCCGCCTGGCACTGCTGCAGAGTCCCCGGCCCCTGCTGAGGTGATGCAGCGAGTTTATGCCCAGGGCCGCCAACACCAGCTCGGTCCGCCCGCTCCGAGCGGCAGTGACCAGACGCACTGGGCTGCTGCTGCCCAGCTCTGCAGCCAGGAGCCTCGTCGGAAGAGCCAGGGCCCCCGGGTCCCCTCAGAGCACCCCGCTCGCCATCTGCAGCCTCACCCTCCCCTTCAGCTGGCCCAGGCCACCGCCAGCTGCTCTCAAACCCTCTGCCCCCCGCCCCAGCCCCTCCTGTGGGTGCAGACTCAGGCCCCACGTGTTGCACAGGTGACGAGCCAGCGGCAGGCCCCGACGTTGGTGTCGGGCAGCGTGGAGGAGGGAGTGTCCTCTTCTCCCCAGACCCAGGAAGGCAGCCTGGGGCTCTCCTTGCCTTCTTGGCACACAGGTCATGCCTCTCACCTGGCTTGTTCATGCGACACACCTCATCCCAGGTGTAGTTAGCAAGATTCACGGGCTGTGTCACCCAGGGGTCTGTGGCCAGCTTCTCCAGGGTGGTGCGCTGCTCGGGCACAGGCTGCAGCAGCCCAGACATGAGGTTCATGAGATCTGGAGATATCAAGACCCACCTTAGGCATGTGGCCAGAAGACGGACGGTGGGTCGGGGCTGGGCCCAAGTGGAACAGGTCTCACACTGCAGGTCCTGGGTCTGCCCACCACGAGCACCTCTGACTGGCCCAGGAAACCTCCACTGACAAGCTGGGGGTTTGGGCACACGGGCCCAGCTACTCCCGGAGACAAGCTGCAGGACATGCCCGTCCCCTCTGAAATGAAAGTGTGGGGTTCAGGACCCCACCTCGCTCACCTAACCTACATGCGGAGCTTCTGGAGCGCAGTCTGTTCTCGGGGCTCTGGCCATGCAGAGCCTCAAATGACACCGGGTTCGTGTGATGAAAGTGGGGGGAGGCGGCCACAGGCGAGCCCTGCATCATCCCCCCCAGAAGGAAGCACGGGCTCTGAGAAGAGACCCAGCCTTGGGTCTAGATTTGGGTCCCAGTTCCTGTAACAATGTGGGTGTCTCCTCAGCCAGGCTGCTCTGAGCCTCCCCAGCCCAGAGGAGAGTCCTGAGGATGCAGTGAGAGCGTACCTGGAACGGTTGGTGGGGGGGACAGCACGAGGCAAGAAGCACGGCTCATGGGAACCCAGAACCTTAGCAAAGCTCTAAAAATCCTCTTCTAGGCTGCTACGGACCGAACTACTCCACGCCTTACCCCAGCCCTATGGTGAAGTCCTAACCCCCAGTGCTCCCTGGGAGGTGATCAGGGTCCCCTGAGGTCATCAAGGTAGGGCTCCATGATGGGATTAGTGCCGTTGTAAGAAGAAGAGAGACCAGGGGCGCCTGGGTGGCTGAGTTGGTTAAGCAGCTGCCTTCAGCTCAGGTCATGATCCCAGGGTCCTGGGATCAAGCCTCACATCGGGCTCCCTGCTCCGCGGGAAGCCTGCTTCTCCCTCTCCCTCTGCTCCTCCACCCACTTGTGCTCACGGGCTTTCTCTCTCTCTCTCTCAAATAAATAAATAAAATCTTTAAAAAAAACATTTACATGAGGGTTTAGTCACATTCAAGTTACACTTCTGTTCAGATCAGCGTTTGACGAATGGGAAGCAAGCAATGAGGCCGTCAGCACGGACAGAGTCGCTGTGCTCGAGGTGGGGGACCGGGCGCCCTCACCTTCTGACACCAGGTACGGCGGGTGGATCATGGCCTCCATGGTCTCCTCCAGCTCGCAGAAGGGGTTCTCCTCAAAGATCAGCGTGTACAGCGTGACCCCCAGCGACCACATCTCCAGCTCCGGCCCCTTGTACCTGCAAGGGGGAGGTGGCGGCAGCATTCGGGACATGCCGGGGCTCAGCCCACCCCACGTGCAGTCCTCGACAGTGGCCCCCAGCACATCCTGCGGCCCTTCTCGACTACGCCTTCCATTCCAGCACCTCTGCCCCCGCCAGCCATGCTCCAGCCACGTGCTGGAGAGGGAAAAGAAAAGCAAGACTTCATGTCCAGGCAGCTAAGAGATGCCCACCACGAGATAAGAGGGTGTGCGGCACGAGAGAGCAGAGCACCTCCTGATGGGAGGCTTCCTGGAGGAGGTGGAGAGAAGGCACAGCAGACAGAGTGGAGGCTCCAGTCCACGCAGGAGCAGAAGGAGGGCCAAGGTGACAGCAGCGACCTAGATATAGAGCGTGAAGGAGGAGGCAGAGGGGTCCAGGCTGGGCCAACCGGGCAACAGGCTGGCAGCCAGGGGACGACGGTGCCCCACTGCCATGCTTTGTCGTTGTAAGGATGGACCTCACCCAGCTTCCGTTCACCGGCACCCTGAGATGCCAGCGCTGTGCCAGGCATTTTATGTGGTCCAACCCTAAACCCCACAGCCAGCCTGAGAAACGGCACCCTCACTGTACACAGAAGGTGTGGAGCTGCGGCCGAGCTGCCCTTGAGCCGGCTGGCCACTCAGCTCTGGCCCAGACAGCAGGGACCACGGAGTCAGACAACGTGGCTGAGAGACACTGGTGAGAGCGGAGAGGGTGCAGGACATCGGGAGGCCGAAGGCCAGGACAGGGGCGCTGGACGCTGGGAGGGTCAGAGGACAGACGTCAGGAAAGTGCGGGATGAGAGGCTGCACAAGCCGGGGCGAGAAAACCCCATTCAACACTCGGTATTTTCGTGTTGTTTCAGAAAGAGCGATTTCAACAGCACTGGAGAGTAAAGCGAAAAATCCAATAAAGTACCACAGTGACAGCACCGTTTCTGTAAAGTGCCAAAGGGAAACCTTGTGGGCCACGTGACCTCTGTCGCCACAACGACACTGCCAGGGCAGCACCAAAGCAGCCACAGAGGCCACAGAGGCCGACAAACACGGCTGTGTTCCGAGAAAACTTTATTCATAAAACCCAGTGGTGGGCCAGGTTTGGTCAAGGGCCACAGTCTGCTGTCCCCTGGAGCAGAACGATGAGGGAGGAAGCAGAGTTCCCGAGGAGGGGTCTAGAATCAGAGCCCGGAAAACCACAGGTGCAGTGACATGGGGGGCGGGGGGACGGGATGGACCAAGGAGCTCATAGGAGGGCACCTGCAGAGGCCAAAGAGGAGGGAGCAGCAGCGCTGCCGGGCAGGGGCTCCAGGAGAAGGTGGAACGCCCTGGGGAGGGCCGGAGGTCCCTGAGCAGCACCGCGGTACACCATCGCCCTGCACTCCCCCGTGGGAGCTTCCCAGCCTGGCTGCAGGAGGTGGGGCGGGGGGCAGAGAAGCCACAGAGCACGTGTCAGGGTTCCGTGGACAGGTCACGCAGCCCCCTCCAACTCCAGTGGCCACCACGGGGCGAGACAGCAGCCAACATAGCACCTGGGGGCACCAGGGTGATCAAATCACATCTTCAAAGAAACTCCAAGGTCCTTCCTGGACTAACCCCCTTCAATATTTCATACTGTCTGGTGGCTCTGGGTGTGCACAAAAGTGACAGGAAAAGGGTTTCCTGACCACTGCCAGGCCCCCCGGCAGCCGGCAGGCTCCAGGGCAGGGACATACCGTCCCCCCCGGCAGGAGCCGGAGGCCCAGCCAGGCCCCAGGCCAACGCAGGTCCTCGGCATTAGCGCCTTCGATGCCGGACGTCACGTACGGCCAGCCCGCCCATCTGTTACCCAGTGGGCGATTATGTCTGTCATCACAATGACTAAACCCAACTGAAGAGAAACGCTCTCCATCCACTTGAAGAGTCTCAACTTTTGGGAGTTGATCTTGATCTTGATCTTTCATCTTATTCTCAATCTCTAATTACATAAAACTCCAAACACACAGAGAAGTTGAGAACGTAACACAACAAAGCGCGGTGGCCACGGCCCACCTTCCCTTAACCCACCGACGTTTGCCTGCCTGCCCGCTTAGGACCAAGACCTACGTCATCACTCAGCAGCCTTGTCACGAAGAGGCCCAAATGGAAACTGTTTTCCCACCTAAACTCCAAGTGGTCCCGGGTCGCGATGAAAGATGTGCGGTCAGGCCCCAGTGCAGCACCATACGTACGGGTTTCCCATGAGGACTTCGGGTGCGCAGTACTCAATAGTCCCACAAAACGTATGAAACAGCCTGCCCTTCTCCAAGTAGGCAGCGGAGCCGAAGTCGATCAGCTTGATGGTAAAGTCCTCCGCGATCACAATGTTCTCGTCTTTGATGTCGCGGTGAATGATGCTCTTCGAGCGCAGGTACCCCACCGCCGTCACCAGCTGCAATCAGGGGCACAGGGACTTTTTAAGAAAGCAATTCAAGTAAAACATGCATCTAAAATAAGGACTAACTCGAAAACAAGACAAAACAACAAAGAAAAACACCCCTTGTCTAATTGCTAATGAACTAGTGGCAGGAAAGAACCCTGGACATGCGGACCCAATCCAGCTCAGCAGGGGTGGCGCAAGTCCAGGTGGGGTGCTCAACGTGGCTGGCCTGATTCACCCACCGGCAGCAGCACCAGCCAGTATGGGATTCCTCTTTAAAATTTCATTATTCTCGGGCGCCTGGGTGGCTCAGTCGGTTGAGCGTCTGACTTCGGCTCAGGTCATGATCCCGGGGTCCTGGGATCGAGTCCCACATCGGGCTCCCTGCTCGGCGGGAAGCCTGCTTCTCCCTCTCCCACTCCTCCTGCTTGTGTTCCCTTTCTCACTGTCTCTCTCTGTCAAAAAATAAAATAAAATCTTTCGAAAAAAAAAAAGAAAAAGAAAATGAAAAGACAGGGGCCCCTGTGTGGCTCAGTGGGTAAAGTATCCAACTCTTGATTTCAGCTCAGGTCATGATCTCGGGGTCCTGGGATCGAGCCCCACATCGGGCTCCCTGCTCTGCGGGAAGCCTGCTTCTCCCTCTCCCTCTGCCACTCCCCCTGCTCATGCTCTCTGTCTCTCTCTCTCTTATTCTCTCAAATAAATAAATAAAATCTGTAAAAAAAAGTCAATTCTCATTATCAGCGATATAGACACTCAGCACATTGTTAAGTATACAACACACTATCGTTGGCTGTGAAACGGGATTTTGTGGGTATAACTGATGCTTCATGCCCTCTAACAGCCCACGTGTCCCCAGCACAAATACGTGATTCTCGGGTTCTCTCCATGTGCTACAGACAAGCGTCACTCACCCCACAACACAGGACTGACAATCTTGGAAGGAAGGGCAGACTGACCACAAGCAGAAGCTACAAAGACATGTGGTTTGGGCGTGAAATGGCAGGCGGCCCTAGAGAAAGACTGAATGTCTTCGGTTCACATGGAAGGAAAGTGCCTTGCCCAGAGTTCACGCCGCGGTTAGGGGCAGAGATGAGAGCAGAGCCAAATCTCCAAACCCCCACCTCAGGGCTCTAGCGGCTTCTCAGAGGGCAGCCCTGGGCGTCAGCCACACCGGCCCCAACGTGTGCAGGATTCTTATCCATGTGCACGTAAAGTAATTCCCCTGGAGATGGGCTTTGTTCCAGCAAATCAAGTGCAACAGTCTCCACTCTGGAAGGGAACAGTGACTTATTGTGACCTGCTGTACGGGAGAAGCCTACACCACACATCCGATGACAGACATGAACCAAAGGAAGCTTTTGGTTAAGTTTAAATAAGATAAGTAAAGTTTCTGACTGCATTCACAATTTGGACACCAATTATACCAGTCAACATAGTGTCTTCATGGACATAGTCATTTTGATTAGAGACAATTTTATATTTACAAATGAATACCCTTGAATAAGAGGCTATATAGTTAATGGTGGGTTAACTGTGCCCAATTAATTAACTGACAACTAGTAAATACATATTTATATGTGCACATATGCAAACACATACATATCTGCATTCTGATTTATACACATTTATATACACCCATGCATGCACACAGATACACACATGTGCACGCCCATACACTCACACGTGTGTACACAAACACACAGATACATCCATGTGTACACACACACATGCCAGGGTCCAGCTGGGAACAGAAGCCGTGTACTAATTGGAATGTGGAAAGTTTCACAGAGGTTTACTAATTCGCAGCAAGGGATTCATCACAAAGGTCTGAAGAGAACCTGAGTCCGGGCAGAGAAGCCAGTCCTCCTGCAGGCCCTCCAGCACCCTGGCTACACGGGAGGGCTGGTCGTTAGCAGCCTGAGGCACTTGGAGCTGAGCAGGCAGCAGTGTGCTGGTAAATGGCCCTGTATTATAGACACTGGTGTATGATGATGCTTTTCTATAAAATTGCGAGTCCCTGTTTACATATGATAGCACTTACATATATAAATTTACAGAGAGGCTATAGATACTTCTTGCAAAATTATAAAGTATGGGACACTGTAATTACCAAATCAATGGCCCCAGAATTAACAACTGAGAGACAGCAGCTTTTAACAGGTGACTCTTACTAGACACAGTCTGCTTGCCGTGAAGATTTCAGACACAAATTTTTGCCACGCATTACAGTAGATGGGTCTATAATCTTGCAACACAGAAAGAGGGAGCAGAACCATGATGCCTGAAACTTATAGGGAGGTGCCTCAGAAATCCAGTAGCTTCTGGGAATTTATAGCTCTGAGTAAGAAATGTCAACTTATGGAAACTGGCATTAGACATGGAGTCCTCATCAGGAAACAATCAGTGAGCAAATCTGAGAACAGTTCTATCCCCTTCCCAGGTATTTCTCCATTGTTTCCAGGGAGCTAGGAATAGTCTAGGATGAAACCATCACCTTCTCCTAAAAACTCAAAACAGGAACAATTTGGTCCCCTTCACCCCCTACCCAACCTCTCTGTCTCCCAGGACGCCTATTTTGCTCATCACTCTCCCGTTCCAACAAAATAATAAATGGACAAAATCAACACACAGACAGGAAAGAGACCAAAATACATACTGTAAAACAAGATTGCTAGAATCTCAACCTTTACTGATTGCCTCAATTAACTGGACAGCTACCACCTACTGAGCCCTTACCGTGTGCGGGACCGCACCACACAGAGTGAGCGTCTCAGAGGCTCTCTCTGACCAAACAGCCTTCCCTTGTCAGCCCTATAATGATCCCTGCCCACAGATGAGCAATGGTTCCCTGCAGAGAGACGGCTCAGATCAGATGCACAGGCCTCAAAGCCTAACCTGATAGCTTTGTTGGATAAGTTTTGCAACTGGTGTGGATACTGTATGAACATAAAAAAACTTGAATCATTAAACATACTTCCCTCGTCAGTCCAGGATGGCATCTGGCCTCCCACATATATCTTGATATATACCTTACTCCATAAAATCCAAACTCTGAAGGCTAGACCCTCGCTCACAGAGATAAGTGTGTATGAACCACGTAGCCCTGAAGCCTCGGGACCCCGTGCCCAAGCCCAGGATCTCCCCAGCACGGCTCTGGCCTGCTCACTTGTCGGAAGATGTAACTTGCCAGGGGCTCGTCAAGGCTGGGGTGGCGGTCAATGAATGCAAACAGGTCCAGGCCGGAGCCGTGCTTCTCCATCACAAGCTGAAAGAACCCTTGGTTTTCAAATACGTCCAACACCTGGAAAAAGACAAAGTCAGGTCTGGGCCTGCTGAGATGCCCTCAGTACAACATATTTAACAACTTCTCACGTGAGTGATGTCAGGACACCACTAAATGAGAAATGGCACTCCACCTTGATGATATTGGCGTGGTCCACCCTGGACAGAATTGCAATCTCTAAAGTAACTTTTCCAAGTTTGGGATCCTCGATCCAACAATCTTCCAAAACCTTCTCCTTCTTAATAAACTTTACCACCACCTAGGAGGAAGACAGAGGGGAGAAGTAACCGCCAGCATGCCTCCAGCATCCTGTCGAACATGGCGCCCACTGCTCGCTCAGTGTAGACGCAACCCCCACATGTGCCTCCCCTGACTCCCAGGGATGGGAGAGAAGCAGCCCAGGAGCGCCCCTGCCCCCCACACAGCACGAGGGGCAGAGAGGTGCTGCAGCAGCTGCTGACAAGGCCCAGGAGACCGAAGGCATGGTGGAGGGGCTGCGAACCTGGCCCGAGCCCTTGCAGCACCCCCATGTCACAACCGAGGACTGGTGCCCTGACAGAGGAAATGAAAGAGGAAGCCCGAGAACTGGATTAACACAGATCAAGGCCGTCACCCACATCAGCTGGGAGCTAAGGGGAGCCTGGCAAGACCAACGGACACAGGCAAACACAGAGAAACACATCACTGCCCAGGACGACGGGGAGTGTCACAGGGCGGAGACGCCGGGCACCACTCAGCAGAGCACATTCTGTCAGGAAGGGACAGGCATGTGGCGGAGGGGCACACGGTGAGCAGGAACTGCAGGCCAGGCCCTCCCCACGCTTCAGCTGGAGACCCCACAAGATGACCCACGAGCCCCGCCGACGAGCTCATTGTCCACGGGTGGGGTGAGGGCGGCCAACACACGGCGTGCACTGTGGATCAGGCGAGCAGGGAGAGGGGCCCGCCCGAGGGGCTGCCGGGCAGCGGGAGGGGAGTGCACACAGGTGGGCAGCACAGGGGTGCAGGCAGTCGGCCAGCACCAAGGCAGGAGGGGCAGGGAGAAGCACCCGCAGCGCCCAGTCAGGCCTCACAGTGACCACAGATGGCTTAGCGCCAGCCATCAATGCTGACCAGTGGTCAAATCCTGAAGATCGTGTGAAGAGAGGGCCCCGTGAGTCCACAGGCCAGGGGAGACACGTGACAGTAGGCAAAAGCAGAAGGGCAGCAAGGCTGACGTCCCAGCGCCCGGGAGCGTGGCCAGGTGGGGAGACGCAGAGGCTGCGGCTGGAGGCAGAAGTGCGCACCGCCGGTCCCTCTGCAGGGTTCGAGGAGGCGAGAAGGCTGCCACGAGCTCCAACACACACCTACAGGGGGCTTCAGGGGAAAGTACAGAGCGAGAAAGAAGGAGAAGGATTAACAGAACAGAAGGTAAAGAAAGCTTTAAACGTTCAGATCAAAGTCTTACCAAGCATCAAGCAAGAATAAATAACGCACACACAGAAATATATCCTGGGGAAGTTTCCGAAGTCCAAAGATTAAAAGAAATTCAGAAAGAAAAAACATCAGGTTGCTTTTCAAAAGCATGCTGGAGGACACAGAGCTGGCGCTCACGCGCTCGGAGAGAACCACGCGGATCACCACTAACACGCGGGAGAAACAAACCAGTCAGAATACGTGTGAGGACATGTGTCGCCCACACGCCCATCAGTAACCAATATTCCAGCAAATGAAAATTAGACACAAGAAAGGGAAGAAACCGGATGTGGAAATAAGGCAGATTTCAGAAACTCACCAAAAACCACAGAACACACTGAGAGAAATGTAAAGATCTAAACACTTGGAAAGACACCCAGGTCATGGGTCACGTGAAGATGGCGGTGCCACCAAGTGCCCCGCAGACTGAGACTCCAGAACCGCACTCAGTCCCCCAACGGTGGCCTCTCCCTCGCGGGCCATGTTCTGACAGGCCGCTTTCCGGGATCATTTGTGGGCCTGGTAATACGGAAGCTGGCATCTCTGTGCTCTGAGACACAAAAAGACTCCTGTGTTTCTTTTCAAACCAAGAGAAGAGTTCCCAGGCTTCTTTCTTCTTCCTTTAGGTCTGGCGGTCTACAGAAACCCTGTAGTCTATCAGGTCCCTGACTCAGCCAAGAATGAGACCTACCTCACGGAGAGTAGAGACAGCAACAGAACCTTGAGAATTAAACCCCCTATGAACCCATGATAGCAGGAGAGGCAGACGCCATGGCCTCCGGAAGGTGGGCTCAGAAGACGCGCCCGGGAAGCGCCCTGTTACTCAGTAACGGCCCAACATGCGGGAAATATAGCCAAATTAACTCGCAGAAAGTACAAGAAGACAAGACAAATATTTGACAAATAAAGCAGACAGTTCTTTGACAAGTCTAGCAACAGCGAGACTAGAGGGTGGACACAAGAATTAGGGCAGCCTGGGGAACAGGGTCAGCCGCGGACATACGGTCAAACGCGCTGATGGGCAAAAACGCTGCCACCTCTGCAGGCCTCTTGTAACTTGGACATAAAAAAAGAAAAGAAAGAAAACTGATGCATGAATATAAATGAAAAAAAATCCCGAGTAAAAATGTTAGCAAACCGAATTCAGCAGTGCATTACAAGAATATTAAAACCTAACCGAGGATTGGTTCTCCGGATATGATTTGATTGGTGTTATTCATTATATTAGTAAAGGAAACCAGGGTCTGATCATCTCAACAGATGCTGAAAAGACATCTGATAGAACTCAACACTCATTTTTCAAGAAAAATTTCAGTGAGCTGAAAATAAGAGGAAATATCCCCAGCAGAAGGTCTCCATCAAGAACAGAACGGGGCGCCTGGGTGGCTCAGTCAGTTGAGCATCTGCCTTCAGCTCAGATCACAATCCCAGGGTCCTGGGATCGAGCCCCGCATCGGGCTCCCTGCTCGGCGGGAAGCCTGCTTCTCCCTCTCCCACTCCCCCTGCTTGTGTTCCCTCTCTCGCTGTGTCTCTCTCTGTCAAATAAATAAATAAATAAAATCTTTAGATGTGACCAGGCAGGAGAGCCGGCAGCACGCCTGCTCCTGAGCACGGCCCTGCAGGTCCCAGAGGCCGGCGGGCTATGATGGCCACTCACCTAGAACCTTGAAGGACCCACTGAAAACATGTTAGAGCCTGGCAGACCGGCACAGGTGTGTGCGGTGTTAACGCCACCGGCAGCCGGTAGAGCAGTAAGTGATCAGGCCCCGCAGCGGTCAGGAGACCGCATGCGTGCTCGGCCGCCCAGACTCAGCAGGCAGCACGGGGACACGCGGGCAGGGGCAGGGTATCTGCGGTATTTGCTGGGATGAGCAGGACTGTCACCACGTTGATTCCCTCAAATCACAAAATGCTCAATTACAAACGCAATCCCAACAGGACTTGGGAGGAGGGCGGCGAGGTCTCAGCCTGAAAGTCAAGCCCTGACATCAGCCTCTGGGTGAAAGGGCACAGTGTGCGGCCCAGCGTGCGTGTGAAGTGGCGAGCAGGATGACCGGGCGTGAACGCATGCGCTGCCGGAAGGGCCCTCCAGGGCCAGACTCCGACCCGGGCCGGCCCGTGTGCTTGGCACTACACAGAGGACTCCTCTGTCACGGCCATCTCAGGAGTCTAGACCCAAAGGCACTGAGGCCAGGGCTGCACCTGAGCGGGGCCCCCACTACTGAACGCGGCCCGAGAGCCACAGCACCTCCTTGTTGGCTTCCTTGTCCACTGCAGTCCAGACGAAGCCAAAGGCCCCACTGCCCAGGGGGCTCAGCGTGCTGTACTTGCGGGAGTATGCGCCCTCGCAGGCTGCCGGCCCCTCCAGCTCCACAGCCCTGGGGGGCTCCTCGAACCAGGGCTTGCTTCTGAGCATCTGTGGATGAAACGGGAGGCCTAAGGGGCCACGCGTGACCCAAGAAAGAAAGGGAACAGCAAGCAGACTCCTGTCATCGGCCCCCTGTCCCCATGCCCCAGGGGGGCTGGCCTGAGAAGTGCTCTCCACATCCACCCAAACTGGCACACACGCCAAGACCCCACCCTGCATGTGGGGCAAACTCAGGTTTAAAACCCCACGTATGGTTTCAGACTTACCCACAATACCAGCAGGCAGGGTGGAAAAGGCCCCAGATGGCTCCTCCTCCCAACCCAGAAGAAGCAGAGAGAAAGGGAGAGAGAGATGCCAGGCAGGATCCCTTCCCACACCACAAGGCGGGTACAAGGCAGAAGCCGCGCGCAGGCCCCCACCTCCCCCATGCTGGGTTCAGAAAGCTCGCACACGGAGTGGCTGGAGCTGGGCAGGCTGGCCAGGAGCAGACGGGCCCGCGTGGCCGAGTCCCGGCGGCTGTGCAGCAGGTCCTTCATGAGCCAGCAGCAGAACAGGGTTGCGGAGCCTTGGAGCTCCACCCGCTTCACCTCAAACTGCACACCTGGGCAGAGGAAGTGGGGTCAGCAGGGTGGCGTCACGGCGAAGGAGGCACATCCTCCCAGAGCGCACGCGAGGGGCAGGGCGGGGGCATCCACACTCGGACGGGGGCAAAGCCCAGAGACCCACATTCAACCCCGCCCCCAACCCCGCACCGTGTCTGCCTCCAGCCTCGACCACAGCAACACACACGGACGTACGTACAAGGCACAGTTTCACGCAAGTGCATGTGTTTTTACACAGCCTCCAAGGTATATGCCAAAACAAACGGGGTTATATTTTGGGGGCATTTACAGGTGATCTTGTGTTTTTGTTGGCATTTTCTAGTCTTTCTACAGATAACACAGTACTTGCATAACTCTTTAAAGTTTAGGAGGAAAGCCTTAGTAATCAACATTCTGAAATCAGCAGTAAGGACACAACTGGCTAATGTGGCACGGATCTGCTAAGTTAGTAAAATACAGGGGCGCCTGGGTGGTTCAGTCGGTGAAGCGTCTGCCTTGGGCTCAGGTCATGATCCCTGGGTCCTGGGATCCAGTCCCGCATGGGGCTCCCTGCTCGGCGCGGAGTCTGCTTCTCCCTCTGCCTGCCACTCCCTCTGCTTGTGTTTGCTCTCTCCCTCTCTCCCCCTCTCTCTCTGGGTCAAATAGATAAAAAAAAATCTTAAAAAAAAAAAAGAAGTTAGGAAAATATAAAGTACAACAAAAATAATCAACTCCAAGGGGCAAGTGAAGGGGCCTGATCCCGAGCAAGCGCACCCGACAGCACGGCAGCCTAAAGCCCAGCACAGGAGGGGCCGCCCCAGGCAACCACGGTGCACGCAGTGGCTTCCAAGGAGGGACACAGAGGCAGCTGGGACCTCAAGCTGCACCCTTCCCAGGCACAGGCACTTATAACCCTAATTTTCAAGAGATGAGCTATCACTACAGAACCCTAACGTTGCTACCAAAACGATTCAGGGGTTGCAGCCGCATCAGACCCCAGGACAAGGAAGGCCCGGCCCCCGGCCACACTGTGCTCCTACAGGGGCTCCAGGGCACAGCCCCCCACACGTACTCAGCTGGGCTCCATCCCGGTGGTAGCAGCTGCCGGCGTAGGTCCCCTCCTGGATCTCCTGCTGCACGCGGGTACCCCCAGATGTTGCCGGGCTGTCCCCTCTCACAGGTGTGGAGGTGACCTGGAAACTCAACCTGGGCTCCTCTGTGGGGCACACATCTGCGGGGCCAGCCCCCGGCGTGGGAAGGACACAGGCTGGGCTCTCTCTGCCACTCACTTCATAGTGTTCTGAGGATACCAGACACGTCTCGGAGGGCTCTACTTGATGGGGCCCCAGACGGCTCTCGCAAAACTGCCGAGCCTCCCCAAGATCGAAGTAAGTGCCGGTCAGGAGCAACAATTCTCGGTCATCCAGAACATCTGATCTCCGCCGGTGCAGACCACTCATGTCTACATCAGAGCCTGCCGGCGAAGGAGACGGCGTCCCCACAAGCTCAGACGCAGTGCAGGAACAGCTGGAGGAAGTTCGATCTGTCCGTTCATTGTAAAAGAGTTCCTTGAGGTTCCAGGAAAATGAATTCCCATCAGCCTCCTGGGCTGGCGCTGCATCCAGCACACCAGGGAGGTCTGTGGCCAGAGCATAGTAGGCCGAGGAGCTGCCTGCTCGGCTGCACAGGGCCCTGCTTCCTGGGTCGCACAAGGACACAGGGGCAGAGAATTGGGGGCGCTCTTCTGGGGCCAGCTTGGTGTAAGAGACACCCAGTGGTTCCACGAGGCTCAACTTGGACAGCTGCTCCTTAATTAAGCAAGTCTGTAGCTCCTCGCGGTCATTCTCCACGGCCACCCACGGCTCATCCAGAGTAGGCATCAAAAACGGGAGTCGTGCTGTCCTGGGGGGGCTTCCTGACTGCGTGCTCTGCTCACCCCGATATCCAGGGCAGGGCATCAAGAGACCCTCCCCTGCCAGCTGGCCTGTGGCATGGGGCTCGGGCATGATGGTATCAGCCCGATGGTTCGAATTGCGGGCACTGCTCAAGCTTGTCCACTCCAACTGTGCCTCATACAGGCTACACATTTCAGCATGCCTGCTCCTATCCTCAGATCCTTCATGGGAGGCAGACATCCATGTGTGCACTGGGTGAGACCCGCTTCTTCCTACAAGGTCCTGTCTGAGGCTTTCTGGGGCTGCAGGTTCCTCTTTCTCCAAGAGAGCATTCGGCTGGTCATCGGCTGATGACTGTTGGCTATGGGCTGGTGCGCTTCCCTCCGGGATGTCTCGCTGGTCCTTGGGTGACAACCATTCCTGGGCTGGTGCGCTTCCTTCCAGGATGTCTCCCTGGTCCTCGGGTGAAGACCATTCCTGGGCTGGTGCGTTTCCTTCCGGGATGTCTCCCTGGTCCTTGGGTGACAACCATTCCTGGGCTGGTGCGCTTCCTTCCGGGATGTCTCCCCGGTCCTCGGGTGAAGACCATTCCTGGGCTGGTGCGCTTCCTTCCGGGATGTCTCCCTGGTCCTCGGGTGACGACCATTCCTGGGCTGGCGGGCTTCCTTCCGGGATGTCTCCCTGGTCCTCGGGTGACAACCATTCCTGGGCTGGTGCGCTTCCTTCCGGGGTGTCTCCCTGGTCCTCGGGTGAAGACCATTCCTGGGCTGGTGCATTTCCTTCCGGGATGTCTCCCCGGTCCTCGGGTGAAGACCATTCCTGGGCTGGTGCGCTTCCTTCCGGGATGTCTCCCTGGTCCTCGAGTGACGACCATTCCTGGGCTGGCGGGCTTCCTTCCGGGATGTCTCCCTGGTCCTCGGGTGACGACCATTCCTGGGCTGGTGCGCTTCCTTCCGGGGTGTCTCCCTGGTCCTCGGGTGACGACCATTCCTGGGCTGGCGGACTTCCTTCTGGGATGCTGTCCACTCTGAGAATTATAACATGGATGATATAGTTATTTAGGGACCATAGAAGAATCAAAAGAAGAGATCACATGGATCCCCCTCTATTAAAGACAAAGCATTTAACACCATAAACTATGACCAACTCACAGATAAATCGTCATTTAGCAATGACTTAGTACTGAGCACCCAGGACCATGTCCTCAGGGCTTTGGTCAGCATTTTCGTTTCACAATGAGTGGGGCTCCCTGACAGCTATGCAGCCGGCCTCGGCCTACCCACAAGGTGCCTGGGGGGAGGGGCGGAAGAAAGCAAAGAGACTGTGCATTCTGTGCACCGTGCAGTGGTGACATGTGAAATGGTGATATGTGACTGGCTACAAATGCCATCAGAGGTCACAGCTGACAGGGAACCAAGGCTGGTACAAGAAGGAGGGGGCCGAAAGAGCAAGGGCTCATGGGGGGTGGGGGCTAACTAGTTCCTAAGAGCCAGGACACAAGCCCACAAGCATGCTCAGCATGGAGGCCACTGAGGGAGAGGCCACCTCAGAGCCGAAGGGCAATCACAGAGCCGAGGGCGCTAGGTAGAGACCCCCTCCTCTGCAGTGGGCCTGGCCATGGTGGCCCCACATGACAGATGCCACTGAGCTCCTGCCTGCGGTCAGCCCCAGGCCTAATGCCAGCACCGAGACCAACAGAATGTGGCCGTGCCCAGCCTCACTAGGGGCAGAGGTGCTGATGACCAGAGGTTTGTAAAGAGGCACAGAGGAGAAGGACCCCACACACAGTCAGGTTCCTCAGAGGAAGGAGCTGTGAGCCAGGCCCTAAGGGGCAGCAGCAGTTTTCTGGAGAAACTGAGGGGTGGGACAAGGGGTGTATAGAGGTCAGGCAAAAATCATCTATGTCTCTCGCTACATCTCTCTATCTCTATCCATTCACCCACTCCACTCCAGCAAATGACCAGCCCTGTGCCAGCCCCTAGGAAACAGCACGTCCTCTGCAAGGTCAGAAGATGAATGAGGCAGAAAGGTCTCACTCCCCTTTCTAAGCAGTACAGCCAACCCCTCCGAGGTGGGCACCTGGGGTCAGGCCCCAGGGCAGTGCGGTAACCCCTCCGAGGTGGGCGTGCAGGGTCGGGCCCCAGGGCAGTGGGGTAACCCCTCCGAGGTGGGCGTGCAGGGTCGGGCCCCAGGGTAGTGCGGTAACCCCTCCGAGGTGGGCGTGCAGGGTCGGGCCCCAGGGCAGTGCAGTAACCCCTCCGAGGTGGGCGTGCAGGGTCAGGCCCCAGGGCAGTGCGGTAACCCCTCCGAGGTGGGCGTGCAGGGTCAGGCCCCAGGGCAGTGCGGTAACCCCTCCGAGGTGGGTGTGCAGGGTCAGGCCCCAGGGCAGTGCGGTAACCCCTCCGAGGTGGCGTGCAGGGTCCGGCCCCAGGGCAGTGCGGTAACCCCTCCGAGGTGGGCGTGCAGGGTCGGGCCCCAGGGTAGTGCGGTAACCCCTCCGAGGTGGCGTGCAGGGTCCGGGCCCAGGGCAGTGCGGTAACCCCTCCGAGGTGGGCGTGCAGGGTCGGGCCCCAGGGCAGTGCGGTAACCCCTCCGAGGTGGGCGTGCAGGGTCGGGCCCCAGGGCAGTGCGGTAACCCCTCCGAGGTGGGCGTGCAGGGTCAGGCCCCAGGGTAGTGCGGTAACCCCTCCGAGGTGGGCGTGCAGGGTCAGGCCCCAGGGCAGTGCGGTAACCCCTCCGAGGTGGGCGTGCAGGGTCAGGCCCCAGGGCAGTGCGGTAACCCCTCCGAGGTGGCGTGCAGGGTCCGGCCCCAGAGCAGCGCGAGCAACCCTTGAGGTGGGCGTGTGGGGTCAGGCCAAGGGCAGCATCCCTTGGGATGCCCCCGCATCCCATCCCCACACCTCTCCAGCAGCCAGGTATTGCAGTGTCACTAAATTCTGGCCACGGTAAAGAGAAGAAGCGCTAAGTAGGCTTCTGGGAGAGACTTAAGTACAGGGAAGGCTCCTCTCCTCCCCCCTCCTCCCCTCTACTCGACTGTCCAAGCACAGGTGCCATGGGGACCTGAGACCCCCACCAGCTTGTCTCAGGGGCGCTTCACTCAAGGTCACAACACCTGACCTACAGTCTAACCGTCCACTTGGCTTCGTTACCAACTGGCTACAAACAGTAAGGCTGAGCCCCCAGGGCTCCAGGAGAACTGGGGAATCAGGAGCCAGCACGACCCCAGGCCCCCGGACACAAGACGCTCCCTACGTCATGATTCTGACCTGCCTTCCCACCTCCCAGTCTCACTAGGTTTACTGAGTCAGCTCATTTTCTGTTAAAGAATATGTCTTAGGGATGAGCCTTCAAGTCTTTTGCAATGTTTGCTGAGTGAGTGATGAGTGAGTGAGCAAGGGAATGAGTGAATGAGTAAGAGAATGAATGAGTTAGTAGGTAAATGAGCAAGTGATGAATGAGTAAGTGAATGATGGAGTGAGTGAGGGAGTGAGCACGTGAATGAATGAATGAGGGTGGGAGCGAGAAAAAGAACAGGTGAAGGAATGAGTATATGAGTGAGTCAGCCCATGAGTGAACACGCGAGTGTGACTGAATGAGGAAGTGGATGAGCGTGTGCACGAGCGAAGGAATGAAGGAGCGAATGAAGGAAGGACTGAATGAGAGAGGGAGGGAGTGAATGAGCACTGTGTGAGCGAATAAGTGAATGAATGAGTGACTGAATGAAGGAGTAAATGAGGGAGTGAATGAGTGAGTGAATGAGCACTGCGTGAGTGAATAAGGGAGTGAATGAGTGAGTGAATGAGCACTGCGTGAGTGAATGAGTGAGGGAGGGAGGGAGGGAATGAGGGAGTGAATGGAGCGAGTAAACGAATGAAGGAGTGAGTAAGTGAGGGAGTGAGGGAGTGAATGAGCACTGCGTGAGTGAATAAGGGAGTGAATGAGTGAGGGAGGGAAGGGGTGAGGGAGGGAAGGAGGGAGGGAGGGAGGAAAGGGGTGAGGGAGGGAAGGGGTGAGGGAGGGAGGGAGGGAAGGAAGGAGTGAGGGAGGGAAGGGGTGAGGGAGGGAGGGAGGGAAGGGGTGAGGGAGGGAGGGAGGGAAGGGGTGAGGGAGGGAAGGGGTGAGGGAGGGAGGGAGGGAAGGGGTGAGGGAGGGAGGGAGGGAGTGAGGGAGGGAAGGGGTGAGGGAGGGAGGGAGGGAAGGAAGGAATGAGGGAGGGAAGGGGTGAGGGAGTGAGGGAGGGAAGGGGTGAGGGAGGGAAGGGGTGAGGGAGGGAGGGAGGGAAGGGGTGAGGGAGGGAGGGAGGGAAGGGGTGAGGGAGGGAGGGAGGGAAGGAAGGAGTGAGGGAGGGAAGGGGTGAGGGAGTGAGGGAGGGAAGGGGTGAGGGAGGGAAGGGGTGAGGGAGTGAGGGAGGGAAGGGGTGAGGGAGGGAAGGGGTGAGGGAGGGAGGGAGGGAAGGGGTGAGGGAAGGAAGGAGTGAGGGAGGGAAGGGGTGAGGGAGGGAGGGAATGAATGAATGAGCGACTGCAGCGGCCATTGCCTCCGACGGGGACGTGGAGCTGGCGCCAGGACTTGAGCGCAGCCCCATCTGAGGGGAAGGCAGGAATGGGCTCCTCTGGTTCCCCATCCTCGCAGCAGTGAGGACCCTTGGGGCGGGTGCGGGGGGTCGGACCCAGGAGCACGCAGCACAGAGAGACAGAGAGCTCGTCACCGGCAAGGAGCAGAAAACCAGGGAGTCCACGCAAATGGCAGGAAAGCACCGTGCTGCGGGTCAGCGGGCAGATATCCACGTAACCCCATGAGTCACGCGCAAGACAGGAGGTAAGGCGCATTCAGGGCGGCGTGCACCGTGTGATCCTACGTGCGCGGCGGGAGCAAAAGCAGCTGCACACACGCGCTCGGACACGGGGGTACGGCCTTCGATCGGGGCGGGGCGGGGGCGGGGGGTCTCCCTCTGGGGAGCCAGGCACGGGGACTTCCACTTTTCACTGTTACTCTCCTGTCCTTAAAAAAAACCACAGCTATTGTAGATTTTTTAAATCATTTCAAGAAAACTGAAAAACAACAATGTGGATAAATCTCACCAACAAAACAATGATCAAAAGGAACCAGAAATAAGGGATGGCCTAGGTCAAGTTCAAGGACAGATACCTGTGACCTCCGTCCTACCCCAGGGCAGTGAGGGCGCAAGCGAAAAGGACCATGGCAGGTTAGCGTGTGCTGGGCATCAGAGATTTTTAAAAGAGAAAACTAGTTGAAAACCACCAAAATGCTGCACACCACGGGCTAGGATTACCTAATCAGGGATGAGCAAGAAGCTTCTATTTCTGCTCACCTACACTTTCCACATTTTCTAACGTGAACCTGCTCTACTCTGGGTAGAATACCTTGTGATTCAACAATGCACAAAGAGAACACATACAACTGATTTTTACAAGGAGAACCCTAGGCTTCTAACGGTTTCCTGGAACCTACCCACTTTCTCTCACCCATGGACCAGGAAGGTCACCTGGCGACTGCTGCGCACCACGCCAGAGAATGCAGAAGTGGCACCCAGCGGGTGTTCAGGGGTTGTGAGCTGTGGGCGCCACCGCCACGGGCTCCTTCACGGCCCCCCACCGGCCTTCACCCTCAACACCCTGTGCCTCCCACAGAGGACTCACCCTGGAGTGGGCAGACGCGGGAGGGAGGAAGAGAGGCCGCCTCCAGGGTCTGCTTGGGCCTGGGTCCCAGCGAAGGCTTCTTGGCTTCCCACGGGCTCTCGGGTCTCCCCTCGTGGAAGAACGTGGTCTCCAACAAGCGCGCCGTTAGCCCTTGGATCTAGCGGCAACAGCAGAAGAGACTGTGCCCATCTGTAGCATACCTGCTGAACGAGTCTCCTCCCCTACCCGTGACTCGTGAGCAATGGGGGGCCCCCGACCTGACCTTAGAAACTCCGGCAAGCCCATTGTCTGCGGCGTGTCACAGACCGATGGCCTCTCGCCACCCTGCAGTGCGCCGTGCCCCTGCTGCCATGCCTGGGCCCTGCCTTCGGCCGGCAGGGTCCCACCAATACCGGAGCTGGGGCGGTCCATTCGTCGGCCGCGAGCTCCAAGTAAACACCAATGTCCCTACCGTGACTCCCACTGGCCTGGCCCTCTGGTCTCCCTGCCACACCTGGACCTCCTCCCTGTCCCCAGAATGCTGCTCCTGCCTCCTCTGGTCTTCACTAAAAGCCACCTTCCCAGGGGACCCTCCCAGGCCCCTGGACCCTAGACGGCACACCCTCCCCCTGCTCTGCTCTTCCTCCTGAACGCCGGTCACCTTCCAGCCTATCCCTGTGTGTCTCAGGGTCCTGGAATCAAGCCCCCAAGTGGGCTCCCTACTCAGCGGGGAGTCGGCTTGTCTCGCTGCCCCTCCCCCTGCTCGTGCTCTCACTCTCTCCTCTCTCAAATAAATAAAATCTTTGGGGAAAAAAGTTAATTTAATAAAACAGAATGTTGCAATCTAACCTCTGATGCCTCAAAAGCGACCCATGGAGCATGGCCACCCTCCCCAGCCTTGGGTATGGGGCCCCGTGCCAAAGAAATCTCCCACAGAGCCCAGAAAACTGAGCACCGTCCAGCAACAGATCAGACACTGCATGGCCCCTCTTCCCCCTCAGGGACTGTATTACACCCACGTGTGTGTTCATTCAAACAGCAAGTCTGTCCCGCGGTGACAGCACGTAAGCAATGTGTTCCAGGGGCACCCTAAGCCTGCCCCGTGCGGCGGCCTCCAACAGGGCCACGGGTGAGCCCCCTGGAGACACGCGATCGCCTGATGCTCCCCAGCAGCCCTGTTTCATTTCCTGCGTCCCCTCCCAGGGGGATGGCACCCGTCAGCCTGGCTGGGTGTGCAGGGAGGGCGTGGCCCAGGGAGAAGGCGCTGGCAGAGAGGGGCCCTGCAAGCTGGGAGTGCTCCTGAGGCAGAACCAGGGAGCAGCTCCTCCTGGCTCCTTGTCCACGGAAAGGTGAGCACCAAGGGGGCTGCCAGGAGGCCCCAGTGCCTTCCCAGGAGCATAGGTAGTGGCTCTGAGGCCCTATGCTCCCAGGTGCCCCAAAGCCACAGTGGGACCCTTCAGGGCAGGAGCCGTGCACCCACACTCTCGCCTACGATGTTCATGTCGTGGGGACTTAAAGCACCATGGAATGCTAAATTAAAAGTATAGGGGCTAATCATAACGAGCAGGTATGGCAAGGACTACTTAACTTAGGGGTACTCTGACAGGCTACATTCGGCTCCACAGATCTACTTGTCAAAGACTGCCCATAAGCTACCTCTGTCCTAGATCCAGGCACATGGTGGTAAGAAATCCCCAGGGATCCTCTCTATGCTCGCATATGTGTCCCATCCCCTGGGAACACGGAAGGCCCACGAGCGACAGAGGACATCCAACCCACGATAGCCTAGCCGCCACTCGCTTCCACTCTCCACCCGCCCAGCACGCCCGTGCCCCGAACCCCTCCCCAGCTCCCTCAGAGGCGTGGAGCTGTGTGCACCTGCAAGAGGGAGGCTGGGCTTACCCGTGGCCATGCCAGCTGGGTTCCGGCCCTGCCAGGGGCCCACGCTTGTCTCCCCAGGCTCACTCTGGTTGCCGATATCCAAGCAGTTGGCCAGGTCTGGCAGCGGTAAAGAAGTGTCACACGCATGGCCCATGTAGTGGTAGAAGCCGGGAATCAGGAAAGTGATGTTCTAGAAAACAAAGTGACATTTCAGAACCTGGACCACAGGCCCATCCCCCCATCTGACCCGGGGAGAGAATGAAAACAAGTGAGCAAGTCTCTGGACAAGGCTAGGGAAGACTCCAGCCTGTATTCCTCTTCACAGACCCACAAAGCCCCTCTGACACCCCACAGGGAATTCATGATTTTTCCCACTTTTTCTTACGAAAAAGACAAAATCAACAACTCTGAAGCTAGTTATACCAACACTTCCGCGTCTTCCAAGCAGATGTCTGGCCTTTGCCCCATGTTGCCCTGACGCCTGAAAGCCACGTCTGCAAACTCCACCTTACGTGGCTAGCAGAGAGTGATGGGGGCCCAGCATAGGGACAAAAGGGCCTTGGGCACATGAAATTGGCCCCTGGGTTCCCGCAGGTGCCTTTGCTGTGCTGGCCGTGGCCTCAGCACAAGGGTCCCAGGCCCAAAGCTGCAAGGACACACGCTTTCTCTGAACCCATGTGCCATCCCTATTCCCAGAGGGGTGCCCGCAGCCGTGTGAATCCAGAACACAGTCTAACCTCAGAGGCAGGGTGCTTCCACCCCCCACACACTCCCTAAAAGGACCCAATGCCCTCAACATTCCTGCGGCAATCACTTGTCCAAAAATCACACTAAGTGTGTTTTCATTAACTTCAAACTGAGTTTGCCTTCAGTTAACTAAATTTTAGCTTACTTGTTCCTTAGTATTTCTATTAGGAAACAGAGAGGGACCCATTTTTGGAGCCTCAAAAGATGGCTGACTGTCACTAGGTCTGGGGTCGACCCCACTGAGAATGACAAGAGGGGACTCCCACCCTCCGTTTGCAGAAGTCCGGGAGAACAAGGTGTTCAGGGAAAGGCTGCAGGCATCCAAGAGGCAGACTGGCCAGGTGCACAGATACGGGGACCGCTAGACATCAAAACCCCACTCAGCAGCCTCTCATTCGCCCGGGACCCTCCTGCCACTGAGTAGGGGGCCCATGTCCCCTTCCCAGGACCCAGGAGGACCCCAGGACCATCTGAGGAGGAGCATGCCACGGCTGCCTGAGACGCTCACCTCCCCTTGGAGCTCAGCCATCAAGTGACACCAGCCCCAGCCACAGGCCCAGCCGGCCAGACACATGAGCAGACGCATCTTAGGAGGACACCAGCCCCAGCTGACTCTACATGGAGCACAATGACTCGTCCTGCTAAGCGCAGCCCGGAGGGCCAATTTGTGACCTAAATACCAGATTGTCATGTCTGAGGCCCCAAGCTTATGGTGGTTTGCAGCAACAGATACAGACTGCTGAGCACAGCCGCAGATGAAAATGGGGCAGTGGACATCCCTGACAGGCCTGGCTCCTGCTGTGCAGAGACCTCCACCCCGCGTTCAAGAAATTCAGAGAAAGCTCAAGCCAAGGAAGAAGTTTATAGACACATCTTCCTCTGACCCTGACCCCACGACAGGCCCCCCCAGTGTGGCCCCCAGGGCAGAGGAGGTGTGGACAACCCTGACCTCCGGGCACACAGCTGTGACATACACCCTTGTCTGATAACTTAGACCAGACCCCGTTCAGGACAGGTTTCAGGCAACAGCCCCTCCCTCTCCAGGGACAGCATGTGGAGACAAGGCTCTGGAGACGGTCCCAGGGGTCACTAAGTGCTCAGTGTGGGGTCCAGAGAAATGAGAGCTGCTAGGGAGAATGGTGCCCAGCATGCCCCAGGAAAGCCAGTGGGCCAGACTAGTAGACATGGAGGTACAAGGCCTGTGACAAGCACACGTCCTCACTGAAAGTGGACCGGGCCCCTGCAGGGGAGGGCAGGCTGACCACCCAGGGAGGGCCCACCTTGCCCAGAAGCTCCATCTTCCCGTAACCGAACAGCATCAGTGCAAAGCTGTGGTTGATGCCGTAGATGGTCCCGTCGGGCAGGAGGGTGATGAGGCCGCTGATGGTGGAGAATACCCAGATGGATGCCGAGTAACCCAGCTCGGGGACTGCACTGCTGTCTTCCACCATCTCGCTACTGGACTCAGATTTCAGTTTTAAGCTCAGAGGGAAAGTGGTACCATCCTTGGCTCTCCCAACAGACCTCTGAATCTTGAGATTCTGGAAGAAAACACACCACCGAGCTGACAGCAGCATCTCACATGGCCCAAGCTTTGAGTCTTTGCAGCTCTAGACTTGAACCCTTCCACGCGTCATGGGGAGCAAAGCCCAGAACACCTCACTCCCCACACTGCCCCCCCTTCCCCAATCTCCCTGCACCCCACCTCTGCCCCAGGGAAAGCAGAGCCCTGACCAGGAGCTGTGTCTGGTGGCGAGGGCATCAGTCTAGCAGCTGCCCCCCACTCCAGAAAGGCCTGAGGACAGCACACACCAGGGCGACCAAGAAACGCACAAGGACTGGACTCATGTCTGTGCCAACCCTGCAGGGACGGAGGGCGGGCAGGTTTCTCCCCACCGTCCGCCTTGGACCCCCAGTAGCCCCGGGGTCCCACCCCTACGTATGTCCCCCAACACTCACTCTGTCCTCCAGCCTGAGGGCCAGCCACTTCCGGCTGTTGCTGACCGTCCTTCATCTGTGCCTCCTCAGCACCTCTATCACCCAAAAACCACATCTTTGCCCTGTTTCCATGCCTTAAATACTTGGAATGTATCCAGTTTTGAGTAAATCTTGACCAAGGCCACATCCTAACCAAAGGCTTTGAGAGTGTGCTCCCTTTTGGGTCTCCAGACGGCACACCAGCCCAGGGCTGTGTGTCTACCCCTCACCCAATCCCACCTGCCCTTTTTAGGGTCCACCCTGGGAAGCAGGAGATCTGAGGGAGCCCAAGTTGTGGGCATGGCCTGGAATGCAGGGGAGCTTCCACTCCCCCAGCGCTGCGCCCTGAACAGGCTCGGACTCAGAGACACCAGGCTCCCCATGCCAAGGCTGCAGGCCAGGCCCCAGGTCCCAGGGGGCCCTATAAGGAATGAGGGGTGCACCGCCAGTCTCTGCTTGCTGCTGGGGCGTCGGGGGCTCCCGTTTGAGGCTATCACAAATGTGCTGCTGAGAACAAGCCCACACGTGCCTTCTGGCACACACTTCTCTCCAATGCGTGCCCCGGGGGGTCTGAGGTTGGCCCGTGGTCCCGTGGAGCAGATGCTGCCACAGGCTCCAAGGTGGCTGAGCCAATGGATGTCCCCACCAGCTTGGGGACAGAAGGAAAGACACAGAGACGACAAGGACTGGCGGTGGGGTGAGGGCTCCAATCAAGCTGGAGGCTTGAAAACAGCAGAGACCCAGCTCAGAGGGCTCAGCTCCAGGCCTGCAGCTGGCCGGGCAAGCGGGGAATGCTCACAGACAGAGGGCTCAGCTCCAGGCCTGCAGCTGGCCGGACAAGCAGGGAGTGCCCACAGACATCCCGAAAGCATCTCAGGTGCCTTGCAGCAGCAGAGGTGACTTTAAGCAAAAAACAAGTGGCACTGGGCTGCGACACAGTGGAATTCACCACAAATGAGGGTCATTTGCGTGAAGGCCACAGGCTAGTAGGAAATGGGGCACCTGGGAACCGGGAGGATTCAGTCGGGAACAGAACCTCTCTCCCCCAACCCCAAACCTCCACTGTCCCCAGAGCTGCCGCCCCCCCATTTGCCTGCCTTCCTGCCCTCAGCCAGTTCTCCCTGCTCCTCAAGAACCCCAGACCTCCCAGGAAAGAGAGACCCCAGCAGGCAATCCCCGCTCCAGGCTCCAGTGGGAGGACCAAGGAGACAGGGTGGCCCATTGGAGAGCCGCACAGGCTCTGACCCTCAGTCAAGGCTTTGGAGCCCAGAGAGCAGTCAGCAGACCTGGTGCCACTGTGTGCACACGCAGGACACTCCTGCTGTCAGAATCACCAGCCTGTGTCCCCAGGCCATGGATTCCAGTCTAAGAACCCTATGGTCCCTGAGTAAACAGACTCCAGGGGCCACATGGCCCCAGGTACAGCTGCAAGGTGTGGCAGTCAGGGGTCCACAGGGTCCTACCTGTGGAACAGGCTCGCCGCGGGGGGGGAGCTGCACAGAAGGGATCAGGTCTGCGATGTGCTGCCCGAGCATCTCCTCCCCAGATGCGTACCCATGCAGGAGAGCAAACAGGCTGTCACAGGATGTTATGGTTCCCTTGGAGAAAAAACCAGCATTGTTAAGCATCACGGTAAAAACTTCTGGCACTTCGGCTTCAAACATCACGGAACACCAAGCCTCCAGATTGAAAGCAAGACTGTTAGCAGCGCTCCTACAGCAGGAGAGCATGAGGTGGGCATGAACATTCCTCAGGTCCTCATTCTCCCGCTGCCAGATGCACCCAAATTATCGACCTCTGGAAGCATTCTGCAGACGCCCGGCATGGCCAGCCCAGGCCCAGGTGGCATTCGAGCCCTGCGTGCCAGCCACCATTCTGATGGCTCGGCAGACGCTACCTCACTGACGTGCTAAGACAATCCTAGGTCCCAGTTACACCCCCCTTCTACAGATGAGGAGACCGAGGCCCAGGGAGACTGCACTTGCCGAAGGCACACAGAGAGGGAGGGGTGCCACGGGGCCGACCCTCCATGAGCCCCAGGGGCACACGGCGGGCCCCAGCGGCGGCTGAGGCCCGGAGAGGCGACGCATGGTAAGCCCCACGCGGCTGGGATGCGGAAGGCACACTCACATCGCCCTGGAAAGCGACCCAGGCGGACACCCGCTCCACAGGCTCCAGCACGACCACACGGCACAAGCTATGCTCCTGCTTCACCTTCTTCATCCACACAGAAACGGGGATCTTCTCCCCGCTGCGGCTCACCACGTCTACCTGTGGGGACGCACAGCCTTGCCCCTGGCCTTCCCCAGACCCCGGCCCGGGGGCACCTGCAACCTCTCCTCCCCTGCCCACATCTGAGCCTGACACCGAGCCTTAGTCTGAGTGGACGCTCTCTCAGAAGAGAGGGTTTTCTCGTCAGCTTCCTGGCAACAGAGCGGGAGCAGAGCCACCCGTGTGCTTCCTCAGGGAACAGACGCCAATACGCGGTGAACAGTCAGTTTTCTTCTTCACAATCGTCAGCCACGTGGACAGTCCCCAGGACAGAGTGACGGACCACATCTAACGTCCCTCGGGGACTGGGCTGAGGGCTCACCATCTCACATGCAGTTTAACCCCTCAACATCCCAGCTGACACATCACACAGGGAGGCCCAACGCTCCAGGGAGACCTTTCCAGCCGCGCCAGCCCCGCCAACGAACACCAAACAGCACTGGAGAGTCAGGGGTGCAGCCAGTAAGATCACGGCACTCCCCGTGGCATCCTGCCGGTTTGCAAACCGCCGCCCGAGCTTCCTCCCTCGCAGGCGGGGCCGCCCCTCACGCCAGGCCCGCAGCCACCCCTTCCGCTCCTGGGACGCTCTGCCCACCACCCCAGCTGCTCCCCACACCAGCACTGAGGGAGCACGGCGGCCATGGTGACCAGTGACCGGCCGTATTTGCGGCAGGCCCCCAGCGGCATACCCCAGGAAGGCGCACTCACTACTGTGCCGAACACGACAGCGGCACGGCCGTCGGCCTCCACGTGCTCTTCACTGAGGGCCTTCACCACATCGGAATCGGGCTTCAGGAAGAACTGCATGAGCTTCTGGCCGATCAGGTCATGGCTGCTGTGCCCCAGGAGCTGGCAAGCCTTGTCGTTGGCAACCAGGATCTGGGGGTCGCAGGGAGGACAGGACACGAGCATCACCAGCAGCACCTCCAGCTCTAACCCATGCTCCCCCAGCGTCCTGCGGTTGGCGGGCTCACAGCCACGACGCCCTTGGCACCTCCGGGTCTTAACCACAGGGAAACCAAATGCCAGCACCACGACCAAAACCACGTTTCCGTCACCCGCCAGGATGGGCACGCCACGCCACCAGGAGCACGCAGAGGAGGTAAGGACTCGCACCACTCCCCACCCACCTAATGATCTCGGTTATTTGCATGTAAATGCCCACGATGCGAACACGGCCACCTCAGACGGTGGATACCCGTTCTCATGGTTGTTGAGCCAACACCTTCGTGAGCACAGAGGAGTCACGCAGGTCATCTCTGTCCTCGAATCTCTACCCTGACGAGAGGATTCAATTTGTTTTCATTCATAGTCAGGTCTCTTTTGCTGCTATGTAGGGGAACCAGGTGCTGCCCTAATTGCACTTCACACACACAGATTCTTCCGTCTGAGGCCACAGGTCAAAGGCACAGACCACACTCACAGCAGGGTCACAAGCCGAAGCCAATACCTCTGTGGTCTTGGCGTCCACAGTGAACACGGCCTTGTTCGGGTTGCACACGGGGGTGGGGAGCAGGGGCGTGGACAACCCTGAGGACAAGCCCCGCAGCAGAGAGCAGCAGGACGCGCTGCCCAGGGACCGGGGCAGTTCCGGCGGCTCCGGTGGCACCAGGCAGTGCAGTTTGCTGGTGCAGATGTTCTGGGCGGCCAGTGACGACAAACAGTAGGAATTCCATCTGTCTTCTGGAAAGAAAAGGAAAAGGAACTTTAGACCTCACAAGGCTGCCAGGAGCGCTCTTCTCGAACACACCAAAGCACAGAGCCCCTGCTCTCAACTCCTGCGAAAGGATCCAGGGATCACATCAACCTGCAGAGTTCAACCTTCACCCTCCAGTGTCCATGTGAACGGCCCCGAGTCCCCCTGGGTGCTGTCCAGCCACAGAGCACATCCTACAGGAGACACAACGGCCCAAGCTCAGCATTTCTGTGGAAACACTCCTTGAGGTCCCTTCCCACCACCCCCCCAAGAGGTGCTCTCCTGTGTCTGCCCTTACAGACCCACAGCCCCTCCGGCTTCCCCCCTACATTTATTCCTGGAAAGTCGCCCAAATCCAAGAGCTGCCTGCGATCTCGGCCCCTCCCCCCATTCCCTCATTCCCAGGTCAGGTTCACTCACCACCCCTCCAGAAAACCTACTCCCAGTAACACGTCCAGTGGCCCCCGAGATGCTCAACCCCATCGCCAATTCTCAGCACTCACCCTACCCCAGCCCTGGGCCAGGGGGTTGCTCCCTGCCTCCTAAACCACCTGCCCTTGGCGGGGCTCCCTCTCCCCTCCACCTCCCTGACCTCTCACCACCGCAGAAGCCCAGACTCGGGCTCACAGCCTCCGTTCCATCCACCCATTCTTTGCTGGCTTCAAATACACTCCGCATAGGAACGTGCTGCCGGCCCCACACACCCCTGCCCTGCCTCTCTCCTTTCCCACCCATCTCAGTAAATGGCAACTCCATCCTTCTAGCAGCTCAAAATCCAGACAAAAACAACTCTTCCCTCCTTTCCCCTTCTCAGTTCACGGGCCCACCCTGGACTGTTCTCTGGGCCTGGAAACTGCATGGCCATCTGCTTGGCCCTCCACTTCCCTGGCCGCCCCAAGCTCAGCTTGACCCTCCTCACACCATGGGACAGGCACTGCAACCCTGACTCTGCCGCTGGTGCCCATGCAGAGACCAGGAAGCCCATGCTCCTGAGGACAGCTGCCTACCTCACAGACCTGCCCAGCCCTCTCCCCGCAGAATCTCTGGTCCTCACCAGGAGGACCCAGCATCTGTTTCCCTCCAAACACTCCCACCCTGTGCTCCCAGGCTGGTGTGTGAGCTGGGTTCCAACCCTCCTCTTCCTTTAGGGGACTGTTCCCCTCCTCCACCTTCCCCCGGCAGCCCCTGTCCCCCAGCTGTGGACATTCCCATTGTCCTAACCGACTTCCCCACACTCTAGGTCCACCCAGCTGCAGGCCTACACCTGCTGTCTCCTTAAGCACCCCCTCAGACAAAGAGCCCTCTGAGCTCTAGAGGCACCAGCTGACTTGGAGAAACAAGTGAGTGAGTGGGCAGCAGGTGCCTCGACATCACAGCCCAGCCCAGGTGCCACCTCCCGCACTGGGAAGCTCACTGCCCTTGAGTCCACAAAACTCGTCTGCATCCGGGAGGAAAGCATGAGGCTGCCATGCAATCAGTAAATAGTTACTGAACGAGATCAGCCAAACTGTATTTCACTTGCACGGCAGCCCGGCCCAGGATTGTGCTCGCACACACTCTGCAGCAAGGCAAGTCTCAGGCCCAAGAACCACAGCAACACAACGTGGCCCGGGAGAGGCCCACCAGCATTGCGGCCGGTGCACACCGAGCACCTCATCTGCGAGAACAGAAAACCCGATCAAAGCCTAGAATGACTCGTCATTTTCATCTTCAACACTGACGCCCACAATGCCCAGGAGGGGGTTACCAGAGAGGCCCATCCTGCTCTGGCAGAGCTTCGAAAGCCCATTCCTTCTGCTCAGGTGTCTGTGGGCCGAGGACGGGGACTCGCTGGGCTCGGAGGCAGTCCACACAGCTGGGCTCTCGGGGGAGCCTCCGTCCTCCATTGGGAACCGGCCGGCCAGGGCAGCAACCGTCAACTAGAAAACAAAGTGGACCCGATCGGCATCGGTAACACAATAGTAGGAAAGCAGTTTAACCAACTAATCCTTCGGCAGGTTGAGTGCAGCTCAGCCCCAAAAGGCTCCCTCACGCCCCACTGCCACATGGGCCAGGACCTCCAATGCAAGGCCAATGACCAAAGTCCTGCTAAAAGAAGCTCTTTCGGAGAAATGCAGAAGAGATGGGAAGAGAGAGGGAAACAGGGGGAAAGAACAGAACAGGGCACAAAGGGGCCATGAAGACCACAGCTCCACGCGAACTGAAGAACGCTCCCGATGCCACGAGCACCCGCTGGCCTGTGCGCCTCTGAGTGGCCCCAGCCTTCCCCGAATCCAGGGGTTCTGACCAGCTGCACCCAGAACCATCCAAGGGGCTGCTGACAAACGAGCAACGCAAAGCCATGGCAGAGGGTCTGGAGGTAAGCCTGGTACCAGGGATTTGCGGTTTAACAGTGTGGTTTCTAAATACTAGTAGATTGGCAAGCAGTCCTAAGGAAAAAAATACAGAAAAATCTCATGTGTCCTTCACAGTTTCTTCCGGACAGTGCTGGAGGCCCGGGCCAGGGGCCTGGATGGAGGAGTCCAAGGGACTAGGGCAATGTGCCCACCCCAAGCCTGGGTGCCCTCTCCACGATCACCTTCTGAGCATGTGGAACCCACTTCCGAGACCCGCACAGGCTTCTTCCCCCATCAGGGCTCCTTCGTGGGTACACGAAGGCCCAAAGACTGGCCAAGGAGCTTCCTGTGCAAGAAGACCAAGCTTCAATAAGCAGGCCGGGGCACCCACACAGGACGGGCCTGCTATGTTAAGAAAAGGGGGGCTGACCCTCCCAGGCCACATCGCAGCACGGAACTCCAAGGAGGCCCAGCCCACCAGTTCTATCCTGGCTTTAGGTCATCATGAATATTCACCACCAGCACAGGAGGGCAGCGACTGTCATAGTTAACAGTTTGTGAGCCCAATTTATAATTCTGCATATGGTGATAACAGTATGGGGTTTCTAGTATGCTCGCGCCCTAGGCCCCTCAGCTGTTAGGGCCTGGCCAATGCTTGCCTCAGCTGCCAGCTTCTGAGCATGGTGAGGCAGGGGTCCCCAAGACAGACAGAAAACTGAAGGCCCCACTATCACCAGTGTGGAAGGATGTTAACACCAAAACATGCCAAAGACCTACACAAATGGAGATTGGTACAGCAAAAGAACAAAAAGGACAATGGAACATAATCAGCTTCAGAAACAGACCTGTGTCTGTTAAGAAGCTTGGCACACAGTGAAGATCAAAGGGGAATGAACAGTGCTCCCCAGCACAGTGAGGCCCTGGACAGCCCCCTGGCCTTCCAGCTTCAGCCCCCTTCTATGCAAAATGTGAATAACAATAAGGCACATGTCACAGCGCTCTCGTGAGGACCCAAGGACCTAAGCTGGGACTGCAAAATGCTGAATAGCTGTGAGCCGCCAGTTTTAAAAAGAATTAGCGTAATTAGACCAGGGTGAAGTTGCATCCCTGTGACTTGCCATGTACAAAAATTAGTTCCAGGTGAATTCAAAAACGAAAGATAAAAGTTCTAGAAAAAAATAAGATAGAGAATACAATGGTCTGGATAACTCAGCAGCCTGGGCCCAGGCAAAAGCAATCTTCCCAGAAGCAAAGCATCCTAAATACAGGTTTCCAAGAGGAAGACCAACCAAATATGCTCCCTTCCAATGACGAACACAAGGAAACAAGCCCCCCTCAGTGAGAGTCTACAGAAAAATCAAACAGATTCAGACACAAGAGAACATCAGATACCAGAAATGCCTCTGTAGATGTTTAAAATACAAAAGATGGGAGTCACAAAAGTGAGCAGAACAAGAGTTTCTCAGAAACAACTACATATTGAAAGAATCACCAGCTTTTTAGAAATTAAAATTTTAAAACTTCAGCATTAAAAAAAATGAATTTGTAATTTAAACTTTCCCTCAAAGATCTCTAGGCCCAGATGGCTTCACTGGTGAATTCTATCAAATGTTTAAGAAGGAAGTAACATCAGTACTACACAGACTCCTCCAGAAATAAAAACAGGCTAACCATATCCAGCCCGTGTTTGAGGCCAGCATCACCCTGATGCCAAAACCAGACAAAAACATTGCTAGAAAAGGAAACCGCAGACCAATAACTCTCACGAACAGAGATACAAAAATCCTCAACAAGATGTTAACAAATCCACCGAGGCAATGTGTAAAAAGGAGAACTCACTACAACCAAGCGGGGTTTATCACAGCAATAAAAGACTGATTTAACATTTGGAAATCAGTCAGTGTAATTCACCATATCAACAGGCTAAAGAAGGAAAAAAAAAAAGGAGGAAAAATCACACAACCATATCAATTGATGTCAAAAAAGCATTGGACAAAATCTAACACCCCTCCACAGGAAAACACACTCAACAGTTAGGAAGTGAGAACATCCTCCACCTGCTCAAGAGCATACATGAAGAACCTACAGCCAGCGATGCTCGCCTTCCAAGGTCAGGAGCAGGGTGAGGAAGCCCATGAGCCCATGTAGCCTCTTCTCTTCAGCACTATCCTGGGGGCACAGCCAGTACACAAAGGCACATACACTGGAAAGAACAGCATAAAGCTGTCTCAGTTCACAGACGACAGGACCATATACCTAGAAAATCCTAAGGATTCACAAGACTAACAACCAGAGATTTTTTTTTTAAAAGGGGTAGAGGGTAAAGGTTTTAAATAGACACTTCACCGAAGAAGGAGTACAAATCACAAAGAAGCATGTGAGAAAAATGTTCACCACCCTTCATAACATGGGAAATGCAAGTTGAACTGTCCAGAGCGGTCACACACGAGCACAGAGTGGAAACACAGAGCGTCGGTCAGGATGGGGAGCAGCTAGAACACTCACAGAGTGTTGGCAGGAAGACAGGATGTGCACACACCCACGCGGGGAAGCAGTCTGCCCATCAGCCCAGGACACAGCGCTCGCCCGAAGTATTTGCCTGGGAGGGAGAGGGAGACAGTGGTGGCTCCGATGGGTCTCAGTACCGTGGAGCTGGGCCAGAGAACACTTCCTGCAGGAGTCCGTTGGCGTGAAGCAAGTCCCAAGACAGGCCTGATCTAGAGGGGCAGAAAGCAGGGCGGCGGCAGACCGGGGCCAGTGGTGCGGAGGGCAGGGGCTGACTCAGACAGAGCACAGAGGGGCTTTGGAGGGGGATGGGAATGCTCTCCGACTCCACTGTGCTCACGATCCTGCAGCTGTGGAAGCATCTCAACACTCCCTGAACTATGTACTGACCATCAGCACATTTTACTGTCCGTAAATTCTCACCACGACGTTAATTTTTAATGTCAGTGAATGAGTAAGACAAGCAGGTAGTCACGGCTGAAAAGAAAATTAGAGGATCGGTAGATCTGTGAATAAACAACCCAGAATGCAACTCAGGGAAACAAGAACATAGAAATATGAGCGAGAAGTTAAGAGATAAAGACGGGCAGAACTGAACAGCTAACTGGAGAGGGGAGAGGAAGAAACACTTGAAGAGGTAAAAGAGTGAGCAACAAATCCACAGATCCAGGGCCCTGAGGGGGGCAACCCTGCCTACCAGCCGTGAAAACCTGACAGGAAGCCGTGGCATGGGTGTGTCCAGGCAGGAATGACCAAACTGATCAAAGGGACAGAGGACGACCAGCCCCAGACCCACGCGGGTACCAACGCTGGACGCCTGACTGCGGGAGCGGCTCCAGGCCCTGGCGGGGAAGCCAGGCAACTCCGTGTCCGGCCAAGAAACAGTGACAGCAGAGCGATCAACACACCACACGCGAAAAGCAACGTCCAGGACACAAAAGACTTTAACTTATGAAGGTCAAAACACTAAACTTTTAGAAGAAAATTAGAAAGACCTTCGGTAAGACTTTGGGCAAGGAAGGTTTTCTTCAACAAGACGCAAAAAGCTCTACCTATAAGATTGATAAATTTAACATTAAAGTTGAGAATGCCTATTCACCAAAAATGCCTCAAACAAAATGATATAAACCCCAAGTTGGAAGAAGATATTTGCCACATAGAGAACCAGGAAATTAATAACCAGGGTAGTTTAAAAGGCCAATAATTTAAAAATTTAAAAAAACAGAAAGTAAAAGAGACACAGTGCAAGACAATTTTACACCAACTAAACCAGCAAAAAAACTTAACAATTCTAGTAATATTAAATACTGATAGAGATGTGGATTAATGGGACTCGAACAAATTAATATAATCTCTTCAGAAAACAATTATAGTCAAACATTAACCTACTAGGACAGTATATTCCACTCTTAGGCTTCTACTCTATAGGATCCTTGCACATATGTAGCGAGTCACACTCAAGAATGCTCAGGGCAGCATGGCTCACGATGGCCAAAAAAAAAAAGGAAGAAAAGAAAAAAACCTGAACACTCATCAATAAGAAAACAGATTTAAAATTCTGGTATATTCATACTATGAGTTATAACAGTGAAAACAAATTCTATACAGGCAATGAGGATAAATCTTAGCAATATAAGAAGCGAAAAAAATCAAGTTACAGAAGACCATCAATAGTAAAATTCCCTTTTTACAACGCCCCCCCATCTACGTACATTGTTGAGGGGTACACACGAATGTGAAAAACCCAAACTTCGGGCAGGAGGGTCCAGGAGCAAAAGCTGGAATAGAGAACCACACAATGGCCCAGGATCTTTCGGTTCCTAATTTGGGGGTGGGCTTAAATGAGTTCACTTCATTGTTATGATTCATGACTAATGTCGCATTCATCTCTTTGAATGATCAACTAGCATACACTAAAAAGTTAAGAGAGGTTGTGCTCACTTCGGCAGCACATATACTAAAATTGGAACGATACAGAGAAGATTAGCATGTCCCCTGCACAAGGATGACACACAAATTCGTGAAGCATTCCATATTAAAAAAAAAAAGTTAAGAGATGTTTTCTACACATATGTGTATATCCAGTGCTGGATCATAACAGCAGCAGCTGATATCGAACTAAAAGAGTAAGAAGCAAAAGAGAAAATAGCAAACTACTAGAACGTATTGCTTTCCTTCTCTAAGCATCTAAATGGACTAATTATTTCTAAAATAAATAACATCATGTTTTCATTTCTATTTCTACAACCAACCTATTGACAAAGCACAGAGACTTGCTTATAGCTTCAGACTATATTGTGAATGTTACAGAACTCTGATTTGTAAAAAAACAAAAACATGACTCTTCAGACTACAGCTGGATGTAAATTTATTAGTAAGTTGTAAATTTACTAATAACACTCTTTAGAGTACATTGTAAGTATTATAAAAGTTGACTTTGTAAAAGTAACAAGAAGAGGGACAGAAGGGAGGGAAGTGAAGGGAGGGTAAGGGCCAGTGCTTGGTCTTGCATGGAGAGTAGGTCGTGTCTAAAGCTGACAAATCAAGTTGATGTAAGAAAGCCAAATCGTTTTTCCCGTTGTGGCTTCTGTGCCCTCTACGGTCGGCCACGTGCCAATTAGCACTGCACACCACATCCACGCCATGTGGAACAGAGGCCCACGGCACTCCTGCAGAGCCACCCAGCGCCTCCAGCTCCACAGGCACAGGCCGGCCTCTGAGAACACAGAGCCTGGCTTCACACAACCTTAGATCACTCCTTTTTCACAGGTTTAATTCAAAGGCTAACCAGAAACTCCTGCCCGTCCAGCCGTAAGTCTTTAGAACAGTTTTCCTGGGTTTTGGGGTTTTTTGTACCTGTTCCGAGCAGAAGATATAGGACGTTGAACCCAGAGAGGACCTGGTGGTGTCTCAGAGTGATCCTATTGCTGTTGCTAGTTTTGATTTCAGAAGGCATGAGTGACCCCCCTCAGACCAAAGAGAAGGAGAGATTCGCAGGGAGTTTCAGGGAAAGTATTCTGAGCTCATGGGTGAACTTCTGGAAGCAACCATCTTTCTCTCACAAGCTAGGAAGCAAAGAGCTCCAGTTGCTCCCACCACTGCTGTACCACCAGGAGCAGAACCAGCCTCAGGATGAAGCCAACACGGTGGACAGCAGGGCATAAGACAGCAAGGATGTCATTTTGAGGATAAACCTACCCTAAAATCTGCCTTGCTCTGGACTTCAGGTTTAGGGGCCAATAACTACTCACCCCCAGAGCCTTTCTGGGACTGTGTTTTCTGTTTCTCGCCTGGAGGCATCCTGAAGAATATCTAGGATGATGGCTGCTGTGATGGAGGATGTAAGCAAGGGGCACTTCCCAGACCTGAAGGGTCAACAAGGGCTTCCTGGAGGAGGCACCAGTGGAGCCGAGCACGGAAAGGGGAGTGAAGAAGCCTTGCAGGCAGACAGAGGCACCCAAAGACAAAGATTCCCTCAGCACCCTCGGGGAGGAGTAAGTGGGCCTGGGCCTGAAGAAGTCAGATCTAACTCCAGGGCCTCCTATGCCTGCCCAGGCAGTCTGGACTTTTCCCCAAAGATGGACTTTAAAGGGGTCTGTGCTTGGCAGTAACATGACCAGATAGCAGGCCACAAAGATCACTCCAGGGGCAGGGGCCTGGGGAGGCAGGAGGGAGGCTACAGCAATGCAGGCAAGAAATACGAGGTCTTGAGGTATACCAATGGCGGAAAGACGGAGTGGGGAACGCACAAGACCACCTGGCACAGGACTGACCTAGATTGACTGGCTGATGAGGCGCGGAAAGGAAGGCCCCGAAAGGTGTCAAGACCGCCTCCCGAGTTCCGCGCTCAGGCCGCCGCCGCTGTCTGGGAAAAGAGCCAGTGAAGAGGGGCCTGAGGGTAAAGCCAGGTACGTATGGGCAGCCCGCTGGAGACGTCTGGCGGTGGTGCGTGCACACGGGTCTGCCGGCGCCGGAGAGCCGCTGGGACCCGCAGAGAACCGGCCGCGCTCCCGGGGCTCCCGCACGCGCCTTCCCGCAGGACGGCGGGCAACAGGACGTCAACAAAGCGCACGCGGCCAGCTCCGGGATGGAGGGTGCGCCGGGGGCCTTAGGCCCTGGCGCGGCCCCGGAGCGGAGGTGCGGCCCGGTGCCCCTCGGGTCCCCCGGCCAGGGCGCCGCAAACGGTCGCAAGGCGGCAGCGAGCCACCACCGGCCGGAGCTGCACGGAGGGAGCGCGGGGGCGCAGGGCTCGGCTGGGGCTCATCCACCGGCCGCGCCAGGCGCCCCGGGAGCCCGGGCCCGCTCTCCCGACCGCAGGTATCTCCTCCGGGGCCTGCCAGGGTCACCCGGCCAAATTCGCTTCACCGCGCCGGGAGGGAGCTGATCCTCGCCTCTGGCCCACCGGCCAATCGTAGAACAACTCGTGTCGATTGACAGGCCCTCCGAGCCAACCACTAGCGACCGTGGGCGGGACTCAGCGAGCCCTTGGCGGAGAAGCCCGCGCAAACGGTTGCTAGGGACGCACCGGACTCCCTTTACGGCGCCTCGGAGGAACCAAAAGAGACGGCGCCTCCGCCCTCCAGGTCGGACCGACTCCGTTTCCTCCGGTCTCCGAATCCCGAAGGGTGAGCAGCGCGCTGCTCCCCTCTCTGAGGCCTCGAAGGCGGGGGGCGCAAGGAGGCTCCCTCACGGCCAGGCACGCCCGCAGGGCCGAGGGGCCGACGGAGGCTGCGGCCCGCAGTGGCCTGGGTCGACGTCCTGGACGCCGATGGGCTGTCCCCGCACCTGCGGACGGAGTTGGCCCCCGGTGCCCCGGCCCCTGGCCTCGGCTCCGACCCCGGCACGAGCGCGGACGCCCAGCGCTGAGCGTTAACTGGAGGCGGTCCCTTCTCACGGGCTAAGTCCGCGCGGCCACGTCGGGACGAAGTCGGCCAGTGTACAGACGCAGCCGCTGAGGCCCGGAGGGGCCGCCACGCACTCGACTGGCCCGCACCTTGCAGCCCCACGCAGAGACCCTCCACGAGCCCACGTGCCCCCAGCATCTCCCAGATTCTTCGCTCCCCTGCAGCCACGGTTCCGTGCGTGCGGCCCCGACCGCCCCTGTCTTCTTCCCCGCTCCTCGCCTCCAGAAGCCTCCGGTGTGCTCTCAGATTACCTGTCCCGAGGAGGTGAGGCTGGCTCCTCCTGCTGCTGAGGACCGCATGGCCTCGAGGGTGAACTACAATTCCCATGAGGCGCTGAGGCTGCGCAGACGCGTCGGGGTTCAAACCTGGGGTGGGATTCCATTGGCTGAGCCAGCACGGAGTCGGGAGCCCTGATTGGCTGAGGGGCCTGAGGCGACAGATTCCGGAAAGGGGAAGAGCAGCCAACATGGCGGCGGAACGCGGCGCGGGCCAGCAACAGTCGCAGGAGATGATGGAGGGTGAGCGGCTCCGTGGGGCGGCGGCCCAAGGGCCCAGCGGGCTGGGGGGCGGCGGCCCGCACCGGCCTTGCCTGAGAGAAACGGGCCGTTCCGCCTCTGGCCGTAACCTGGGCCGCGCCGCGCCCTGACAGTTGCCAGCCGGCTCGGTGGGGCAGGGGCGGCCCGGGACCCGGGGACCCCGGGCGGAGGCTGCAGTGGCCAGGAAGGCGCGGGCGGCCGGGAGGCGCCAAACCCAAGGCGGGGGGGGAACAGCGGCGCGGGCGGGTAGGTGGGTACTGACGACGCTGGTCCGGCTGCCCGGGTGTCCACAGGCTGGCGGGAGCCTCGCCCCGAACCTCTGAGCCTGGCCCGCCGGGTCTGTCCCCCGGGCAGCTGTCGGGGAAACTGAGGCGCAGAGCGCCGTGGGGCCTGCCCGAGTCGGCTCATGGGTGAACATGGTGGAGGTGGAGAAGGGTTCTCTCGTAAGCGAATGGGTTGTGGGGAAGGGGTGGAAAGGAGCCGAGAGATTGAATTATTAAACCGCGGAAGCCTGCTTTCAAAGCTATCATAGTTCCGAAAAGACTAAATTCAACTCTTTAGTTTTGTTGAAAAAAGTCATTTGCATATTGTATTGCACGTAGTTATACAGACACACCACCTGGAGAGTCAGTCATGTCTTCCCGTGCTTACATGCTTTTGGTCTCCGCTGGTTGGGGCGGGCTGGGGGGAGGTACAGAGCCCCAGAAGAAACCACTGTTGTCTGTGTAAAGTGCTAGGGAAGAAGGGTGGGCGGTGGGGTGCGAAGGAAGAGCTGCTATGTTTGGAGTGATGGCTGCCCAACCAAATCCAGCTCTGAGCTGAACCTTGAAGGATAACTACAAATCACCAGGTTGGAGAAACATCAAAGATCATTTCAGTTTAAGAAAGACAAAAGCAAAGTGCTGTGAAAGAAAGTGGTCTGTTTAGAAGAACATTTGACCGAGAGTGACAGTCCCGTTGGAGGAGGGTGGCAGGAGGGGCCGTGGAGGACCTTGGTGAAGGGTCTTGGATCTTTTTTAAGCAAGGAAGCACCTCTTCCTACCCCCCCTCCTCGACACCCCTCCTCCCAGACTACTCCTCCTTCTTCACCTGTTTCCATGTCTTGGTAAATGGCAAATACAAAACGTAGGTGATTCTCTCTCTCCCACTCCCACCCGTCCAATTAACCTGATGCCTCTGTATCCTTCATATCTACAGGTCTTCAATACCTCTTTCCTTCCCACTACCAATGCTTGGAGCCAGCCCATTGTTCCCAGTATCCCAAAGTTGCCTTGTATTTGGATCTACTGTCTCATGCTCCAGACCCTCTGCTACCTTCAGGATAGAGTCCCACATTTCACTTTGGCTGCCCTTCATTAGCTCAGTCCCAGCCACACCACACCCAGTAGAATTTGCTCTCTCTTAGCCTTGGCCACAGAGTGCCCTGTGCCTGGTAATAACTAACTACCAAGTGTTTACTCCATGTCATGCACATGCAGACTGCTTTTGTGCCTTTTCTACTTTAGTCCTGATAGCATCTCTGGTCTATGGGTCCTATTCTAGCCCCCTTGTACAGATGAGGAGAGTGAGGGTTGGAAAAGCAAACAGCCTGTGTCTCTATGGGCAAGGCGAAATCTCGGCAGGAGTCACTGGCATTCCAAAAACTTTTGAGTTGGGACGCCTCAGTGGCTCAGTCAGTTAAGCGTCTGCCTTTGGCTCAGGTCATGATCCCAGAGTTCTGGGATCAAGTCCCGCATCTTTCGGGCTTCTTACACAGCAAGGAGCCTGCCCCTCCCTTTCCCTCTGCCTGCTGCCACTCCCCCTGCTTGTTCTCTCTCTGTCTCTCTCTGTCAAATAAATTAAAAAATCTTTAAAAAAAGAAAAATAAAAGTAAAAACTTTTGGAGTCAAAGATCAGATTTGGGTTTTAGAATCACATCAGATTCTCTAGTCATGCAGAATAGATTAGACAGAGCCAGAAAAGCCACAGAGAGACCAGTTAGGAGACGAGGCAGGAGCCCAGGCAGTTGCCAGGGTGGGAAAGAAGGAATGGGTTTGGAGGTTTGGGAGGTGGATTTCATAAGGACGGGGTTTTATCCAGCACTCCTTCCCTGGGTGCTCCTTTTCTCAGCCCAGGAGGGGATACAAAGAAGAAATAAAACTTCCTTTCCTCAAAGAGCACATCCCTTTGTGGACAAACTGTAGTCGGGAAAGAAAATACTTTCAGTATTGTTGATAACTCCCAGTAACTTATTACTGTTTCAGCTCTTCGAGATAGACTTCCAAGGGAGATCATGAAAAAAGCTGGAAAAAGGAAAATAATTGACAGTCTTACCAAAGAATTTTTACCACTCTGCCATATTTAGTCATTGCCTTATTTATTAATTCAAAAAATATTTATTTACCAGCCTTTCAAAGCTGGTATTGCTGCGTGCAGATGTGTGGCACCGGTGACCTTTATGTGGGGCATTTGGCACTATTGGCTGTCTCCTCCTTTTTCATTACAGCCCCCCCTCTGCCCACAGTCTGATTTGAGTTAGTCTTGATTTCTTTCAGAACGTGGGCCTGTGAACTGGGCTGGTTTTCTTGGCCAAATGGATAGTGGAGCATGGATGAAGGTATGTGGTGGAAGGGTCACAATGGTCCCCTCTACGTGGACGTCCAGGCCAAAAGCGAGCCACACAGGAGGTGCTTCACTGTGTCACCCATGAGTACGCTTGGTCACAGATGATCCAGGGCTTTTATAACACCTGGAAATTCTTCACAATTTCCTTGAGGGCAGGAAGAATATGTTAATCGTCTTAGTACCCATGTGTCCTCCCTGCTCTGCCCTCCCCCACACAAGTTGTCCCCACCACTGTACACCCCAGGTGGTGCCCAAGCAGGAAAGACACTCGTGTTTGTTGAGCTGACTTCAATAAATGTTTCTCAATGAAGTCTTTTTGACTTACAGCTGGATGTCCGTCTGTTAAATGTTCTTCAGGGAGTCACATAAAGTGGCTGTGAATTCTTATTGATGTGTGTGGGCTCAGTTGACAGGCGAGTCGAATCTGAAGAGTCTGGCGATGAGGAAGGGAAGAAGCAGAGCAGCGGTATAGTGGCGGACCTCAGTGAGCACAGCCTAAAGGATGGAGAGGAGCAGGGGGCAGAGGACCCAGAAGGTACCAGGCCGAGTTAAGAGCCTTAAACTCTCTAAGGGGGAGGGTGCGGCCATGTTGCATATGATCTGCCCAACTCCACCCCACCTCCTTGTGTGGTGGAGAGGCGAGGGCCGTGGGAGGACTGCTGTGCCAGAAGGGCATTCGTTTGGCTGACTCTTGATCTGCTGATGCAGCACTAGAGGCCCAGTGGGGGCTGGCGGCCGTGTGCTCTCGGAGCAGTGCGCCCACCGAGGCACTCCCTTCGTGAGCTGACTCGTTTACGGCACTTGCAAGCAGGATGCATTTTTTTTTTTTTTTTTTTTTTTTTTTTTTTAGTTCCACTAAGGCAAATGCTACTAATAACATTAGTGCTGGAGTATCATCTGGAACAGAACCAGAAAATTACTTTATTAACCATATATTCAGGAAGCGAGATTTGAAAAAAAAATTTTTTTTCGTTGACGATGCCTTTGTTTCCTATCATAGTAATGTAAACCAATTTCAGAATAGCACTTTTAGTATTTTAGAGAAGTCATTTCTAAGTTGTGCTTCACCATATGAGAGGCCTGAGGATTGACTTCTAAATTGCCAAGATGTTAGGAAAATAGTTTCATGCAGAAAATATCTCAGCAGCCTCCTATTGTTTTAGTGATTAAAAAGTAAGTTTTAAAGTAAAATTAAAAAGTGATGATGAGAATAGTAAGTTCTCAGTCCATAATGGTGGTTTTTCACCCTCCCCAACCATGATCCTTACTGGTTTGGTTAGAAAAGTCGATTTACATTGAAAAGAATGAGAGAGGGCATATGAACAGACAGAAAGAAGTCCAAGATACATTATTAGGTGAGAACAGCACATTTCCAAACAGTATGCATGTTAAAGTCTTATTGTTAGAATTATTAATTTTATGTAAGTTTTAACCTACTTTAAAGTCTTAACTAACATCAAACTGCAGTTGAAGGTCTCTGAATAACAGGTTTGAGAGGATGTTGTATCTTCTGCATTGTCTAGATTCATACACGATGTATGGATTTTTAAGGTAGTAATAGTCATGCTCTACCCTTATGGTAATAAAACCCACAAATTCTAAAAAACAAAACTAATTTTTAAAATTACATTGTGCTCTGTGCCAGTGAAGATGATTGGTAACTATGGCAACCTAATTTTAAGGCAAAGGGAGATTACCACAAAGTATCAGCCACATTTACTTTGGAGCTCCAGAGTCGATATTCTGGAAGCAGCGTGGGTGGAATAAGTACATGGGAGTGATGGAGGAAAGCTTTCGTTATGTCTGAGTCACGGAAAGACCAAGCGGGTGGGAGCGTCACCTGCTCTCCCATCTGAACATCTGGCGCTTTTGGAGGACTGGAGAGTTGGTGGAGCCCTGTCCTGGGGATTTCTCCTCCTGGGTGGTGAGCGCAGGCTCCCAGTGGCTCGCCCGGGGGCTCACGGTGACAAAGTAGAGCAGCTGGACTTAAACCCAGCTTGTCCAAATCCAGCGTTCTTTCAGACTACTAGCTGATTAAAAGCACTCTGGAAAATCTTAAAGGGGGGAGTGGGGTGGGCGCCTGGGTGGCTCAGTCGGTATGCCACTGCCTTCGGCTCAGGTCATGATCCCAGAGTCCTGGGATTGAGTCTCCCATCGGGCTCCCTGCTCAGCAGGAAGCCTGCTTCTCCCTCTGCCCCTCCCCCCTGCTCCTGTGTGTGCTGTCTCTCAAATAAATAAATAAAATCTTTAAAAAAAAAAAGCACTCTGGAAATATGCAGTTTTATAAGTCCTTGAGAGAAGCCAGGACTCACTGTGCTCCCACCTGTATTTATTTATAAAGTCCTAAGTTCAAATAAAATGGAAACGTGTCAACTGTTACCTTTCACTTATTTTCCATAACTGATTTTAAAAAACAAGAAAAAGGATGAATACCTGTACATTTGGGGAAACATTCTAGGCTGGCCACTGTTGCAGAGGTTAAGCTGTTGTTTTGAGGGGCCTGTCCTGAGTGCCAGGCATGTTACAGACACAACCACATTAAGCTGTGTGACCACCTGTCCTCAGGAGCCCAGGCCTGGTTTCTACCCACCGGCCATGCTCGACTGTCTGCAGTGGTGCCTTGACTTGCACTCTCACGGTGTCCTGGTTTGGACGCTGTGTGGCCTAGACACTTGCCTTCATTGTGCTGCCTCTCTCATCGCAGCTTCCAGAGTTCATGGACCTTGGACTTGTGTGTCTGGGGGTGAGGAGTAATTTGGGTATATCTCTTGGTTTTCCCTAGCTCCTTTTATTTCATTCCTAGGTAGGTTGATACCTTGTAAAGTTAGAGCAAATAATTCTAGTAAATAATAAACTAGAGTAAATGACATATTTTGTTGCCTAGCCATTGTTGATTGTTATGGAGAAGGTGTAGTGAGGAGACTGAATTCAGCCAGCGCCAGCCAGTGCTGCTTTGTTAAGCTGGTCCGTCCGCTGTTAAGTGCACCTCTCTACAGCCTCCAGTCGAGGGGCCAGGCTGGCCAGCAGACGGAGCGGACCCCTGTCGTCGGGAGGCACCGGGAGCGTGAGGTCTGAGGGCTGCAGGCCCGTTCCATAGCAGAAGCAGATGCAGCTTTGCTGTAGGGGAGGGGTAGCAGTAGGAGCCAGGTAAAAGTAGCCGTGGGGACAGCGGGTTTCCAGGAGAGCAGGAACCACATGCTCCCCAGAAGTGTGGCAAGCCAGGCGGCCCAGTTTCCTCAGAGAGCCAAAAGGGACATTAGAGAAATGTCATCCAGTCACAATATATGACGTCCTTCAGATCCTAACACAAGCAGACTGAGGGGAGAAATCGTCAGACAGTTGATGAAATCCAAGAATCACTGTTATACTTTCTTAAAGCATTGAGCTGTTTTTAGACACGCACACTTCCATCAGCTCAGGGGAAACGAAGACCAGGAAGCAACTGATTCCAGGCCGTTAGCTCCGCAGCCTGAGCGCATCTCACAGCTCTCCCCCGGCACTGGGGCAGGGGGAGCCTCTACTGGAATTAGCTCGTGCCTCCAGGGGAGAAGTGTGTTTAAATCGGTCAGGGCTCTCCAGTCCCTCTGTCGAGCTGTGCTTTGTTTTGGTTTCCTCTTTGCAGAGATAAGTGTTTATAGACAACGAGGCCACTTTCCAAAGCAATAAAAGGCACATCCTAGAACATCTGACATGCCCAGCAGGAGCTATATTCAGATGGTCTGATTGATTGCCACAGACAAGAAAGGAGAGGGCAGGCCGCTGCCAGCTGGGCAGCTCTGGGCGGATCCCCTACTGCTGACTGGGCTCACCTGAGGCTCCATCGGCCAACCCCCTCCTTCCTGCAAACAGCTGCAGGCTACATTTCCTTTCCTGGCAAGTTCAGTGGCACAGATGGAAGTTTGGAGACCTTTGCCAGGAGCCGAGTTCAGGAACATCTGAATGCTTGAAAGGTGACCGTGACGAGCAGGGCGTTAACCCTGCCGTGCCATCCGGAGCTTCCGTGTGCCGCCGCGTGGCTTCTGCTGTGCATGACTTAGCACTGAGCCAGGCAGCCCAAGTCCCAGTGCCACGGACACTAAGGCTCTGAATGGGCTTTGTTTTTCCTTCTCATTTTTTCAGAAGGACAAGAGCTGCCTGTGGATATGGAAACCATCAACTTGGACAGAGATGCAGAGGTAATGCTACCTGCTGGACGCAGCCGCGGGGGGCATGGTGATGGACCACTCTGACTGTGAGGGTATCTTTTACGGAGGTGCCAGATTAGTAAGTGATTTCCTAGGCGAGGTCATCTGAGCCCTGCTTGGTTGGGTCAGACTCCTTGTGTCCTGCTTGTTTCTAATACCAGTGACTAAAACCCCAGCCCTGTGTAACCAGAGGGTTGGGTGGCCGATGAACCGCCCTTGTCACCTAAGTGACACGAGGGGGTCAGGTGATTACTTTGTCCGTGGCAGGGCCTCGACCTCCCCAGCATCTGATGCGCACTGAACACTGGCAGCTCCAGGCAGGCGGGAGACCACCAGGAAGCATCACCCTGGTGCCCCACCCCCACCCCCCACCCCAAGCCTGCAGCTGACAGCGGGCGCCTAGGCCTGTGTTTGCGCTCAGGGGGCTGTGGGGCAAGAGGCTTTACGCACTGCTCATTTTTATGTCAAACTGCCAACAAGCATCTTGCAGCCATCCTCTGTGTCGCTGTCACCTGTCTGCAGGCTCGCTGGTGTGTCCTCACCCTCCCCTGCACCCACTTCGCCGGCCCCCCTCCACTCCTGCTCCAGGAAGCAGGTCTTCAGATGCTTCTCTGCAGCTGGATTTCTTCTTCATTTCAGGATGTTGATCTGAATCACTACCGCATTGGGAAGATTGAGGGGTTCGAGGTGCTGAAGAAAGTGAAGGTGAGGGCGACTCTGTCCTTCCTCTGGAGGGGATGCTGACACCCCAGAGCCCATCCCCCCGACAACTGAGGGCCGGTTCTGCAGAAGCTGCTGGCCTGTGTCCCAAGCTGCTCTCGGCACTTTTTATCCTAAACACGGTTAGGTTTACAGCACAGTCCAGGAGGCCAGCCGATGACCCAGTGCAGAGCCTGCCTACAGTCAAGCACACCCCGGACTGTGTAGTCCTTACCTTGTTGCAGTTAAATTTGTTCAGAATTGAGCCCACTAGCAGTTTGCTCTGCTGGGAAACAGCACACACCCTCAACCCTGACCAATGCCTCCCTCAGCACGGAGGTCTGCTCAGTGCGAGGCCTGCCTCCAGCCTCCCTTTGGGTGTCTGCCCATCCTCTCCAAGGTCAGCACATTTCTAGAAGACAGCAGGAGGATGAGAACCTCCCCCCCGCCCTGGGAGGCCGGTCCTGTAACACAGCTGGCATCTCAGGGCCTCCCCGTTGCCTGTGTCAACTGTCCTTTTTCATCCCTCAGACTCTCTGCCTCCGTCAGAATTTAATTAAATGCATTGAAAATCTGGAGGAGTTACAGAGTCTGCGAGAGCTGGATCTTTATGACAACCAAATCAAGAAGATTGAGAATCTGGAGGCGCTAACACAGTTGGAGTGAGTCGTGAGTCTGGGGGACGACTGAGGGGCTTGTTCAGTCTCCCCAGAGCCAAGCCTGGGCCCCGGCTCTCAGCCCCGGGGGGGCCGCCTCTGCCACAGGGTCCTGCCCAGCGCCGGGCTCCATAGGTGGCATTGACGGGTCCGGTCCAGGGCCAGCACGATTTTCATCCTCGACGCAGTGCTGAGAGCCTGGCGGGCAGCTGGGGTGGTATGTGGCCCACCTGGTGGGGGGGCTGCCTCCAGCTTAGTTGCATTTTGAGGTCCGTGCCACCTGTGCTCATTTAAAAATGAAATGTTTTGCTTATTCTCAGGATTCTAGATATTTCTTTCAATCTGCTGAGAAACATTGAAGGAGTCGAAAAGCTGACGCGACTGAAGAAGCTCTTCCTGGTTAACAATAAAATCAGTAAAATTGAGAACATAAGCAACTTACACCAGCTGCAGATGCTGGAGCTGGGGTCCAACCGCATCCGGGTAGGTACGGGTGCATGGCCAGGGGTCTGGCCTCTGGGACTGGCGGTGATGGGCGCTAGGTGTGTGCTTGGCTAAGTGTTCCTATGGTGTGATTTTAGTTTCCAGGAAGAGAATGCTAACTGCAGGTCAGTGTTAATAAGAACATGTGCTCAAACTCTGTGGTCTAGCCCATTTTCTGCACATAAATTTTACTTGCTCTTCATCCAGATCACAACCTAAACCTTAGCAAAGCATCCCAGCTGCATTCTGCCCGAGTGAAGCACTTTGGTTTTACATATGCTGAGGGTTGTGTTCTTTGGTGAACCTCTCTGAGATGACAGTGTCCCAGACACAGCAGAGTGGTGGCTTGTAGCGACCCGACTTCCACACAGGGGCCGTAGGAAGCGTGTTGCAGCTTGGTGCATGGTTGGCCCATCCACCCTGGACGGCTTCGTACAACTGGGATACGCCCCACGGCAACCTTACATCCTGCCACGCTCTCTCGGACCCGGCCTCTGGGAGCACTGGGCAGAGTAGACAGAAGAGGCTTTGGGAAAGAGGTTTGGTGTCCATAGGAGCCACCCTTTACCCATCTGACGATAGCTGCCGAGCAGAACCCGTGGTGAGAAATGCAGACGGGGTCACAGAAGGACAGACATCGGGGTGGGGAGAGTGGCGACGGCGGTTTGCCGGCAAAGAGGAGGAAGGGTCAGCAGAACGGTAATGAGGATATCTGCTAGCCAGAAGACCACTCGATGCCCACCTGCCATCCCAGTGAAGCCAGTGGTCCAAGCACTTCTTCCCCCACCTCTGTGGTGCAAACAGCCTGCATCTGGCTGTTGATTGTTCACAGCACCCTGCCATCAGCCAGCTTGGCCCTTGAGAGCTGGGCAGGATGCAAACCCAGGACGGCCTCTTGGGACAGTTGTGAGCAGTCACATGGACCCTGTAGCAAAGTAACACATTTAAAACTAGAGAGTGAAGAGTGGCCCAGATGTCGGCAGTTTATCAAGTGTCTCTCTCTGCGGTGTTTCTAGGAGGAAAGTGGTTCATCACAAATCAGCATAGCTAATAGCAGTTAAGGATACCCTCCCCCTGAATCCTCAATCCTGCTGTGATGTGCAAGGTGGGATGCACCTGCCTTCGGCACCTGCTGGTGGGTCGGTGTGTGCTACAAAAGCTGACAGCTTGCTGAGAGGCAGCAGCAAACTCAGGAGGGAAGCAGGTCGAGTCAGCATGTCCTAGACCCCCTGCTCTCCGCCCGGCACTGGTATTGACAGTTGACTAGAGGAGCACAGGATCCTGGCAAGGAGGGAGGGTGGTAGGTCCTGAGATGGGGGACAGAGAGCCATGGAATGGGGGCGCCTGCTCCCAGGAATCCTGGGTGGCGTCCTGAGGTCAGAGGTGCTTCTGGGGAGACCTAGGCTCTTAGAATGCATTTTAACGAATCCTACGTGGAATTACATGATAACGTGTCAACTCAGAACTTTAGCTGGTAGGGGACTGCTCATCTGTGGATGTCCCCTGACCTCGAGCTCTGTGAGGGTTGGGGGTGAGCCTAGGAGACAAGGCCTTGGACTATCCACCTTTTAAGTGAGATTTCACTGGAGAATTTCCAGAGTGGACAAGTAACTGGCCCACATCCCAGGGCTGCAGTCCGAACAGCTGTGTCTCCTCGCCCGGGCCCCTTGCCTACCCTGGTCTAGCTGGTGGGCCACACAGTGTTAACTGCTACCCTGTCTTTTTCACAGGCAATTGAAAATATTGACACGTTAACCAGTCTGGAGAGTTTGTTTTTGGGGAAAAACAAGATCACTAAACTTCAGAACCTGGATGCACTTACCAACTTGACAGTGCTCAGTATGCAGGTACCGACCTGCCTTTATGTTCATCTGGCCAAGCCCCAGCCGGGGCGGGACTGCCCAACACCCTGCATGTTTGTCTTTCCCCATGTCCATGATCAGTGCTCCCTTCACCAGCAGGGAGCAATTGAAATGCCAGGTTTCAAAGACTTATGCGTCCATACACATAAAATTTCCTTCCCTGGGTGGTTTCTAGCCACAGGGTCGTCTTAAGAGGGTTGAGCTTGTGCCAAGGCCTCCTGAAGTGTCTGACTCAGGGGTGGAAGCTTCCATGCCCTCACGGAGAGCAGAGCCCTGTGTTTGCGAGTAGGCAAGCACCTGAGTATGCCTGGGTTCACACCGCCTTTTGTGCTGGAAGCAGATGGGTGGAGCCAGGCCCTTGAGGCAAGGTGTGGTGGCGTGTGCTAGGCGTGGCAGGTCTCCCCAGATCACTTGTGCCTTTCATGAAGCAAACATTATGCAGACTCTTTTTTTTAAAAAGGACTGTATACTCTGAGTTACAATATATGTTAAAAGAAATAAGTAATTTATTTTAAAATATTCAGTGGATTGGACATTTTTGAATTGCTAAGTTATGGGGGTAGACCTTCCCTAAGCACATCTAAAGAAGTGTTCTTCACCTAAAAGCCTCTAACTCTCACACATGCGTTTTAGCCAGTGCAGCAGACTCAGAATCCTGAGCTCTCTCTCCGGCAAGGTCCCTTCCGGCACACTGGGAGTGCAGGGCCAGTGTTAGGCCTCTTCTGGGCAAGAGGTATCCTCCTCTAAAAGCCATTTTGTCTCCCCGCTCCGTGCTGTTCTGATGGCTGTTGGCCCTCCCTCTCGCAGAGCAACCGGCTGACCAAGATGGAGGGTCTGCAGAGCCTGGTGAACCTTCGAGAGCTGTACCTGAGCCACAACGGCATCGAGGTCATCGAGGGCCTGGAGAACAATGTAAGACGTCTGCGCGTCTGGCCGGGGCGGTGCGGGTTAGGCCTGGTTTGAAGAAGACTCGTTGCCTCTCGAGGTTTATGGTCGAGACCGTCCCCGCGCACACTGGGATGCACATGAAGCTCGTGCAGTCTTCCCTCTGTCCCCGCGAAGGCGTGTGGTGCTGGTGCTGCACGCTGCGGTCAGCACCGGGACCTCCGGGGCAAGGGTGCACTGTGCGGTCTACAGCGGCACCACGGCCTTTCCCCAGGTGTCCTCGCCTGCAGAGGGCTGGCAGGTGGCAGCGGCTCTCCCTCCCTCCCCATCCTGCCCACTGTACTTCCTGCCCCACTGCTTTCCAGACCACAGGGGCCATGGGACCTCAGCTTTGAACTGAGTCCCCGCACCTTCCTCCTCCTCCCTGCTTTTCAGCCGCCCTCGCAGGGTTGAGAAGGGCCTGTCCACCTCCCAGGGATAGTCCTGCTCCTGCCCCGCACAGGACAGTCTTAGATGCGCTGAGCGGGGAGGCCAGGCAGCACTCAGCTGCCTGTTGGCAAGCCTACTTTTCCTCCCTGCAGTATTCAAGACAAATAAAAGACTTTCTCTCATTCAATTTTACTGGGGTTTTTTTTTTCTGTTTTGTTTATTGCCAGCAAAGGTAACGATTTGGTTACTTTGGTTATTGTAAACTTAGCACTTCAGTCTTAGTAGAGGCTCCTTTGGCCTCTGTGCCTCAGCCCCTGGGTCTAGTCACTGTTAGTAATGTTTTAGAGGGAAAACCATGTTCTGAATTTCATTTTACCACTAACTAGAATTTTCGAGGAGTGAGAATTGGGCCCGTGGTAAGTGTAGTCTCCTCCCTTCACCTTGCAGTCCGGTTGAGAGCTTCCCAGACTGGCGTATCCGCCGGGCGCACTTGGGCAGTGCAGAGCGGTGGGTGGAGGCAGGGTTGTGAGAGGCCGGACTCTACGGAGGCCCTGAGAGCGCAGTTGGCAGGGCGTGCACATGTCCAGCCTGAGGGGCCCACGCCCATGGCAAACTGTGGGTCCCCCCACCCCATGCCCCCCAGGGTCGGAGGAGGGTAGTGTCTGCAGCACAGGTCCCCAGCAAATAGGAAAGAAGTGAGAATGTAGAATTTTCCGGTAGCCGTGCTACGCTGTGGTCTGGGTTCAACTCCAGATCATTGTTGGGCCTCTGAACAAAACAGAAAAAAAAAAAAAGGAAAAGGCAGTTGTGGCTTTAAAGGTAATTATGTTACTAGAACATTTATCATTGGTCCAACGTGACAGTCTCCTCAGGGCTTCGTTCAGTTGGAGATCAAATGTTCATTTAAGTTTCCTCTCTTAATTGATCTGGAATTTATTTTTGTTCTGGGAGATAAGGAAGTAAATGGTAAATGTATGTTTTTCCCAAGTGGCAAATCCCCTGTCCCAGCACCACTGGCGATGCCACCTTCCCTCCCCGTCACCCCCCGCTGCCCGCCGAGGCTTCCTCCCCCCGCACACAGTCGTCTGCGGCGTGTCACTGCACGGTGGACGCCCTGTCTGCTGTGTTTGCTCCCCGCCCCGCCCGGTTCCTCCTCTTTTTTTAAAGCAATTCCCTACTGGTTTGCTTTTGGATGAGCTTTCAAAACCCTGTCCAGCTCCGCCCAAAACAACAAGACCGTGTTGAGCACATAACTGAGTCCGTGTGCTCAGAGGCCCAGGACCAGTCCTGTCAGCCACAATGCCCCGGTGCTGAGCGTTCGCACGGGGCCCGCAGCACGATCGAAGCACGCTCATCCGATGACACCAAGCACCGCAGGATGGGCTTGGGGGGCTGGAGATCGCTGCGGTGGCGGCCCCAGCCTGGCACTGCCTGCTGCCCGTCCTCTCCTGCCAAGTTCCCCGAAGTCCCTGTTGGCTGCAGCCCCGCCAGCCCCCCAGGCGGGAGGCTCCTGTCACGCTGCACTCTCACACAGCAGTCTGAGCGCGCATGACAGGCCCCACACAAGCTACTCGGAGGAGCTCCTCACCCAGCTGCCACGTGACACAGCGTGGACCCTGTGGCGTCCTGGAGGGTGACTGGCCAGCGCTCTTGCTGGGTGACATTGCAGGGGCAGAGGGGACAGGCACGGGTGGACCCTCGAGGAGTCAGAGACCAGGGCCAGAGCCCTTCTGAGTCAGGACGGCGCCGCCTGCGGGCAGATGTGTGTGTTCATGGATTTGTTCTTATTTTATTGAGACAATTGTTAACTTTCCCTTAGAACTTAGGGTTCTAAGGAGGATTTGAAATCAGAATCCCACGAATGCAGCAGAAAATGTAAGAAGGGATCTACAGTCAGAAATGGGTAGACAAGAAGGGATGAACGCTTATCAGTGGCTGTCAACCAACTTCTAAATGTTTCCCTTTTTTTTTTTTAAGATTTTGTTTATTTGACAGAGAGAGAGAGACACAGCGAGAGAGGGAACACAAGCAGGGGGAGTGGGAGAGGGAGAAGCAGGCCTCCCGCTGAGCAGGGAGCCCGATGTGGGGCTCGATCCCAGGACCCTGGGATCATGACCTGAGCCGAAGGCAGACGCCCAACGACTGAGCCACCCAGGCGCCCCTCCCTTTTGATTTTAGAAAAATTTGTCGGTTGGTTTGATTAAACCTGGTTCAGCAAGCAATGCAAGCTTTAACAGACTTCATTTTTACTACAGTGTTATTCAACTCTGTTAAATCTTGAAACCGAACTTTAAAAAATTACTCCCCAGGCTCAGCTGACAGTGTCTGCTGAGCGTTCTTAGGAAGGGGATGGTGGGGCACACGCTAGAAGCAGGAGACACAGCGTCTGGCCTCTGTAGAGGGTGCTCAGTCGCTCCGGACACTCCTCAGTAGGGCCGAGCACTCATTCTGCTCTCTTCTATCAGCTGTAAATCCCAGACCGGCGCTCGACCCGCTCTCCCTCAGCACCAGGCTTTCCTCTCTGCCCCTTCGTCCTGGTGGCCTCTTCCCAGAAGAAGGGGGTCCTCCGGGAGCACGGGCTGGGGCCACCAGTGCCCCCTCTGCCACCTCTGCTCGTACCTGGGCGGTTTCCTCCCTTGGCGAGCCCTGGGCTCCTCATCTCTTTAAGTGAAGACAAAAATACTGTTTTGAGGATTTTTGAAGTATTGTGCATGTCCTCAAAATGGACTGAATAGATGTGGCTACAAGTGTCACCCCCTTCTTCAGAGCCCACCCAGAAACCCCCACGCAATGGAGCACCCCCCCCCCCGCCCTGAGCCCCAGGCCTGCCCTGCTCCCAGGGAGGTGTCACTCTGCTCTTCTGGGACCACACATCTCACCAGGATGGGGACCCTGGTGCACAGGGGTCCGGGAGTCCAGGGCTGGGAGCATCAGGTGTCAGTGGTAATGAGCGTTCCATGCAGTGGCTGTGAGGGTTCTGTGTGTGAGTGAAATGGCGGGGCCGGGGCGGGGGGGGGCTGCATCACCATCCTGTTAGCACGCTCCTGTGCCACGAGGGTAGAGAGGGTGGCTTGCCCCACAGCTCTCAGCTTGGCCCCCGACACCATGTGCGTGGTCACACAGTCATTGTTGAACTGGGGTAATTCAGGAAAAATCTTATCTCCTTGTTCTAGAACAAACTCACAATGTTGGACATTGCATCAAATAGAATCAAAAAGATTGAGAACATCAGCCATCTAACAGAGCTGCAGGAATTCTGGGTAAGTGGATACATGCTGGGGTGGATGTTGCTTCTGCTGAAATGGTGCCTCGGAGCAGGGTGCCGTGAGCAAGGGCAGGGGCGCCAGCCTGGAGCCCCCGGGAGGGTGAGGTGGGCGGGCACCGTCTCGGAGTTTGGTGTTGGCTTTGTCTGTGCGTCGGCGTCACCCAGGAGCAAAACCTCAGGCCCCACTTTACTCCAGATGGGGAGACCCTGGAATTGCCAAACCCAGCCCAGGAGCTCGTGCATTCAGTGTGGACATGCCCCCCAGAAGTAGAATTCGGCTGGGTTTGTGCAGTCCGTCCTCCTGGACTCCACCGAGTCTTCTCTGATGTGTGGTTTTGGGGAGTCGTGTCGCAGAGCCAATAAGAAGCAATAGGAAGAGAAACAGGATGTAGGAAGTCTTAACTTCTTGACTCCACTAAAGGCATTGCAGAATGATCCCTGAACTGAGACCCTCCGCATCAGATCCCATGGGCATGTGTGCTGCCCGTCCCCAGGCTGGCGGCCCCGCAGGGATCCCTGCACACTCTGACCCTGTGATGCTGTGAGCTGAGTGTTGTCCGGGATGTGCTCCCTCTGACCAGGATTCGTGCTGAATCTAAGGCGGGATCCGTCCTCGTCTAGGCAGGCTGCTGACCCTGCTCGCATCCTGTGTGGTTTTCTTTCCTCATCTTAAAATATCAACAGGTCACCTGCTGTGAAAATGTCCCTAGCCCCTTGTTAATAGCATTGGGTCTTAGGTAGTGTCAAGTTGTGATGCCAGAGCAAATCTGAGGACACCAGACCCAGAATTAGAGAGGTAGGAGAGAAAAGGGTCTTGGGCCAGGGGCACCAGCGAGCCACCATAAGCCCAGTGGGTCTAGTGTGCGGCCCACCCCTGCAGGAAGGTGCAGCTGGGGATAGGCTGCTTGGACCAGAGCAAGGGTTTGGCTTGAAGAGGCCAGAGAACCCCACAGAGAAACCCACTGACAAATGAGGAACCCAGGGGCAGAGGGCCTGGGTGACAAGGACACCAGCTGATCCTGAAGCTATCTTTCTGAAACGTGTGATTCCTTCTCCGTGCCCTGCCAAGGGACAAGAGTATGGGACATGGGGTGCTGAGACCACAGGTAGGGCCCGGCAGGGCACCCCGGCCATCAGGGAGGCAGGCAGGCTGGCAGTTGCTCGAACCTGGAGCTCTCTCTTCTGGTCTCCTGATCACGGCAACCCTGTGAAGCAGGTAGGATTGTGCTTTCCAGGAGGGGAGGTTGCAAACCAGGAGCTCTCAAACCCTTCTGTGCTCGTATGGGGTGTGCTTAGCTGTTAGCTAGTCTCTGAAGGAGAAATGGGAAGCCAGTCCTCATAAATTTTTAATCACCCAAATTCTGTGTTTTTTGATGTTCTATTTGTTCTGCCAATTACCAACAGAAGGATGTTGAAATATCCCAGCCATACCTGTGGATTTGCTTTCTCCTGTCAGCTCCATCAGCTTTTGCTTCTTGTATTTTGAAGGTTTTTATTAGTTGCATAGACATGTAGGATTGTAGTGTCTTTTTGAAGCATTATCTTTTCATCATATGGAATGTCCTTTTTCTTCACTGCCCTCTGTTTTTGTTCTGAGGCCTACGTCCCTGTGTTAATCTGGCTACTCTGTCTCCTGATTACTATTTCCATGGGTATCTTTCTCCATCCAGTTACTCAGCCTGTCTTCATTCATAATAAGTAAAATGTATCTCTCATAAACAACACAGGAGTTTTGCTTTTTTATCCAGTCTGATCCATCTCTGCCTTCAAGCGAGGTGTTTACCCTACTTATATTTAATATAATTACATTTACTTGCATTCTGTGTCATGGTTGGGTTTAAATCTGCCATCTTGCTATTTGTTTTTTATTTGTTCCTTTATCTCTCTTTTCCTGCCTTTTTAGATTGGGAAAAATGTTGTTTTGGGGATAGTCCATTTTATTTCCACTGTTGACATATTTGCTTATATTCTGCGTGCTTGACTTTTGGTGACTTATTCTAGGAATCACAAAGTATATTTTTAAGTAACCGCAGTCTGCCTTCAAGTAATATTACAGCACATCACATATAACGTAAGGCCCTTCCAGGAGCACGCTTCCTTTCCTCTCCAGCAGCTAATATTGGCTTATGTTTTACTTTTAATAGGTTATAAACCCCATGATACGTCGCCGTATCAGTTATCTTTTAAGGAAATTAATTTTTTTTTTTTTTTTTTTTTTTAGAGAGCATGCATGTGGGTGGGGAAGGGCAGAGGGAGACGGAGAATCCCAGGCAGGCTCCATGCTCAGTGCGGAGCCCGACTCAGGGCTCGATCTCACGACCCTGAGATCATGACCTGAGCCGAAACCAAGAGTCAGATGCTTAATGGACTCAGCCCCCCAGACACCCCAAAGGAAATTTAGTAACAAGAAAACCCACTTGTTTTACCATTTCTGGCATGTTTTAGTCTTCTGTAGAGTTTGCACTGTAGCGTTTCCCTCCCACCTGAAGAATTTTAGCATTTTTATTGTGCAGCATATGCTGTGAGCCAGTTCTTCCAGCTTTGATTGATCTGGAGAAGCCGCTTTGCTTTGCTTTCATTCTTGAAGGGTAGTGTTACACACAGCGTGCTGGGGGCTGCCTTCCATCACTGAACTCGCCCCAGGGGCCCCATTTTGAGCTGTTTCTGATGGGAAGTGGTTCGTCATTTTTGTCCTTGTTCCCTTGTGTGCAATGCGTCTTTCTCCCTCCAGCTGCTATTTTATGTTCCTTTTATCACTTGTCTTTCTTGCCACTTGCATGTCATGTGCTATTGAGCTTTTTGGGTCTCTGAATGTATAGTTTTCAAAGTCAAATGCAGAAAACTTTTGAAAATAATTGCCTCAAAAAATTTTTCTGCTGTTTCTTCCTAAAACTCCCAGTGACGCGTATGTTGTCCAGCGCTTGGCAGTGGGGCTGCCGGCTGTTATGTTGCGCGCTCCCATTTGTATGACTTCTGCTCTCGTGTCAGACGTCATGATCTTCTATTCTGCAGTGTTCACGTGCTGTTAAGCTCACATACTCAGCTTTCTCTCTCAGATGTTGTATTTTTCAACTCTAAAAAAATTTGGTTCTCTTTTTGTAGATTCTGTTTCTCTCCTTACGTGTGTGTTTCCCTTAAAGCCTTTCTTTTTCACATGGCTCGTAATTTTTGTATTTGCTGTTGGCCATTAGGATTATAAGTTATTGGGGACGCCTGGCTGGCGCGACTCTCATCTCGGAGTTGTGAGTTCAAGCCCCATGTTGAGCGTAGAGATTATATAAAAATAAAATATCTTAAAAAAGAGGGAGAGATGTTCAGTTATTGACTCTCTGGATTTTTGTTGTTTTCCTTTAAAGTATATTGTACTTTTTATCTGGCAGACGGTTGAGTCACCCCTTGATCCTTTTGAGACTTGTTTGCAGCTTTATTAGTGTGAGTCTAAGAAGCCTGTCCTCGAAGGCTTCTCTGCTCTGTTTCCAGGCTGTGATCCATCCTGGGCATCTAGTGAATGCCCCAGGCATTTAGTGAGGTCTCTGCCTCTGGTTGGTGGGAGCACGAACATGTCCTTTCCCTGCATGAGCTCGGGCCTTGTCCGGTTCATGGCCTCTGGCGGCTGCTCCTGGGCCAATCCGCACTCAGCTTTCAGTCCAAGATTCCAGGGCACACTAGGTGCACCTCTGAAGCTTTTTTCCCTACATAGCTCACTCCTCTCCAGGAACTCCAGCTACTTCTGCCTCTCCACACTACAGTCCCTGCCTCAACTCAGAGTGGCCAGCAGGCTGTGCTCGGGCTCCCCTGTGGTGCACAGAGTGCCTCCAGCAAGAAGGCCCGATGGGCACAGAGCCCCCCTCCCTTGTTTTCCTGCGCTCGGGAGACCCTGTTGTGTGTCGCCCATTGTCCAACGTACGCAAACCACGGTTTCATGGGATTTCTCCTATTTTCTAGCCTATTACAGAAAGGCAAGTCCAGCTCCAATTACTTCCTCCCTCGAAGTAGAAGTCCTGTCTCTTTACTTACTTTCATTTTTCTGTCTCACTCACCGACTGCGGTGTGTAAGCTTCGTGAGGGCAGAGGAATCTATTTGCTAACCCTTACATCCTGGCCCCTAGAACAGTGCCCGGCACACATGAGGCTTAGTAAGAGGAAGGAACTTCGAGGGGAAGTGGGTTAGTTGGACAGAGACCAACTGTAGATACCATTGGAAAACATGCTTGTGGAAATATGTGAACTAAAGGTTAATATCCATATATTAAACACAGCTCATCCAGAGGTGCCACTGGAAAACAGGAGGGTAGAGGGGCACCCAGGTGGCTCAGTTGGTTAAGCGTCTAACTCCTGATTTCAGCTCAGGTCCTGATCTCACAGGTTGTGGGATCAAGCCCCATGCGGACTCCATACTTGGCAGGAAGTCTACTTGGATTCTCTCTCTGCCTCTGCCTCTGCCCTTCCCCCTGCTTGTGCTCACTCGCTTGCTGCGTCTCTCTCTAAAATAAATAAAATCCTAAAAAAAAAAAAATGGGGTAGAGCATGAACAGGCAAGTCACAGAGTAAGAAGTAACAGTTGCTTGAAAATACATAAAGCATTTTCTATTTCATTAATTTTTAAAATACACTAAAACAGTGAGACGTGGCGTTTTGGCTTCAGACTGGCACCAGCCTTTGCTGGAATGTGGGCTGTGCTGCGGCAAGCGCTCCCTGGGTACGCTGGCAGGACTCTCGTCAGCACCTGGGTCCTGTGGAGTCTTCGGGGCCTCGAGACCCTAACAAATTGCTGAGAAATTCAAAGATTTACATACAAAATACGTAACTATCGGGATTTGTTGTTTTACAATGGCAATAGCTTTTGTTGTATTTTCTAATGATAAAGTCTATCTGTTCATTGTAAAAAAGAAAAAGATCGGATTACAAAGAAGAAAGACAAATCTGTCTTTTCCTTGCTCTTCTGTGTTGGTGTCCAGTTTAGAAAAGATTATAAACCCAAAGCTTATAAAAACAATTACCCAGATTTTCTTCTGAAACTTTAGGTTTGTATTATTCATACAATTTTTCCACCTTAGGGAATAATAAATAAATTATGATATATCCATATGATGAAATATGCCACTATAAACAAGGCCTTCAAATGATGTTTGTAAAGGAGATTTCATTACAGAAAAATGCTCATAATATAGCGTTGACGAAAAAGGAATATGCAAAGTGTTTTGAGGGAGATCGAGATGTTGTTGAACTCCGTGCCTGTGGACACACATGAGCAGAGAAAGGACTAGAAGTGTGGACACAGAAGCGAGAAGCCCTTGTCTCTGGATTGTAAACGTGTAGCTGGTTTTCCTGTTTCTCTTCATACTCTTTGGTTCCTCCCAAGTTTTCCATAACAAGCATGTACTTCTTTCCTAAGTGAAAAACAAATGTGTAGAAAAGTATATTTCAGGGGCGCCTGGGTGGCTCAGCTGGTTAAGCGACTGCCTTCGGCTCAGGTCATGGTCTTGGAGTCCCGGGATCGAGTCCTGCATCGGGCTCCCTGGTCAGCGGGGAGTCTGCTTCTCCCTCTGACCCTCTTTCCCTCTCATGCTTTCTATCTCTCATTCTCTCTCTCTCTCAAATAAGTAAATAAAATCTTTAAAAAAAAAAAAAAAAGGAAAAGAAAAGTATATTCCAAGAGAACAAGAGGGAAAACTTAGGCCAGCCCCTCCCTACTGAGGTAGATGGGCTCCCAGAGCAGGTGGAAGAAAGCAGAGCAGAAGATCGACCGTGGTCTTCCTCGGGTGGCGAGACTGGGCGTGATTCTTACCTTTTTTTAAATACTTTGCTGTATTTCTCACTTCTTGGCAATGAGCATTTTTATGCCCAGAGGAAAAGGAGAAGCAGGTGTATTTCAGTGACAGCTGAGGAGGTGAGCATGTGGCTGCTAAAGTACGCTTCATGCTGGCAGGACCGCAGAGGCCTGCAGAGGCCCGGGACCCTCCCCGCTGCCTCGCCGGCCACTATGGCCACATGAACGGACCTGGCCCGAGGCGGCCACAGCAGGGTCAGAAAAGGGGAATGAGTTCAAGAGAAACGCCAACGGTGAATCAGCAGAAACTGGTGACCTCCAGAGGGAGAGGCGACGGTCCCAGGCAGGGAGGCTTGTGAGGCCAAGCAGGAAGAGCAGAGGAGTTGGGAGCTCCCTTGATAGTCTCTCCTTCGCCATATCATCACGGCTCCCAGAAATTAGCGTGGACAGGCTCCAAACATGCAGTGTGCTGTCCATAGTAAGTGATCATGTGGACACGTATAGAAAGTGATAAGCAAGAACAGATACCTCTTTCCTTCATTCCTGCAAAGAGAAACACGGGAAGTGTTAACCTGCATAAATGGTCTCCTGTGGGGCCTGAGGGGGAAGGTGGAGGGCGACTTCTCTGAATACATCTGTTTGCGTAGTTCGGTTTTCTAAATGTTTTTAATTTACAATTACAAACGGACTGAAACAAATGACTAGCTATATTTCAAGTTAGTACAGCAACCACACAAAGGAAAGAATTATTTAAGTGACATAGGAAACAGAGGTCTGACTGTGGCCTGTGTAAAATAACTCCTAGAAGAAGGATCTTGCACGTCACTCGCTAGTTTTATTCGTGCCAATGTTGGTATTATCATTTTGAAACTATTTTAAATATGTTACAGGATAAATAAGTATACTAGTGTGAGTCAGATCCTAACACTCCATATACAAGAAAATAGATACAGATACAAACAAGTGTAACCTGTCCTGTTGAATTTGGATTTGGAGGTAGTTTTAGGCATGGAGGTAGGGCCATCGGCCTGTCATCTCAGCGTGAAGAGCCACAGACACGGCCAAGCGTAGGTGGCAGCTGTCTGCAGGCCGTGGGCTCGGGGTGGTCACCATGGTCATACCCGGGCCCTCAGCTCAGGGTACTTTCCACCGACAAGTGGGCACAGACACAGCGGCTGTTTCCCTGGACAAAGGAGGCAGAAATCGGAGCTGGGGCTCCTGGGAGCTGAAATTTTCTGGGCAGGCATGCAGCAGGGAGATTGCTGCACAGGGACAAAGCCCTCGCAACGACTCAGCTGCTCGTGTGTCCCAGAGGCAGACAGCCGCGGGAACTCGAGGCCAGGTGGAGATTCCGGACGCCATACAGCACGTGGAGGCTCTGGCATTCGACCTGCCAGAGCGGAGGGGTGATGCCAGACACCCCAGAAGCTCCATCCACGGGCCGGCACAGCCACCCGTCAGGGGCAGATAAACGCTCTCCCAGAGCCGGTGACCAAGCCCCCACAGGACTTGGAGGCTCTGCCAGAAACACCGCTTTTAAAGGAGGACAACAAAACCCCCAGTCATGTAGCCTCCACAGTACTCAGTGCGCGGAGAAGCAGAAGAACGTGACCCGTGACAAGGAGAAAAAGCATCTCAGTAGAAGCCACGGGAGGTAATCGATAGCGTGGCCCCGGCGCCCGAGGTCCTAGCAACCGTGCCCACGTGGGACCCTGCCCGTGCGCGTGTGCGGGCCTCACTGACAAAACCCAGCAGAAGCAACAGGATTTCCCCTCCATGACTGGGTTCTGAAAAGGCTGGCCTCTATCGGGGAGGCTCCTTCTGGCCCTCTCCGGAGTCCCTACCATTCTCTGAAGTAACAGGCACCTCTTTTGACGCCAGCACCATACAAAGCACACGTCTCCTTGTTGAAATGTCCTGCGGATTTTCAAAAAATAAGTGATGTTGATATCCTCCCAGTGGTGTATGAAATGTATCTTGAGAATTCCCCCACACCTCTGTTTCTGTTTTTAAGATATTACTGAGTTTGGGGGAAATTAAGTGCATGTTTTCTATCTAAATAGCAGCCAAAAAACCATCGTAAGGCGGGGAAATATATCCAGTGAAGTTTGGGTCTTGATAACCATGGGCAGTCTGCTGGGAAAACGTCAAATATTCTTTGACACGCGGCAGACATCCAGCTCTCCAATGACGAGCGTTGCCTGAATCCGCTACTGGAATTATGCTACAGAGTGTGGGAAATGTTCTAGATTAAAAGAGGCTAAAAATTGTCCCCTTCTGGGGAGATACTCTAGGAAGGGAAGGGTCCCACCCAAGCTCCTTTATATCCCGTGGTGAAGAACTTAAAAGGAGAAATATGAAGGCGATCAGTTTTCCCTCCATGAGCCTAACATCGTTGCCCTGCCAGGGACTCAGGAGACCCTGGAATGTGTATGGAAACAATGCAAGTGAATGGTTTTGTGTTCCAACTTTGGAAGTATACAAAGATAAGATTCTCTAAAAGTTACTGTATCAAAGACGCCGTTACAGTGGTAAAAGTTCCAGTTCCGCACTCCCTGAATCTTGGAGAAAACCGCCCTGAGGCCCGGCTGCCACTCATCCTAAGTGATGAGATCTGGGGTTTGTAAAACTGGCCCCGCGCCGCGGACAAGTGACGGGCCCGCAGTGCGAGACAGAAGCATGTGCTGTGGCAGATGGGAATGAAGCTACAGTGAAACAGAAGAGGCTCTGCGTGCTCCACGCCGGAGTCCGCTGCCGTGATGTGATGGCAGGGAGACGTCTCTAAGCAGACTATGCCACAAAAATACTTCTTCCTTCTAAGCAGTGCCCTACTGATGCTTTTGTTAAATGAATATACATTTTGCGTGTTTTAAGGCACAGGCGCCATTTAGTGATTCTCCCCTTCAGTGCACTCTCTCTCAACTGGCCTTGACGGCACAGCCACAGCGTCTCACTTGGCACTTGGCCACATGAGCCACTCAAGTTGTATGAGTGGATAGACTTATGCTTAACAGAATAACACTTAAGAATCTGTCCGTAAAGAGTTATCCTCCAGTGTCCCCTCCCAGGGGAGGCGCTCCCTCAGGCTGGCAGCAGAGTGCCTTCTCGGTGTCAGGGCCCTTGTGACACAGTCCTCAGTCCCTCCACAAGGGCCAAGACCTGGGTTCTGGTGGCACACGAAGCCCACAAGAAATTCTGTGAAAATAGGGCTCCTTATACAGCTGGGTCTGGAAGTATATGTCATCGCAGGAAGTTAATAAAGACAGTCGTCTGGCTGTGGCTGTGGAACTGATCACAGACTAGTCCTCCGGCTGTGAGAAGCACCAAGATGGTTTGGCTCTGCTTGGGCAGCGCACAGGCTTCGTCCCCAGGAGAGCATGGCAGTTCAGTTGAGCTGAAGAAGCAGAGATCGAAGTTTTTGGCGAGACACGGCCCTGGACAGGGGGTAGCTGTGCAGAGAAGGGGCCCCAGAGGTCCATGTGGGGATCCCCTGTTAGTCCATGGCTGAGGGCTGAGCAGTCTGGGCACAAGGCCACCCCCCTCAAGGCTCACCCAGTAGCGCCACTGGGCAGCTCAGTCCTGCCCAAGTAGAAGGATCTCGCCAACACTCTTGGCATCCAGCTAGACTCCAGAAAGGCCATTTCTGAGGGTAAGGACCACAGGCTCAGATTTGACCTGCTTCAAACCCACCCTAATAAAGTCTGAAGTCAGGCCTCAAGAATATCTCCAGAGGAGGTGGAGTTTGGAGGCTGGTCCCCACCAAGTTAGAGGGGCCCTGACAAGGTGTGTGACACCAAACCCACACAGCCCAAAGGTGATCAGCCAGTAATTAAGTTGCTTGTTAGAACAGAAAATTAACCCTCTTCAAAGAATCCAGTCTCGTTAACATATTATCCACAATGTCTAGTGTTTGATCCAAAATCATTAGATATGCAAATAGGAAAATGTGATCTATGCTTAAGAAAAAGTAGTGGTAAGACACCACAAACCCTCTGCCACCATAGGTTCAACAGAGGACAGGTCTGCTCCCTGTCCTTCGGGAGGAGCGGCCCTGCTCTCTGCCTCTGTGCGTGGGGGGCCCGGGGCCACCATCTCTCCAAGCGTGCTTTCTAGAACGGGCACGACCGGACCTGGGGGATCAGACCAGCAGACGCGAAGCTGGTAGTGATGCATACGCTCCCAGCAGCTCTTCAGCTTGCCCCTCATTTAAAGTTCCTGTCATCCAAAACCCTTGTGAGCAGTGACAGGCTGGAGCCCACTTGCCCTCGCTCGTCGGAGCTATGTGCCTCATCCCAACTCTGTGGTCAGGGACCTGATGCTGGTAGCGTGAAATCAGCCATGGCGGGGTATTTACACCACAGGAATTGGCAGGCAGTACAAGTGAGGGCTTTTTGATTTCTCTGGGAGCTGGTTGCTGAACGCGTGCCCACACAGCACCTCACACGCGTACCCATCCTGAGCCCTCGCCTCCACCTTCAGCCAGGCGCTTAGTGCATCTTGCCTTCAGAGACCCTTCTGCCATCTGTTTTCACTTGTTCCTCTGCTGTATTCTTTGGGAACTGGTAGAAACCAGGGCGGCTCACCTCTCTGAGCCCCCTGCCCTGCCCCCCACGGAGGAGCCATGATCATCCACAGGACAGGTGTGGGCTGACCTGGTCAGAGGCACACGCTGTGACGGGCACTCTGAAGCCAGAGGCCCGCCATGCCCTCGTCTTGATGGTGGTTTAAAAAGTCAGAGAACTCTTCCCATCTCTGGCAGGTCCCCTCCAGGTGGGCCGTGACGGTCAGGAGGATGGACCCTAACTGCTTTGAGCAGTACAGCTCAGACCTCTGAGCCCCTCGTCCAGCTTTGTATCCTGGGGACATCACGTGGGCAGTGGGAGCTCAGTGGTGGGGGGCATTTTCCTCCCAGACACCAGTAATGCCCCTAGTGGAACAGGCCAGAGGCAGCTTACGGGACAGATGGACATTTACTTGGCGTGGCCTCTGCTGTGCTGGCCATGTTAGGGTCAGAGCACTCAGTCAGGCCTTGGAAACAACCACCACGTTGGTTTGTAGGAAGTACAGTGGAACCTGCTTTAACACTCTGCCTAGAGATGGGGCGGGGCTTGTAAGCGGTGTGGCTTTGTCTTTTCTCTGCTGATCTTAACTTGGATTCGCCCCTGTTTGGTGATGTGGCCCAAGTTCTGGGCGTAAGCAAGAGTGTTCTCCTTGGGGTGCTCCTGGAAGGCGGCTAGGAGGTCCCAGGAGGCTCCGGGGAAGACACCTGGCTGTCTTCTGCGTGGGGAGGACTGGAGCGCGTCAGTGGGCTCCTGCTCAGATGTGGGGCCAGGAGGCCCGGGGCTGTTCTGTCCTAGAGGCTTTCCTAATGTGTGTGCGTGTCCTCCAGATGAACGACAACCTCCTTGAGAGCTGGAGCGACCTCGATGAGCTGAAAGCGGCCAAGAGCCTGGAGACGGTGTACCTGGAGCGGAACCCCCTGCAGAAGGACCCCCAGTACCGGCGGAAGATTATGCTGGCCCTGCCCTCAGTGCGGCAGATCGACGCCACCTTCGTCAGGTTCTGAGTCCTCCTGGCGCCTGCCGGGTCCCTCTCTTCACAAGAACTTCCCAGCCGCGGTTCTTACCCACCCGTTGCTCCTCAAGCCGGCACTCTCTCAGCAGTCACAAACCCGATGGCAATAAAAAGGCACTGAGTGATACCCGCCGTGTGTGACGCCCGTGCCGCTTCGGGACACTGTGGCCCGTACGCTGCCACCTGGTGCTGTCATGCCCGTGGCACTCCCGCCACGTCTGTTTCCTCCTCCAGAGACGGGCGGGCTGGTGGGGGTGAGGGCGCTGCCTGGGGTGGGGGCACTCGGGGGCCGGCCTGGCAGCCCAGACCTGTTTGGTCTTACAGACCAGGTGACGCCAGGGCTTTTCTAATCATACGTATTTCAGAACAAAACCGTGGGCACAGGATCGCGGGGTCCCGTGTGCTGCGACCCACTGGGCTCCTCGACAGCCATGGCCATGCGCCAGGCCCCCTGCCAGCCACTGCCCAGGCCGCCCGTCCCACCCGTCCGCGGCGCTCCGAGGCCGGGGCTGCCCGTGAGCGCCAGAGGCGCCGCTGCCCGAGCACCTGGCCGCGCGGGGCCGCTGACAGCGCAAACCCAGCTGAGGCTCTGCTCAAGACCTGCTCCAAAGAGCTCATGTCTTGACAGCCTCTAACGTCGCTTCCCAGTCTTACCCCGTCCTTGTGCCGGCTTGTTTCTTAGAAGATTTACATCGACAGTCACCCGGGGTCTGAATTTAATGCTGCGGGGACCTTAGCCTCTCTTGGGGTCTCAGATTTCCCTTCTGCAGAAAGAGGACTGAATCGAGTGGTCACCGTGGGTCCCTTCTCCAAGATTCTAGAGTGGCACCGTCCAGTACGGGGGCCGCCCACCACCACGTGTGGCTGCTTCAATTCAAATTTAAATGTGTTTAAATAAAATGAAATAAAGCATTCACCTCCTCGGTTGCACTTGCCACATTCCAGGTGCTCAGTGGCCGCATCTCGCCAGGGGCAGCCCTCCCCCCTCCATTCTCATGAGCAGCCCAAGCAGGTCAGAGGTCCCCGGGCGACAGGGTGACCCCTCCCAGGAGTTGCGGATGTGGCAGTAGTTGGCCTGAAGCCAGGAGCACCTGCCTACAGAAAGCAAACACGGCGGACACGGGGGTGGGAGGGCATGGGCCCAGAAAGGGCCTTGGGATGATGGCCCTAGAGGTCGCAGGAGAAAGTTTAGACCCCAGGATTCAGGATTGGAATGCCCTTGCTGAAAGCCTTATTCCCGGGGAGCCATGCATCCGAGCACAAGGCGGAGACCTGCAGGAGTGCAGGTGACGGGCCTGCGGAGCCCTCTGCGGAGCTGGGATGGCGTTCTGGCCCACGCAAGGGAGGGACGTGCCCGTGCCCCGGAAAGACGGCGTGACGTCAGCCACGAGGGCGTCGCTTTTTATTCTGGGAGGCAGAGTATGGCTGGTGGCTGCAGAGATTGTGTGGCACGAGCAAGGAAAGGGAGCAGTCACTTATAAACGGTGCACGGGAGGCCAGATGTTGACGGTCACCGCTAACAGAACAGGTGTTTCCTCACGGGTGGGAAAAGAAACCCAAAGAGCCTCGAGCAAACAGGACAGTAAGAGAAAGTCCTCAGCAGGCCTGTCCTCATGGGGATGGGACACAGACGCTTGCCCAGCGCATCTGCGCGTCTCAGACAGGAAACTTCGGGGGTGGAGGGGGCGGGGCACGAGGTGCTGAACCCAGCGCTGTCCCAGTCGCGTGCCATCCACTGAACCCTAAAACCGACGCTGAGCCTTGAACGACTTTGGACAAGAGGCAAGAGAGGCAGTTTCCTGCTGGATCCCGAAGGCTGCAGACCGGGTTGGGGAGGCGCCTGGCGCGCCGTGGGCAGGACGTCCCCCGCAGGGCCAAGTCCCGAGGGTCAGAAGCCCCGGTGTGAACGGGAACATCAGAGGAGGGGCTGTGGGCTCCCAAAGCAGGACCGCAAGACGAGCTTTTGATGGGTTCCTTCACACAGAAGTGGAATTCGGTAGCGCACGGAACGCCAAGAGTAGATCAGATGCAAATGAAGATGCTCGCAGTGTGTGCAACCGGCAAAGGCCGCATCGAAGAACCCTGATGGAAACCGGCCCAAGGCAAGAGGAGGCACGTCAGGGAAGCCAGAGGGCCAAGGCCCCCCCCCCTTCCCTCACGCCGCCATCGAGAAGCACACACTGCGAAAGGGGCCATCCCTGTGCGCCTACCCAAACTTAGCCGGTTAGAAAGCTCCCAGCGCGGGGTGTCCCCGGAGGGAGGGGAGGGACCCCAGGGGCACCTGAGCTTCAAACAGCGCACCCGGCCCTGGGCACCTCAGTACATGCTCCTCAGCAGGAAGCAGCCACAGTGCCCACTCGGAAACCCAAGGAGGCCACGGCCGCAGAAACCACATGTCCATGGGAGAGGGCTCCGCAGGGGCGCGCGCAGACAGGAGGGAACAGCCTTCCAAGGTCTGAAACAACCCCAAGCAAAGACACCGCCTGGGGGGGTTTGGGGGGGCAGAGGTGATGGAATGAATAATAAAGTGTGGGAAAGCCTGGCTACAGGGGGGGTTCGGCGTCCTTTGAGGTACTTGGGTTACATCAAGGAACAAAACAAGCCTTTTTTTTTTTAAGATTTTAAAAACAATCCCTGACCTGGGGGGCGTAGATGAAGCGACAACCATAGACAATAGAAGGTGACTTGCCCTTCGGAAGAAAGCAGAGCGCATGGACAGGTTCACTGGCAGCAGGGGTGGGGTGACCCTGATGAGGGGCAGACCCACCCTGGGGGTGGGGGGGAAGGAGGCTGAGGGGGCAGCAGAGAGGAGGCGGCCGAGTAGAGGGCGGGGAGAGGGAAGCCTCTGGCAGAGCATCCCAGAAGGGGGACCCGCAGAGGAGGCCCGGGAACCCCAACCCATGGTTGTGGGGCCCTTGGCGGGAAGAGCCCGCGTGGGGAGCTAGCGGTGGTGGCCCAGGAGGCCGCGAGGGAGGAGGAGCAGGGAGGTTTCCTGGCAGGGGAGGCACCCTGAGGAGGGGCGGGGCGGGGGCCAGGCACGCAGACACCTACTGTGGCAAGAGGCCAGCAGCGAGGATGGAGGCGGGCGGGCGGGGAGTGGACCAGGTGGCCACCCGGGGGAGGGTGCTTGCTCTGTGCGGAGGGAATGTTTGGGAGGGGGGGCGGGCCTGGGCAGGGTCCTGAGGGCAGGGCTTGAGCGAGGGGGATAGCTCGTGGGGCACAGGAAGACGGCCCAGCCCTCAGACTGAGTGCAGGGCAGGTGAGTGTTGGGGAGCAGCGGCGCCCCTGGCTGGCAGTCACTTACCAGGGCCGTTCAGCCCAGTGATTGTGTTGGGACCAGCCAGGTGCCCACCCCTGGGGGGGGAGGCGCACTGGTTCTACCCCAGCCCCTGGGGTCTGTTCCCCTTCCAGGCTGCCTGGCGGCCGGGTGGCCTGGGGCTCATGCTTAGCCCGTGGCACCTGCTGTCTTGAGGGCAAGGGCCAGTGCGGCCGGCTCGGGGCCAGGAACCTGGACTTGGCGGCTGGGCCTGCTGGGTCTACTGAGGTGAGGAAAATCTGTTTTGTTAAGCCACAGTTGGAGGCTTTTTTCCCCACTTCCACCAACATATTTCTCAGTGTTACACAAATGGATATAAAAAGTTATTGTCAAAAAGCCTGGTGTAGCACGGCTACACTGCGTGAGCGGTGGCCCCCAGCAGCCGCCCCGCCGCTCTTCCCCAGCAGACATCCCCGGGGCCACCGTGAGCAGAGTGCCGGGAACCCCCGGAGCTGACCTCTTCCTGGGCCCTTCACAGTGCGGCCAGAGCAGAGTGTAGAGTTGTCTCAGGCTGGGAAATCTCCGGGCCACCCCTTCCTGTCCAGAGGCCCTGTGGGATCAGGCTGAGGCCCCCTGCAGCCTGTCTCACCCCGCTTCCCGGCTCTGGAGCATCCCCAGCGCAGTCGGTACCCGGGAACCCATCTCGGGGACCCCAGACAGAGAGCTCAGTGCGGACCCTCCGGCTCAGGGTGTCCCTGCCGGGCCCCGACCCACTGCGCAGGGTCTCCCTGGGAGGGGGTGGGGGTCGGAGATGCAGCCAAGACCACGGCGCCACTCCGGGGTTTTGCACAAGAGGGCCCCGGGAGAGCAGTGCTGTGGGGAGGACAGAGGGCACCCCTCCCTGCAGTGAGCAGGGCTGCACCCCGTTTCACGGATGGCCCCTGAGGTCGCACCCAGGAAGCGGCAGAACTGGCTTTGTCTCCGGAGGGGCGGCCCCCCAGGTGGAGGTGGCGGCGACCTCGCTGCGGCTGCCCCTGCCAGACGCCAACGCTCCCGAACCCTCCACAGCAGCAGCCGACCCCCCTAAGGAAGTCGGGAGAAAGACGAGCGGTGTCCTTTGCTGGAAGGACCGTGGCATTTGCGTGTGGGGTGGAAAGGCTCTAGGAAAATGGGCTGCCTCTGTTTGCAGACCCAGAGCCCCATACCCCCTTCTCAAACAAAGGCAGATCCTGTTCCAGGAGCTGGGGCGACCTTGCCCCCAGCCAGCCGGCTGCGCCAGGCCCCTCTCCTGCCCATTTGCCAGGCAAGGTGAGGACATGTGTGTGGCCAGCCCCACCTGGGCAGGGCCACGGTCCCTCCCAGTTCTCTGCCTACAGGTCTGGCCCAGACCCAGCTGTGCCCAGACCAGGCTCGTGCTGAAAGGGTGTCCATGACCTCGGAGGCCTCTTCCGGAAGCTGCCGTGCCAGGTGGGAACCCATTCCATGATGCAGGGGCCACGGGGAGGGAGGTGGGGAGATGGACTCCAGGGAGGCTGGGTGAGCAACCCCAGCCCATCAGGGCTCCCAATGCCCTGAACTGTGGGCTCACCCTCATGCCCCAGAGGCCTACCTGGCCCTGGGGGAGGATGAGAAAGGCCAGGTGCTCAGTGTGCCTTTGGGCAGAGCACCTCCAATCCTAGGGAACCTCAGTTTTCCCACCTGTCCAGTGGGCCCACCGTGGAGCAGGTCACTTCTGTGGCCTTTGTGACTGGGGCGTCCTCTGTCCCTGTCCTCTCTGCACAGAGCGCTCCGAAGGGGACACCCCCGCACCCCCACACCACAGCAGGGGGTGTTCAGCAGCACCAAAGGCTGCTAGCTGACTTCAAATTCTTGAGAATCCCTCCAGGAGTGCCCCATGATGCACACTGGCCCTGTACCGGGACGGTGTCATGATGCCAAGCCCTGGCTCCGGGCTGTCTGGAACCTGGAAGACAGTCAGGAGCTGCGGGCTCATGTCTCTGCCTCTCTGGGCCTCAGACTCTCTGGCCTCCATGGGCTGTCCCCGCCAACCCCCTGCGGCTCCTTCACCCTCGTGCCCTCCCAGCCTCCGGGGCCGGCGACGGCCCTCATCGCTTGTGCTGCGGCAGATGGCCGGCCCCCACTCAAACCCCCGCCCCGGGCCACAGCGCCCCTCGTGCTCTTTGCTGCACTGTGCCAGCCTGTCAGCTGGAACAGAGGCATCGGGTGTGGAGGACGCAGCGTCCGCGTGGCCAGGCCAGCCTCCCCGATGGTCCAGGAGGAGCCAAGGTCTTGTCTCTATTAAAGAGTATCATCTGCTCCTCCTGCAGGGGAGCAGAAAGAAGAGGGGGCCGCTGAGCCCACCCCTCTGGGCCCCCTCAGGCCCCACCACCCCAGACAGGGCTGAGAGGGAGGGAGGCACACACTGGACGGGTGGACAGACAGACAGCTGCTGGGCCAAACCTCCCAAACGCTCCCTCCTTGTCCTTGATCTGCTCTCGGAGCTGGAGGCCCATGTGGGGGACCGTCCTGTGCTTCCAGGTGGGACAGCTCAGCCTGTGCCCTCCCCGGGGAAGCGGGTTCCCGTGGGCTGCGTGGTAACACGGGGACCCCGTCCCACGGGCCCCCCTGGGCTCTGGGGTGCAGGCCCGGGAGGAGGACAGTACCGTCCTGGTCGACACGGCCCTCCGCTCCGAGAGTGGCGACTCCTCCGGGAGCACAGCCAGCACCTCAGAGGTAAAGCTCAGGAGGCAGCCTCTCGCCTCCCCCCCCCGGGACCCGGGCCCACAGTCGGCTGTGGGTTTAGGAGGGTCTCTCCCTGCCTGGGCCCCGACCGCCTGTGCCCTCGAGCTGCCCCGGGGAAAGGAAGGGAGAGGATCCCAGGTCACCACCCGGCTCACCGGCCCTGGGGCACATGCAGACACGCCCAGGGACAGGCTAGGCGAGAGGCCAGGCTCAGGCTGGGCCAGGCCAGGTCCCACCGGCGTGAAGGAAAGAGAGAGGGGCACATACCGTGTCCTGAAACTTAAACACAGCGATGTTCCTTAAGATGCTGTGTTCTGACGTGTGCAAAGCATGGAAGTGGCCTGGGAGGGGGGCAACCCCCCGACAGCCCCTGCCCCAAAGGAGGGATGAAGGATGTCAGCTGTGTCCACGGTGTTTTGTTACCTGCCCGGGGATCACCTAGACCTTCTAGAAACCCTCTGGCGCCATCACTGCCTCTGGCCTATGCGCAGAGCCACTTCGGGGGCTGTCTGGCTCTCCTCCAGCTGCTGGAGGCCCTCAGTTGTGGTCCTGCCCATGTCACCTACACGCCTGACCCTTGCCCACAGCCCAGCCAGGTGCTTGGAGGCCCATGTGGCCTTCGGGAGGCCGGAGGGGGCATGAGGTTGGCCTCAGCCCTGGACGTGCCTGCGCCTGGGAGCTGCTCTGCCCATACTCGGTGGCTGTGCTCTCTGCTCGTCCTTCTGTGTCTGGGGCGGGGGGAGCAGAATGTGGAGGAGTCATTAGGGTCAGAATGCTGCCATGCCTTTTTCTTTCCTTCCAGCTGAATGGACACAAGGAGGCCGCCCACAGGGTGGGGAGCCCTTCCAAGCCCCAAATAGGTAAGGCGCTCCCAGTGCCTGACAGCTGTGCCCAAGTTAGTCCTGGGGGTGGGGACACAGATGGGATGCCCACGGGTGGCGGCCAGTCACCATCCCTAGTAACCAGGCCACCCCTCCCCCCCAGCACTCTCTCCGCGCCAGCTCTGGGGCCAGCTGCTGAGCCCGGGGTGGGGCAAGGGCCTGGCGGGGCGCAGGGCACGGCCGGGGAGCTGGAGCCGGCAGGGAGGGGGTCCCTCCCGAGGGGGCGGGGCTGGAGGGGCTCCAGGGGGGCCGTGCCCTGCTCTCCTGCCCACCCTTCCCAGCACCTGGGCTGCCCGCTGCCGCCCGCACCTCACACCCGTTGGGACAGCAGCTATTACAAGTAACAAAACAAAATAACCAGCGTCAGCGAGGACGTGCGGAAGCTGGACCCCTGGGCGTTGCTGGCAGGAGTGGGAGCCCGTGCGGAAACCCGGGCGCCGGGTCCTGGAAATGAGACCTGGAGCCACCCGGCTAGCCGGCACCCCGCTTGTAGGTGTCTCCCCGAAGGATCTGGTGATGGATATTCTGGTGGCTCATGTGAATAACGCAGCGGCAGTGAACATTCGTGCCCCAGATTTCGTGGGACACGTTTCTTTCCTGGGGCACGTGCCTTTGAGGGGATTGTTGGGGGTTGGCAGGGTCATATGGTAACTCGAGGTTGAACGCTCTCCAGAAACCGCCCAACTGTTTTTCAAAGTGACCGGAGCACTTGGCAAACCGCCGGAGTCTCTCCACACCATCCCTAGTCTGATGAGCCATCCTAGGGAGGACCACGTGGCATCTCCCTGTGGTTCTGATCTCGGAGTCCCTCATGGCTGATGATACCCAGCATCTTTTCAGCAGCTTATTGGCCGCTTGTCCGTCTTCTATAGAAAAACGGCTATTCACAATCTTTGCCCATGTTTGAATTGGGCTATTTTGTCTTTCTAGTGTTGAGTTGAAAAGTTCTTTATATATATTGAATACAGGTTCCTTATTAGATATATGATTTGCTAATATTTTCTCCCATTCTCTGGGTTACTTTTCACTTTCTTGGTGGTGCTTTTGAAGCACGTAGCTTTTTTTTTTTCATTTTTTAATTTAATTTAATTTTATTATGTTATGTTAGTCACCATACATCATTAGTTTTGATGTGGTGATCCATGATTCACTGTTTGCATATAACACCCAGTGCTCCACGCAGAACGTGCCTCTTGAATACCCATCACCAGGCTAGCCCATCCCCCCACCCCGCTCCCCTCTAGAACCCTCAGTTTGTTTTTCAGAGTCCATCGTCTCTCATGGTTCGTCTCCCCCTCCGACTTACTCCCCTTCATTCTTCCCCTCCTGCTATCTTCTTCTTTTTCTTTTTTCTTAACATATATAGCATTATTTGTTTCAGAAGTACAGATCTGTGATTCAACAGTCTTGCACAATTCACAGCGCTCACCGTAGCACATACCCTCCCCAATGTCTATCACCCAGCCACCCCATCCCTCCCACCCCCCACCACTCCAGCAACCCTCAGTTTGTTTCCTGAGATTAAGAATTCCTCATATCAGTGAGGTCATATGATACATGTCTTTCTCTGATTGGCTTATTTTACTCAGCATAACACCCTCCAGTTCCATCCACGTCGTTGCAAATGGCAAGATCTCATTCCTTTTGATGGCTGCATACTATTCCATTGTGTATATATACCACATCTTCTTGATCCATTTGTCTGTCGACGGACATCTTGGCTCTTTCCACAGTTTGGCTACTGTGAAGCACATAGCTTTTTTTTTTTTTTTTTAAGATTTTATTTATTTATTTGACAGAGAGAGACACAATGAAAGAGGGAACACAAGCAGGGGGAGAGGGAGAGGGAGAAGCAGACTCCCCACTGAGCTGGGGGCCTGACACGGGGCTCGATCCCAGGACCCTGAGATCATGACCTGAGCCGAAGGCAGACGCTAAATGACTGAGCCCCCCAGGCGCCCCAAGCACATAGCTTTTTAATTTAGATGAAGTCCCTCAGTCTTCTCTCTTCCTGCTAAGCTCTGTCTAAGACATCATCACCTAAACCAGGTCATGAAGATATACAACTGTTTCCTCCTAAGAGCTTTATCATTTTGGTTCTTTTACTCATGTCTATGATCTTCACCTTACGATTGTAACTCCACTTAGAGTTAATTTTTGTGTACAGTGTGAGGTAGGGGTCCAAATTCATTCTTTTCAATCTGGATATTCACTTGTCCCAGCACCATTTCCTGAAAACTATTTTTTTCCTATTGAATTGTAGTGCCCCCTTTGTAAAAAAATAAATAAATAAAATGGATTAATCATAAATATATGGGTTTATTTTCAGAATCTCAAATATATTTCACTGATCTGGATGTCTGTCCTACCAGTACCACACTGTCTTGGTTATTCTAGTTTCATAGTAAGTTTTGAAGTCAAAAAGTGAGTCCTACACTTTTGTTCTTCTTCGTCAACATTGTTTCTTTCATTCTGGATCTCCTGTATTTCCAAACGAATTTTAGACTTGTCATTTTCTGAAAAAAACAAAAACAACAACAACAAAACCCAGCTGGGATTTCGATAAGGATTATGTTGAATCTGCGGATTAATTTCAGGAGCAATGCTATTGTTATAACATCGATCTTCTGATTCGTGCACATGGGGTATCTTTGCATTTTTTTAGGTCTTCCATTTATTTTAACAATGTTTGGTGGTTTTCAAAGTATAAGTCTTGCACAGTTTTTGTAAAATTTGTTTGTAAGTATTTTATCTGAGGTGCTGTTGTAAATGTAAGTGGTTTCCCTCCTTTCATCTTAAGCTTGTTTATCACTAGCATATAGAAACCCCGTGGATTTCCACATGTGGGTCTTGTCTCCTGCAACTTTGAAAAAACCTGTTATTAGTCCTAATAATTTCGTAGCGAAATCCTTTGGATTTTTCTATATACAAGATCATGTCATCTGTAAATAGAAATAGTTTTACTTTGATACTTACCTATTTATTTACCACTTGTGGTGTGTTGATCCTTCTTGCCAGAAAAGCAGGGGTTGCCCACATTTTGTCCAGCCTTTACAGTTCTCTATCCCAGGGAGGGAACTCTGATGGTGACTTGCACTCAGAGTCCTTAAAGCCCCCGTGGGGGGTTGGGACTAACCTGCAGAGCCAGGAGCAGGCCCCAGCCCCTCCGCAGCCCCTCCTGTCTGCAGTGCCCTCCTGGAGGCCTCCCAGCCCTGACCGGGGCCAGAGCGAGGGCTGGGAGGGAGACACAGAGCAGCAGGTCAAGGGTCCGAGAGCTTGGCTCCTACTCCCCACCTGGAAGCTAAGTGTCCTGGCTGGGATGCCAGCCTGACTTCTGTCCCTGTTGGTTCCCAGGGGACTTTGTCCTCGTTTGGGAGGAAGACCTGAGGCTGGGTCGGCAGCAGGACAGTGCCACCAGGGACAAGACAGACACACACGCGGCCTGGAGGGAGACCTTTCTGGATAACCTCTGTGCAGCTGGGCTGCATGTGGACCAGGTACTTAGGGTCAGTGGTGGGCTCTGCATCTGTTCAATGACCCATGACCTTCCTGACAAGGCCTGAGGACGTGGGGTCCAGACCCCGGAACAAACCAGGCACCAAAGTCCTGCTGGTGCCCCACCCTCGGCAAGCTCCCTCTGGCCGCAGAACCACTGACCACAGGCCAGCACGACACCCACCCTCGCGTGCCCAGCTCGCACCTGGGAGCCAGAGCCCTTCAGACCCACCTCCCCATTAGTCTGCATGGGTGTGTCCAGGTGTAACCCCCGTGGTGAGAGCTCAGCAGCTAAAGCGGCCCCTTGCCTGGACTGTGTCTTCGGCAACAGCGGCCACAGGGCGTGTGTGGCTGCATGGGGGGTCTGGGCCAGTGGGGGATGTGGCCCTGAGGCCTCGCCGGCCTCGCTCGTGCCCCAGATCCTTCACGTTGCCTTGTCCCTGAGGCCTCGCCCCATGTGCCCTTCACCCACCCCTCCCACCGCCCTCCACCGGTCCCCAGGCACAGGCCCTGCCACCAGGTGTCCTCTCCCTGCCCAGAGTAAACCAGTCCTGGATTTGACATTAATCACATTTTCACGTGTCTTTATCATCTTGGCACCGATTTGATGTTGCAAACAATGCAGCTTCGTTTTATTTGTTTGAACTTGATAGAACGGGACTGTGCTCAGCACAGTTCCCCCCGGGGCCGTGCTTCTGAGATGATCCTCTGTACTTGGTGCAGCCGCTGCTGGGCCGTCGTCCTTCCTCAGAGGACCCCCCGTGTGAATGCACCCCTCTTTACGACTGCGTCCTTGAGCCCCTTTTATGAGTAGATGTGCTCACCTTCCCCACCCCTGACGCCCCTTCACGGGGCCGGAGCTGCAGACAGACATATACCCAGTGGGATCGGGGGTCAAGAACCAACACCCCTCCCCTTTGGGTTTGGATCCAATTGACAGTCTGGTGGGTGGGGATGAAAAGATGCTCCCCCCCTTTATTATGCAAAAAGCTTTTGGGACAGTGTGGCTCATCTGCATGGCCACATGAGTTTGCAGAACCTTCATCCAGATGGGCGGGCTGCCCTTTAATGGGGGTCACGGGAGAACCGGCACAGGGGACATCCGGGGTCAGTCTGGAGGGCAGTTCTCAGCACACCGCACAACCAGCTGGGGGTGCCCGAAGCGCCGAGCCCGCCCTGCCCCAGGCCTGTCTGCTGCAGTGGGCCCCGGGCAGGGCCCGGACGTGCACATTTAGGGAAGACAGCCGGCTGTGACGCAGCGAGGCCTGACAGCCACCAGGTTAGAGAGGGGTTTTGGAACCCAGCCTACGTGGGGCAGAGGGGCTGCAAGTCCCTGTCTCAGGTTCCAGGAGTGCCTGCCACACATCTGCACACATGCACACACACGTGAGGAGTCATGCCTGCCCGCTGGCACACGTGTGCACACTTCCACACGTCCATGCATAACACGGATGCCCAGTGGCTCGTCAAAGGCCGAGGCCGTCATTCACCATCTGCAAACCAAAGGCTGACTCAAGTGCCTCCTTAAGTCAGGAGAGGGGGCAGGGCGGGCGGTCTCTGAGCAAGCAGCCCGTGCCCTCAACGCTGGTCCCAGAGGGCGTGGCTGGCGTGGGTCCCGGAGGCCTAGCAGTCATCCCAACCCTGTCTGTGACCGACGGGCTGACCTCCCGACGGCCGTGCTCCCTGCCGGCTCAGCGATCGGAGGTGCCACTTATCCAACAGCGTTACCACCAGTGCTGGGGAGCTGTTACCATGGCTAGAGAGGCATCTGCCTTCCCCAGGAGTGTGACCGGACACCCCCACACATGCCCCTCAGACTCTCACGGAGCCTTTCGTCCCCACAGCGCGACGTCCAGGACGAGGAGGGCGCCGTGCACTACATCCTCCTCAGCGCCCTCTGGGCCGTGCTCTGCTGCTACGCGGAGGACCTGCGCCTAAAGCTGCCCCTGCAGGTGCCCGGGGGGGCCCAGGGGTCCCCCACAGTGCCGACAACCCTGGAGGCTCCCCACTCAGTGTCCCTGAGGGTCCTTCCCCCATCTCTGCGCCCCAAGAAGCCTGGCTGGACAGCCAGGGTGGGCTCAGGGAGTGTGCGCTTTCTCCAGGCCCAGACCACCCCTCCCCCCCAGGGGACACAGGGCGGGGGGGGGGGGGGCACCTTCCAGGTGACCTGAGGATGACCCACCTGGGGGCCGTTGTGCTGCCCACTCTGCCGGCTCCCTCTGAGCCTCGTGGTGTGGGCGTGGACAGAGACATGGCTGCCCTCTTATCTCTTCCTGCTGGAGGGGCTCTGGCCTCAAACTGACCAGCAGGGCAGTACTGGGGCCTGAGGCCCAGAGAGGGGCAGGGGCTGGCCTGGCGTCTCCCCACAGGGTCCACAGCAGGGCAGAGGGCGGCAGGGGAGGGCAGGGGTTCTCCCTCTGCTGGAGCCCTTCACCTGCCGCCCGCTCGGCACACCCGCACACCCCCACCCCGCGGCATGGTGTCGGCATCCGCATCAGCTTCCGCTCAAGAGCGGGAGCCGAGTGACGATCCTTTCCAGGAACTGCCCAACCAGGCCTCCAACTGGTCGGCGGGCCTGCTGGCGTGGCTGGGTATCCCCAACATCCTGCAGGAGGACGTGCCTGATGTGCCCCCTGAGTATTACTCCTGCCAGTTCAAAGTGAGCAAGCTGTCAAGGTGAGACTGGGGCCTCTCCCGGTGCAAGAACCGGCTGAAGGCATGAACACGAGGCTCAGGGACTGAGTGAGCTCAAACATGCTGCCCCTCCACTGGCGTTCTCCCTCCCTGGAGCTTCCAACTGGGGACATGCATCTCAGTGGGCAAGCACGGACTGCGTCAGTCGGGGTAGGCAGGGTGTGCGGGGGGACAAACATCCCCCAAACCTGGCCGGACACTCAGGTCTGTTTCCTGCTCAGCTACGGGGCCGCGGCGGGTGGGCAGGGTGTTGGGGCCGAGGCGCCTTGCCTCTGAGGCAGAAGCGGAAGGGGGCCCCGTCCATGTGCATGGTACAGCCCCAGCTAGCCACGCAGGTGCGACCAGCCTGCAGACAAGGCTAGTGTCCGGGGGGTGGTGGGGACCAGCGTCGGTGACCAGCATGGAGGACTCCCAGGCGGTCTCACTGCCCAGGCTGAGAACACTTCCTTCCAGGCCTGGGGAATGCCAGCCTGGTGTGCACCTGCCTCTACCTATGGGACTTCCCAAGGTCCTGGGGTCGGTTGTCTGTTCAAGCAGGCCACCACCAGACACCACCCGCGAGGCCGCTGATCCCGTGCTCAGAGCTTTGGGGGGCATGTGGAAGGCTCCCCCACCGCATTGCCCTCTCTGCCCACCCTGTGGGGGGGCATTCTGTGCTGTCTGGAGAACCTACCGTGACCTCCTGCCTCCAGAAAGGAAAAAGCACAGACAGGATTCGATGGTGCTGCCAGGATGGCAGCTGTTCCGCAGGGTGTGGGATGAAGCCACGAGTGTGCGCCCCCCACGTGCACTCCTGTGCGTGTGCCAGACCTCTGCGCTCCACACCCCACAGGTTCCTCGGGAGTGACAACCAGGACACCTTCTTCCCCAGCACCAAGAGGCACCAAATTGTGAGTGGGGGTCCCCGCTGTGTCCCCAAGCTGGGGATGGAGGCCTCTGTGGACACAGGAAGGCTCTGCTGTGATCAGAGCGCCAAGGCGCCCCTCAGGGCTGGGGGCTGGAGGCCTCCAGGCTGACCCCCAGCTCACTGCACAGCAGGGGCCCTGCTCAGCACCCCTCCAGGACCCAGGGCCCAGGTGGGCATGGGTCCTGCTGGTTGGCGGGGAAGGGGACCGAGGGCCAGCATGGACCCACAGCCACAGCATCCCTGAATGGGCCGCTCCAGTGGCCTGCTCCAGTGGCCTGTGGTGGGGAAGACGGGAGGACAGGCCGGCCCAGGAGAGCCTCCTGCTGACTGCCAAAGGGCACGGGGCCTTGGCACTGCCCACCCCTGATGCCGGTGCCCAGACGGAGGCTGACTCCCGCCCAGAGGATGGGCTGGGAGCAGGCTGAGCAAGGCCAGGGCCTGGGTTCAGGTCCAGACCCGACTCCTGTGGGTCCAGTGGATCTGGCCAAGGTCTCCACGTTTCTAAAGTGGGATTGTGGTGTGTGGGGGAGGCTACCTGAGCAAGACCGGGGGCCCACACAGTGGGGTCGCTGTCAGCAGAGGGCTCAGCCGGGAGGCAAGTGGGCCAGGACGGTCCTGCTGCCACATGACGGGTCACTGGCGCCACGCCCACCCCCCAGCTGTTTGCCACCCTGGCCGAGACCCCACATGGCCACGAGAAGAAGGGCCTGTTCGGGATCGACCAGCTGTCGGCGGAGAGCGTCTTCAGCGCAGCCTTCCCCTACACGACGTGAGACCCGGGGGTTGGTTGTTGGGGTGGGGGGCTCTGGCCTGGGTGTGAGGGTGAGGTCCTGGCCGAGGAGGACCCCGGGGCCCTGCCCTCCGTGCTTGGCAGCCCTGGTCGGACGGGAGGCCATGCCGGGATCAGCAACACACTTGCCATGGGACTGAGCCCCACAGTGGCCTGTCTGAAGCTGGGGGTGGCCAGGTGCCACCCTTCGTGCCACGTGACAGGCCCGGTGGCTCTCTCCCTGGGCACCTTCCATCTTGGGGAAGACAGTGAGGTCTCCTGTGCCCCTCATGAAGCCAGGTAAACCAGGACAGCGCCAGGGAGGGGCACCTGTCAGCCTGACCAGTGTCCTTGACAAAATGTCCACCATGTGGGGCTGGGCCCTCACGCACAGGACCCGCCATGAGTCCTCAGAGTTGCACAAAGGGGTGGTGAGGCCTGCAGGGCTGGGGCAGGCCTGTACCCACCGCTGTGTGACTGCGGGGACATGGGTGGGAATGCCTGGTGGCCCCCCCAACCCGCCAAAGGTGCCATCCTTCTCTGGGAGGCACAGCCGGCCCCACTTGCCCTGTGGTTGCCAGGGACCACACAGCTCTGGGGCTGCCCCCGCTACCTTCCCTGCCCTGGTCTTGGACCCCAGGAGCCTCGGCTGAGGGCCTCCACTCAGATGCTCCTTCCTCGGAGAGGCCCTCATGGCTCCCTGGTCCCCCAACATCACCCTTTCCTCTCACACCTCGGAGAGAGTGCAGTACCCGGTGCCCAGGCCAGCCTGGATCTCCCCACCAGACGGCTTCTCATCCACAGGGCCCATTTGGGACGCCCCCAGAGGGCCCACAGGCCGCAGGCCTCACCCAGAGGCAGGTCCTGTTCCAGTACTGGGCTCACTGGTGCAAGTGGACCAAGTACCATCCTCTGGACCACGTGCGCAGGTACTTCGGGGAGAAAGTGGCCCTCTACTTCGCCTGGCTCGGTGAGTGCTGCCCCCCTGCCCCCTGGACCGCCCGCACCCCCCCAACTCCATCTTGAGGCTGCTAATCTGTGTCCCCCGGAGGGGAGCCATGCTGACACCCTGAGGAAAATGCTTCCCAACTCCCAGCCCAGCCCCGCCCAGCCACTGCCAGCCCCCGCGATAGGCCTGTGGCTCTTCTGGGGCCCTCCTAACGCCCCAGTGAGGGGCCGGGAGCCCCCTTCTGCTGGTAAGGGCCGCCAGTATCCCTGGCCCACCAGACATGGCCCACGAGGCCCTGAGCTACTGCAGGAACTCCCGAACGGCAGAGGTCACCCCTGCCCGGGGCCCAGGGTCAGCCGCCCCGTCACCCACTGCAGGCAGGCTGGGACCTTCGGAATGACCTTCTGCCCTGGGCAGCCTGGCTCTCCCAGCTCCCCTCACAGGCTCCACCCCCAGGGCAGCACCATCCCCTCCCCCCTTCTGAAGTCTTTTGTCATCCCCAGACACAGCACGTGTGCCTTCTCGCCCCCCGCCTGCGCCAGCCTTCCTTCAGGCATACTCAGATGGCAAGCCATGTCGGGGTGCTGCGCATTTGCAGGGACCCTGCCCTCATGAGTGCACCAGCCATGGGGGGACACAGGGGAGGCCCCCACAGCCACTGTGGACCCAGAGAGAGCGGGGGCAGCCTGTGTGTGAGGACCCTGAGGCTCCATCTCGGGGCCAGGAGAAGCAGAGGCCATGGGACAGCGAAGCCAGGCTGGAAGGCCGCAGAGGGCAGGAGGACCGGCTCTTCCTGGGCTTCCGGCCCAGGCGTCACTCTGGCCGATGCAGGTGTGGGACTGGAAGCAGGACACCAGGCCAGGGGCTGGGCTAGACCCATGGGAGGCAGTGGAGTGTCCGGTGGAGGGACTGAAGTAACTGAGGGACCTAGCCATGGTGGGGTGGGTGCGGGGGGAAAGGAAGCATCCAGAATGGACCCCCGTCTGTCTCCCAGGTTGGAATGCAGAGGGCTGTGAGCCGCCCACAGACGGGACGCCCATCCGGGGCGTGGTGGTTAGAGGCGACTGGGACTTAGGGATGTCCAGGAGCCCCGGGGGGGTCAATGGTAGGGGGTCCAGAGACCAGGGCAGAGGCCAGGAGGGAGGAGCTGGGCTCAGAGCTGCCAGGGGGCATTCCTGAGCACCGTGCCTTGCCGGCTTCCTCCCAGAAGGTCTCGGGTTCTGCTGGCTGGATGGGGATACCCGAGGGACAAGCATGGCTGAGCAGACCCCCACCCAGTGCTTAGCTCAGTGCTGGCTACACAGGCCCACAGGGCACTGATAGCCGACTCCCAGGGTCCCTCCACCCGGTCCCAATGGCCAACCTTGGTGCTGCCCCTGCAGGGGTCTACACAGGTTGGCTCCAGCCGGCAGCGGCGGTGGGCACTCTGGTGTTCCTGGTTGGCTGCTTCATGGTGTTCTCAGACATACCCACGTAAGTGCCCTCTCCTCTCAGCTCCCAGGACTTGCCCTGTGTCTCCTGAGGGGGTGTGTGGTTGGGGGACCCATAGGTGCCAGGCCCTGTACAGAGCTGGGGATGGAGGTGAGCACTGAACACATCCCTGCCCTCCTGTAGACCTGGTTGGAAGGCTGACAGGTGGACAGGTAGGCTCCCAGGCTCACACAGGTGGGCAGGTGGGCTCCCAGGCTCACACAGGTGGGCAGGTGGGCTCCCAGGCTCACACAGGTGGGCAGGTGGGCTCCCAGGCTCACACAGGTGGGCAGGTGGGCTCCCAGGCTCACACAGGTGGGCAGGTGGGCTCCCAAAGCTGGCACAGGTGGACAGGTGGGCTCCTGGGCTAATTTTATTGGTACTCATCCTTGCTTCTTATAATAGTATAAGCATTTCTTATAAGTAAATAGGCTTGATTTTTACTTCATTATGGAGCTAAAACTTCAAAAAGTTAACTCAAAAATTATCATTGCTTGTATTCTAAAACTACTTTGTAAAGAAATGCTGAGCCTGTCAAAGGCCGTGGTGGGGCGGGGGAGGGGGAGGGGTGGGACTGGTGGGGGCCTGCCCCCCCGCCGGACTCCTGCAACGCGCCCTTGTGCCCAGAAGGCAGGAGTTGTGCAATAGTGAGGACAACTTTGAGATGTGCCCGCTCTGCCTGGGCTGCCCCTTCTGGCCGCTCTCCAGCGCCTGCACCCTGGTCCAGGTACGGAGCCGAGTAGGTGAGGTGAGGAAGGCAGCTCCCCTGGCTTCTGGTCCTGCCCCGTCTAGAGCCCCAGCCCTGTCAGCACCGAAGGCAGACCCCCTCCTGCCCCCGTGAGTTATCAACCTCTGTGGCACTGTTCCTGCCTGGATCGCTGCCCCTACGTTTAGCTCTCTTCTTCTGGTTATGTATAACCAGCCAAGGTTAACGGGAAGGCCTGCCAGGGCAGGCAAGCCCCGAAACTCTCAGGGCACAGACTGAGCAGGAGCCAGGAGGCTCCTTGGAGTCCCGGAGCCCCGCACACCACCTGGGCCCGTCAGCTTTTCCATAGGAACCGTGGCCTCATGGCCTTGCCTGCATCCCCCACACGCTGGGCCTGGAGCCCAGGTGCCCAGGATGGATCCACGGACCGGACACACTTTGACACACTTTTGGGACCCCATCTGACCCGGCTTCCTAGGGCTGCTGTCACCAGTGATCATACCCGAGGGGCTTAAAACAACAGCACCCTGTTTTCTCATAGCCCTGTAGGCCGCAAGTCCAGGATCGAGGTGCTGCGGGGTGGGGCTTCTGGAGAAGCTGTTCCGTGCCCTCTCCTAGTGTGCGGGAGCCCCAGAAGTCTTTGGTGTTGGCTGGCTTGTGTCCCTTCAACCTCTGCCCCCACCTTCCCTGGCCTTTCCCCATGTGCAGCTGTTTTCCCCTGCTTGTCTAAGGATCTGTCTTCGGGCTTAGGGCCCCCCCGTCCAGGCTGCTCTCGTCGGGAGGTCCTTACCTTAGCTACAGATGCAAAGGCCTTTACTCCAAATCAGGTTACATTCTGTGATTCCAGGTGGAGATCTCCCTTGGGGCCCACAATTCAATCCACTACAATTCACCCTCTGGCCCCCAAAATTTCATGTCCATCCCATATGCCAAATACATTCGTCGCCACCCAATATCCCCCGAAATCTCAACCCGTTACTGCATGAACTCTGAGTCCAAAAATCTCACCAGCTCTGACAGTCCCGCATCTCATCCCCTAAATCATCTCAGTCAGGCGCGGTGATGCGGGCTCCCCGGGGGCAGCATCCCCCCCATCTGTGGCCCCGGGCACCCGGGAACCAGCCACCTGCTTCCGAGCACCGTGCCGCACAGGCCGAGGATAGGCATTGCCATTCCCTAGGGGAAAACTCCCTGGGACTGAAGGGGCCCCGAGTCCCGAGCAAGCTGGACACCCCACCCCGCCCCCGCCGCAGGCTGGCCGGCTCTTCGACCGCGGAGGCGCCGTCGTCTTCAGCCTGTTCATGGCTCTGTGGGCCCTGCTGCTCCTGGAGTTCTGGAAGCGCAGGAGCGCCACACTGGCCTACCAGTGGAGCTGCTGCAACTACGAGGCCATCGAGGTGGGGCCCCCGGCAGGGGTCGCTCTCCCCCGCGTGCGGGCCGTGGCTGAACACCGGCTCCCTTCCAGGAGAGGCCTCGGCCCCAGTTTGCCGCCTCGGCCCCCATGACAGCCCTGAACCCCATCACTGGTGAGGACGAGCCTTACTTCCCAGAGAGGAGCCGCTTGCACCGAGTGCTGGCGGGCTCCATGGTGGTCGTGATGATGGTAAGGGACCCCCGCAGCCCTGGCCTCCCCTCCCTCCCTGTCGGTGCCCCTACATTTAGCTCTCTTCATCCTCCGGACCATGTGGGGCACGTTTTGTCACCCCTTCTCCCCTGGAGGCCGGGAGCCTGATGCCTCCTCTGTGACCCACAAGACTCTCACAGCCCCCAGAAAGGCCCCTGGGTGCCTGGGCTCCGGAAAGGGGACCAAGCCTGGGGTCAAGCTAGGGGGTCCAGGCTGCAAGAGGCGGGTGTGGGCCAGGCAGGGGGCTCTGGGAAGGTTTCCCCGTGGAGGCAGGCCTTGGGGCATCCTTCAAGCACTGGCTGGGGCATCCTTCCCCCAGCACAGGGCTCCACCACACCCTGCCTCGCCTTCCAGCCAAAGGGCTTCCTGACGGGACCAACCTCCCTCCCCCTCCAAGATGTTAGCAATTCCCAGTGTTTGCTTGGTGAGGGGGCAGGGTGCGGGTAGACGGATGGTTCTCCAGCAACTAGGGCCAAGAACAATGTACAGTGGCCCCCTGACACCCAGATGATGCCCACCCTCTATTCTGAATGCCCTTCTTCCCCGCCCTCCCCCAGTCTGCCCTCCACCAGGAAGGGGCGTAGAGCACAGCCTGGTTCAGAGGGTGCGGCGGTGTCAGGGCTCTGCCTGGGGGCTCAAGCATCTGGCTGCCCCACAGGTTGCCGTGGTCATCAGGTGCCTTGTGTCCCTCATCCTGTACCGGGCCATCATGGCCGTCCTCATGTCCAGGTCGGACAACACCCTCCTCGCAGCCTGGGTGAGCCTCTACCTGCCCAGCTGGTGGGTGCAAGGCTCTGGAGCACCCATCCCCCACTGCACGCTGACCCGCCAACTCCCATCAGGCCTCGCGCATCGCCAGCTTCACGGGCTCGGTGGTGAACCTGGTCTCCGTCATCATCCTCTCCCAAGACCTACGTGGCCCTGGCCCACGTCCTGACAAGATGGGGTGAGTGGCCCGGGCCGTGGGGCACTGACCCTGGGACCGGCCCAGCCCTGGCAGCCAGAGCACGACCTTCTCTCCCATCTGCAGGGTCCTTAGGTCTGAGTGAGGCACAGGTGGGGCGTGTCAGACCCTCCCCTGGGCCTCAGCAGGGGGACGGCGGGAGACCCTCCCAGCTGAGCTGTCCCTCTGGGGTGGGGGCTTGCCCACAACCCACCGTCCCTCTGCTCTCCCTGCTCTCGCTCCCTTTGTACCACCCTCTCCCCCTCCATTTCCTGCCCTGCATTTCCTAAGGCAAGTGCTAATGAACCCACCTGTCCACTCCACAGACCCCTGTCTGCTACCATCCTGGTCTGGGGGAGGGGCAGAGAGCTCAGGGCCCACCCGGGGAGGGAGGGCGGGCGGAGTGCTGCAGAGAAAGCGAGGGCAGGGTGGGCCCTCCGGGGAGCGGGCGTCCCAGGCGGAGGCTCTGGGTGCGGGGGCGGCCGGGGCAGGGCCCTGCAGGAGTGGCCCGGGGTGTTCCTGCAAAAGCGGGCCCTGTGGATGCCCCCCAACTCACCCCGTTTGTCCCCAGCTCCGGCACCTCCACCGCCCCGCCCCCAGCCTCTCTTCTGTCCCAAGACCCTCCCCAGCTAGCTGAGGCGGCCTCACGTAGGGGGACGGAGTGAGGCCCCCCGTGCCGCAGAAATGCACGGCACCCAGACCAAGTTCGAGGACGCCTTCACCCTCACGGGGTTCATCTTCCAGTTTGTCAGCTTCTGCTCCGCACCCATCTCTGTCGCCTTCCCCCAGGGCAGGTCAGTGCCGCTCCCCCTGGCCACGCTTTCCCCGTGTTCACCCCGTGTGGGCGCTGGGGTGCCATCCAGACGCCCGGGGAAGGGGGGCGGTTGGCACAGGAGCCCTGGGTGGATTCACCCGGCAAGCCAGGCTTCAGGGTCCAGCTCGCGCTTCCTCCAGTCGGGTGGTTGGCCAAGGGGCTCGGTAAGCGGAAGGGCAGCAGCCCCCCCTCACTCCTGGCCTCAGGACCCCAATTCTCCTCCAGGTTTTGTGGGATACCCGGGCAACTATCACACCTTGTTTGGGGTCTGCAACGAAGAGGTGAGCGTGTGGGGAGGTAGAGACCCCGAGGCGTGCCTCCTGAGTCACCAGATCCCCACAGGACCCCCGCACCACTCACCACTCCCACCCCCAGGCCCACGTGTCCTACCTGTGCCCCCGTTTTCACGGGGCCTGATGCACACCTGAGCCAGGTTCCCGCCCTGGTGATGGACCTGAGCCGCCACGGGGGAGTGGGGGTGCAGAGGCAGGCGACCCTCATGGGCTGGGTGCCAGTGGCCAGGGCTTGCTGGCTTCTTCCCGCGGCTGGCCCCGGCCCCGAGAGCACAAGCTGCTGAGAGCCAGGCATGAACCGGTCTGGTTTTTTTTTTAAAGATTTTATTTATTTATTTGAGAGAGAGAGAGAGAGCCCAACAAGAGGGGCCCCAGGAGTCTTTGGTGTTGGCTGGCTTGTGTCCCTTCAACCTCTGCCCCCACCTTCCCTGGCCTTTCCCCATGTGCAGCTGTTTCCCCTGCTTGTCTAAGGACCTGTCTTCGGGCTTAGGGCCCCCCGTCCAGGCTGCTCTCGTCGGGAGGTCCTTACCTTAGCTACAGATGCAAAGGCCTTTACTCCAAATCAGGTTACATTCTGCCCGATGTGGGACTCGATCCCGGACTCCAGGATCACAGCCCGAGCCGAAGGCAGTCACCCCACCAACTGAGCCACCCAGGCGCCCTGAACCTGTTTTTAACAAAGTAGAGGTTAAACCAACTTTCAGGATTCAGGATTGCTGTCATGTCGGTCCCCCAAGCAAACCCCAAGATAAAGACTTGGGTGCAAGTAATTGTTCTGGGCATCACCCCAGGAAGCATGCAAGGGGCGGGGAGCAAGCAGGCAGAAGGGGGTGTGCCTGTGAGTACTTGAGTGCGAGGGGGTCACTGCTGGGAGCCCCTGGGCGTGACTCTGCCCTGGACCCTCTGGGACGTTGTAGAAAAACCCTCCAAATGGTCCTTGTGCATCTGGTTCCTCAGCGGGGGAAGGTCAAGCACACCTGAGCCCACAGGCAGCATGACAGGTGTGCCTGGAACAGTCCCTAAAGGCCACTGCGCTGGGTCAGGGGACATGGGTGGGGCGCTACCAGCCCCTGCTGGGCTCATCACCTCTTCTTCTTTCTGAGGAGAAGGTCTCCTTTCTTCCCACAGGTCTGGCCTGTGACCCAACCCAATTGCTGACTACAAAGGGTCCACCTCGAAGGGACACTCTCCAGTTTCACATGAGATGGGAGGGGCTTCTCAGGGACAGGGCAGCTGGGACCCCAACTCAGGGGCACGACTGTGCATGACATACTGTATCAGTTAAGCAGCATTCACTGACCAGTGGAAAAAGCTGCTAACTCAAACGGGCTTAAGCAAAAAAGGGAATGTCACTGGCTCTGATATTGAAAACATTCAGGGCCCTGTGGGCTCAGGTATGGCTGGATCCAGGTGTTTAAACGATGTTGCATGGCTTTCCCCAGCATAGGCTGTGCTCTCAGGCAGGTTCTCCTTACCTGGTGGGGAAGATGCCTGCAGTTGGCCCAACACCCCCTGGCTCGGTACCCCTGTACAAGGCATGCTGTCTCAGGAGTCCCCTTAAAAGTCCCAGCCCAACTGTCACTTAACTCGGGCCAATTAGTGGGGCCTGAGTCCTCCTTGGAGCCATGAGGGTTATGAGGGTCAGCCCCACATAACCCTGCGTGGATCCCCAAAAATCCCCAAAGGAAATCTGGGGTGCCAAATGGCAGTACCCCCATCATCCCTCTGCACAGTCTGTGGGGGCTTGGGTGAGGTCAAGGGAGGGAAGGAGTCTCCGCAGTCCTCAATGTGCCATGGCATGTCTGAAAGGGAGGTGGCAGCATGGCAGGCCACCTTTGAGGCATAGAGAAGGATGGCTGGGTATGTGGCCAGTCTTTCCCTCGAGCTGACCTGAAACCCTGCTGCTGTAGTGTGCAGTTGGAGGCTGCCTCGTTGAGCTGGCACAGGAGCTTCTGGTCATCATGGTGGGCAAACAGATCATCAACAATGTGCAGGAGATCCTCATCCCGTGAGTCAACCCCACCCTGCCCGGGCAGCAACCAGGGACCATGGGACCTAAGAGTGTGGGGGGCAGCAGCCTCCAGCCCAGCCCCAGCCTGGACCCAGAGGTAGAGGGAAGGTGGGTCCAGACCCTCCTGGACCTCAAGGCCTCAGCTGCAGGGGAGCAGGCGGGTCTGCCCCGGCCATCTGCCCCAGGAGCTCTGTGACACCCCACCCCATGGGGTTGCTGCTTGGGCTTGACTAAGGTCTCTTTGCCCTGGGGCCAGCTCTAGTGTGGGGAGGAGGCCTGGCTTCCCGGGCCCACCCCCACCCATGCTGGCCCATCCCATCTGCAGCCCACTCGGGCTGGGCCAGGGCATTCTTCAGCATCCCCAGCCTCGAGGGCAGCACCAGGGAGGAGCAAGGGAGGCCCCAGGCTTCAGGTGCCTTCCGTCTCCCCAGTGCCACCGCCACTGGCACCACTGTGGCCCACCTTAAGGCAACTGGGCCCCCCTACCAGGCTGGAGCCAACCTGGACACCGTCCCATCCCCCCTGCACACCTGAGCTACCCCTGCTAGCAGCTCCCAACTTGGCTGTCCTGGGGCCCCATGAAACATAGCTGTGGGACCTTGACCACCGCACGCCCTGCTCTGGGTGCGGCCTTGCTTCTCTGCCCAGCTGGCGCAGTGAAGCGGAACTCAAGATTACAAGGGCAGGGCGTAGCTCAGTGCCTGGCAGGGACAGGGCCTGGACAAGTGACAGTGTGGCAGAGCAATATGCCCCCCCCCCCCATGCCGCATAGGGTGGAGCGACACACAGCGCCCCTGGCACAGCAACTGCCCTCATTTGACATAGCTCTTGGCACCTGCTTAGCACTTCCCAGGAGGAACCCATTCCCCCCAGAAGCTTCCATGAGCAATGCTGACTTTCCAGAGGGCGCTGCAGGGGAGCAGGGGAGGGGATGCCCCCAGCCCTGAGATGTAGATGCTCTCCGCTAGTCTGTGCGCAGAGGCTTCGCCCCTGCCCTCCCTATGGCCCAGGCCACCTCCCCCCGCCCCGAACTGTGGAGCACGCAGGGCCCAGCCTGGAGAAACAAGGCCCTTTTTCCCGGGTGTTTCCAGCCCCAGGAAGCTACAGGGCTGCTGGCAGAAGTTTCGGCTGCGCTCCAAGAAGAGGAAGGCGGGGCCTTCGGAGGAAGCTGGCCCGGGGCCCCGGGAGGCCGCCTGCGAGCTTCTGCCCTGTGACGGCCTGTTCGAAGAGTGCCTGGAAATGGGTGGGAGCCGGGTTAGTGACCACGGCCTCGGCCCGCGCCGCGGGCAGGGCGTCTACCTGTGGGCACCGAGACTCTGGGGAGGCGGTTGTGGCCTTGGAGGGAGGCGCGCTGGAGAGGGTGGCCCGGGGCGGGGGGCCAGTGCTGCGCGCCTGGGGGCCTCGGACGGGGTGCGGGCGAGCACGCGCCGGAGCCGCGTGGTGGGGGTGGGACGAGCGGCAGCGGGCGCGGGGGACGGGCCTGCGCGAGCTGCGGCTACGCCTGGGGGTGGTTTTCCCCAGAGGGCTTCTGATTTACTTATTTTTTAGAGATTTTATTTATTTATTTGAGAGAGAGAGCACGTGAGAGGGGGGAGGGTCCGAGGGAGAGGCAGACGCGCCGCCGCGCGGGGAGCCCGAGGCGGGACTCGATCCCGGGACCGCAGGACCGTGACCTGAGCCGAAGGCGGCGCCCTTCCCCAGAGACCTTCTGGAGGCCGCGCTCCCGGCCGCGGTCCGCTGTGCCTGTGGCTCACGCCCCACGCGGGGTCGGCGTCCCCTGCGAGTCCGGGCTCAGAGGCGCCCGAGGGGAGCGATCACGCGCACCCCCGGCCTGAACCCAGCACAGCGCTCTGGGCGCCCGGCCGCCCAACTGTGGCCGCCCGTCGTGCACGGACGGAGAGGCGGCAGCGCCCGCGGCGGCGCCGCTCGTCCGGGGGGCCATGCGAGGGGGGCTGCCCTCGCGCGTCCCCGCCCCCCCCGACACGGGCCACGCCCTGCGTCCCCGCCCCCCCGACACGGGCCACGCCCCGCGTCCCCGCCCCCCCGACACGGCCCACGCCCCGCGTCCCCGCCCCCCGACACGGGCCACGCCCCGCGTCCCCGCCCCCCGACACGGCCCACGCCCCGCGTCCCCGCCCCCCGACACGGGCCACGCCCTGCGGAACTGCGCCCAGGACGCGGGAACGCCCCTCAAGCGGCCGCTCCCGGCCTCGGGCGCCAGTCCGACCCCCTCACTGGGCGCAGGGCTTCCGTGACAATAACAAAAGCCGTTCCCGAAGGCTCCCCTGCGAGGGGCGCGAGGCGAAGGCAGCCCTAGGCCAGAAGCAGGTTCCCGCCGCCACGGGCCCGGCAGGGTGTCTGAGCGCCGGGGAGCGCCGCCCCACTCGCCGACCGCGGGGAGCACGGCGCGGCCCGAGCGGGGCCCGAAACGCCGGCCGCGCTGCGCGCGCTGCCGGGGGGCTCCCTGGCCGAGGGCTCTCTGGAGGGGCGTCCACCGGGCGGGCCCGTGCAGGAGCTGCGCGGGCGGCCAGAGCCCCCGGGGGGCGGCCCGGCGGTGACCGCCCTCCGCCGCGGGGCTGCAGGTCGGCCTCGTCAGCATCCCCGCGGCCGCCTGCCCGCTCGCGCCGCTCTTGGCGCTGCTCAACAACTGGGTGGCGGTCCGCCTGGACGCGCAAGTTCGTCTGCCAGCTCCGGCGGCGGGGGCCGAGCGCGCAGGACATCGGCCTCTGGGCCCCCACCTGGCGGCCGTCGCGCACCTGGCGGTCGTCAGCCACGCGAGCGCGCGCGGGCGGGGCGGGGCGCCGGGGCCGCGCGGACGGGCTTCCGCTGAGCAGCCGCGCCCGCCCAGGCCTTCCTGCCGGCCTGCACGTCCGACTTCCGGCCGCGGGCCTACCACCGGCGGACCCGCGCCCGCGACCTCTACGGCTTCGTCAACTTCACGCCGGCGCGCGCCCCGCCCGCCTTCGCGTCCGCGCACAACCGCACGTGCAGGCGGGGCCGGGGGCGGGGCCACGGGGTGGGCGCCGGGGGCGGGGCCACGGGGTGGGCGCCGGGGGCGGGGCCACGGGGTGGGCGCCGGGGGCGGGGCCACGGGATGCAGGCCGGGGGCGGGGCCACGGGGTGCAGGCCGGGGGCGGGGCCACGGGGTGCAGGCCGGGGCGGGGCGGTGGCTCTTGGACCGTGGCCCTGGGGCTCAGGCCCCCTGGCCGCCCCGCGACCCGCGCCCCCCACCCCTCCCCGGGAAGGTGCCTGTGCATCCCAGTCCGCTCAGGGGCATAGGCTTATTGCCTGTTTACATTTCTCCTCAGTTTTGCCAATTTTGTTTCCAGAAACCTGTTTCATTTTTTTTTATTGCTAACCACCGTACATTATATCATTAGTTTTTCATGCAGTGTTCCATGATTCACTGTTTGCATATAACACCCAGTGCTCCACGCAGAACGTGCCCTCTTTAACACCCATCACCAGGCTAACCCATCCCCCCACCCCCTCCCCCCTCCCCCTCCCCCTCCCCCCTCCCCCCCCTCCCCTCCCCTCTAGAACCCTCAGTTTGTTTCTCAGAGTCCATCGTCTCTCATGGTTTGTCTCCCCCTCCGATGTCCCCCCTTCATTTTTCCCTTTCTGCTTTTTTTTTGACAGACACAGCGAGAGAGGGAACACAAGCAGGGGGAGTGGCAGAGGGAGAAGCAGGCTTCCCGCGGAGCAGGGAGCCTGATGCAGGGCTCGATCCCAGGACCCTGGGATCATGGCCTGAGCCGAAGGCAGACGCTTAACGACTGAGCCACCCAGGCACCCCCCCCTTTTTTCTTAACATATATTGCGTTGTTTGAGAGGCACAGATCTGTGATTCAAGAGCCTTACACAATTCACAGCGCTCACCGTAGCACATACCCTCCCCAATGTCCATCACCCAGCCACCCCCTCCCTCCCACCCCCCACCACTCCAGCAACCCTCAGTTTGTTTCCTGAGATTAAGAATTCCTCCTATCAGTGAGGTCATGTGATACATGTCTTTCTCTGACTTATTTCACTCAGCATAACACCCTCCAGTTCCATCCACGTCGTTGCAAATGGCAAGATCTCATTCCTTTTGATGGCTGCATAATATTCCATTGTGTATATATACCACATCTTCTTTATCCATTCATCTGTCGATGGACATCTAGGCTCTTTCCACAGTTTGGCTATTGTGGACATTGCTGCTACAAACATTGGGGTGCACATACCCCTTCGGATCCCTACATTTGTATCTTTGGGGTAAATACCCAGTAGTGCAATTGCTGGATCGTATGGTAGCTCTATTTTCAACTGTTTGAGGAACCTCCATACTGTTTTCCAGAGTGGTTGCACCAGCTTGCATTCCCATCAACAGTGTAGGAGGGTTCCCCTTTCTCCGCATCCCCGCCAACATCTGTCGTTTCCTGACTTGTTAATTCTGGCCATTCTGACTGGTGTGAGGTGGTATCTCCCTATTTCAGCTACCTTTTAAAATATGCTGACACAAACTTGTTCATCATAAGATGATTTTCTTAAGCTCTTCTGTTTTGGTAGTTATGACCTCATTTTCTTTTCAGATAGAATTTTTGTTTCTCTTAAAATAAATCAGTCTTCTGGACTTGACACCTTAACTCATTTGTTTTGTCTTTCTTAGGTTTTATTGTTTTTAAAGATTTCATTCATTTATTTGAGAGGGAGAGAATGAGAGAGAGCTTGAGAGGGAAGAGGGTCAGAGGGAGAAGCAGACTCCCCGCTGAGCAGGGAGCCCGATGCGGGACTCGATCCCGGGACTCCAGGATCATGACCTGAGCCGAAGGCAGTCGCTTAACCAACTGAGCCACCCAGGCGCCCTGCTCAGTGGATTTTTGCTGTTTCAAGTGAACCTGAATCTTATGTTTTGAAGCAAGGCTCTCTATATACTTACGAGGTAAAGCTTTTTAATCTTACTGCTCAGATTTCCATTTTTTTCCCCCTGCTCTGTCAGACTCTGATAGAGGGTGAGAATCTTTCCAGGAATGTAGTTGTCAGTTTCTTCGTCTATTTGTCTCCTCTTGCTTTATGTATTCTGAGGTTCTTGCAAGTTGGAAATAAGCTCATATTTATGATTTCTTCATAGTGGATACTTTATTTTTTTCCTTTTTATTTCTCTTCTGCTTTCTGGTGGCTGAGTATAAGTGTTCTCTCTTTTCCTCTTTTTGCTCATTTGGAACTGATGGTGTCCATTTTTATTATTTTAGAGGTTACGCTTACATTTTTAGCATTCATTCTTAACTATGTCAATGTTCCTTACCAAGACTGTAGGGATTCACTCGTCTCCTTTCCCTGTGTGACAAGGATCTTCACACATTTATGCTGACTGAGCACCCACCACTGCATCTTATTATTTATTGTTACACAGTTTTAGTTTTACTATTAAAAAAATAACACTTTTAGTCATTTGTTAACACATCTATTTGGTGCATTTTAGTAGCCTCTGTGGCTACGGTTTCTTCTGCATTGCCTTCCCTCTGAGTTCATTTTTATTCTTGCCTGGAATTGCACTTTCTGGTTGGCAAACCCTCATGTAGGTTGGTTTTTACGTCAGGAAATACCTCTTTGTCCTTCAAATAGCAGGCATACAATTCTAGGTTATTTTCCCTCATCTCTTTGGGACTATTACTCTCTTGTGACCTGGCTTTTCTTGTAGGAAGCATTGGTAGCATTAGAAAAGTTTTTTCATTTTCCTTGACTTGTGTTACTAACAGGTCTCTGTCATGGTAGAGTCTACTTAAAAGTTGAAACTCAGTGTATGCTTTTCATCTAAAAGGTGATGTCTTTCTTTAGTTCTGGAAACCTCTCCACTTCATTGTTTCAAAGAGCTTCTCGGGGCTCCCGGGTGGCTCAGTCGGTGAAGCGTCTGCCTTCAGCTCAGGTCATGTTCCCAGCGTCCTGGGATGGAGTCCCGCATCCGGCTCCCTGCTCAGTGGGGAGTCTGCTTCTCCCTCTCCCTCTACCTGCAGCTCCCCCTGCTTGTGCTGTCAAATGAATAAATAAAATCTTTAAAAAACAAACAAAAAAGCCCCAAAACCAAACAGAGCTTCTATAGTCTGCATTCTCAGCTTCTGGAACTCCTGCCATGTTGGAGTACCTCTGATTTCCCTTCATGTCTCCTGAGGGCACGGTGAATATTTGTTACATCTTCAGGCTCTCTGTAGAGCATTCAGGGTGACTTCAAAGAATTGTCTCTGTGTCCCCACAGTCTCTCTTCTGTTGTCTAGTTTAGCCACTCAAAAGTTTATTACATTCATGGATGGTTTTTCCCTCAATTACTGTTTAATATTCGAGATTTTCCCCCTCTACAAAGTTGGCCCTGGTAGTGCTTTCCATGGGGTGCAGCATGTAAGTTACGTTGCACCTTATCAGAAACACAAGAAGCTGTCAAAGGATGGCAAGATGACAAACCAGAAATATCGAGCCTGTTCAGTCAGGGAGAGCAGTGCTGGGCAGGCAAGTGTGAGGAGAGCTCGCTGCTGGTCTCGTGGAATGGCACGTTCTCACGGTTAGGGTGATACCACCCATAGAAGCACAGATTTATTGTATCAGCACATCCGCTGGACAATAGGACATTTGCCACTGCGGGGCCCAGTTTAGGCTACAGGGGAATGGGACAATCCGGCCCATCCACCTCGTTGGAACCCCAACACCGAAAGCTAAAGGTCCTGTCAGAGTACCCTGTGTGGGAATACTCCTCCAGGCGCCCTCAGGTAAGCCTGGCCCAGAGTCATAGGATCATGGGAGGGAAAGGCGGAGCCCCAGCTGCCCACACTGACTTCCTGGTCTCCTGCAGGTACCAGGCTTTCAGGGAAGATGATGGGCAGAGTTCCCCTACCTACTGGAATCTTCTGGCCATCCGCCTGGCTTTCATCATTGTGTTTGAGGTTAGCCAGGTTCCCAGTTCCCCAGTTGGCTTCTCCTACTGCCCTCTGCCCTCAGGACGCCTTGCCAGATCCAGCACGTGGTGTGCAGGTGTTGGGGGGATGGGGGGTGCAGACACGCCATCACCTGGTCACACCATAGCTCTCCTGCGCACGGTTTCTCCCCATCTTGGGAACGGTCAATCCCTGCCTGGCCTCTGTCTCTGGTCGCTGCAGAGCGTCCCGGGAGGCTCCCCAGGGTCCCAGAACCTGGGACAGGTCTCTGCAGCCATCGCTCCCGCCTGCTCTGCGGGTTTCCTCGGCTACACTGCGATTCTCCAGCTCAGCCCACACCTGGGGAGCAGGTGCCCACACCTGGCCCTGTGCAGGCCCCTCTGGGCATCCGTCCCACAAAGGGCGGGTGTCTTCTGCCGCTGCTCCGTGTCCTGCTCCCAGCACGTGGTATTCTCCATTGGCCGGGTCCTCGACCTCCTGGTGCCCGACATTGCTGAGTCTGTGGAGGTCAAAGTGAAGCGGGAGTACTACCTGGCCAAGCAGGCACTGACTGAGAATGAGGTGAGCCCCTCCGCCTCCCCCACCTCTCCTGTGTCACCTTCCCTTGTCCAGCAGTGGCATGGCGCCTGGCCCGGTGCTCTGCCGTGGCACGTGACAGACCACGGTCAGTCCAGTCACTCCCTCCTGCACCCTTTCCTGGGGACAGGCTCTCTCTGGAACAGACTGACAAAGGACAACAGCTCCCTGGACTTGGAGAAGAGTCTGGGCCCACAGCTTACACCACCAGGAGTCAGCCATGCCTCACCCGTCCCCTCCCTCTGAGGTCACAGGGGTCACCTCAAGTTGGCAGTCCCACCTGGAGGGCAGGGACTCCGAGGCCCCAGAGCTATCAAAGGCCCACTGCCCTCTAGAGGCCACAGCTCACCTCCTGCCCCTTCTTGGCCCAGAGCGCTGTGCCCTCAGTGACCCTGGGTCTCTGCTCATGCACCTTACCTCCCAGGTGCTGGCTGGGGGCCCCCAAGCCCAGCTGACTGCAGCAGCAACTGCTGGAGCTGCTCCCTGCCATGTCTCTCCCAGCCCCAAGGGCAGGTGGCCCCTCTCACCCCTGCTCAGGGCCCACTGCCTGCTTCCCTCCCAGCCCCTCACCTGTCTGCTCCCAGGGAACCGATCTACCTCCCACATATGCCAGCTGGGAGAATCACACCAGAGACTAGAACTATCCATGGATATCAGTTACCACTCAAGAGCATGTAGAAGACACCCCTGGTTCCACAGGACCAAAAAAAGACATGCCGCATGACAAAATGAGTTCTAGCACACTATATCTGGTTTCGGGTTTTATTTTAGAATTTATAAAATTCCAGTGTCATCCATATTCATAAGCCTTTACACATGTTTGCATATAATCTCCAGATTCCAAAATTAAGGCCAAGGGACGGATCATAGCTATGGAAACACATGATATGGAAGACATTCAACAAAGGAAATGGACACGCACACCCCATCCTGCCCAGGGCTGTCCCAGCAGCAGGGGTGGCTGCAGGAGACCAGGCCTGGGCAGGGTCACCAAGCAATCTTCAGTAACCACCACCACCAACAGAGCACACAAGATCCCAAGTACAGTTTAGGGAAGGGGGGGGCGGTTTGCATCTACAACATTTAGCAATAAATGCAAATGTGCAAAAACCTGTTGTGAAAATTTAAAATTTACCCCTAGGGAAGGGCAGGGGTGGGGGTGGTGGAAGGGTGCTGTAGAAGGACAAAGGGGAGAGGGGCTGGGCTCGACGCCGTGGGAGTTGGAAGGGCGGACGGAGAGAACAAGATGGCCGCGGGGAAGGCTCCAAGCCGCACGCAGATGGAGAGGAGGTGCCCTTTCCCAATCAGGCTCCCCGAGAGATGGAGGGGGTGCGCCTGGAGAAAGGCAAGGCAGCGCCGCCCCTCCTCCCCCCGTCTCCTCACCGGGCCCGCTCTGGGGTCACCCGGCCTGTCCGCTCAAGGGTGCGTTCTCTCCCACCCCAGTCTATGGCTCCTAGAGACGGGCACACTGCAGGCTGCCCTGGACAGGAGCTTGTGAAGGCAGCTTGAGGTACACTTGTCAAGCGATTCTCAGTCTACTCAGAATTTCAGAGTCGGAAGGTCACCGAGCTTCAGTTAATGGAGCTCGAGAGTGAAGGATGGGGGCAGAGGGGTGGCGGAGGCTGTGTGCAGGACACATGTCAGACACATGTCTGGCCCCTAGGAACTCCAGCATCTCGGGGTGGAACAACATGAGAAGGCCCAGTCACCTCTGTGGGGGCAGAGGCAGGGATGGGGAAGCTAGACGGCAAGACAGAGCGCCCATCATCGTTCCTACACGACATGGCACACAGGCACCTCCGCACTGCCCGGGACCCCCTTTCCTCTCCAGAGCGGACCTTCAACAATCGGGGGGGGGGGCACTTTGTCTCGCCAAGGCCTGTGGTCCAACACCCACAGTTACCCACCACGCACCTGAGACAGAGCAGACCCTCCCTTATCACCAGCCGGTCCTCTGGGCCAGGCCAGCTGACCACCTCTCTCCGCCCCAGGACTACGAAGCCTGCCTCACCAAGCCAACTCCCGGGAGCCGGCGCACACAGCATCCGGGCATGTGTCAAGAGGACAGCCTGGGTGAGCCCCAGCGCTGCAGCAAACATGCCACCACCAAAAACCTCTAAAGAGCGCTGGGGGTGGCACCCCCCTAAGCATGGGACCACGCCACACTGGCTCTGAGGTAGAAAGGAGGCGACTCAACACCTGGTCATCTGTGGGGGTGGGCACGAGGGAGGAGTGGATGGTCTACCCCGCTGCTCTGCGGGCCTCCCCTCTCCGTCCCCACATTTCTCAGGCCACAGCAGGCCACCAGGCCAGCCACAGTGGACCCAGATGGAGACTTGCAGCTTTGCCCTCAGGCTTCGCTCACCAGACGTGGGGTCTCCAGCGCCGTGCGGTGCAGGGGTGGAGACACTCGGTGCTTTCAGACCCCAACATGTGTAAAGCCAAGACCGCCTGAGAACCTGGGCCACCCTTCTCTGCCTTTCCGGTCCCCCCCCCCCCGGCTCCACCGCGGCTCTCCTTTGGGTCCAGGCGCTCCCAGTGCACACACTGGGTCTTCCTCTCCACCCTGTGGTCTGGGCTAAGTGGGCTTTTTGGCAGCTGGAAGAAGGTGGATTGCATTCGACAAGGAGGGTCCGGACGGCAGGCAGAGGGAGGAAAGGAGGTGGGAAAGGAAGAGGGCAAACGTTTTGGCTTTTATAAAGTCAAGGAAATTTATTTCCTGAGGTCATGACACAGGAAGTAGACTCAGCCACAGCTGTGCAGCTCTCATAGTGGAGGCCAGAGCCTTACTGACATGCTGGATGAGCCAGGACGCTTACAGGGAAATGTCCAATTACCTCTGTTAGTGTTCACAACAGTGGAGAGCCGTCCCAGAGCAAAGGTGTCAGGGAGCAGATCCTGAGCGCACGCAGGGTGCTGGCACGCCCGGCTTCACTGCGAGACCTCGGGGAGGGGGAGGCGTCAACAATTTATGGAGGGTCCAGCTGCTGGGTCAGATTGAAACAAACCATGTGTGGTGGGGTTTGGGGCAGCAGGCTGGAGAGGTTTCTGCTTTTTGATCATTATCGTTTGGGGCCCCATGGGAGGGTCTTGGGGGCCACCTGAGCCCCAAAGCTGGGAAATTCTTCAGAGCTGCTCATATCAGGGGCCTGTAGGGGGAAAGAGTGCACAGCTTTAGTAAGGGGCTCCCACCTGAGCAGCTTCCCAAATGGAGAAGTAAGTGCCGCTCGCAGGTGCTCCCCCCTCCCAGGGCACATGGAGGGTCACAACAGCATCTGACCTTCTCACTGCTGTTCGCGGTCCAGGGAGCGTCCCGGACCACAAAGCCCTTGGATGGCGCTTTGGACTCCTCGTGGGCTGGCGGCTTCATGTACAGCTGCAGGGCCTCACTGTCGACCACGTCAGCCAGCTGTAGGCACAGGCGGGGGGTGGGGGTTGGGGGGGTGTCAGTCTGCAGCAGGCATGCACAACGACCAGGCTCGCTCAGGGGAGACCCTACACCCGCATGCCCCTGGGAGCAAATGCACATGGCCTTGCTGTCATCCCCGGCCAGTCAGAGGCAGGGTGTCCCGGGTACAGACATGCTGCCCCAACTCACGTATTCCTCCTCTAAGTTGAGGATGTGGTCGATAGCTTCTTCCACATTCTCTGGGAGCCCCGTCACGGTGACGCAGTTGGGATCTGGGGCTCCACTCTGCGGGAAGCGAATGTCCACCTGGAAGGAGCACACACAGCAGCTGGAGGTGGCTGGAAGCCCTCCACCTGGGGTCTCTGAACCAGAGGCTCATGGTTATGCATGGCTGGGAATGGTGGATTTCTAGTGAAGTTTTCCCAAGTTAACCTTGTTTTCAGGAGGCAAAGGTCCTGTACGTCAGAGCTAAGCACAACATGACAGATACAGAAGCCGCTGGTGCACTGTGGGGGAGCCCCTCCTGCGGCCGGCCAGTGCAGGACACCGTCCAATGCTATCAACGGCACACGGCTGTGCCCTCCGCACTGCCTCACCAACTTAGAGACAGGCACCCGAGCGTCAGAGGTCTCCTTTCCAAACCCTAAGTGAGGTCGGCAGCTGAGGCAGGAAGACCTGAGGCCCTCCACTAGCCCGTGTGGAAGGAAGTGCCCTGCCAGAGCAGGAAGCACGCACCCCATCGCACCCACTGTGCCTCCAGGACTTAATGACACCCCTCCACGGCTGGGTTGGGGACCCACCTTGAATTCATCCATTATTTTGCGGATGGCTTTGCCGCGGGCGCCAATGATGCGGGCGTGAACACGGTGGTCCAGTGGGACATCCTCAGAAACCATCTGTTCAAGTTCACCCACAATTTTCAATATGGCGTCCCGGGCAGCTTCTGTATTCTTTTCATACCCTGTGATGGTAATTTGGTCCTGGGGCTGAGAAAGGAAAAACTGGTCAGAAGAGGGGACGCCCCCAGAAATTCCAGCTGGGAGCCCCAACCCAGCAGACAAGACCTGTGAGAGGACAAGAGGCAGCACTGGCTGAGTGAGTTTACCCTCACCGTGAGGGTAAACACTGACCCGCTCAGAACCGAAAAAAGCTAGAAAAGAACGTCAGGTGCTGATTTAATACAGGTCAACAACGTCTATTAGCTCCTGCCCACTCCCCTCCCACCCCCACCAGAAAGACACGTACAGGAAAAGAAAGGGCATCTGCACAGAGACAGCTACAGGAGGGGGCACAGTGTTGGTGACCCTGGGCCCTGCATCTGGAGGTGTCCTGGAGACAGACCGACCTGGAGAGAAGGTTCCAGACACCATGGCCAGCACTCCATAGCCATAGTGCGCCCCAGCCTAGGGCCTCCCTCCTACATGCACACGGACAGGCAAGCGCACCACATCTGTAGAGACACGACTTGAGGCATAAGGGACACGTGAACACAAAGTCACATCCATAAACCGCGTTCGTTAACATACTAACCCTAAACAAGAGCAACGGACAAAGGACCAGAGAGCAGAAACACTGGGAGACAAAGCAAAGAGCACAAACTTCGAGACCTGCCCAGGAGAGAGGACAGAAAGACCACAGGAGACCACAGAGCAGCAGCTAGTCCCGATGCCCAGGACCTGCCACCCGCTGACGAGCGCCTCGCCAAACACCAAGACCAGAACATTTCGCCAACAGAAGCATGACCCTCACCGGAAAAGGCTGTGTATGAAGAAAATGTGGCCACCCGACCCTCTTCGGCTTGTGAACTATTAACCAGTGGTCTGAACACCAAATAACGACTAAAAACGTGATATTTACATAGAAAAGTTGAAGGAAATACACATAGTGAAGGTAAGGAGTTTAGAAACTGAATTCTCAGATTTAAAAACATTAAAAATTATGGGCACCTAAGTGGTGCAAGTCATGATCTCAGGGTCCTGGGATTGAGACCCACATCCGGCTCCCTGCTCAGCGGGGAGTCTGCTTCTCCCTCTCCCTGCTCTTGGGCTCTCACTCACACTCTCTCCCCCTCTCAAAAAAATAAAATGTTTAAAAAAAAAAAAGTTAAAAAAATAAATAAAAACATTAAAAATTAAAGGGGCACCTGGCTGGCTCAACTGGAAGAGCAGGTGACTTTTGACTTCAGGGTCATGAGTTCAAGCCCATTAGGCATGCAGCTTAAACAAAACAAACAAAACCCCACAAAGAATAAAAAAGAACAGCAGTGTAAACATGTCTCTTAGAAATGCAGAGGCAGACAGAAGGACGCACCTGGGGAAGGTAGGACCAGGCAAGAGGCAGACAGGAGAGGTGGGGGCTGCGGGGTGAGCCCCAACAGGCCTGCCTGCCTTTTTGGACTCAGGTAAGTGTGTGGCTCACAGACTCGGGCCAGGGAGAGAAAGAAGGTACAGACAGATGGCCTGCCACGGTGCATGGATGCAGGTTGAAAGGCCAGAGTCTGGGGCACCTGGGTGGCTCAATCGGGTGGGCGACTGCCTTCGGCTCAGGTCATGATCCTGGAGTCCCTGGATCAAGTCCCGCATCGGGCTCCCTGCTCGGTGGGGAGTCTGCTTCTCTCTCTGACCCCCTCCCCCTCATGTGCTCTCTCAAATAAAATAAAATCAAAAAAAAAAAAAAAAAAAAAAAAAGGAAGGCCAGAGTCTGTAGAGGCGTGTTGGGATTTGCTGGCCAGAAGATTCTAAGCAAACCATTTCTGGGTGCTCCGCTGCAAGCCACTGCAGGAGACACAGAGACTGTGCTGGACGGGGCCCCTACGGGAGCCAAAAGGAAGACAGGAAGGGGAGTGATGGGCGGGGGAGGGTGCTCCCTGAAGGCCTGCACCTGTGGGGACTACCGTGTGGGACGGACCCAGCTGGAGCCCCAGCTTGCCTGCCAAGACGACCAGGTGGGCAGGGGAAAAGTGCCCCAGGTCCACGCGGCGATGCAGGCTGACATGGGCCGAGACAGGGCCCAAAGCCCAAGCCAAAATCCGATCCGCAGAGACCTGCCACTCTGCACTCCGCCCTCTCTCCACCCACCCGGGCACATCCTAAACTTGCCCGCTCACTGCTCCCAGGTCAGGATGAGGTTACAAGAGTCCATCTGCCCCAAAATGCTCCGACAATGGAGTCTGACCCCAGCAGTCATTCTTACCTGGCTCCCATCGTCCTTATCGGGAAACTGAATGTTCACATCATGTTCCAAGCGGATTTGTGTTATCACTGCCCCCTTCCTCCCAATAATTTTGGGGTGGTATTTGGGGTCCACAGTGACGCTCAGCTTAAAGCTCCTTAAAGCCTACAGATAAGACAAGGGTGGAGGAGTTCAAGCCCGACTTTCACCATCACACGCAGCCATGTGCCTCACCCCCCTTTCTGTCGGGAACCCCGAAGTATCCCCAGTGACAAAAATTAGACACTGCTTTCCTGTTAGCCTGTTGTCACCCCGCCCCACCAGCTCAAGGACCAGCCTGTAAGCAAGAACACAGACCCTTCAGAAAGGACTGCTCGAGCGCCGACAAGGCTGGCGTGGCAAGTGGTGAGCTCTGAGCTCAACTTTCTAATTGGTTTAGTAGGCATCTGATGAGTAAGTATAAAAATGTTCGGGGGGTGGGGGGTAGAAAAGCAGGCCTGAAGTTTTAGCGGGCCAGCCAGCCTGAGAAATCCGTGGCCAGAGGCTGAGACCGTCAGAACCACACTCAGGTGTGTGAGGTCTGTGGGCCGTATCCCCAACATGACTCCAGGAAATCCTCCTCAGTAGGAATCCCGTGACCCACATCATCTGTAACAGGACTTTTGGAGGTTGACAGCACTCAGCCGTACCATTCACCACTCAGAAAACCCTCCAACACCAGCTCTCCAGAGGGGACGTGGGTCTTGAACCCTCCTCAAAGCAGGGAAACTGAGCAGTGAGAAGGTCCACGCGGGCCCGCTGACACCCACCCAGGACGACACCACTCACATTTGGGGGTCTTTCTCAGCAATGGCTCCCAGGCCTCTCCAACCTTACCTTTCCTGTGCGGTTGGAGGCACCACAACATGGCACGTTTACTTTGGAAAAAAAGTGCTAATTAACAGGGAATCTAACTTTGCTGCAGTTGTATGGAAGAGAAAAGTGCCATGCTCTTAACACTGCATCTGAAGAGAGGCCACTGGACACAAACCACGACCGGGTCGGCCCGGTCCTCCTCCAGTCACCCAGCCAAACTGGCTGCAGCGTGGCCAGGGTGCTGGTGACACTCTGGCAAGACGAAGGCTGAGGACCGCAGCTCTGGAGGATGCCCCCGCAGCCCAAGAGACACCCACCCGATCTTCCTGCTCAGCCTGCAGCTCTTTCACGCGCTCCAGCAAGCCAGCCTTGGCCCGGTCCAAATTCGCGACAAGGCCAGTGATGGCGATGATGTCGGACTGCAGTTCCGGCGCCGGCACATGGATGTTCACCTACATGGAGACAGGGACGGACCTGATGTAGATGGGGTCGCAGATGAAGACTTAGGGGCGGCCGGCTACTGCACAGTTAAGAGCAGGGGGAAGGCCCAAGGGGCTGAACTGCCAGAGGCCCTTGGGAGGGCTCCCACCCAACACTGGTTCCAGGGAAAAGACCGCAAATCATGGTACCTCAAACTCATCCATCATCTTCCGGATCCCGCTCCCCTTCTGCCCAATGATGTACCGGTGAAGGTCAAAGGGCACCTCCACTTCGATGGTGACAGGAACCAGCGCCTGCAGGGAACACGGTCAGGGGCAGGCCTGAGAGCTAGCGGGGAGCAGAGTGACCCTGTGAGAATTAGAGGGAGCTTCCTGGAACCTTCCATGCTGTTCCGTCTAAACTGAGACCAGCACCCAGGCTTTAAACTCAAAAGAAGACACAAAAAAAGAACATAGAATCGAGGGGCGCCCAGGCGGTGGTCGGTTACGCGTCTGACTCTTGATTTCGGCTCGGGTCATGATCTCAGGGGTCCTGGGATCAAGCCCCGCACTGGGCTCCGTACTTGGGGAGTCTGCTTGGGGTTCTCTGTCTCCCTCTGTCCCTCTCCCCACTTGCTTGAATGCACTCTTAAAAACAAAAAAACAAAAAACATGGAGTCCATTTTTTAAAGATTAACAACAGGGCAAACTTTCAGACAGTCAACCGCAAGCTTATGCTCTTAAATGTGACAGGCCACTTATACAAACAAAACAAAACAGACTAAACCGAATTCAGGAAAAAAACCCAGAGCAATCTGAGGCTTACAGAGGGGGACCAGTGGGGCTCAGACGCAGAGGCCAGCCCCGACTCCTGGCCTCACTCATGTCAAGGACAGGCTGTGGCCAAGCCCACATGGGTCTCAGAGATAACAGCAGCGCTTAAAACAGTGCCCGACAGGTAGCTGGCACTCAGTTAAGCATTCAGAGCACAAAGGACTCATCCTTGCAAGTCTGAAATAGATTTGGTTCACTATGTGACAGAAAAGGAACCCGAGGCTGGAGACCACATCCCCCCTGCTGTCACTGAAACCTGTCAGTTCCATGCCCGTCAGCAGCCCCCAGGCGCCGGGCTCTGTGCCCCGGGCCGGTGAGGCCAGTGCCACCGGCAGCCAGCATCAGGCTGCACCCACCTCGAGGGCTTCCTTGGCGGCCTCACACTTTTCTTTCCGGCCGGAGATGATGATGATATCACACCTCCTGGGGGAGCCAGGGTCGGCCTCTTTGGCGTCCCTCCCGTCTCCGGCATCATCCCCGTTCTCCTGGACTGATGGCTCTACACTGTGAACTGGGGAGACAAGAGAGGGGGCAGCTCACAGTGCCGACTTTGCACTCTCCATGTGCTGACGGGAGTGGGGAGGGAAGACCCATACACGCTTGGCTTCCCAGGAGGACAGGAGTCACCCCCTTGGCTCAGGCGGAGCTGGTTACCTTGGAGGCTGGCGTGTGGGAGGCATGGGGTACGGCACCCACTGTGTTTGAGGGGCAAGGAGACTAAGAGTCCAAGCCCTGGGGTTGGGACACGGCTGAGGGGAGGGGCCTACAACACAGGCTGGGAGGGAGGAGGGGAGAGGGCTCCAGCTTCTTATGCCAGGAAGCAGGCAAGCAAGCAAGCCTCAGGGTGAAGGGACAGGACACCTGACAGAGGCCGGCCAGTGGGGGACCAGGTGCGCACCTGACACAAAAGGCTCACGGGGCAGGACAGAATTCTGGAGTCTGTACAACAGCAACATGTGTGAAGGAGCAAGAGCAGGACAGCCGAAGCAATCACAGTCCTGTACCCAACTGGGGGGAAGGTCGGGCTCTGCAGACACTTTCCAAAGTGGCAAAATTTGAACACCAACTAAATTTGGTAACAGCACCATATACTGTTAGATCTTCTGATTCCGATGATGGATGTACCCCAGTTATTGCAAATGACGTCAAAAAAAAAAATAGTTCTCATTCTTAGGAAGGAGCCACTAAGAATAAGTTTGAAGAGTACACTCCAATGACTTAGAAAAAAAGACCATATGCATAAAAGAAGGGGGGGCAAGAGAAAACAAACTGAATTTAGATAATGAATATAGAAAATGCATCTTTATCCTATGCGGTTTTCCTCTGTATGTACTCAAAACAGCCCGTGCGTGCTCAGGGCAACGGGAGAGTCAGCGGCCGCGACCAGCTGTGCAGAGGACAGAGCACACGGAGTGGACACCGTCGCCAACCAGACCAGACGCATCCACTGAGACCAGTCCACAAAGATGACTGTCCACTTGGCCGCAACCCGAGCAGGAGGCAGGTCTTGGAAAGCCAGCTCTGAGACCCCTCATTGTGCAGGTCACCTCATGACTGCCTACCACTTGACTGTCCCCAAGGCACATGCAGAGCCAAGCGATAAGCAGGACACTGGTGTGAGGGGCTGTGGTAGAAGGGCAGCCAGGGTGCCTGCCTCTCAAGGCATAAGACCCGCCAAGTAGGGGTGCTGGGGGAGAGGCAGCTGCAGTGGACAGAGCGGAAGCAGCTCTAGCACACAGGTCACCTGGGACTTGTGAGAAGCCTCAGAACCAAACTCAGGGTGGCAGCTGGGGCGGGTGCTTCCCTGCTTTAGAGGCCGCAGGTGCTTTGCCCTCCTTTGCCGCATCACCCACTGCAAGCCTCCTGACACTGCAAGGGCACCCATCACCCTGCAGCAACGGATAGAACCCACGTCCTAGGGAAGCTCCGGAACTCCCCAGGCGGGGCCCATTCACACACCTCCTGCTTCCCCACTCAGCACAGAGCTCACCGCTGGGACCCACCTGGGTTCTCCTCTCTGTCTGGGAACTTAATCTGAACATTATAGTCCCGAGTAATCTGCTGGATTCTGGAACCTTTGGGGCCCATGACAGATCGATGGAACTTCTGGGGTATGGCACATTCTATGGTCACCTGGGCTTCCTGGGGGGGGGGGTTGCGGGGCACAGCAAGAAAGAAAAAAATAAAGGCAAAGGTTAACTGCTTAGGGTCAGTGCACATCCTCACCAGCCTCCACTCAGTCCTCTGCAGACACCTCAAGTGCTCCAAGTACAACAGGGTGGAGAGAGGGGCATGAGGCAGGAGCGAATGGAATGCCTCTTTCTGACACATTTCCCAGACGCAAAAAAGTACTGATGACACATCTGCACAAAATGGCACCGAGGCTCGCTGCCGCCCAGAGCTAGGAGTACAGCTATTTCCGTGCCTCCTGCACGGCTAGGTGCTGTCCCTGAAGGGTGGCTGCGTGAGCCACTGGCAGCGAACGCGGGGCTACGACTCCATGAGGCGGCGTGGGGACTGGTGGTCAGGGACGTACTTCCCAGGCCGCGGCAGGGGAGCGCCAGGAGGGAAAACCTAACTGGTTTCCGTGCAGACCCGCTCTGACAGGCCCTCCCCTTCCGTCTCTTCTCTTCCCTTTGGAGAGAGGCTGGTTCCTTGCACAAACGGCATTTCATCACGTTTTAAAACGCCCTGCTGGTTAGGAGCAGTATTCCCTCCAACTGTCAGGATGGAGGCCAGAGGCTGAGAGACCCCAGCCCCTTGCTTTGCCCCTGGCTGTTGGGGCCAAGAACCCTGCCACTCTCCCAGGCACCTACCAGGTCCTCGATGATCTCCTGAATGCGCTTCTTGGCCGCCTCCACACAGTCCTTGGCACCCTTGAGGGTGACCTTATCGCTCTGTGTGCCAGAGCGTGGGAAGCTAACCATCACCCCACCATACTCTTCAGCAATCTCCCGCAAGACCTGGCCTCTTCGGATGACAAAATGGCGGTGGTGCTTGGGATCCACCAGCATGCAGTCTTCCACCACGTTATCCTGAGGCATGGAGGGAGGGAAAAAAGTAAATGACCCTGCTGACCAAGCCTGACAGGACGACCAAGGTGCAGCTCCCACCAGGCCTTACCAGGTTCTGGATGAGGGCCTCCAGCTCCTTCTGGGCCTCCCGGACAGCATCCTCCTTCCCTATGATGGTGATCAGGTCCTGATCCTTGTCCTCAGCCGTTGGGAATATGATGCGGGCTCCAGTGTTGTCACGCACCTTGCGGATTTTGCCACCCCCTTTGCCAATGAGGAACTTGTGGTATTCTGGCTTAGCACGGATGTCAACAGTGAAACTCTTGGTTTGCTGTGGAAACCAATCCCAGATACACTAGCCTGATGCTACCTGCCTGGTCCCCTGAGCAGGTAAATAAGAGGGCCTAGAGAACAAAGGCCTGTGGCTGTTACGCCTCACCAAAACAAAGGGATGGACACCCAGACAGGAAGGACTTACGGCCCCCTCTGCCGTCCAGACACTGAGATGGCTCAGAGCATGTACATTCATAGCCCCAGTCCTGCCACTTACCGGCAGGGACCCAACCAACCCCTGCACGCTGCTCTCCACCTACAGAGGAGACTAAGTGAGTATGGCCTCGGGGTGCTAGGGGAGCAGGGGTGCACCTGGCACAGCAGGTAAGCCCACAGTACTGCCAGCCCCACCCCCAGGCACGGCACTCCTGCTCCTCCCCAAGTCAAGCAGAGCGCTCCCCGTCCAGGCCTTCCTCTGCTCGGGCTACAGGGGAGCCCACACGCCAACACAGCAAGGCCCAATCTCAATCTCGGACAGACTCAAGCCAACCAAGGCCCCCATCTGACACCAAGAAGCCAGGGCCCAGCAAAGGCCCCGACATGATGACCTTGTTGAGGATGCCAGCTCATCTGGCAGATACAACAGGAGAGCACATGCACCTTCAAGTTGACTCAGACCCACACAATGCCTTCTCCTCTCCTTCCTTGTATTCTGGAACCTGGCACACAAGCATGAAGAAACACAAAGGAAAAGAAGGTCTGCCAGCATGCTAAGAAGTAACAAGCAAATGAATTTTGTTATCTTTGAGCTGCTGATTTCCCAAACACCCCTGAGAGAACCTTCAGACACAGACACTGGAAAACAGTAACATTATTAAAAAGCTAAGGAGCTAGGTGAGCCTAGCCCAGCAACACGATGAAGGACAGCATACCTAAACCAAGTGGGGCTCATCCCAGAAAAGCAAGGTTAAACTTTAAAAAAACAAACAAAAAACCCCCACAAAAACACTAAAAAAATCTAATACATATGCTTAAAAAAAGAGAAACCATGCTGTCGTGTCAACAGATACATAGAAAGCCTCCTACAAAAAAGTCCCACCCCTGTTCCCGTTCCCGCAGTAGCTCTCAGCAAACTTGTAGCAGAAGGGAGCTTCCTCAAGGTGACAGAGAGCTTCTTTGGAAGACCGCAGCTCATTTCCCACTCAATGCTGCGGGACTCTCCCCAAAGTTCGCCAATGAGGCACGGCCATCCCCTCTCACCACTGCTCCTCAACACCGTACCGGAGGCCCAAGCGATGCAGTGAGACCACACCTACAGGTGTACGGATCAGCAGGAAAGAATTCAACTGTCTGTTCACAGACAATGTGTGTTACACAGAAAACTCAAGAATCCACAAGAAATGTACTGGAACTGATAAATGAACTTTAAACCAGATGCATAAAAGAAAGCCAATATAAAAATATCAGATATATTTCTACTTGCTACAGTAACTGGAAATTAAAATGAATTAAAAAGTACCATTTAACAACAGCGCTAAAAAGCAAAATAGTGAGGATTTGAATTGAACAAAATATGAGTGAGATCCACATGCTAAAAACTACAAAACGCCAATGAAAAATCGAACACTGAAAACTTAAGAACACAGCCCAGAAAACTGCAAACTCTTGAGTTGTCAATTCTCCCCGATTTGATCTTTAGATTCAACACTGTCCCAGTCCAAATCCAAGCAGGATTTCCCCCTAGAAACTGTTAAGCTGGTTCCAAATGTGCACAGAAGGGCAAAGATGCAGAACGGCTAGAGCAGTCTGAAAAAGCGCAAAGCTGGAGGGCTCTCCCAGCCATCCCTCCCTACAGAGTTGCGGGAACACAGCAGGGTCCAGAAACAGACCCACATGTGGGTTCTGACAAAGGGGCAAAGGTGACTCGATGCAGAATTTCAGGGGTGATGGCCAAAACATTTTCATTGCAGTGGTGGTCACATGAGTTTGTTTATGCTCATCAAAACTCAGAAGTATACGCTAAGAAAGGCGGGTGTTACTGTCTATAAATCATACTTAAAAAAAAACAAAAAAACAAAAAAACAAACCCAGGGGTGCCTGAGTGGCTCAGTCGGGTAAGTGTCTGCTTTTGGCTCAGGTCGTGATCCTGGGGTCAAGGGTTTGTGCCCCATGTCAGGCTGCAGGGAGCCTGCTTCTTTCTTTCCCTCTGCCACTCCCCCTGCTTGTGCTCAATCTCAAAGAAATCAAGTGTTAAAACAAAACAAAACAAAACAAAACAAAAACAAAAACCCCCAAACCAATAAGCCAAACAGCAAATTTTCTGTATTGTATAAGTAGGCTTTTGACCTGCCAAGGCCCTTTGTTCAGCAGCAGCAAAATCAAAGACACAAAAAGGTGTCTGAAGCAATTTTCTGACCTGCCACAACAACGGGGCAAGGATTTCTAGCAAGAGGGGAGACACAGCGCCGTCACTCCTGGGCGTGAAGCTTACCTTCTCCTCGGCCAGGTGCAGGAGCTGCTTCTTGGCCTTCTCCACATCCAAGGCGGGGCCCCTGATGACAACAGTGTCACTCCCTGAGCCCTCCACCGGGAAGTGAATGTGCACCCCGCCACACTCCTCCATGATAGAGCGGATCAAGCGGCCCTTCGTGCCAATGAGGGAGTTGTGCAGCTTGGCAGGAATCGAGACCTCCAGCTCGGCTATATTGGCCTGCAATGACACACAGTCTGTGAGGTGTGGGACACACGGCAGCACGCCCATTGCAGAGGGGGCTGGAGCCCTTGTGCTTGTGGGGACGTGGGGGGGGGCTGAGGTGGGGGAAGCAGCTCACATAGCATAGAAGGAAAGTCTCCACATCACACCATAAAGCAGAGACACAACTGAGATGCCCATGGATCATCAGCCTTTCCTATTAAAACCCTGCCTCCAGTCCAGGTGAGACAACAAGGCCCAGATTTACCTCCCGTGAGAAACAATGGTGTTCAAGACACTGGAGACAGGAGACAAGCCAGGTGAGCATGATGATGGTCCCCTGGCTGAGACCCTGTGTTGAGGACACAGAGCTGACAGTCTGGGCAGAGCAGGACTGGTGGAAGCTGCGTGAACTGGAGTTTGCTCCCACACTGACGGCACCAGGAGGGGAGGGACAGCAGTGCACAGTACTGCCTACACTACGGGACACTGGGTGCAGGGAGGCCTCACCTCAGGAGTGGGAAGGAACACCCCAGACCAGGCACTGCTGTGACACCACCTCGTGTGTCTTAAGAGCAAGTCCAAAAAGGAGCCAAGTACTCCAAAGTACCTTAGCAAAGCTCAAAGACATTTATAGGAATGCAAAAATAACCAGCATCCACCCAAGTAGACGTCCTAATTTCTGGCATCCAACGAAAAAATACCAGACATTCAAAGAAACAAGAAAAATCACTCAGTGAGGAAAGAACAGAAAATAGTCCAGAAGTGACACAGATATTAGAACCAGTGGGTCAAGAACATAACAGGCATTTTCACGACTGCATACATGATAAAAAAAAACCCAAAGGAACACTGAGCGTGTCATGTGTAAAAACGAAATATTCCACCCTGAACTTCTACAGGTGAAAATGTCTGAAATGAAAAATACATTAGATGGGATTACAGGCAGATTAGACATTGCAGAAAATTAATGAATTCAAAGAAACTAATGAGGAAAAATACCACTTCTCCTTTTCACCCAAATAAATAACATACCCGTGAACCACAGGACCACCTCCAGCCGGCCTAGCCCCAAGTAACTGGAGTCCCCGACGGGAAGGACAGGAAGAACTACTTAATAATAATGACTCCAGGGGCGCCTGGGGGGCTGAGTCAGTCGAGCCTCCGACTCTTGGTTTTGGCTCAGGTCATGATCTCGGGGTTGTGAGATAGAGCCCCACAGGCTCTGCGCTCAGCAGGGAGTGTGCTTGAGATTCTCTCTCCCTCTCCCTTTGCTCACGCACACGCTTTCTAAAAAAATCAATCAATCAATAAGGACCCCAGGTTTTCCAAATTTGACAACGCTAAAGTCTTTGCATCCAAGAAGCTCAATGAACTCTAACCAACATGAAGAAAAGGACGCCCAAACACATGGTAACTTTCATAAGGCTTCCCGACCTTGTGACAATCCTAAATACAGCCAGAGGAAGTCTGTGCAGAGGAGGAAAGCCAAGGAGGACCTCAGATGTGTCCTCAGAAACACTGGGAAGGCCCTGAAGCAAAGTCCTAAGTCCTGAAAGAAAAGCTCTGGCCTGAGGTCTGCTTCTGGGAACACAGAAAGGCTCAGCCTCGCTGGAAGATGGTCTGGCACTTCCTTACAGAACTAAACACACTCTGACTGTACTGACCCGACTTACTAACACCGAGTGCAAGAAGCCAGTGTGAAACAGTGCCGTGTTGTGGGGCTGGGGACATGGACACGGAGACTTGGGTGATAAACGGGGGTTTGCAGCTTCTCAAGCCACACTGCAACGAGCACAAAGTCACTTAGAGACAGGGCCTAAGTGGAGGATGTACACTAAAAACCCTAAAACAACCACAAAAATAAAAGTTATATCCAATAAGCCAAAAAGGATTTGAGAAGAGTAAAAAAATTATATATTAAATCCAAAAGCAGGCAGAAAAAGGGAACAAAATAGATGGGGCAAACAGAAAACAAATGCAGGACACCTCCGTAAAACCACCATGACCAGGGGCTGGGGAGGGGCTGGAGAGGGGTTTGCAGGTGCAGCTTCTATTTGGGGAGATGGGAAAGTGCTGAAGACAATGATGGGGACAGCCACACAGCTGATGCCCGGGGTCGCACACGCAGGTGGTAAATTTTGTTACGTGTACTTTCCACAATTCTAAAAATTAAAGTTTATATTTAATCACACTTACTAAATAGATGTAATAAAATATGTAACATAGTACATGATACACAGATTTACTAATGTAATTAAATGTAAGAATCTCCATTTAAAAGGCAGATACTGGGGCGTCTGGGTGGCTCAGCTGGTTAAGGTCTGAGTCTTGGTTTCGGCTCAGGTCCTGAGCTCGGGGTCGGGAGCCTGAGGCCCGCGTAGGGCTCTGCACTGGGCGTGGGGTCCGCTTGTCCTTCTCCCACAGGGCTCCTCCCCCCACTCACTCTCTAATAAATAAATAAATAAAATCCTTAAGATTGAATAAAAAAAGCCGTCTAAAAGAAACCCACTTTAGGGGCGCCTGGGTGGCTCAGCTGGTTAAGCGTCTGCCTTCGGCTCAGGTCATGCTCCCGGGGTCCTGGGATCGAGCCCCACATCAGGCTCCCTGCTCCGCGGGAAGCCTGCTTCTCCCTCTCCCACTCCCCCTGCTTGTGTTCCCTCTCTCGCTGTCTCTCTCTCTGTCAAATAAATAAAATCTTAAAAAAAAAAAAAAGAAACCCACTTTAATGAGAAAAACTAGATTTCAGAGCAAAGACTACTACGAAGGGTAAAAGATGGTAATTCTATAATGACACAAATTACACATATCAGGAACATGAGACACCAGCACAGTGAAAGCACAGTATGGCAATATCATGAAAAACTTTATGCTAAAAACCTTGACAACCTAGATAAAATAAAAACCCCTTGAAAGAAAAGCTACAAATCTTAGGCGAAAAGGAACATGATTTGTGCATGCAGGGACCTATCACCCAGGAAAGAAACAAAACCGAATGACACACAGGACAACACAGATGCATCTCAACATAGCTGCTCCACGTGAGAAGAGCTCGAGCTGCGAGAGCAAACACCATGATTTCTTTTGTACGAGGACAAAGGAAACTCGACAATCCCCCGTGGCTGAAAGCAGATGAAGGGCTGGACAGGCAGAGTGGGGGTGGGGTTGGCGGGACAGAGGGAGGTGCTGAAAGGGGGTACGAGGACATCCCCGGGGTGCTGGATATGCTCATTACCCTGAGTACAGAGGTTCCATGCGTATACAACATAGGTCAAAACTTATCAAACTGAATACTTGAAACATGAAGTTTCTTACATGTTATTTTTCAAAAATTGAAAAAAAAATTGATTGTTATGCCTTCGGGACAGGATGATTTCCAAGCACTCAAATCCAGTGCTACTGCTCAGGTCTAGTGGTAAGCACGGCCCCAGGCGTGTGGCGGGAGGCCGGCCACGGGCCCGCCCTGCTACGGGGAGAGCTGATGAGACCGGATGACGGGGGAGCCCGGCACACGCCCTGTCACACAACACCCCATTACCAGGTCTTTCTGGATGGACAGGATGCGGCTCCGGGCGGCCTCACAGTTGGCTCGCTTGCCTGTGATGATAATGGTCTCTGAATTGCTATTCTCTGCTGGAAGGTCGATCTTAGTGTTGCTTTCTTCCCGAATCTACCAGAAGACAGGGGACCATAAGAATTGACTTCCCAGTTGAGACACTTGGAGCCCAGGGCTGAAAAGTAAGGCTCCCTCCTTCAACTGTAAGCCAGAATGGAACCTGGCTTTGGGAGCAGGCCGAGGGGAGCCAAGATTCAGGGAACAAGCTGGCCGGTCACCTTTTTAATGTTTGCGCCTCCTTTCCCAATGATGTTCTTGTGAAATTGTTTGAAGATCGGAACAGAAATTGAATAGCTATTTTCCACCTTAAAAACAAAAGAGGTGGCACCATTAGCCATCATGCTGGACAGTGACGTGTCCCCTCATCCATGAGGGAGTATGAAATGACAGGATTCGCTATGAGAAACACACAATTGGATCCTGCTCATCTCCCACTAGGACCTCTGACCTCTAGATGGAGGGATAACTTACCCAACAATAAGCTAACCTGGCATGCCACTGTCAACTGATGCAAAGCCACCTTGATAAAAAGTGGCTCCCCAAAGAACCTGCCACCTGTTCAGTGCAAGGTCCGTAATCCAGAAGCAATTCTGGGTAGGAGGGAGTCCCTGGCCACCAGGCTGAGAGAAGTAAGCCCAGAACACACAAACCCCACCACGCCGCGGCAGTGTGAACAAGCTCAGTGCTGGGAACGCACCCACCAGCAATCTGAGGCAGTGGTGAGCTCGGTCCAAGCCCCATGAGAAACTACAGAAAGCACGAGCCCATCTGCAGCCTTCCCATCAATAACCACCCTCACCACTTTCAAAACTGCCGGCTCCCATTCCAGCTTCTTAAGAAAATAGACAATCAATAAATGGCTCCCCATACTGCCTGTGCAAATCTCTCTCCTCACTGGATGGGACAGCTTATCCAGATATCTGAAGATCCCTCAAGGGAACAAGGAGCCTGGCACCCCACCTGAATTCCACGGAACACTGAAGTCCTAAGAGTTGTCGGCGCCCCTCCGTCGACGGCAGACCAAGCCAGGGCCTGAGTGTGCCCCCTGCAGCAGGGGTTCTGATGGGATACGCGCCCCCCCCCAGGTCTCTCTGCCACCGGCAGCACTATCACAACCAAGAATGGGAAACATCCCCCTACCAGATCTGCCACCATCTTCTGCATGTATTTTGTGCATTTTTCCACCTCATTCTTGGGCCCTCTGAGTTGAACAATATCACTTTTTTGTGCTGGGTCTGGAAAGTTGATGATAACCTGGAACAAATCATCACAAATTCAAGTTCAGTTACTGCTAAGGACTGGATTCTAAAATACTCAGTATCTCTAAGTGCGAATCAATCACTCCAAGGGGGCTGAAGAATTCCACTGGGAAACCTTTACCTCTGGGAATTTGTCACGAATTTCACGGATCCGTTCACCCTTCTGCCCAATGATTGTGCGATGGAACCTCTGCTCAATAATCAGATCCTTGGTGCGCTCGTTTTCCTAAAAGCACGATTCAAGTAGATGACATTACAGCAGGAGGCTCCGGGAGCCCAGGGAGCACAGCAGTGCCCTGTGGCATCCCTGGGAGTCCCCAGCCAGGAGAGAGCACCCACTAGAGGACACCTGCTCTCTCCAACAACACAGGCTGGGTGTTGTTCTCCGGAAGGAAGTACAATTCAACAACTGAGCAGGGACTCTTCAACTGAAAGTGGTACTGCAAGTAGCCTTAGTCACCAAAGCAGTTCACTCAGCGCTTCTGTGCTGACCAGAACAAGAGACCAGGAGGCCTAACACTCTGCAGGACAGGCAGCGATCCTTCCTGACCACAGCATGGTTCAGACCACTGCCCCGTGTGGATCATTAAGAATGAATAATGAACTTGCATGGTTCTCACCCTCCTCCAGGTTTCACTAAAATGTCACAAGAAATACAAAAGCAGCAGCAGAGCCGGAATAAAGGAAAACATACAACCAGGCAGGCATCTGAAAGAACTCAAGGGAGATTCTAGATCAGACTGGCACCAGGTTTAAAACGGAACAAGGGTTTAGGAGTCCAACACAGGCAGACACCCCAGACCAAGGGGCCCTGGCCAGACAGGAGCTCAGGGATGGCCAGGGAACACCGGGAGGCCGCATGCGCTGGCTTGCAGCTGAGGACAAGGGAATGACAAGGGATTGTCTACTGTCAAAAGCGGGCCTCTGAGGCGAGGCTCCAGGCTTGGGAACCAGTGCCAGCAGACATGGGGGGCTTGCTCCCCTCCCCAGTGAGGCACATGCACTGCCCTGCCTGAGGCTTTCCTGACGTTCTGCAAGTATCTGTGCTAAGGTACGATCACTCACACAGTAGGTAACTCCTCTGGATTCTGAAAGGCACCCCAGTGACCCCTACATGCAGCCAAAATGGAGAATCACTGCTGCATGGTTATCTGCGTCTGACACACACAACCCAGAAAAACACACCAGTGCCAGGAGCTTAGCCCAGGGAACAGGACCCATGCCCCCACCCTCCAACCCCCAGAGTTGCAGACAACCACAGAGCAAGAATTTTCAACCTGAGCTCCATGTGGGAATCACCTGGGTGCTTTTAAGAACTGGTCCCTCAAGCATCACAGACACGGGTTTGGCCAAGGCTGAAGACCCAGCTGCAGAGCCCCAGGGCCTCCCTCATACAGGGCCTGGGCCCCAGCAAGTCAGAGCCACTGCAGAACTGCGGGAGAAAATACGCTCCTTCCCAGACACAGGACCTGCCCACAGGTCTTACCATCCGAGAGGCGAGCTCCAGCAGCTCCCGCTTGGCCTGCTGCACACCCTGTGGGTCCCCCTCAATGCGAATCAGGTTGCTCTTCTCACTGTCAGGAGGGATGCGTACGGACACCTTGTACTGGTCTTTGATTCTGTTTACTTAAAAATACAAAAGGAAACACATTTGGACTCAAAATCTACCAAGTTCCACCAATGACTACAGCCTGGCAGAACAGGGCCAAAGCCCCAATAACCTCATCAGTCACCCCACAAGCAAAGAGGGTGATTAGGCCGCCAAAGCAAGATTCTCCGTTCTCTCATATGAGCTGATTATGGTCTCCACCTGCATGAGGCACGCCAGCATCGTCCTGACAGCATCCCGCGACTGACAGCTGGGGCCTCACAGTGGATGAGGCTCAGCTGGTCTGGGGTATGGCTGGGGCTTTAGAATACTTGAAAGATCACAGCTGTTTCTTTTTTTTTTTTTTTACTTTGGATCTCTGACTCATATATTGATTGATCATTTGGAGAATGATAGTTTACTAAAATATGAAGTTGACACAATTATTCTGTGACAACTGATAACTACTATTTTCACCAAAAGTGTCTTGAAGTATTCGAAAGCTTTTTAAAATTTAAATTCAATTAACATATAGTGTATTATTAATTTCAGAGATAGAGTTCAGTGATTGTCTTATTTAACACCCAGTGCGCATTCCATCCCGTGCCCTCCTTCATGCCCATCACCCAGTTACCCCTTCCCCCCACCCCCTCCCCTCCAGCAACCTTCAGTTTGTTTCCTGAGATTAAGAGTCTCTTATGATTTGTCTCCTCTGATTTTGTCATTTTATTTTCCCTCCCTTCCCCTAAGATCCTGTCTTGTTTCTTAAATTCCACATGAGTAAAATCATATAACTATCTTTCTCTGATTTATTTCACTTAGCATAACACTCTCTAGTTCCATCCACATCGCTGCTAATGGCAAGATTTCATTTTTTTGACAGCTGAGTAGCATTCCATTGTATATAGATACGCCATCTTCTTTACCCATTCATCTGTCGATGGACATCTGGGCTCCTTCCCCAGTTTGACTATTGTGGACATTGCTGCTATAAACATTGGGGTGCATGTGCTCCTTCTTTTCTCTACATTTGTAACTTCGGGATAAATACCCAGTAGCGCAATTGCTGGGTCATAGGGTAGCTCTATTTTCAACTTTCTGAGGAACCTCCGTACCGTTTTCCAGAGTGGCTACACCAGCATGCATTCCCACCAATGGTATAAGAAGGTTCCCCTTCCTCGACAACCTCGTCAACACTTGTTCTGACTGGTATGAGGTGGTAACTCATTGTGGTTTTGATTTGTATTTCCCTGATACCACATGATGCTGAGCATTTTTTCACGTGTCTGTTGGCCATTTGTAGATCTCTTTTTTTTAAGATCTTATTTGAGGGAGAGAGGTAGAGCGTGAGCCCAAGTGGGGGCCAAGGCGGAGAGTAAGGGAGAGGCAGACTCCCCACTAAGCAGGGAGCCCGATGTGGGCTCGATCTCAGGACCCTGGGATCATGACCTGAGCCGAAGGCAAACGCTTAACCGACTGAGCCACCCAGGTGCCCCGGCCATCTGGATATCTTCTTTGGAGAAACGTCTGTTCATATTTCTTGACCGGATTATTTGTTCTTTGGGTGTTGGGTTTGACAAGTTCTTTATAGATTTTGGATACTAGCCCTTTATCTGATAGGTCATTTGCAAATTATCTTCTCCCATTCTGTCAGTTGTGTTTTGGTTTTGTCGACTCTTCCCTTGCTGTGCAGAAGCTTTTTATCTTGATGAAGTCCCAACAGTTCATTTTTGCCCTTGCTTCCCTTGCCTTTAGAGATGTGTCTAGCAAGAAGTAGCTACGGCTGAGGTCACAGGTTGATGCCTGTGTTCTCCTCTAGGATTTTGAGGGATTCCTGTCTTACATTTAGATCTTTCATCCATTTTGAGTCCCGTTGGATATTCCTTCCTGCTTTGTCGAAGATTAGTTGGCCATATGGTTGAGGATTCATTTCTGGGGTCTCTATTCTGTTCCACTGATAGAGATCCCTGGGGTTTCTAATGTGGAAACAAGTTTGGGAACTGAACCACTGTTGTCAGGTCACAAAATTACTCTCAAAAAACCAAAAATAGAAACCACTAAAAATCAGAAGGCTTTACAGTAACTAAAAACAAGGGCAGCCCAATGACCACCTTAGGGCTCCATGGAGGCCACAATGCTGCTTAGAGAAAGTCCGCCATCAGCTCAGACCCAAATCGATTGCTTTCACTGTCTTTGCAAAACATATGGAGTTCTGTCACCTTCCTTGGACAGAGCCCAGTGTCTGCAGTTAGAGACCCATGCCTCCACACCCTGGAGAGGCCTTGTCCCACGAAACAAGACCAGCACTTGCCCCAAGCTCCGTAGGGGTCACCGAGGAGTGTCGTGAGCACATGCAAACACAACCAGAGCCAAGGACTCAGAAGCCGGGCAGGAGACTTCAGATCAGGAAAGAAAAGCGGGGGAAGGAACGAAACCAGAAACAGGACAGACATAACGTGAACCACCCTGGTGGCCTCATACTCCTAATGGAGCAGACACCGGAAATGAATGTCAGAACCACACTTCCTTATGTTCTTTAAACAAAAGACACTGTACTATTAATCAAAACAAAACAAAACAACAAAAGCAAGTTACAGAGTGTGCATGGTTTGAGCAGTGCGTGCAAGGAGGCACCGCTGAAAGCTCCCGTGGACTCTGTGTCCGTGGACGCTCGCTACCATTGTGTGAAGTCCCTGGGAACACAAGACTACACCAAATACAGCAGAGCTGATGAGCTTACACTCACTACAAACAAAAACTGGACTACATCCGGCAAAAACGGAAGAGGACACACTCGCAGGGCACCCTGTCTATATAGGTGGGTTCCGGGCAACCTTGGGAAGGACCCCCGCTGGGCCATGCTCTGCCCTCGCCTTCCACTGCAGCTCAGACACAGGGACAGGGGAGCACACTGTGATGTGTGGGGTGGCCTCACAGGTAAGCTGGACCCAGGGGTGGGGTTTTAGAAAACGCTCTCCATCTGGGCAGAGCACTCACTCAGCACACTTTCTGCAAACCGCACCCACCCTCCTTGTCTGACAGAGCTTTTACGTGGGCAGCAGTGTTACTACGTGCCCAGATGACCCCTCCCCACACCAGAAGACATGCACGTGAGGCCTGATCTTTCCTACTCCTCAGGGCGCCACACCAGGGCACTGTGCAGGAGTGACTCCACGAAGACTGCAAACCAGGGATGTCGTCCACTGAGCTCAGGTGCACCTTCACCGTGGCCTCTGACCAGGCTGGTCAAGGTCCCAGGTCTCCAGAGCAACCACAGCCCAAGGAGAAGACAAGGACACCCAGTCCGAAGCGGACTTTCTCCCACCACGGTCACCCTCGGCGCTGTCAGCCCCACTCACTGTTGGCCCCGCTCTTCCCGATGAGGTGTCTGTGGAACTTGTGGTCCACGTTGATCTCCACGTAGTCCATCCGGTTAATCTGCAGAGGGAGAGCAGAATGGGTCCAGAGACAAACTCTCAAGGTCCTAGCATGTGCCACAGTCCCAGACACGCAACCACAACCCTGGTCCACAAGCTTGCAGCCGTTGCCTTCTTCTGGAACTCTACCATCAGTCACTGTTCCAAGACTGCCCTTGGGCCCCCCTGAAAGGCCCTTCTATCTGTGACCCTCCTGGACTTTGCCAGCTTCTGTCTCAGAGCCCAGCACTCACCCTGGAGTCCCCAGGCCCACCCACCCACGTGATGTGGGACAGGCAAGCAATGACATCCTGGCTATGCCCCGGCGTCAGGAGCACTGAGAATGTGCAAAGGGCCACCTTACCAAGTCTTTGACCATGGCTTCAATCTGTTCCTGGGCCACGTTTACATCCTCTGTGGGGCCTTCCAGGGTGATCTTGTCCTCACCCTCTGTGAACTCGATGTGCACCTACCACAGCAGAATCAGGAAAGAGACCGACCTCGAGACAGCACAGCAGCAGTGCCCTCAGAACCCATGGGTGCTTTGCTGAGGCAGCGGCCAATCCCAACCGCTTTATATAAAGGCATGTCCACAGACCCCCCCGGAACGCTGAACGGGACAGCTGGGGGACACCCGTTACTCTGGTCTAATCCTCCTCCCTTCACCAGATACGGGAACTGTGATGTCCTCCACGATGTGCCTCTAACAGCAAAACCATGGACTGAAAGCACATCAGCACCACCTGTCCCCCATCCCCCGTGTCACTTCCACTGTTACGGGCCAGCTCTTCTTCTAATTTTTGAGAGAGAGAGACCGCGTGCATCTGCATGTGCACAACTGTGGGGGGGGGGGCCAGAGGGAGAGAAAGAGAGAGAATCTTAAAACAGCTCAGCATGGAGCCCAATGAGGGGCTCGATCCCATGACCCTGAGATCATGACCTGAGCTGAAATCTAGAGTCGGACACTCAACTGACTGAGCCACCCAGGCGCCCCCAGGCCCACTCTTCTTTGCTCGAGTAAAGAATGAGACAAATATCAGGGATGGAATTTTAACTCATGTACAGCAGCCCAAAGGTGGTCCATAGGCAAGGCCAGCCCTGTCCTCATTTACAACACACCAGGCAAGAAGGCAACGTGGGACAAGGGCAGCAAGTGAGAGCAGCCCGATGAAGCCACTGCATCTGCGTGAACCAGGGCTCAGAGGCTAGGAAAGCAAAAGGACTAAGAAGTCATTGGAAACCAAGTGTGAAAAGGACGACAGTACGGTGGATGTGATCTCTCTGGCAGGCCATCCTGTGGGCGTTCACTGGGAGCTGCGGTGGTCTCTGGAAAAGTGGGAAGATGTCAAGGACAGAGATGGAAAGCACAGAGAGGCCGTCACTCCACACTTCACACGCGCTGTGCACACGTCTGCTCTTCTGAGAGCACACACAGAACTGTGGGGAAGTTACTGTGCCGTGACAGACAAGGGAGACGTCTGCTAAGGTGGTCATGAAACCCAGCAATACACACAGTCTCTGATTAAAAAGATCGAAAGAATGACAAGAGAGATTTTTAAAAATTTATTTTGCTCTTCCTCAGCTAACAGTTGAAACTGTCACACACAAAGTGTGCCACGATCTTCAGGGCCATCCCCAGAATAAACAGCAAGAAAACAAATGTCAGAAATGGGAGAACAAAATCAAGAAGAACCTGGAGTAACAAATTCCCAACACCTCCTCACCTTGGGCATCTGCTGAGTGATTTTGGCCAGATTCTGCCCTTTCTTGCCGATGATGAACCGGTGAAGCCAGGAAGGAGCAGAGACGGACGACACAGTAAAACTGTTGGCCTAGGAAACCAGGAAGCAGAGTGGTGGGCTGTGCAGTCCTGGCTCCATGCTCCTGCTCCCCGCCAGCACAGTCCCTGCTCCCGGGGCCCCGGAAACGCAATTCGGGAGGCCGGCCCTACTCCTGAAGGCAGTTACCTTGGCATAGACTTCAGTCAGTGCCTGCCCTAGCTTTTCAGGCTCGCCTCGAAGTATCACAGTCTCCGAGATGCTGTCTGACGGTGGGATCTCCACAGAAACGCCTGTTCTTTCCAGGATCTCCTGTAAGGAATTGCCCTTTGGCCCGATGACATATTTGTGCTGGGATTTCTTCACCTCCACGGCGATGGTTGTGGTCTTCTTTTTCTAAGGAAGAGCACCGTAAGGGCATCAGAGAGAAGGGCCCGGGAGGAACAGGTGGGGACAGAACGCTGTCACCAAAAAGGGAGGGAGCAAGACCAGAGCCCCAGACTACACTCTGTGAGCCCTAGCAAGTGAAGACGGGCAACAGCCCACCCCAAAACTCCACTGAGCAAGGAGAACTGCGTTTTCTCCTCATAAGAATCACCTGAGAATTTAAGTCCCACCCAGAGTGAAGACAGCAACTTCAAAGAGGTGAAGACCCCAAGTTCCCTCCACACCTCAAAGAACGAGGTTCAGACCTCACGGTCTGCCAGGGTGAACTAACAGCTAACCGCTATCTCAGAGACACGACCAGCTCCGGTGCTGCATGCAGCCCTGCTGCAGCCCAGAACTCAGAGCTCTGTCCACTCTTTCCCTGCCAAACAGTCCCACCTCCTAACTGACTGGAAACTGAACTCGGTTGGGCACAAGAGGAAAGAGGTAGGGCTAGGCTTCAGCCACACCTCCACGTGACAGTCCCTGCATGCTCTTCCCAACCGCTACCTTTTCCTCGTAAATCTTCTTGATGCGAGCCACAGCCTGAGCCAACTGCTCCTTCTCTCCTGTGAAGACGATTTCTGTCCGGTTGACACTGGGTGGGGGGATGTTGATGCGTGTCCCTGTCTCCTGCATGATCTCACCAACGAGTCGGTTATAAGGCCCGGCGATGAAGGGGTGGAACGCCTTCTCCACTTCCAGCCTCTCGACAGCACGTTTGTCCTGGAAAGGACAGGACACACCGTGAGGGCACAGCTCTGGGGCTGAGGCCAGTACACACACCCCAGGCCCTCAGCTGACCCCACCTGCTCAGCAGAGATGAGCAGAACTTCATGGCGCGCTTTCTCAATGCCTTCTTTGGTACCGGTGATCCTGATCTGATTGCTGGCGTCATCTGGGCGTGGGATCTGGATTTTGGTTGCAGTTTTGAGCTCCAAGTCTTGCAGTTTCTCTCCATTTTTGCCAATAACAAAGCGGTGGTGTTCTTTGGGAATGGCTACAGTCGCTGAGGCCTACAACAGGAAGAGAACCAAAGGAAACAATGTTTTTAAGGTTATGAAAAAGCCTATTTCTCCACGATATTCTCTCTGGCTGAAATGCCATTCTTGCCTAGCCAGCCCCCAACCCATCCCTCAGAACAGTCTCAAGTTAAACATCACGTTCTTGGGGAAGCTTACCCTGACCCCAAGGCTAGGAAAAGTTCAAAAGCAATACATTCCCAAGGCCCCATGACACACCTTCAGCTGTCATAATCATTTAGAAGTAATTATTTGTCCAACATCTTCTCAGCCCAGTAAGCCACCACAAGAAAAGGAATATTCAAGAATGCTGTCTTGTTTTCCACTTTGATGATTGCTAACACCATCCTAGCACATGATAGGAAAGCACATACATATTGACTAACCAGAGGCCCAGGCTATTTTTCTTTTCCCCCAGACATGAACCCTATGTCCGGTAATAAACTATTCTATCTCTTTTACAACCAGTTTAAAATAGACAACTTGTCTTGAGGAAATAAAATAGAAATAATCCAAAGCCTTCACAACCAGTGAGTCCAACTGCTAGAAATCAAGCAACTTCCTGAAGTCACAGAGAGCAAGGAGGGCGACAGAGGCGCCTAGCCTTCCAGACTCTGTACAAAAAGGAATGCCGAGAAGACTTAAAAAAGCCAAGTGTCAGCGATCCCAACACCGGTGTAGCAGAGACTCACAGGCCAGCCAGGGATACAAGCTTATGGCAGACCACTTAACATTCCAACCAAAAATGTTAAATTGTGTCACAGAGGCAATAAACTAGCGCAGAAAGACAGACCATAACTCAATCCTGTTCGAATAATGTTTACTCTGGAAGTGGTTCAATATTAGGAAATGTTACACATGAGAAAAAAATCAAGTGATCGCCTCCACAAAATTTTAATCTATTCATGATTAAAAATGTGCAAGAAAATAAAATTTTTTTTTTTTTTAACACGACAAAACCTACACACCTAGCTCAGCCTGCACTTGGAGCTGTGCTTCAGGGGAGCACCCGCTGAGGCTGGACCCCCATGGGAGCATGGCCTCACGGAAGGAGACCCAAGGAAGCAAAGGAGGCACGAAGATGGGATGATGATGGGACAAGGAAGAACACAGGCCTGCGCCCCCGGGAACCCACAACTTTTAACACTTTTTGACATCTGTAACAGGGAGAAGAAAATCAGAATCCAGCATCAACAACTTTAACAGCAACAGATTAGAAGATATAATGGGAAAGAAGGGCCATTCCAACAGGAAAAAAAAAAAAGAGAGAGACAAAGTAGCTAGACACAATCCAACAAGAGAGGTGGGGCATGTGCATTAGAAACCACAAAACACTCCCTAAAAGATCGAATGCCATTCTGAGCAAAAAGTAGATTATAGAGTTTGCACAGAACGAAAAAGAATGGGGCAGGAAAATCCTGAAAAAGGACAGTACAGGAGGGGTGGTGACAACTGTACTAGATATAAATATAACACCACTACCATGAGAACAGAACACTAGTACACAGAGAGGGAGATCAACATGCTGAATCTGAAAGCCCACGCAAAGAACCGAGTTAACTTGAAAATTTAGGACCTCATAAAACACCCAATCAAATCACTGGGGGAAAACTCTTAAAGCTGGTGTTGGCAACCTAACAAACATCTGGAGAAGGACAAAAGTGGGTCTGCACCTCGCACTGTTCACGAGAAATCCCAAACTCATCAGGAACTGAAACGGAAGAGCCCCCCTTCCCGGCACCAGAGAAAAGATTAGGTTTCTTACAACCTAGAAGTGAAGCAAATTTTCCTAAGAAGGACGCAAAAGAACAAAAAGAATAATGAAATTTGACTGCACTAAAATAAAAAGTCACATAGCAAAACACACTAAGATCAAAAAACAAATCACAAAGTGGGAAACATGGTCTGTAAGGTAGAGGGTTTTTAAGGACCCTACTACACTGAGCAAGACGGACAACTCTAACTTGATAGAAGAGGCCAAAGACAAGACAGTGCACAGAACAAAATGCAAACGGCCCTTAGATATTAAAAAGACACTCAATCTCGTTCATCTGAAAAATCCAAATTAAAAGTACACTCAGCTACTTTCCAGACTGACAAAAGACCAAGCCTTTGATGGGCGTGGCCAGGCTGTGGTGGAGGCCTGTGGGAATGCAGATAATGCCCAGCACCTGAGAGACAGGGCTTACAGCTACTGCAAAATTACCTATGTGCTGCCCTCTGACCCAGCTATCTCACTGCTAGGAAATGGATCTTGAGACACACCGGGTGAAAGAGGAAATCCCATATACACAAGGTTTTTATTGCGACACGATTTGTAACAGAAAAGTCAGGAAGGCACTCAAATGCCCATCACCAGGAATGCTTGACTGAATTACAGCACACCCAAAGAGCATCTCACAGCTGTACAAAGAAAGGAGCAGAGCCACTATCTGCTGATACGCAGACACCTTCAGAAACTATGCAGGAAAAAACAAGGTGCAAAACAGGGTTCTTATGGCAAGAGACCTTCTGCTTCTACTCTCAAACCTGAACAAGGGAAAGGTCCATCAAAGACCATGAATGGCCAGCTGGCAGGGGAGGGAGGAACAGGGTGCAGACTGAACCTTATTACAAAGCTCTGGCTTTGTACCAACCTAACTAACTATATCTCAAGATGAGAGCATACATTCCTTCTAGTGATTTTAAAACTCCATCATCTTTCGTCTTCTCTTCATTAGAATCATCAGTTTGAACTCATGCAATGTCTTACTAAAAAGGTGAAGAGTTCCTGGATTAAGAGCTGATGTTAGGTCAGCCCGCAACTCTCCATGTTAGAGATCAGTAAACGGTGGACGTGAATGGTCACTCCAGAAAGCTGCATGGTGCCAACCTGAAAGGGGTCCCACTGTCCAAAGATGATGCAATTTCACCCTAACAACTCATCAACACATCAGAAGTTCATAATGACAAAGAGAGATTCATGGATCCCCACTGGAGATGCCAGAGCGCCAACGCAGTCTCCACACTGCGCAACCAGCAGAGTAAAGTTCTTCCCAAGAACACAACTACTGTGGGGCGGCGGGGGATAGAAAGCAGCCATCCACACCGTCATCGGCAGGAACTTTATTAATGGATGATGTGCTGAAGACTCCCGAGTCTAGTGATCCATCTGGGAATCAACAGCAACGACACATGTTTTCTCACCAGACAAGTAAGCTGAACGTGAAAGTAACCAAGCCCCAGGATGTAACCACCAGTTTATAGGAAATAGTGATGGACAGTGAGACTAAGAAACACCTGCTTGTCCCAAAAAAACAAAGCATTAAGAAAAGGAGGGGAGGGCACTGCCAAGGAATGAAAGAGGGCGTGAGCCCAAAACGCACAGCAGGCAGGCCTTGTTTGGATGCTGATTTAAACAAGGAGACTCAGAAAGACTAATCTAGAGATAACAGGAGTCCATAAACAGACGGGGTTGAGTATGGATATATCCAGAAATTACTATTAATTTTAATGAATTAACAGCCTAGTAAATTATACTAAAAAAAAAACCAAAAACAAAAACAGGGGCACCTGGGTGGCTCAGTTGGTTAAGCGTCTGCCTTTGGCTCAAGTCATGATCCCAGGGTCCTGGGATGGAGCCCCACAACTGGACTCCCTGCTCAGCGGTGAGTCTGCTTCTCCCTCTCCCTCTGTGATCTCTCTCTCAAATAAATAAAAATCTTAAAAAAAAAGGGCGGGGGCACACTGAATTATTTGCCAGTGAATAACATATATGCGATTTCCTTTAAAGTAATGGCGGTGAGGGTGGGGGGTGGGGAGAGGAGTAGAGTGGAGTGGTTCAGGTCTCCCTCCCTGCCAAGTTCTTAATCACAAAATACTCAAACATTCACCAACTAGTAAAAGCAAAAGCCTGAGAGCTTACTGTGCACCAGCCACAACACGAAGCAATTGACACACAACATTTTCAAGTGCCTACACTTAATGATTTCATTCCCTGAAGCTAGTTGGGGTGGGGGGTTTAGGGACTGTCCCTAGGCCCCGTATGGCCGAGTGAGAGAGAGCTTGGACAGCCCAGAGCAAATCCTCTCCTCCCTGCTGAGCCCCTGGCTCCTGCCCCACAGTGCCCCATCTTCTAGCCACCACATTCTGGAGCTAGCTCCCCAATGAGCTCACAGATGATCAGTGTCAGGTGGGGCGGACCCCTATTTATTTTTTTAAAAAAAGATTATATTTTTAAGTAATCTCTACCCAACGTAGGGCTCGAACTTACAACTCCAAGATCAAGAGTTGTATTCTATTGACTGAGCCAGACAGGCACCCCTGGACCCCCATTTCTAAGTAAAGACAAGAGCTGGGTCTAAAGCTGTATCTGTTATGAGACATTTTTTTAACTTTAAAAAAAGTTATTTGAAAGAGAGAACACGCATGCGTGTGCCAGGGGAGGGGCAGAGGGAGAGGGGGAGAGAGAATCCCAAGCAGACTCTGTGCCAACCACAGAACCCAACATGGGGCTTGATCTTATGACCCTGAGATCATGTCCTGAGCTAAAATCAAGAGTCGGATGCTCAGGGCGCCTGAGTGGCTCAGTTGGTTAAGCGACTGCCTTCGGCTCAGGTCATGATCCTGGGGTCCCGGGATCGAGTCCTACATCGGGCTCCTTGCTCAGCAGGGAGTCTGCTTCTCCCTCTGACCCTCTTCCCTCTCGTGCTCTCTCTCATTCCCTCTCAAATAAATAAAATCTTGAAGAAAAAAAAAGAGTCGGATGCTCAATTGACCTCGCCACCCAGGCACCCGTTATAAGACATTTTAATAAAATTCTCTGCGTTTACCTTGATCTTTAAGTGATGCTGTGTGTGGAGAAATGCATCACAAGTTTACTTATTTATTACAACAGTTCCCCAGTAAATTCCAAGTAGTGCTATCAGACTGCTAAGGACTATAGGAACTGGTTTAAAGCAAACAACATTTGAACTGTACTCTCCCAAGATAGGACCTGGACATGTGTATTTAAACAGCAATGTGCTGACTCTGGAGGCCCGCCCTGGGAACCAGTGACCTGTGGTGGTGTCCTCACTCTATCATCCAGCAAGCCTGGCTTCTTTGAGTGTCTCAACCTCTGAGACAAGCCTTTATCTTTCACTCTTCACCCAAATAGCAAAAACGGTAGCTGTCCCCCCCCTTCTGTCACTGATTTAGTGTTTTTTCAGCTATAAATGCAAGGAGGCTCCCAAGGTTGCTGCCCTACCTCTGAACTCTGGACCTGCCGCCATGGGGGGAGGTGGGGGGCGGGGAGGCTCTGATGGAGCCAGAGTTGTATCTGTTGGAGCAGTGGCACAGGGCTGGGGCACACACCCATTCAGGAGACTAGGCTGGCCAATACCCACCTGAGTCTGCAGTCTGGCGACAATGTCCTTCCGGGCTTTCATGACGGCGTCCAGCTTCCCTGACACCATGATGGAGAGGCCCTGGTCTTTGGCGAGAGACAGCTCCAGATGGGCACCGGTCCTCTGCATGATCTCCAAGCAGATTTTTGCTTGTTCACCTTCTCCAAACTGGTTCATGTCCTTGTATTTTCTCTCTTCCAGGGGTACATGGAACACCTGCTCAGGAAAGGTCAAAAAGGGAAGGTGAAGAGATCAAGAGATGGGAGGGCGTGTAAGTGTCTAGGCACTGAACATACAGAGTAAGGGGCCTGAGTTCCTTCATTCCTAAGTAACCCCACTCCTCTCCCTGCCCCAGCTCCAAGGCCCGAGAGACAGGGGTGGGGAGGCAGGCAGAAAGCCCCCAAGGGCAGCAGGCTGGCGCTCCAGTGAAGAGAACAACTCCCTGACACAAACGGACAGCAAGGAAGCATCAGGTGGCGGAGAGTGCCACGGAGAAAACAGACAGGGAGGGGAGAGGGGCTGGGGGACAGGGAGACACTGAGAACAACCACGCTCAGAGATGAGCAAGAGCAAACAGTGAGGGCAATGAAAAGGGGCAGGCAGGGGGGCACCATGAGCACAGTGGGGTGCAGTCCAAGCAGGAGAAAGGAAGGGGCCGCATCCCTCTGCCCACTGTGCAGCAAGAGGAGAAGGCAACGAAGCAGAGTACAGGCAGAAGGATACACGCCGACTGATGACTCAGCTTCACTTTAGCTGCTTTCTGGAGAAGGAGTGAGCAGAGGCAAGGGTGGAACCAGGAGGAACCAAAATGACTCCCGGTCTTGGGTCTGAACCCCTAAGTAGAACGTGGTTCAGGTAACAAGATCAGGAAGACTGAGGAGACACCAGTCCCATCTCGGATAGCCACCAGAAAGATGGAAAGATCCAGGATGCAATTAGTTAGGAGTCTCAGGTTCAGGGAAGGGACTTCTCAGCACATGGTTGGTAAGTAATAAGCAACCATGACCCAACACACGAGTTCACACAGAGAGGAAGTGCTTTGCCTGCCAATATCCCACGTTTAGGTAGCAGAGAGATGGGGTAATGAGCTCAAAGAAAGCCAAGAAAACGGGGTCGCGTACGCCAAGAGGAGAAGACTGGCTTTGACACGGAGGGAGAGAAGGCAAAGAAGACAGACAAGTTCTTGTTGGGGCTGGGGACGTGGAAGGCCACGTTCAGCAGCTGGGAGCAGAGACTGGGTAGCAGTGGGCTGAAGAACCAATGGGACCTGTTCCTTCTGCACACCGGGACTATACGGCGAGCAGGAGCACAGCTTCCCCAGGAGTGGGGGCAGATATACTGTGAAAGCCCAAAGCACGCTCATTTGTGTGTGTTCAAAACCCGTTCCATCAGATACTACCACTTCCTACTTGGAGGAGCCGGTAAAGAAAGAATGGAGTTTCTACCTGAGTGATGACAGAAGCTTTGATGGGCCGGATCTTGTTACTCCAGGCGCCAGCAGGCTCCTGGGCGTTTTCCAAGCAAGCTGATTTCTCCGGGAGTGGAGGAAAGGCATCTTTGTAGGTTGGAGGGTCACTCTCCTCTTCTGAATTTAAAGTAGCAACTGGACCAGCCAACATAGATTAAAAGGAAGTACAGTGCTTTCAACATTAAACAAAAAAACACTTGGAGAGTTTTAATGTCAAGAAAGAAAAGAAACAACATTAATTGCTTGAGTGACACCCTGCCCCCCCAACCCTTCATTCAGTGATGGGAAAGCGCCCCAGGCGGTCCCCAGGCCCAGCGCGCCCTCAGGTTCAGCATGTGGCCTGGAGAGGTAGCCTCCCCTGTGAGCGGTCAGTTCAGCGACCAGGTGTCCCACTCCTCCTTGGAAACAGGCCTTTCCACAAAGAATTTAAGCCCCAGACCCTTCTGATCCTGTGCTTGAAAAAATCACAACTATGACAATGCCTGGCACATAACCAGCCCTTAAATTTGCAGAACAAAATAATGCTGTTGCTCAGCACTGCCTGTGAGGCAGACTCCAGCCGATTTCCCACTGTAGTGCACGGTACTGAGAATAACCCTTGCGGGAGCTGCCATCTCTGACCCCCGCCGCCCCTTCAAAGGAGCAACAAGCCTTGTGGAAACCAGGCCCCAGAGCATTAATCGCTTCCATCCCCCACAATGCCCTCATCATTCATGTTTTTGTCCCGTTAACCACAGCTCCATGAAAACAGGAGTGTGACTGTTTTCGGATCACCCCAAATGCCCCGGCAATGGCAGGGCCCAATAAAAACCACTGTGAATGGATGTGCACACAGAGCAGGAGATGACCTTTGGAATCAGACAGGCCTGTGTCCAACTCGGGGTTCACCACTTCTAGCCGCGTGGCTGTGCCATCCCGGGACGCCAATAAAGACTCAGTGCTGACAAGCAGCTGGAGCCTGTCAGAGCCTTGCTTTCCTCATCTAGAAATGCAGACTCTACAGGGCTGCTGCATCAGGTAGAACAGAGTCAGCCCCACAGGCACTCTGCAGTATTTGGGTCTCCACTGCCCTAGAAACGAGCACTTAAAACACAGCCAATGTGACTGACAAAGTACATTTTTAATTTTAATTAAACTTAAGAACTCACAATTGATTGTTAACCTACTCTTTCACCTGAAAATTTTATACAATCTACTTACAGTTGAAAGATTACAGATGAAAATTTAACATTCAAATCAAGTTACCCTGTTTTTGTAAACATATACCAGGATTTTGAAGGATTTTAGTTCAGCACAACTGGGGAACAGCAATTTTGAAAAAGAATCTCATTTTAATTACCAACGATCAAAATCACTGGCTTTCCAGAAAGTGGCCCACACTTCAAATCTTTTTGTATCCAGAAATATCTGTCACTCCTGCCCAGTTCCACCCCGCACACAAGGGCCGCGCCGGCAGTGAGAAACAGAGCAGGTAAGAAGTGGGAGCCCAGGCTCACCCCCAAAGCTACAGTCCCAGAAGGCACTTCTCAAAGGCCATAAGGTTTGACAAAGATTTGGAAGGAGCGGTGTCTCAAAGTGAGAAGATGAGCACAAAAGGGCGGTCACCTTTGATCTGTTGCGGAACCAGCCCACTTCGGTGTTCAGCAAAGCTCTCCTGGGTCAAAACTGCAACGGAGCTCATGGTTGATCTCGCGCCTACGCACAATCCGGTGAGCCACTGAAGCGGGAGGGAGTGAGTCAGAGAGAAGAGAGTCAAGGCACAGCCAAACTGTTAGGCTTAGAGTTTTAGCCAAAGGTTTAATTCTGTTTCACCAGCAAACCACACCATTTTCTTCACTTGTGACAACCTCTGATATAAGATGATACCCAAACTTTCAGCAAATAATGAAAGGAAAAACACAAGTGAAGGAGGGTCCTTGGACAACTCTCCCCTCAAAGGTTATCCTCTAAGTGAGGAGCCAGAGGCTCCAGCTGAGAGCTCCAGTCCCACAATGTCTTGGAGCTGCAGAGACAGCCTGCAGATCAACCTCTGGAAGGTTCTCCTAACAGCTATCTCTGTCATGTTCTTAGTCTGTTCATCCACATGCCTCCTGATGCCTATAAAATACACCACAGGACAGCCGCTACAAGAAGCAATCAGCCCACCTCTGCAAGGATGGTGGGCACCGTGGGCACGGGCAGCAAGGCCCAGCGCACCACACAGCCTGGCCATGCCCAAGGGCCCAGGGGCTCAAAGAGCAGTCTCTCAGAGCTCCCTGGCAACAATGTAACAGCAAGAAGCTGGCGGTTTAAGTGCCACTGACATGTGCTGACATCTCCTATGTCCTAGCTCTCAGGGGTCAGAGGGGACTCAGAGCAGGTGGAACCTGGCCCAAGGGCACACAGTTCCTTGGTTCAGGGAAGGAACCAAGCCATCTCTGCCTCCGGACCCCACTCCTGAGTGCCAGGGTACTCAGTGGGACTCGGGCTCATTCAGGCAGAGGTATTTGCTTCCTCCCTTCAACTCTAGGTGAGCTCCATGCTACTGCGATGAAGAAGAACCCACTCTTTTCACACCATTAGGTGCCAAGTATCTTTTTCTACCACCATGGCAAAAAAGTATTAAAACAGCTAAGTGATGTATTAAGAGTGAGTTTTTGCATAATTTTCACAGCTCAGTAAGATCTCTTCCCAAGTTCAAGAAAATGAAGCTCTGCATTCCTCAAGAGAAGCAAGATCCAAACTCAGAATCCTGAACAAACATAATTCACATTTGAGAGAGAAAAGGCTTCAAACTAGGTGGAGACCAGATAACACGTCTGAGGGGCACACGTGGACATGGCTCTTGTTGTTACAGCAAGTCTCTCTGAGTCACTAGAAACTTAAGAATGAAACATAACGAAAGAAGGTACACATGCAGCCCAGAGACAAGAAACCTTCAGAAAAGACAGTCACACTTACCAGCAAAACGGTCAGTAGCCAGAGAGTCCGTCCTGAGGCCGCCTCTGTCAGCCTGCCAGTTTTTGCTGGTGTGGGACAGAAAGGGAGGGTGAACAAGAAAAAAACCAGAGAGAAGTTAACTTATCTGCATCCTATAACTCAGATCCTTTTACCTCCCAACCAGAAGAGGGCAAAATGTTATCTACACTTTGCATACTAATACTAATATTTAGACAAGTTTCTTGGGGGAAAAAAAGGAAGCTCTGTCCCCAGGCTATTAGCTTCAAACAAAACCTATCACAGTAAAATCTAAACCATCCAGAACTTTTAGAGGGAAACTTTTCCCTGGACCTGAGGGACTGATCCCTTAATGTCAAAACTTTTAAATTTAACCATTTTGAAGTAAAATGCTTACAAAACTGATGGTTGGTTCTCCTGCATGGTTGAGTAATTTCTCCTGTACTCTTAATCTCTGACTGCTGAGCCACAAGGAAAAAGATTCTGTGAGACTGTGCTATGATGCAGAATAGAATGCAGACCTTGGGGGCTCCTGGGGCTCCTGAGCTCTGCAGGGTGACTGAGAGCTACTGTCTTTATGAGCTCACTGTGTGTTTTGTAGTTACTTTGTTCTCGCTGTTATCCTGTAAAAGTCCTTTGGTCCCTTCTAATACACGGGAGATTTAGAAACCGGGCCATAAAATAGCAGGGTTGGAAGGAACCTTCAAAGGCCATCTGAGGAGGACCAAGAACTACTCTGTGAAGTAAGAGGGTGTGGGTCATCTTGCCTTGGGGACTTTGGGATAGGGAGGCTTCCAGGTAGGGTTACCTGCCACTTTACACAAACACCACACACACTCAGTAGAGTGCAATGAGGTGGACTTTATGATAGGGGTAAGGTAGGTGTCCAAGATGGGAGAATCGACAACAGTAATAAGAACACCTAACTGGAGAATAACATCCCCAAATTCTTGTCCATAAGACGCATAATTCAGAAGCTAGAAAGACAGTTCGTGGCAATCGGGTGTACCAGTAGACTCTGGATTTAAGAGGGTCTCATTGTCCAGCAGCATTTCAGGACTTAAAAAAAAAAAAAACAAAAAACCCTAAATGCAGGGTTTGAGTCACAAAGGGGAAAGTACCAAAGCCAGAGAGGCTCTGGCCTCTCTGGGGCCCGAGTCCCACCAGACACTCTTATATACCAAGACGGAGGGAGAGAAGTGGAGACAAACTGACCAAGACAACTATGAGAATCTGCCTCCAACAATTCTAACCCACAAGTTCTAAAGATTAAAGCTGAAATCAAAGTATCAGAGTAGCACTTCCACAACGTGGATTCTGACAAGATATAAAAGGTTAAGCACCCCCTCGGATTCCAAGTGTCTGACCTGTGTACACTTAGCCCAGTCTAGGCACAAGATGGAGGTGTTCTCTAGGTCAAAGCGCCAACAGTGAATCCAGGACCCAGGCCCTCCTTGTTCAGAACTTCTACTTGGGCTGCACCTGCTCTTTTACCTGCTGACCTTGCATCTCAACAGCCTCCCACCCCAGGTCATGCTATGCCACTTCCTGAAACCCACAACCATCCACCCCCTAATAATCCAGCTTTTCCACACGACCAACTATGTTCACACCCTCTTCTCTGCTCCCACTGACCAGCCCTCCTGCCTTTCTGGACAGGGCAAATCTTCAGTGCCCGGTGACAGCCACTCAATAAGCCTATAAAGTACGGTCACTGTCCACATCCCCTCCAGCCACAGGTCTTTGAGGAGCAATTCCCACCCTGCACCTAGTGTCACGAAGATAAGACCAATTCCTGAAGGTCTCTTCTGAGATAGCTCACACACCTTTCAGAAGTCAATCCCAGCCAGCTCTTCTATGAAACCCCTTAGTCCAGGGGGCTCAGGAAAGGATCACCAACCCCACTGAACCTACTAATGTGTAGGAGAGAGAGCCTGTCCCAGAGCCTCTAACGCCCCGAAGTGTGCACAGGCCCTTGGGCAGCAGCAGGACAGAGTGGATCTCCAGGAAACTCCAGACTTGTTTGACAGGATACACTGGGTCTCTAGTCCCCAGATTTCCAGTGGCAGTTTACCGCAGCTGGAAATGAATGCATCACAACAAGCAGCAGAGTTAACATCTAGGGCTCTGATATCAACAAAAAAGGTTGCTCTTTTTCTTATAAGCTTCTCAAAACCCTATCTTTTAACAACCTACTTTAAACACATACCTGATGACCCAAATGTAAATGCAGACCTCCCTCTACCTGAGGCTCTGGGCTAAGATTTTATGAAAGCCAATCTCAGCTCTCCTAACATGCTCTCAGCATGACTGGCTACCTGCCTCTATTCCAACAAAGCAGCACCTAAGAAACTGTCCCCACAGCTCTATGCCCACCCAAACCTGCTCCCCACCAGCCCCTGCTCTGCCTTCACAGACAACACCCAACAAGTTGACTCCCACTCTACCGAGTCCTTGGACGACCCCACCAGTGATCGCTGCTATCTTAGGTTCTCAGGAGACCACACACAGGCCCCATCATCAAAGAATAGAGGCCAAACACAGGCTATCACGGTTCTTCACTTAATCTAATAACACTGCTCAATCAGGCTGGAAAGGGACCTCAGGCACCACTCCACTGCAATCTTTGAATACCAGCAGACAGGACCTGTACAGCTTTCCAAGGGAGCCCCCCTTCACCTCTGCACAGCTGTCAGAATAGTTTGCCTCGTGTAGTGCCAAGATCTACAACTTCTTGCCCCACTTTTGCCACAGAGAACAAGTCGTCCCTTTTCTACAAGACTGCTTCAGACATGTGAAGGCCTTTCTCCTCCAGTTCTTCCCAAGATTGCTCCAGTCCCTTCCTTCCTCATTTTGGTTGCTTTCAACTACTTTCCCTGCAGGAAGCATTCAGATCCACTCACTCCAAGCAAGTTGCAAACTACTCTCATCCTGGGCTTTAAGTCTTATTTTTCAGGGCGTAAATGTCCACATCTCAAAATGTAACTATGCAGCCAACAGAACTAGGCCCAAAGAAAGGAGAGCATGAGACAGAGAGAAGCAGAGATTCTTCTCTTCCATCCCAGGGAACTGCCAAGCACTCCCATCATGTGGGAGAAATGCAAAGTCACAACGTTTGTGGACTACATCTGAAGCTTGGTCCTAACAAATACACAACAGGAAAATCTTTAAAGGGAAGAATTTTCCTTCTCCACCAGAAGAGAAGTACTTGTTGATTCCCTTGGGATGTTCTGCCAATTACGTTTTCAAAAAGAAAGGTCTTTGCAAAGAAGTAACAGTACAGAAAGAACTTTATTTATCTCAGCCACCTAATGAGTATCTCCCTACTTCACCTAACTAGACAAGACCGAATAGAGATATTAAAAAACTCCAGTGGAAACCCAGGACTTCTTTCCTCTTCTTCCAAAATTAAAACTAGTTACTTTTATCCCCACACTAAACCTTCAAAGGAATTTTTTTCCCCCAAAATGCTTCTCAAGACCCACAAGCCAAACTTGAGAACAAAAACAAATTCCCCACGGGCTAAAAGTTCACAAAGCCCCAGTGTGAGCGAGGCCCCCCCACGGGGCCCAGGTGAGCGGCTTCACCAAGTTCTGGAAGTCGGCACCCATCCCGCAGGAGGAACTTTCGCAGATGCCACCTCAGCAGGCCCTCCCACAGGCCACGCGAGCCCGCGGGCGGGGACAGGCTTAAAGGGGCAGTAACGCGCTCGGACTCCCCGCCTTTCATCCAAATTCGGTATTTTTCCGTAATGTATTTTTCGTGCGCGGACCCTGGGGTGTGTCCAAGTTGCGCTGCAGCCCCCCAGGGCAGCAGGCCCACCGGGCCAGACAGACCCGCAGCAGGTGGAGGTGCGGCTGGGCCTGCACGGGCCCTGCTGCTGTCCCGGCCCTGGCCCTGCCCTTCGGGACCCTCACTGCACTCCCAGCACCCCCAGCCACCCCCCCCTCAAGTCCGGGCCGGGGGAGGGGCGCGGGGGGGGGGGAAGGGGCAGCTCTGCGGCCGGACGCCCACGTCACCGGCCCGGGCCCCAGGTCGGCCGCCCCTCCCCCGCGCCGGGCTAGGGGGCTGGGGGGGGACACGGAAAGAGCAGGACCCCGAGGGACTGCCGCCGGAGGTGCGGGTGTGTGTGTGCGGGGTGAGGGGGGGGGCACACGGGCCGGCGCCACAGACTCGGGAAAGTTTCTCACTCTTCCCAAGCCGGCGCCGCGGCCCATGCGCAGTGGTGACACGTAGCCGCCCCCCGGGTCGGGCAGGGTGGCGGAAGGGGAGGGGGCGCGCGGGTGGGGGGGCGCCCGGTTGGCGGCGGGGGGGAGGGGAGGGGGTCAGGCAGCCGCGGCCCCTCCCCCGCCCGGCGCTCCACGTCGGCAGCCCGTGCCCCGCCCGCCCCGCGCCCCAACTTCCCCGCGCGCCCTCCTCCCCGCTCGCGCCCGGCCCCCCCCAACCCCTCCGGCCCGCGCTCACTCCTCGGAGGTCAGCCAGTCCGTCGCGCCGTCCCGCCGCCCGCGCGCCCGTCCGCTCGCCGCCCGCCGCGGAGAAGCCGGGCCGCGCTCCGAGGCCGGCGCCCGGGCCCCCGCGGCTATATAGGGCGGCGGCTCCAATCCCGCCGAGACACGTCAGGCGGCGGCCGCCCCGCCTCGCCCCGCCCCGCCCCGCCCCCCCGGCCGCCGCCGCGCCCACGCCCCGCCCACGCCGCCCCCCGAGGGGTCCCCACTAGCGGCCCCCGCCCAGCCGCGCAGGAGCGAGCAGCCCGGGGACCGGGCCCAGCTCCGAACCAGCTCTGTGGCTTTTAGGGCGGGCGGTGGGGACGGAGACTTGAGATGCATCCCCCCACCACCACCTCCGGAACGCAGCGGGGAGACCCGCACCGTCAGGCCGAGCCCGCTCTGGAAGCCAGGTCCCCAGCAATACTGCCTCCCCACCCAATAAAGCAACAAGAGACCGCGAAGGACAACACAAAGGGAATGAACTGCTGTCCCCCTCCCCACACACAGATGGACGACGGGCTGGCTCTAGCCTAACCAAACTCCATGGGAACACGGCCCATGCCCCAAAGTTCGGAGCACACTTTCCTTCCCTCCCGCTCCTGTGTGGCTCCGTTCCTTATGTAGCTCACCTCCACAAAACGTCCCTATTCCCTGGCTACCAGTGTGAAGAACCCTCTTCATTTAAAGTGCATTCTTCCCTCATGGAGATAAGAATGGGTGTGCCTACTATGTGCCCAACCCTAGATCCAGCAGGAGAGAGACTCCCGACCCTCAAAGGGCTTCCACCCTCGAGGGTGAGAATGGCTGATCAGGTTTGCATCCCTTGTATAAGAAAAAGCTACACCGTTTGATTTTCTTAAAATCAAGGGTACAGGGCCGGCGCAGGAACCTGCAGGCGTCAGCTGGCACCTGTGAGGGACGTGTCAGGAGGAGAACCCTGCCTGCGTTATGAGAGTGCACCCCAGACACGGGGAGCCACACAGGGCAAGAGGCAGGGACTCTGCGCGAAAAGCGAGCCCCGCTTCGACGGGAAGCCCAGGCCAGGCCAGCGCAGCCTGGAGTTCTCACACAGGTATTGCTTAGGTTGGAAGGACGACTGGGAGTTTGGAGTGGCAGAGGGCGCGACCAGATGTACTTTTTTCAGTGGAACACAGTCAAAGTATGTGGGGGAGGGGATGGGGGGTTGGGCCACTGCAGCTGTTCAGTCTGAAGATGACACCAGCTCTCCGCTGTGGTTGGCAATGGTACATGAACTAGGGAGCCAGATTTGGAAGGCAGCGCCAAGAAGTTCCTCAGCTGGATGCAGAGCATAACAGTAGTTAAGAATGGCAGGGAGGTTCTTGGCTGCCTGCACTGAGACTGGGAAACCGAAGGAAGACTAGACTGAAAAGGGGGGGGATGATGCAAAAACTCGCCTTGGGGATGTGATGCGAGATGCCCGCTGGATGGTCAAGTGCATACGTCAAGTAGGCAAATGTATGCGCAAGCTGAAGGCCAAGGGAGAAGCCCAGCCCAGCCAGCAGGAACCCCTCATGACATCACTGGGGGAGAGAAACCATGTGAGGCAGTCAAAAATCCACCCGTCAGAGCCAAGGACATCATCGTCAAAGCAGTGCCCTAAGTCCCTAGGATGGGACCTGGACAGGTGGCACATTCTTAGACTTGGAAGAACTTTTTTAAGCACCAAACTCTTCAGCTCCCTTACTATGTTATTAGTGTTTGTAGATAGTCCTTCCATGCGGACTAACCAACCAGCAACTCAGACAAGTGTTTTGTTGTTTTGTTTTTGAAGTCTCAGCACTGTGTGTGTGTGTGTGTGTGTGCGCGCGCGCGCGCGCGCTGGGGGTGGTAAAGAGGGAGGAAGAGGGGAGGGATTCCCAAACAGCTGGCAGGTCAACTGTCAAGAAACTTCCAATGAAGCTTGGAAGTCACCACAGTCAGAAGCTCAGAATAGCTCGTGCACAGAAGGCCTTAAAAGACGTTAAAAGACCTCCAGTTAACAAAAGATATTGTAAAATCAGATGTTCAATTTGTGCTACAAACCATCCCAGGATGCTTCTTTGCTGATAATTATGACCAGCTTTTCTTCCCAGCAAGCTTCAGTGCATTGAAACTAATAGTTTGTAGAGGCAGACTGAGAGGGCTGGGTCCAGCAACAGTCACACCAGATAATGTGTGAGGAAACCCTCTATGGCTACCTTAAAAAGTGAACATCAGTCTGTGACATTTGGGTTTTCAGCCCTCAAGGGGACATGGGAAAAGATGTGGGCCTGCTCAAGGTAAAAGTTTAGAACAGCATCCCCCAGCCCCTTACAGCCATGACCCTCAAAAGAACTCTCAACAAAGGTCGGCCAATGGCGGGGGGCGGATGAAAGAAAACAAACCCGCCAGCATAGAGACTTCCCAGTCTGCTTCACCAGGTGATGGGAGCTCGTCTTGAGCGCTAGCAACCATGGACTAATACTCAATAAAGATTTAGGGCTCAAATCTTTACAACCCCATTTTTCCAAGACCCCCAAGCCCAAATCTAGGAATTAACAAAACAGAAAGCAACCCCACTCAGCAGAAAATAAACCTCATAACAGGCTACAAATGATATAAACAAATCTACCCACACTGTAGAGAGGCTATAAGTCCAAAATTCAAAAAACAAGACTGAAATTGGATTAGACTTAACTTTAGATGACAGAACTATCAGATTGAGACTGTAAAAAAAATCCTAAAGTGATTAGAGATGTAAGACATAAAGGTGGCCTTAAAAAAAACAAGAGATAGAACAAATGCAAAGGGTTAAGAGCTACAGATAAAAGGGGTGCCTGGGTGGCTCAGTCAGTTATGCGTCTGACTCTTGGTTCTGGCTCAGGTCATGATCTCACTGTTGTGGGATCGAGATCTATGTTTCCACAATCCGCAGGGAGTCTGCCTGAGATTCTCTCTCCCTCTCCCCAACCCCCCCCCAACAACATGCTTGCTCTCTCAAATAAAATCTTTAAAAAAAAAAACCATAGATAAGAGAATGAGGAAGTCCAACATATGTCTAACAGAAGTTCTGAAAGAAGCAATCACAAGGAACAGAGAAGCAGTATTGGAAAAATAGCAGAGAAAATTCTAGGATGTAACGCTATCCCTCCCCCCATGCAAGAGACAGAACAGGTAGCTAGCGGCATCATTTAAACTAATCCACCCGAAACACCCTGTAGTGAAACTTCAGAATGCCAAAGACAAGAGTAGAACCTAAAAATGACTAGAGAAGAGACAGGTTATCTACAGAGGAACACCAGGAGACAGCACAATGCCTACCAGAGGAAAACGAACTAACACCCGTAAACTATGTTGAAGGAACTACCTGTCACCTCAGAATCCTTTCTCTCATTTAAGGGCAAGAGTGAAAGAGACACATTTAGACTAAGAGAAAGCTATTACTACTGATGGATGGCTCCTGAAATAACCACTTAAGGACATGCTCCAGTAAGAAGAAAGCGAGAGCCAGAGAGTCCTGCCAGGAGGAATACTGATAAAGAAACCAGTAACCCAGATAAAGTGAAACAAGCACTGACCACACACTAATAACAGTAAAATCTGGAGAAAATTAAAATACAAAATAAAATTATAAGCAGCAACCAAATATAAGGTGAAAGGAAGAAACTGAAGTTGGAATATTTCAGAACATTATTTGAGGAAAGGTTAGAAATACTAATTTTAGACCTTGTTGAATTAATGATACAAACTTAAAGATAATCTAGTGAAAGCACAATTTTTAACTTTCAAATCAAAAAACCAAACTCTCATTCAAACAGAAGTTACTGGCAATGTTCTAGATCATGGACTAGGTGGTAGGTTCAGAGGTATCCATTACAATATACATGATTACTTCCCAGTTATGTTACTTTGTATTAGTAATTACTAACTAAAAGAGATGAAAAGAGAAAATAGAATAGGAAGCAGGAGAAGTAAAAGATGAGCAAGGCAAATGAAGCACAAAATGAAAGAAATGAATCCAGATGTGGTAATAATCTAATGTAAATACAAAATGCAGCTAAAAGCTAATTCAGCCACCATGTGGACACAGAGGCTGAAAGTAAAGGAATGGAAGAACAGTCCAGACAAGTCCTAACCAATAAAAGCTGAGCTAGCCATATTAATTTCATATCAAGTAGACTGTAGAGTAAGAACTAAGAAGGTCGAGATTAAAAAATCCAAATCAATTCTGATTATGTATATATCTAATAACACAGCTACAAAATATATAAAGTAAGAACAGGAAGGTTACTAGAAGTTGACATATCTAGGATTACAGACAAAGACAGACTCAGCTCTTCTGGTAACACAGATTATGAAGATTAAAACTGTACAAAAAATTAAAACAATGTAGTTAATAAACCTACTTTATTGGATTTATGTAATCCTTCACCCAATTATTAGAAATGACATGTTCTTTTTAATCGTAACAGAATTTTATAAAAACTGGCCAGCAGCTAGGACAAAACAAAAACAAATGGCAAAGAATTAACAGCGTAACATTCTTTAAATACAACACGATCAATTAGGAGTCAACTTAAAATTTTAAGAAGCCTGGAAATTTAAAAACTTGCTTCTAAATAACTCATGGGTCAAAGAAGAAATCTGAAAATATTTACAACTAAACAATAAGCAGTTATATATCCAAACTTGTGGCATCAAGCCAGAGAGTGTTGCTTGGAGACAAGTTTATAGCCTTAAGCCATCATATTAGTGAAGAGGAAAAAGTAAAAATTTAATCATCCTCTCCTGAAATTAGAACAAAATAAATCTAAAGAACGTTTACACTAATGCAGCCAAGAAATTAATGAAATAAGAAACATACTAGAGAGAATAAATACAACTTACAGTGGAGTCTTTAAAAAAATCAGGTCTCTGGCAAAAATTGACCAATGGAAAAAAAAATAAGAAAAGGTATGAACTGGCAATACTAAGAATTCAAGGGGGTCAAAACTACAGCCACAGACTCTGAAAAATCATACAAGAACTCTAATAAGACAAGTATCAAAAACTTGAGGGCACTTGGGTGGCTCAGTTGTTAAGCATCTGCCTTCGGCCCTGGGATGGAGTTCCCCAACAGGCTCCCTGCTCAGTGGGGAGTCTGCTTCTCCCTCTACCCCTCCCCCCTGTTTGTGCTCTCTCTAATAAATAAAATCTTTAAAAAAAAGACTTGAACCCACACCTACACACAGGTACGCGCACGCTCACGCACACATACATGCACCTTGAAAACAGAGAAAATAGGCAACTTCAGAAAAACAAGTCACCCAAACAGTCTGTTAGAAATGGAGTTTATAGGGCCCTGGGTGGCTCAGTCAGTTAAGCAGCTGCCTTCGGCTCAGGTCATGATCCCAGGGTCCTGGGATCGAGTCCCACATTGGACTCCCTGCTCTGTGGGGAGCCTGCTTCTCCCTCTCCCTCTGCCTGCTTCTCTGCCTACTTGGGTTCTCTATCTCTCTCTCAAATAAATAAAATCTAAAAAAAAAAAAAAAGAAGAAGAAAAAAAAAGAAACGGAGTTTATATAACCAATCCTCCCCAATTTTCAAAGAAACAAACGTAAAGATCTCAACCTAGAGACAGGACCATATGCTTTCGCAAGGAAGCCCTGAGAAATTATCTTCCCAACTCACTTACAAAGCCAGGAGACTTTAATATTTCCCAGACAAGTATAACAGAAGAATGTATGAATTTCATCTAGATACTTAATAATCTAGCAAACTCATCTAGAAAGTCAAAACAATATATAATGATAATGTCTATTTTATTCCAATAATGCAAGCTGGTGCAATATTAGACTAAGTAGGGACACCTGAGTGGCTCAGTCAGTTGAGTGTCCGACTGTCGGTCTCAGCTCAGGTCTTGATCTCGGGGTCTTAGTTCAAGCCCCACTTTGGAGCCTACTTAGAAAAGAGAAGACAAAGTAATTTACCATATTATTACACCAGGGCAAGAATGATTTTATCACCTCACAATATTCAAATAAAGAATCTGATATAATTTGCCCATTCCTCATAAAAAGAACAAATAGAAGGACACTTCCCTAGCTAAATGTTAGGTGCCTACCAGGAGCCCTCATTAGAAACATTCATTTTAGGATCACAAAGACCAACAGGGTTGCAACTGAGCGCTTTCTCTATTCGAACCTACACTTGAGATCCTAGCCAGGGCAGGAAGGCAAGAAGAACTGAAGTGAGAACTGGAAGCAGCAAACAGCAGGGCTCACAGGCAGTACAACTGTACAAGTACAAGATCCAGGAGGAGCTATGGATACACTATTAGAACTCAGGGTTTTCTGGAGATAAGATCAGTACACAAAACCAAACATGTTCCGAAACACCAGCAACAAACATCAGAAGTCAATCTGATAAGAAAATAATAGGATTTATAGAGAAGGTTCTAAAAACCTTTGTCAAAATACGGAGAAGACCTAAAAATAAATCGAGAAGTGCCATGTCCAACCTATCTAGGAAGACTTAATCATAAAGACTGTACTTCTCCCCTATACAGACTAGAAATTCATGCAAATGCAGCTTAAACCTCGAAAGGGGCATGCAGGTGCGTATGGAATTTTGCAACCAGATTTTATGCAATTTTTATTTAGACAGTATTTCTATGTACCATTTTTATTTATTTTTTTTAAAGATTTTATTTATTTATTTGAGAGAGAGAGAGAATGAGAGATAGAAAGCACGAGAGGGAAGAGGGTCAGAGGGAGAAGCAGACTCCCCGCTGTGCAGGAAGCCCGATGCGGGACTCGATCCCGGGACTCCAGGATCATGACCTGAGCCGAAGGCAGTCGCTTAACCAACTGAGCCACCCAGGCGCCCTGTACCATTTTTATAATACTGCATTGTGTAACAATATTTCTGGATATAATTTTTAGAATATTTACATACACAATTACATTTATTCAACAAATCTTATACATAAGATCAAAGGCTATGAACAGCCAATTACAGCTCTGAGGAAAATAAGGTAGGGAGAACTTGCCCTCCCGAATATCGAGATTTCACAGCTACAGTAATTCAGACAGTATGGTGCAGGGACAGAGAACTGTGGAGCAGACGGGAGGCACCCGACGCAGACACCCTAACAGACAGCTATCACTTTTATCAGAGGTGAACTTGTGGACAAATTACAATTGATGCCTCTGTGAAAACTGGTTATCTAAATGAGGAAAAAGCATAGGTCCTTACTTTATACCACTCACAAGGCCTACTAAGGCTAAAGATGCAAACACCCTAAGACAGCAATCCCACTTTTTAACTTTTTTGAAGATTTTAAGATTTTAAGTAATCTCTACACCAACATGGGGCTCAAACTTACAACCCTGAAATCAAGAGTTGTACATTCCACTGACTGAGCCAGTCAGGCGACCCAACAATCTCACTTTTAGATGTCTACTTTTGAAAAACAGTTTTCCTGTGTGAGTGAAGGGGAACATAGACAAGGATTCTGTCATCACAGCACACTGTTAGCAACAGCCAACAACAGCCTGTCAGTGGATAAACATGGATAGAGGGGTGTCATTTAGGCTACCTACCCTCTTTGCTCTAGCTAATGACCTGACGGGACTCAGGGAAGTGGAGCTGTGCGGACAGGGATCAGGAAGAACAATGGACCAGAGGACCCCTCCGAGGCTATGGGGGCCCCTCAGGTCTGATCCTTGCTCAGAGGCCCTATGATGCTGTAAGAGGTTGGCACTGAGGGATGGGAGTGTTTCACACGGTCTGCTCTCCCATACCGAGTGTGGTGGTGGGGTCTGCGCAAAGAAGAATATGTTTTTATCCCTCCTGATAGCTCAAAAATATACTAATAAACTCATTTTATGATTCAGCTTATTTATACCTGGCTATAAACTGTAGTGGCAGGTTGACTGGGAACATAGTCTAATAATGAACACATCAAAACTAGGTTCCTTTCTTTGGCTCAGAAATGGTATTTATTACCGTAGGACATCCAACTTGGCAGCCTATTCCCTAAAGTACAGCCATCCCATCCAACGGGCAGGGCAACAAATGGCCACGGGCTGCAGTCTCCGCCGTGCCACTCTGCTCTGCGCCGCACCAGTTTCATTTCTCTTCAGGAAGTGACCGAAAGGGGACCGAAGTGTTCTTCAGTGACCCTGCTACTAGATTTCACATCCTTCTCTTCCACCTAAGCATTGGCTAAGTCATCAGAGGCATCCACAGCGAGGACAGACTGAATGCAGAACAGCACACCTGTGGTCAGGACAAGTAAGTTCAGAGTCTTGCTCGGATCCTATTTGGGTCACCTTGGCAAGTCGTTTAAGCTCTCAACTTTTACAAGTTGCCTTTGTAAACTGTTAAAAAGATCAAGGAAGATAAACTGCCCTACAGTAGCCAGCCATCTCACTGCATGGGAATATTAACATTTAATTCCACGAAACGAATACATTTAATGTAGTACTCCACTAATTTCATGAATACCGAAATAATCATTGTTATCTTTATACAGATGAGGAAAGAATAGCATTTATTTAGAGCCTAATTCAAGAACATGTGTCAGATAAACACACCTTGTAACTCTTTTTATTTATTTTTAAAGAAAGATTATTTTAGAGAAAGCGTGCAAGAGAGCACGCACAAGGTGGGGGCAGAGGGAGAGAGAGAGCCCCAAGCCGACTCCCCGCTGAGTGCAGAGCCTGGTGTGGGGCTTGATCTCACGACCCCGAGATCACACCAGAACAAAAACCAAGAGCAGGATGTTCAACCCAGCTGAGCCACCCAGGCACCCCCACACCTTGTAACTCTTTTTAAAGAGTGAATGGGACAATGTTAGGTTCAAAAGGATAAGTTAATGGATTTCCATAGAAATGAAAGGAAAACTGCCCCTTAGCCATGCTGGCCAGCAAATACTGATAACATGTGGCTACTGACACTCGAGACATGGCTACTCCCAAATGATGCATGTTCTGGGTCTGAAATACACCCTGGATGTTGAAGACTTCATACGAAAAAACACAACGAAAAACATCTTGCTGATGACTCTGTATTGATTACATGATGAAACAATGCTCTGGATTGGGATAAACAAAGTATGTTCTTGAACTTAACGTCACCCGTTTTTTTTTTTAACGCTTTTAAGGTGGATAGTAGAAATTTTAAAATTCTATAGAAAACTCTTATTTGGACAATGGTGCTACAGAGTTGGTTTTCCAAAGCAGAAATGGAATCTGACAAAAAGGTTTTCTTATTAATAAACTTTATATTAATCTTTTTAAAGAGTCCCAAATCAACTTACTACAGATTTATTGTTTAAAATAAATTTAGATTAGGGGAAGGAATACAAGGGATACAAATGTGTCTGTCGTGAAGGTTTCCTCTGCCACAAACGCCCAGGAGTGCGTGCTACAGGGAGCTGTCTCAGAGGCTTCCGGGAAGGAAGTGACCAAGTTTAGTGCACAGCATTCCTTCCGAGGACTCCAACAACCCATTAACAACCCCCCAAAAAGGGCAAAAAAAAAGAGATACAAACATCTTCTACAAAATGAGGTGTACAAAAGAAGATGCATGTTGCAAGTGGGAGGAGATCCTACATTAATTACGCCTCTCGGTTTGGCAAAAATGAAGTTTGATGAACGTCAGAAAACGAACAGGAAAACTGGTGTGGCTGGAGGAATAACTGATGTGATCTCTTTGGAGAGCAATTTGATTATATATTGTAACTTAAAATACAAATATTCTTTGACTCTGTAATTCCTACTTCTTGGAACCTCTCCCACAAGTGCTCACATAGGTGCCGAGAAACAAACACACTGTGACTTTTTTGCAGGAGCAAAAGATTGGACATTGTGTTTCTAGTAGGGGGCCGGGCAAATGATGGTGGGACACAAAGCCTCCTAACAGACCTGCCGACTGAGCAGGTCTCCACCCACCAGCTCCACTCGTGGACCGCTTCCCGCATGCCCAGAACTCCAGCTCCCACCTGTGAGGGTACACACTTACCCCCAAACCTGTTTATGCCAGCCCTACTTGTTCACATAACCACATAATTTAAGAATGCAAAATAAGGAAAGAAGAGTGAAATGTTTCTACCAATATTAAATTTATCACATTGAAATTCTCAGTAAGGGCAGGTTGCTTTAAAAAAACTTATGTTAGGTGAAAAATTCTTTAAAAACCTCAAGGAATCTGACATTCTAATTGCTCTGTGTCTAAGTTCTTGATCCACTTAAAAGAAACTGATGTTGAATGCCCTAGATAACATAGTAGGAGTTTGGTTTACCTAAGAAGAGATTATGTACAATCCAGTCAGCAGACCCTCAGAGACAAGGTCTCAGCCCTGGACCCGTGATTGGTTGCAGCCAGTGTCCTGTCAACTCACGAGCAAGGGTACATCAATATATAGCCAGCTGTGTTAGAGAAACACGTCTGTATGTGCATAAACTATCTATGATCTGCTACTTGTAGGATATCCAAGCCACCGAGAATAGAAAAACAGGGAGCACAGAGCCAAGCACCAGGAAACACCAGCATTTGAAGCTGGGTAAAGGAGGGGGGACTGTTCCGAAGGACTTGAAAAAGTAGCAATTGTATTAAGTTGGGAGGTGAGCACATCTAAAAGCAGCATATACATGTATTTTTTTAAGGTTTTATTTATTTATTTGACAGAGAGAGACACAGTGAGAGAGGGAACACAAGCAGGGGGAGAGGGAGAGGGAGAAGCAGGCTTCCTGCGGAGCAAGAAGCCCGATGTGGGGCTTGATCCCAAGACCCTGGGATCATGACCCGAGCCGAAGGCAGACGCTTAACGACCGAGCCACCCAGACGCCCCCAGCATTTATTTCTTATACACCAAAAAAAAGGCGTGTTTTAATAGGTTTAAGAAATTACTGATAGACATAGGCTAAGTGCTCCTGGGAGTCAGCTGCAGGAGAGGGAGAGCTCTGTATTATATGATGCTCCTTACTTTTTCCGTGGATGCTCCTTACTTCTTCCGTGGACACTTCTGTTTAGAGAGGGAAACAAAGCGGTACTATTAAGCAGCATTTGCTACTACAAATCAGCAAAAGGCAGGGTTACAAGAATTACTTTCTTCACTGTTTTATTAGACCCTGGTATTGGCAAGAGGTCTGAATTAAGGCATCTTTGTTGTTCATTTCCCTGGGAGGGACTGCTGATGACAGAGACGAGGACTTACACAAGCCCTTTAAAGCCCCTGGGAATTGGAAGCTACCCAAGACTGTGTTCACGTATCTGGAGAGCAGTACAGAAGGGGTGAGTTCTGCCCAGCTCCCAGCACGCACAGCTAGGAAAAGTGAGGGACAGGAAGAGACTCCGGAGACACGTCTCACCTCAGCATAAAGAAAAACGCCCCCGAGAGTGAGCAACCCTCACGGGACTTGCGCTCAACAAACTGGGCCCAGCTGCTCTCACCAGGGACAGCGGCACGTGGCAACCACTTGCTTAGACCACTCCTCATGGTCTAAGCCAACCACTGCTTCCAGGTGGAAATGGATCCTGTGACCCTTGGCTCATCTGTGCCTCTGAATGCCATGGTAACAGGTGTCAAAGCAGCAACAGCCGGGGCCCACAGCAAGTCCCGCCTCAGGGGAAGGCAGTGTGGGAAGAGGACAGCAAGGGCGGGACCGGGACCAAACACCCGTAGAGGACGGCTCTGGCAATGACCCCCTCAGCCCTACAATTAAAAAAATACTTTTGATCTTCTGACTATAAATCCCATTAAAACTCTAAGAAACAAAATAATTCTAAGGGCAACAACTTATACTTGAAAAATGTTTTTTCTTCCTACAATTTACACAGGAAAGGTCTGTGACCTAGACTTTTAGCTTGTACTTAGAAAACATTATGCTACAGATACACAGTTACTCAAGCCATGGGTAGAAATACCTAGGAACTGGAACCAGTCCTATCCAAATGTGAACGTAATGCTTCTCTATAAAGAAACAAACATCAGAAAAATCAAGTCTTCGGATTCTCCCATCCAGGGTATTAAGCCCCGGCAGACACTCGAACTGTGTCACCTGCTTGGTGACACTGGTCATGTCACATCTCTTCACTTGGCCTGTTTCCCCATTTGTCATATGAGGAGGTGGGACTCCACTATCTCTTCCAGTACTGTCTTTCTGAGTCTGCTCTAGGGAGTGAACTTCACTTTTAGATTTAAAGAATTGCTGGTGTAGCTGTTCCCCCAAAGAACTAACTAATTCAACATAAAGATGCACTACTACAAGTCCAACATAAGGACCAAAGCAGATATATTTTACTCTTCATCCTGGACTCAGAGCAGGCCATCATGCTGCCAGAGCATCTGGGGAGCAGCAACTGAGATATTTCACTTGTCACAAGAGAAAGGTGGGCAGGGCAACAACAAACGCTTGCCCCACTATTAGAAAACCGGCACTAACCAAAGAGGGATATAGGGCAAAGACAACCTGTTTATGGCTCCCCAGAGAGCCAAGGGTAAGAAGCAGGAGGGCAGCAGGGTCCAGATCAGCATGGCAGCCCCAGACTCAGGAGTACCCACTGAGGCCAACTCCAAGCAGACCATCAGACAGCTAACTTCGAATGGATTCTACCTATTGTGTGAAGGAAGGACTCATTACACGGAAGGGTAGTAGCAGAAACAGTAAGAAATAAAAAGGTAACAAAGTCTGGAAACAACCACACCTTCATTAAGGAGGAGGCAGACTGAAGAAATCACGCTATATCCATGCAATTGAAATAACATGCAGCATAAAAAAGCATGGGAGAGATTTCCACCCACTAGTAAGTGTGGTCTCCAGTTAATAACAAAGGCAACAGAGGACTGCAGGTGCAGAGTATGCCACCTTCCCCTAAGAATCAGAAATACGGTGTGTCTACACACACACACACACACACACACACACACACACACAACTAGAAGGGAGGCGGAAACGATGGAACCTTCCCCTAAGAATCAGAAATACGGTGTGTCTACACACACACACACACACACACACACAACTAGAAGGGAGGCGGAAACGATGGAAGCCACATCCATCTGAATACACCACCCTTCACAGTTTTTCTAGTACCATATAAATCAGAGAAGTACAAACTCTAGAAATAAAATATATCCTGTTTCTTCATCTGGATGCTGGTTCTATGGATGGGTTCATTTAGTGATAATGCATTGATCCATATACACTAAAGACTTGCATCACTCTCTCTGTTTGTTATACTTCAATAAAAAATTCACTAAAAAACTGAAACAAATCTAACAATGTCACATTAGTGGCATAAACATCAGAGAAAAGGTAACTAAAACACAATAATTTGAAAGCATAGGGGCGCCTGCGTGGCTTAGACAGTTTAGCATCTGCCTTCAGCTCAGGTCATGACCCCAGCGTCCTGGGATCCAGCCCCACATCTGGCTCCCTGCTGAACAGGGAAGCCTGCTTCTCCCTCTCCCTCTGCCTGCTGCTTCCCCTGCTTGTACACTCTTTCTGTCAAAAATAAATACAATCTCAAAAAAAAAAAAAATTGACAGCATATTCCAAGTGATGGATATATCCTGATAATGTTAACATTGTTATTCTAAAAATGTTAAATGGTAACATTTAGGTAATCAGGTAATCAAGTTAACATCCTTAAGAACCACGATTTTTGGCATAAGATACACATTGAAGTAAAAATCATGTATTTATTTGAATATTTATTTGAACTGGAAATGTCCGTATTCATGATTATTTCCCAAGTCTGTCTACTATGAGAAACTGAACATTAATAAAGGGAAACCTCACTAAACTGGAGTGGGGAGGACAACAGGGGGAGCGACACCACTCAATGTCGATTACAGGAAGCATTGTCTCTTACAGACCCCCGACAGGGAAGGACATACACTGCATCTCCTAGGAGAAATCGACCACCCCCGCAACTAAGCCAACGAGGAACTGACACCCTGAATCCCCAACTCCTGCTTCTCTCCAATGGACATTCCTTCAAAACAACCTCTCCCAACTTCCTCCTCCTTCTTTATAAAATAAAGTTCCTCTTCTTTGTTGGACTTGCCTACCATTTTGCCATAGCTTGCATGTCCAGAATTGCAATTCTGTTGTTCTTGAATAAATCCATTTTTGCTGGTAAAACAACTGACTTATCTGTGTTTAACACAACAACAGTGGCAGTGAGCATCCCTACCTAGCACATGGGCTGTGGCATCCAAACATCATTTGCCACTAAAAGGAACCAGGATCCTCAGAAAAATGGCTAATCTCAGATGTTGAGCAGAATATGGACAAGGTGGGACATCTTGCTGTGGCAGAAAGGAAGGAGTCACAGACAGATGGGTCATGTCCAAAGAATACAGAAGCCAACTTGGGGAAACAATACGAGCCTCAAAAAATGGCTTAAATGGGCCAAAACACAAATTATATACATACCCATAAGTTGATAATACTACGAGGGAAAAAAGCCACAAAAATGCATTGTCACTTTGGAAGCAGCTAGTCCCAGTGCATTCTGGACAATTAAAGGAAAGGAGGAGCCGCACTTCAGGGTAATCAGAACTGAGAAGGGAAACCTTCTTCACAGGAGAATCAACTAATAAACGTAGACACAGAAACAGAAAATTCTTGGGCACCTGTGGCTCAGTTGGTTAAGCATCTGAGTCTTGGTTTCAGCTCAGGTCATGATCTCACAGTTGTGGGATCGAGCCCTGCATCGGGCTTCGCGCTCAGCATGGAGTCGCTGCAGATTCTCTCTCCTCTCCCTCTGCCTCTCCCCACTTGTACTAATTAAAACAAAACAAAACAGAAAATTCTTCATTTTGCAATTGCCAATTGTACACTAACTCACTGTCCCCAAAGATACTCAGGTCATTATTCCTGGAGCCTGTGAAAGTTACAGAGGAATTAAGAATACTGAGATGGGGCGATTATCTTGGATTATACAGGTGGGACCTAAATGTAATCACAAGTAACATCAAAACTGCGTACTTTAAAGATGGAGGGAGGGGTCACAAGAAATGCAGGCAGCCTCAAGAAGCTGGCAAAGGCAAGAAATGGATTCTCTCCTAGAGCCTCCAGAATTAGACCCTGCTGACACCATGACTTACCCCAGAGGGACTGACTTCAGCCAAGTCTGTGGTAATTTATTATAGCAACAAAAGAATACTAAGACACCAATGAAATGGATACAAGCAAAATGGCTATGAAACCCATTAGATGACTGGCTGATAGCTCCTATAAGGAATGGTCAGCCTGCTGACACCGTACCCTTTGATCACTGTAACATCACAAAATGACAGCCACACATCATGCCTCCTGATATACTGCAATACGGTACACGGCACAATCCAGGATATATTTTTTTATATATATTTTTAAAGATTTTATTTATTTATTTGAGTGAGAGAGAATGAGAGATAGAGAGCACAAGAGGGAAGAGGGTCAGAGGGAGAAGCAGACTCCCCGCTGAGCAGGGAGCCCAATGTGGGACTCGATCCCAGGACTCCAGGATCATGACCTGACCCGAAGGCAGCCGCCTAACCAACTGAGCCACCCAGGTGCCCCAGGATATATTCTTGACACCACCTCTACACCTCCCACTCCACACAGCCCTGAAAAAAACAAAAAAACCAAACCTGGAACAAATTAAACATTTAGACATATAAGTTCATGGGAAATATGAGGATCACAGAAATGCACTACATACGATACAATCAACCCAACCCAGAATGTGGGGAATTCCACAGCACCAACGGCCCTATAGCTTTCATAAATAAATGGCATTAAAAAAAGAGAAGGAAAAAAATTGTTACAGATTTTAAAAGAGACAAAAGAGGGGGCGCGCCTAGGTGGCTCAGTGGGTTAAGTGTCCAACTCTTGATTTCAGCTCAAGTCATGATCTCAGGGTCATGAAATCGATTAAGCCTGAGCTGCAATTTGCTTTGTTGAGTTGGGCTCACATGGGTCTCGGTGCTCAGCTGGGAGTCTGCTTAACATTCTCCCTCTGTTCCCTGCCCCCATCTGCTTGCACATGCTCAAAAAAAAAAAAAAAAAAAAGAAGAGAGAGACAAAAGCAGCATCAACTAAATGCAGTGTGGAAGAGACCCTCTTCGGTTTTGATTCAAATAAACCTTATATGACCTTTGATGAAAACTAAACACAGAATAGATATTGGACAATATTAATAACATAGAGTTAATTCTGTCAGGTATGGTTTCTTTAAACCCTCCCCTACTAAAGATACATGCTCAAGTATTTACAAGTGACAGGTAATCTGAGATTTGCTTAAAAGAAAATACTCAAAACTAAAAAAGTTTGGGAAGGGCAGAGAAAGACAAAACCAAAATGGCAAAATGTGACAATTGTTAAAGCTGGTTTCTCTTCTATTTTGGGGTATCTGTGCACATTTTCTTAGTAAAAGCCTTTAAAAAAAGGATCAAAGAGAACTCCTTGTCAAAATCTATAAGGATGCTGCCAAAGCTGCACTCAGAGGGAGAATCAAACTTTTAAATTTTATTATAAGAAAAGAGTGAAGATAAGTGAGCTAAAGCATTCAAGTCAAATGGAAAGAGAAAATCAAAGAAAGTAGAAGTAATAAAAGAACAATTGTTGAGGGGTGCCTGGGTGGCTCAACTGGTTAACTGTCCGACTCTTGATCTTAGCTCAGGTTTCCATCTCAGGGTCTTGAGTTCAAGCCCCATGTTGGGCTCCATGCCCAGAATGGAGCCTAATTAAAAAAAAAAATAAAAATAAAATTTAAGAAAAGAAGAATTGGTGAGATAGAAAACAAGAACAAGGGACGCCTGGGTGGCTCAGTCGGTTAAGTGTCTGGCTTTGGCTCAGGTCATGATCCCGAGGTCCTGGGATGGAGTCCCCCAACGGGCTCCTTGCTCAGCGGGAGCCTGCTTCTCTCTCCTCTGCCTGCCGCTCCGCCTGCTTGTGCGCCGGCGCTCTCTCTCTGACAAGGAGATAAAATCTTTGTTATAAAAAAAAAAAAGAGAAACAAAAACAAAAAATAGGTGATTAGATCAAAGCCCAAATCAGTTTCTAAGAAAAGAGCAATTAAAGAGCCATTAACTCCTTCTAGTCTGACAAAGAACACAAACTCACAATGATACAATACTATCCTTGCTCGGTTTTGAAGTAAGAACCCCTACAAATGGCAGTAATTGTATCTTCTGGTAGTTCCCAAGGAAGTAAGAGCTTCTTTGCCCCATGGGGCCCTCACAAATTATTTTTGTATCTCACTGGCATTAATTGGGTTCTAAGCCCACCCAGGGACTGATCACTGTAGTCAAGGGACCAAGGAAATGGGATATGTCTATTAGCCATAGCCAATCAGGGTCTACCCATGCAGCTGGGCCATTTCATCCAAAACACACAGTTTGTACTGGTGGAAAGGGTGGTCCCCAGAGGCAAATCAAGGCTCTGTTTGCTTCCCCAAACAATGAGTGGGTGCTGCAGAGAAAAGTGATTCTTCACTGCAAACCAGTTTACAAACATGGAAAGTTTTATTTGTGTTTTTTTGTTTTTTGTTTTTTTCGAGGGGGAGAGAGAATATAAGTGTGTGTGGGGGTCAGCGAGGGGCAGAGGAAGAGGGAGAGAATCTCAGGCAGGCTCCACGATCAGCACAAAGCCCAATGAGGGCTCCATCTCACAACCCTGAGATCACGACCTGAGCAGAAATCAAGACTCCAACGCTTAACCAACTGTGCTACACAGGCGCCCCAAACGTGGCAAGTTTTAAACAAAACACCAAACCAATAAATCCAGCATTTAATTTATAGAGTAAGACACCATGACTAGGTACGGTCTGTTCTAGGCATGCAGTAAGGATTCAATATTAGGAAATGTATGCATCTCGGGGCGCCTGGGTGGCTCCGTCGTTAAGCGTCTGCCTTCGGCTCAGGTCAGGATCCCAGGGTCCTGGGATGGAGCCCCGCGTCAGGCTCCCTGCTCAGCAGGAAGCCTGCTTCTCCCTCTCCCACTCCCCCTGCTTGTGTTCCCTCTCACTGTGTCTCTATCAAATAAATAAATAAAATCTTAAAAAAAAAAAAAAGGAAATGTATGCATCTCAATTTATAGGACAAATAAACTAACGACTGATAGAGGCCCTTTACACCTACCCAAAAGAGGGGTGACTGAGTGGCTCGGTCAGGCATCTGCCTTCGGCTCAGGTCCCCATCTTAGGGCCCTGGGACCGAGCTCTGCTTCGGACTCCCTGCTGGGCAGAGTCTGCTTCTCCCTCTCTCTCTCCCTCTCAAATAAATAAATAAAACCTTAAAAAAAAAAAACCCCAAAGAATGAGGAAAGTCAATATGCAGTCCTTGTTTCCTATGGAATTTAACATCAGGAACAGAAGAAAATGGCTACATGAAGGATATTTCCCAGAAGTAAAATACATCCTATTTAGAGTAAATCTGAAAGTATCCTATTAACATAAGTAACAAAACGGCAAAGATGTCCACTGTTGACCCAGACTGTCAAACATGCAACCGGAGAAGACATAATTAAGCAAAGACACAAATGCCACTATTTGCAGAAGACCATCTGTCTAGAAGTCCCTCTATTATAATGAAAAGCTAGGAAAACGGAAGGTAAGTTCAGGACGTCAGTATCACAAAGCACATATGGATGGCAAAGAGACATCACACAGGGCAGGAAACTGTATGAAGATGGAGGCAGAGGCTGGAGTGATGTGGCCACAAGCCAAGGAGTGTGGGGGGAGCCACCAAAAACCAGAAGAGGCAAAGAATGGTTTCTCTCCCAGAGGCCACAGAGGGTGTGCGTGGCCCTGCCAGATTTCTAGCCTCCAGAACTGTGAGAGAATAAATTTCCGTTGTTTGAAGGTCAATTTATTAGAGCAGCCCTAGGAAACTAACCCAACATCCCAGTAGGGTTTTTTTTTTTTTTAAATGATAAAAAAATTTCCCAGATTCACCTAAAAATAAAATCTGCCTAGACTATTTGGCCTATAAAAAAAAAAAAGAGTTCGGATTCACCTAAAATAAGCAAAACACACTACAAAGCTATAGTAACTAGACTTGGTACTCGCTAAGGGGAGGAAAAAGCATGAACAAAACAGACTGATGAATATCTAGGAGTTTATCATTTGACATAAGCGCCCTTTCCAATTAGTAAGGAAGGATAGAAACAAACAGAAGTGAGCCAATAACAAATTTCCCTTTTGGAAAAAAAATAAAAATTGATCCCTGCCTCACACCACACTCTAAAATAAATTCCAACTGGATTAAAGATCTGAAAGTAAAAAAATCAAGCTTGATTTAAAAAAAAATCAAGATTGAGGAGAAAAACCTGTGATTTGGGGATGCAAAAGCCTCCTGAGGATACAGACTGTAGACACCACCAAGGAAGGTATTGACTCATTTGACCCTGATAAGAGGTTAAGAATTTAACACAAGCATAGACTATCTAATATAGAAATTGGGATACAAATAAGAATTTTTCTCTGTCTGGCAAACAACTCAATAGGCTAGGACATGTGATCACACAGTTCATAGAAAATTAACACAAACTGGGGCGCTGGGTGGCTCAGTCGTTAAGCGTCTGCCTTCGGCTCAGGTCATGATCCCAGGGTCCTGGGATCAAGCCCCGCATCAGGCTCCCTGCTCCGCGGGAAGCCTGCTTCTCCCTCTCCCACTCCCCCCGATTGTGTTCCCTCTCTCTCTCTGTCCAATAAATAAAGAAAATTAACACAAACTGCACATAAACATGAAAGGATGTTCATCTTCACTCAACCCTTACTTCATGAGATCAACAAAGATGAAAAAACTGGTGCAAAATGGTGAGGAAAAACAGGAACTACTGAGGACATGTAAAACTAGAAGGCAATTTAAAAACACATCACCAATAACAGACATACAATCCTATTCAGCGATCACGCTTCAAAGAAGCTACTTCTCCAGAAGTACCTGCAGAAGAATGAAGAAGGCATAGGTGTAACCCGTGAAAGAAGCTCACAGCAGCATCAGTGAGCAAGTGGCAACTATGTAGCGACGTGTCCATACCACAGGAGGTCCTGGGTCAGGAACACTTCAACAACAAGCTCCCCGGTGTCCAGACTCTGCTTCTCTTAGGACCACCTGCCATCAAAAGGAATCAGACCTCTTTGAAAGGACAGGGAAAGTACACGAAAAGCCCAGTGTCTTGCTGTATCAAAAAGCAAGATGTTCTAAATGAATAAGGGGGATGCATCAGAAGGACAGAGGAGCCAGCTTTAAGGGGGCTCTTGCTGGTCACTGTGAACATTACAATAAATGATGATACCAGAGGAGGGTGCACCGAATAAAACAGGAAGCAGCGAGCCTATGTTGATATAGGTACGTGTATCTAGGCTGGGTGAGGAGAGTGACCATGTCAATTAGCACTGGCTCAAAAGAGCAGAAAGCACACACACGCCCCCCCCCCCACTTCAGGATGAGGTGAGGACATAAGAAGGCAGACAAAAAGTACATTCTGGAATTAAAATATTCTTGTAAGAAGCCTCTTAATGCATACCAAATCAGTGCTAAAGAGGTTAAAATGAAAACAGCCTTCCATAAAGCCCTATGCCTGACTGACAGCAGACGCTTAATTATAAGTCCAGTCCTGTGAGATCAGATGGAAGAGAAAGCCCCACCTGTTACCACTGAGTCCTTCACAGGCCATTTCCTCCTTGAAGATTTAGTCCTAAAACTACCAGCACAATCTGAAACCAAGTCCACATTCGAAAGAAATGGAAGGGCTGGAGGTTGGTTACACACTGTCTCTGGCTCAGCAGCATCCTCAGCAGTGGAAGGAACCCAAAGCCCCAGCCAACCAAGGACAAGAAGGTGAGACCGACATTAGGAAAGACCTTTCTGGTCAAAGGAGAGCCAACCCATGCTTTTACAGATCAACTGTTGACACTCCCCAAGTAACACCATCTTTTTCTCTGTTTGCCCAATCTTCCAGAGAAAAATTGCACTTACCAGTCTCAAGGGGACATGGTGATCATCTCCAGCACCTGTATAAACCAAGGACGGACCCTGACAGCACCAAGCCCAATGGGTCCCCCTGGCTGCAGCTGGCTCCTGTCTGCATGTCCCAGACACCGCCACACTGAGCGCTGGGAGCCAAGGGGGCCCTGTGCACCGGCAGCCTGGCAGCACCGCTGAGCTCACTGCCGTGGCGGGCAATGAACGCTACCCAGAACTTTGGTCCCAGAACTTTGGTCTCGTGGGCTGGCGAGTCAGCTCCAAGCATAAGCAAATGTATCAAAACAGAAGCCTTGTTTCAAAAAAAAAAAAAATGTATTCCTCAAATTATTCTCACACACACTTCTGGAGGCCAGTACTATAGGACCACCCATCTAATCTTCTACTTATCAAAAAAAGTCAAAACAGTACATATAATTCACAATTCCATTTGAAAGATATTTTCAAATGAGCTAAGTACTAATAAAATTAGAAAGCATATCACATAAAAGTGAAATGAAGAGCAACACATGTATCTGAGTTTGTCCACAACAGCTGGCAAATGCCCACACGTGTCATCATCTGATATGTGGCGCCCAGGAGGTAGCACACTATCTCCACCATGAAGGACGCAAAGTGAGAGAAAGGTGAACTTGAAAGTCCCCCTCAGACACACTCCAGGGCCGTCTGTGAGTTACGGGCACCATCAAGTAACATGGTTCACGACTGTCAGAACAGAAAGGTGGAAAAGTTCACATAGGGCCATCCATTCCTCTTATTTTCACTTTTTCTTTTTTAATTTCTAAAGAAAGAGTTAAGGAGAGGTCCAAAAGTTTTCAACTCTATATAACGAGGAATCAGAAACCACACATTTTCTATTGAGGGAGCCCTGAGAAGCAGAAACACTTTGCCACGAGTCACTCACCTCAGCCAAAATTTTAAAACAGCGAAACAGGGCGCCTGGGTGGCTCAGTTGGTTAAGCGACTGCCTTCAGCTCAGGTCATGATCCTGGAGTCCCGGGATGGAGTCCCGCATCGGGCTCCCTGCTCAGCGGGGAGTCTGCTTCTCCCTCTGACCTTCTTCCCTCTCGTGCTCTCTGTCTCTCATTCTCTCCCTCTCAAATAAATAAAATCTTTCAAAAAATAAAAATAAATAAAAACAGCAAAACAAAGCCAAATACACAACCCCTTTCCAAAATTATTTCTTCTAATTCTACACGTCTATTGTTGTTTCCTTTCTCCCTTGCACCTTTACCTGTTCTAAGGAGTCTGGTCCTTTTGGGGATAAGGATGTTCTCTCTAGCCTCGCCATTTCCCCTACGGCTATTTGTTGTGGCAACCTCTTTAGGAGTCCAGCTCTCCCCAGAGCCTCCAGATGTAAACCTCCTGGTAGGCTGGGAGCGGTTGCCATGCAGGTTGCTGCCATCAAGGCACTTGCGAAAAGACTATGTTCCCTCCCCCAGGAAACACACACACCCAGAGGTTTGCAGGATGCCTCCAAACCAGGGATCAGGGGAACTCAGCCACCATGCCCTCCTGTGCCTGACCCTCAGTAGAGTCAGAAAGATTTTTGGCTCACAGTGCCCTCCCTCCCGGTTGCATTTATTTAACTGTGGCCGCCCAGGCCTGGTGACATGCAGGCCTAACACCAGCAAGTTCATAGCGTAGAACCTCCTCGAAGAGCACAATAGTTTCCACGGCAGAGATGAGAACACCTGAATGCACCTGGCTGAAGTTATTTCCCCTCTCCAGAAAGAAACCTAAAGTAGCACTGGTCCAGCCTGCACTGCATCATGAAGCCTACTGCTCGGAAGACAGTGTGTCCTGCTTGTGAGTGGTGAGAGAGCCGAGTAGCATTCGTGAGGTCGCTCTCACCCAGCACAGCAAGGCCAGGAATTACCACTCGCTTCATAAACGTGGTCTCCAGCTCAATCCACACACCTAAGGCAACATGTGAGAAGATCATACAAAGGACTGAATGCTAATAAAGGGGACACAGTATAGAAAACAAGCACAAGGAGGCAGCTTTATGCCAGAATACTGGGCCAAATAGCAGCTGGCCCCTAAATGCTGTGCTGTGCTCCTCGGTTGGCTGAAGAACACAAGAGCGACTCGTTGAGATCTGACCACTGGACTGGCTTATTACTATGTCCAGCATATCCCTGAGTCTAGAAAGCTGTTCTGGATTCAGCAGCCCGTTGTAGTTCACCAAAAGTCCCAGAATACTCCCATTTTAGTAATCAACACTGTCCTGCCTGTTCATTCCCTCAAAATATATCTGCCATGACCACCTTACTCTGCCGCACTACAGAGGTCCAAAACAAGCAACAGCCTATCCATGGCTCATCCTGTAATCCAGATGGGGATGGAGCAGGTAACACCAAGAGAGGACTTACTCCACGAGACCTGCAGGGTCCACCAGATGACATCAGGGAGATGGTGGTGCTGGGCTGCTGTGATAGGACGATGGAAACACCAGTCCAGTAGGAGTCCTGAGAAGAAAGCTGATCCCTTAGGGCAGCCACAGATGGACTGACAGCAGCTGTCTGCAGGTTACTGCAGAGATGGGCCCTGCATGCTTGTTGACTTTAGGGCCGGGACTTTAATTTGTTCTCTTCCTTACCTGAAATTTACTGATGGATATGTACTTGGTGAAAAATAAATACTTGATGATCGAACCAAGGAAAGAGATTCAAAATTCTAAAGGATGCAGGACAATTTTAGTATTTATTTTAGTATTTATTTCAGTAGAATATCTATCTCGCTCCAAAAGTTTGGTTGGCCCCACTCTTGGAAAAACTCAGGAAAGACTCTGTGGACATATTGCCTTCCTGACCCCAAGCTTTAGAGCGGCCCTAGAGACACAGATGAACCGCTAGGTAAATTTGTCAACATGTGAAACTTCTAAAACTGAAGACAAAGATAAGGATAAAATCATTACAGATCTTGGTCATGCTCAGTCTCCTGCCCGTAAGAAAGAACTGAAATCAACGGTGGTATCACCGTAAGGATCACGTGAGCTTATACGCACGGCTTCACCAGAGACTGCAGAGCAGCAGCTCCGTGAGGAAATTCTATTACCACCACCCTCCTTGGTATCTGTGACATGAGGACCCCAACAGTGCAGGCAACACAGCCCAAAATCAGCCACTCCTGCAAGAAGCTTCACCCAACCAGTCTCTACTCTCCTCAACTGAAAAATGGAGCCTGTTACAGCCACATCCCAGAACCCTTTTAAGGACTGACCCTGCAAAGCAGGGCTTCTCAACCTCAGCACTGCTGACCTTTTGAATCAGACAATTCTTTTCATGGGCTCTCCTGGGCACCAGAGGATGCAGAGCACCTCTGGCCTCTAACCATTAGATGCCAGTAGCACCCCTGAGTCATGACAACCAAAACTGTCTCCACACACCACCAGATGTTCTCTGGGGGGCAAAATCGCCTGGTTGAACAGTTACTGGAAATAAAGGGCATGGGAATTGCATGGGAATCAATGAATAAAAGCTTTACTACACAAGAGCACCTGGGTGGCTCAGTCAGTAAAGCATCTGCCTTCGGCTCAGGTCGTGATCCCAGGGTCCTGGGATCGAGCCCCACGTCGGGCTCTCTGCTCAGTGGGGAGCCTGCTTCTCCCTCTCCCTCTGCCACTCCCCCTGCTTGTGCTCTCTCACTCTAATAAAAAAAATAAAAATAAAAAAATAGCTTTACTAGGCAAAGCTTTTCATATCACTTGTGCATCCTTGAAATGGATCACAAAATGGGAGGCTATATGAGTGACTATCAGCTCCAGGTGCCATCCTTCCAAACTTGAAAACTCAATTTTCTGATAAACTGAGTTGACCAAGTGTTCTGTGCTATCAAAGGAGTAAAAACAGTAACAGCAAAACCTCAGAGATTCAGCTTTCTTATCTTTAAAAGGAAGGAGATAAAGTCCTACAGGTCAAGAAACACCCTGAGTCACAAGGCTGATTAATAGGCCCCAAACTGAAGTCCAGGTCTCCTGATTCCCAGTCCAACGAGGACCACCTTCTCTCCTGTACCAGCATCTCGACCCTTTGTCTGGTCTGGCAGAATGAACCGATGCCTGGTGGTCTATCCTAAGGGACAAACAGCGCTGCATGTCCCACAAGGTCCACCTTCAGGAATGTCTAAAGATAGCACTTCATACAAATAAAAGGAAAACCTGAGAGTGTTTTCAGAAAACACTTAACCTGTAAAACATTCATACTGATAGCTCAACGGCCCTTGCTAACTAAACGTTGGCTCTTGCCTCTCCTTGCTCCAGGTGAGGCCTGCTCTCCCTGCGGTGGGGCCTCAGGGCACAGCTCATATTCCTGGGAAGACCCCCGCCCATGACACAGTGTGGGTGGGATGGGAAGGGGCTGTGAAGGCTACAGGAATACTGGTTTTACTAACACTGTAGCAAGCCTGCTGCAGTGGCAGTCTACCAAGAAATAGGACTTTCAGCATAAAAATACTGTAAAACACAACTACAACAAAAACAATATAAAAAGTGGCAATCCCTCCTGATTCTTCCCCCAAGAATATTTCCAAAATGGTTTCATCCAAGGGTTTTTCTTAGATATATTAGTCCATGGTTTAAATAAAAACAGGATCATGTTATATGCACTGTTTCACCACTTGCTACACTTAATTCCATTTAAAATGCATCATGGCTGTCTTTCCAAGGTTTTTTTTTTTTTTTAAGATTTTATTTAATTATTAGAGAGAGAGAGAGAGTAAGAGAGCATGGTGGAGGGGGAGGAAGGGAGAAACAGGCTGCCAGCTGAGCAGGGAACCTGACATTGTGGGGCTCAATTCCAGGACGCTGGGATGATGACCTGAGCTGAAGGCAGACACTTAACCAACTGAGCCACCCAGCTGCCCCCAAATTTCTTGACCATGAAGACTGACCTATTCACCTCTTCTTTTCTATGAGGGCATTTCAGCACACGTGTAAGACAAAGCAAAATCCACACCTGGGCTACAAAGGACTAGCAAAGAACAGAAGAATTACAAATTTAGGTGAAATTCACGTTGTAAGCTAAAAATAACACAGCTGGTGGGCACTCAGAAAGAAAAGTGGGGAGAAGGGTGCCTGGGTGGCTCAGTTGGTTAAGCGACTGCCTTCGGCTCAGGTCATGATCCTGGGGTCCCGGGATCGAGCCCCGCATCGGGCTCCCTGCTCAGCGGGGAGTCTGCTTCTCCCTCTGACCCTCTTCTCTCTCGTGCTCTCTCATTCTCTCTCTCTCAAATAAATAAATAAAATCTTAAAAAAAAAAAAAAGAAAAGTGGGGAGAAAATACTATTATAAAAGGACATTTTTTGTTTTGTGCCTTTCACACCCTGGTCAAAGGCTGTGTTTTTTTTCCCCTGGAAAGAGAAACAGAATCTTTGGACCGGGGACACCCATTACAACGGAGGGTGAGACACCACTCTGAAGACAGTGGACTAAGTCTGTCCATAGATATTGCTAAAATTGTAGTCTTCTTCCTCATTTGGCCCCCTAGACACAGGCAAGAGCCTGGAAGATATTTTTGTGGAGAATCTGAGAAACAGTAAGAAGCTGACAGGGTGCCTTAGGAAACGGCCAAGGCAGGTACATCTGCAGTGAAAACCACAGTTGGCAAGCCCCAACTACTGACATTTGAGCAGGTGGGAAAATATCACCAGATAGCACAGAAAAACTTTGACATGAAAGCCAAAATCCCAAACAAACAAAAAGCCTGAAGCAAACCATGACCTCAGGGAAAGAAAACCTGAAAACTCAGGAACATCCTCAGAGAGATAAGGAGAGGCACAAGAGCTATGAAACAAAGCCAGGATGTGAGAAGGCTGGAACAGAGCAAGAGCACACTCTTAGGGACACGGAGAACAACTCAACAGCTCAGCCAGAACAACGTTAACAACATCTTCCAGAAAGAAAACGGACAACCTACGCAGAATCAGAGTGTCCATCCAGAAGGTCCGACAGTTGAATTCTACATAGAGAAAGTGAATGGAAAGAAATCAAAGCAACAAATCAAGAAAAATGACCAGCATCAAAGAACAGGAGTTTCTAAATAAAGGGGCCTCAAGAGTAGGCAAGACACTGGATGAAAACAGCCTCCAAGGGACATCACTGCACTGGGTGTTTTGGAATTGCAGGGAGAAAAGTCCTTTAAGCTTCAGAGAAGAAATAGCCACATATATAGGCTGAAGAATCAGAACGCATGAAGTCTTCAACAATGACCCTGAAGACAGAAGTCTGAGCAAAATGGTGTCTAACTCTCACTCAGACACATGGGTAGAAATAAAGCACTTTCAGACATACGTGTTCTCAAAACTTTATCTACCCGCATCTGTCCCCAGGCAACTCCTTAAGGAAGCACTCCATCACAATAAGGGGTAATAAGTCAAGAGAGAGGGAGACATGGGTTCCAGGAAACCAAGGACCTGACACAAGGGGGCAGTGGGATCTGCAGGAAGAATCCAGCAGGTGGGAGCCTAGGGGATATGTATTCCAGAGGAGATTAACAAAATACTGAATTTCATTAGATAAAAAAGACTCCATTTCTTCAAAAGAGATTTAGGCAACTGGTGAATTTGGGGTTGAATTTTAGTGACAAATACACAAAAAACGAAACAAAAAACAAGACTCACAAGAACTTCAGGGAAAACAAAACCTGATGCAGGAAAGGAAAAGTAATCCCGTCACACCATTTGCCTAGCTGTGAACAGCACTATGGAGCCATAACATGAACACTAAATACTAGAGTAACCAAACTACAGGTGCACATGCTTTAGGCAGCCATGTATTTGCGCGGGGAAGGCAGAGTGGTAAAAGAAAGCTAGAAACTTCACATCCATTCTCAGAGTCAAAGTGAGGAGACAGGGCGTACAACAAGGGAGGAAAGCGAGGAAGCAGCAGGAGAGCACATGTGCCGTTTAGCGCTGGAGGCAAAGAGGTGGACATGTGTGCTCTGCAGGAGAGGAAACATGACTGGGGAAGGAAATTCAGTGTCTCCTTACAAGCCTTTCTACATATATTACCCCTTTAAAAAACTACTTGAAGATATAACCTTGACTTGAAGCAAAATTTTCAATTTAAAAATTCAAATGAATGCCAATAAAACGTATTAAGGGAGAGTACACATGGTCAATGTATTGTTATTAAATTAATGGCAAGCATCAAGATGACTAACACAACATGATGCCCAGACAGGTCTGGGACAACAGGTCTGGCTGGTCTCCAGCAGTATTTGAGGAACTTTAGGATGCCTGGTAAAACAGCCTACTAGGGATATCACTTCTAAAATGTCTGACTTTAGAAATACAAAACAAACAAAAAAACAATTACTTGAGCACAAAATAACTTGTGTAATCAATTTTTAAAATGTCACAGAGATGAAAAGAGTTTGTTTTCCAAATGTTGAGTGTTATGTTGCTTTCATAACTTAAGGGAAAAGGCATTTTGACACACTGATGCTCTCTGGCTATTTTTCCACTTGGCCAAAAACTTTTCAGTATGCATGCTGGACCTCTTGCCACTGTAGCTTGACAACTAAGAACTCAGTTGTGTGCTGTTTCCTCCAGGAGCTTAGTTATTTCTTAACAGGAAAGGGAAAAAGGCTTCCTATGATCACTAGCCCTGCCGGGATGGAGGTATGCTGAACAGGCCTCATCAGATGTAAGTACCACTTGGTACTTCAAGAAGTGTGTTCTCTGCTCAGACACTTTTAGTAAATAAACAAGTTTTGGTTGGGAAGCATTAATGGAGAATCTATCTCATCCACTTGTGACTAATGCTCATAAGTCATCCAGGTGGACAGTGTAATCACTTGAAACCCTGTCCAAGTTAGAGCATCCTAGACAGGACTGACGGAAGGGCATGAAGGCCTTCAGAACAGGGCCTGAGCGAAGCCCTCCACCATTTAAGATGTTAGCAGTATACCAAATTCTCAACTTCTTGCCCATTTGTGTCACCAACTACGGCTGTCACGCATCCCCTTGGCATAAGCTAGTCCTCCTGTTTAGAGCACCCCATTCTGGTAAAAACCCTTACTCATCCGCTAAATCCAGTTCAAGAACCGCATTCTTTGTAAAAACTTTACAACAGGTAATTAGCACCTCCTCCCTATCTCCATACTTTGTACATATTCCCACCGCTGCGCTCAAAACACTGTAATCTAATTATTTGAGGAGTGAATCCCCCATACTAGACCGTAAGCTGCTTAAGGAAAAGAAAAAACGTCTACATCCTCCTTACCTTTCCATCCCTAGAATCCTTAAGAGTGTCTGGCACACAATTCCCAATAAATGTTTCTGAACTGAGCTGCTGAAGAAGTGAAGTCGTGAGGCCAAAGTCATTCAGAAGCCCCAAACAAGAAAACCAAAGGAAAAACACCCAACTTGGCGGTTCAAGAAGACATTCTCCCACCAGGCTTGGGAATGTCAGCCTGGCCCAGGGGCAGGGTGCTGTGGCGGAGACCGGGCTGGGGCCGGCCCCGGAGGTGCCCAGGAGGTGGGCGGACGGCGCCTCAGGAGTGCTCTCCTTACCCTCACTGTACATCCACGCGGCTGAGGTCAACTCGATCAGAGAAAAAGAGGTGAGCCCACCAACAGTGCCCGGCACGCAGAGCTACTGGAAGTTACAGGAAGGTTTAATCCTCACTGACAAGAATTTAACTGGCTTTCAAATGCTGTCCCTCAAGACTTGAAGGGTGCGCTCCGTCTTCTCCTAGCCTACAAGTCTCAAGGTCGGTCGACGGTTGGTGTTTCAGACCCAGAGGACTGGGAGTTCCAATGACCGGACCCATTCTTCACCAAACACCTCTTCGACTACTTTACAACGCTGCTTCCAAACGTACTCAATGAGGTTAGCTCGGGGGCGCCTCTTGGTCGAAGGCATCAAACCCTAAGCCTAAGCACTAGGTTTGCGTCTGTCTCCAACCCCAGGTCTGACTCCACAGCCCGACCTCAAGCTTATTCTGCGGTGAAGCCCGGCCAGCGGCGGCCGACAAAATCCGAATCGCGACGTGGCCTACCGTAATCCCTGCGGGCCCAGTGACCGACCGACCGACCTGAGGCGGGCTGCAAGCCACCGGGACGTCCACTCACCTGTGCGCCCTCAAGCAGGGCCCAGGGAACAACACACAGGAGGTTTTGTCTGTGGACTTGCAGGGGACCCAAACCCTCCCACTTGCCGAGGCGGGTGCCCCGAAGACCTAGCCACTCTTCCAACGCCCTCTCGGGGCCCCCCAGGGCTCCCCACACGATGCCCTCGCCCATCAGAGTCTTGGAAACTGAGTTTACGTTCAGCGAGGGCTCTTCCACAAACGCTCCCCGCACGACGGCATGTGCCAGCGCGCCGCTGCGGGGATCTGCAGGCCGCCGGGAGGGAGAAAGGACGCCCGGGCCGGCGCAGCCCCGCGCCCGTCCCCGAGCCAGGTCGCCGCGACGGGCTCGGGGACGCTCCCCGGGTCTCACCTCGCGACCGGCCCGCAAGGAGACGGCGAGGGGCCGCGCCCGCCCCGCCCTCCCCTGGGGCGCAGGCCCCAGCCCGGGCGCACCACGGCCACGTCCCCGGGGACGGCCGCCCAACTCGCTGGTCCGCGCCCAGGGCCGACGGCTCACGTGACCCGCGGCGGCCAATGGAGACGAAGCCCCCTCACCATCGAGATGACGGCGGCCCGGGGCTAGAGCAGCCCCGCTCGGCCGCTCGCCGGACCCTCCAGAGCCCGGCTCCAGCTCTCGCAGCTCGGTGCTGCCGCCATCTTCCTGGAGGAGAGGACCGGAGGCGGAGGCTCCCGGCCCGTGGTCGCTCCGCACTCTTACCGTGACCTGTCCTACCCCCGCCCGCCTCTCTTCTCCTCAGCGGCCACTTAGCTCCTGGTAAAGAAACGCACTTCATCCCACTCTACGTACGCACAAAGCAAAACTCACGTTACCTGTTCCACTCTTATCAGCGTAAGGAAACCAAGCTCATAAGGTAGGAACTGTGGCGAAACAGGGACAAGCCGCCATCTTGGTAAAGGAGAAGAGGCTACGCTTGACCTCCCCCCCACCCCCAGCCTCTATATGGCCAACCGCCGTGGGAGGGGCACGGCGCCTGCGCAGAGGCGGAAAACGCGGACGAGACTGCGCTTGCGCACTCGGAAGCCGGCGAATGGGGGAGGGGAGGAAGGCCAGGTCGCGCCAGGGCGAGGAAAGCGTTGGCAAGGGGGCGGATCGACGTGATGACGCCGTCCGCGCACGGGGCGGGGCAGGGCGGGGCGCGAGCGGACGTCGGGCACTGGGCGGGTCCGCGGCGCGGTCGGTAGACGCCTGTTCCTCGGCTGGTCGGCGGTGAGTTCCTCGCCGTGAGTCCCCGGCGTCGCGGGGAGCGCGAGCTGCGCACTGACGCAGAAGAGACGGGGGTCCGCCCGCGGCGGGCGGTCGGCCGGCTCCGGGGGTGGGCGGCTGGGAGGCTTGCTTGGTGTGGGGGAGGGGCGGCAGGCCCGGGGTTCCCGGCCCTCCCCGGGCCCTCACGGCGGGACGTGTGCCGAGAGAACCCGAGTGACCCCCCGCCGTGCCCGTGCGAACGACGAGGGACAGTCCGGTGCTGGGCCTGGGGCGCCCACCGTGCGCTGGCGGTCGTGGCTGGGGGGGGAAAGCCCAGGTTGCGGCCTGTGGGGCGTCCCGACGTTGCCCCGACCTGAGCCGTCCCACCCGCGGCCTTTCTTTGGCCGATCGATAGTCGCCCTAACAAGCCCTTGCCGTCTAGCTAGGTTCCCAGGCTCCTCCCGGCCGCAGACGAGGCAGGGGAGAGGCGGCGGCGGCGGCGGCCCCTGCCCTGTGCATGGCCGAGTCCGGAAGGGTGGGGGGGCCACCGCTCCCCTGAAGGCCTGACGTGAAGCCGACCTGTGGCCACCTTCGCTCAGTAAAGCCCCCGCCCGGTGGCCGCAGGACCCACAAGATCTGGCCGCCTTTTCCCTTTTTGGCCTCATTTTTGTCAGTACCACCCCAGCTTGTCTGCCCTTCGTCCGTCCGCACGTAGAATTCAACTTGCAGTTCGCACTGCTGGGTCTTTGTCACCTTTGGTCTTGGCCCAAACCCTTCTTTCTGTGTGAAGCCCAGTTACCTCCCCACCTTCTCTGTATTTTCTTGTCTGGTCCCTCCTCTGTTGTTCAGGATTCGGCCCAGAATAGATTTCCTCTGGCTGGATTGGGGGTGCGCCTGATGTCGGCCCTAACTGTTCCCTCTGGTAGCTGTCTCCTAGATTGTGAAGTCTTTTGAGGGGGAAGAGATGTGTGAGTCTTGTCACCCTTACCCGTTGTCTAGCGCAGTGATCAGCGCACAGGTTCTCTAAGGTTCTTTAACAACCCCAGTCGTGGTACCTCGAGATAAATTTAATGTTCCGAAACAACCTTGCTATCCTAATAAGAGATACAGTGCAGTGTAGAGGTCCCAAAAGCTGTTTCCTAGTGTTTGTAATTTGAGGTTCATTATTTTCGGTTTTGGTAGCTCCCACTCAGGCTTTCTTTGTACTACCCAGTACCCTAACTCACAATGTGTACTGCTCTGTCAAATCTTGGCAGTAATCATCTCAGCTGTGAAGTCGATCCTGAGACTTTTTCCCATTTTCCACTTTGATCTGTCACCAGGCACAGCACCCTCGGGTAAAGAACGAGGGCTTCTCAATCTGATCAGATTTGCATTGACTGCTTTTGAGCTAGCAGGGTGACCTAGGGAAATGGGAGGAGGGGAGGGGCTGAGACTGCCCTCTGTCATCATTTGTAAATGTGATTCAGGTCCCCCCTTTTATTTTTTTAAAGATTTTATTTATTTGACAGAGACAGTGAGAGAGGGAACACAAGCAGGGGGAGCGGGAGAGGGAGAAGCAGGCTTCCCGCCGAGCAGGGAGCCCGATGCGGGGCCTGATCCCAGGACCCCGGGAGCATGACCTGAGCCCAGGGCCGACACTTAACGACTGAGCCACCCAGGCGCCCCTCAGGTCCCCTTTTATACCCAACTCCTTTTTATATCCGAAGACAGAAACTGCTGAAAAAGAAGAGAGAGAAGGGGACTTCAGAACTCATTCGGTAGCAGAATTGGGTTGAAGCCATTTTATATTCTCTATTTATACCATTTTGTTCTAATGGTCATATATGTCACTATAGAAAATACATTTGATTGTGGGGTGTGCTTCCCAGGTAGCCATTGAGGAGGTTGTGTTGTGTAGTGTATGTACCTTCCTCAAATCCAAAGAATCTGAATGCCAAATATCTCAAGAGCTCTGGATAAGGGATTATGGACATTTGGGGTCTTACACAGCAGGGTCATTTTGTGTGTGGGGGGGGAAACGTATGTAAATAGAAGAATAACATGTCTATGATTGGTAGCTAGGGGCAATCCACTAGTGTAAATACCACTAGCAAAATAAATTTATATGTATTGCCAAGAATCTAGTTTTACTCATCTGTTTTTCATCTTTTGTTTGGGGAAAGCTGCTTTGTTTTATGTGAATTGGGATGGGAGTATTGCTCGGTGGAAGAAGGAAGCCATGTTCAAGTAAAGACTAATGTTTAAACAATTGCTAGTATCTATGATGAGCACAACAGGAAAGAATAAAATTTTTATTTGACTACATTGAGTTAGGGGGATCCAAATGGTCTGCGGTCGTGGTTTAAATTAATCACAGTGCTTGGCATCCTGTGTTGTTTGATCAAGGCTTTTACACTAAAAACCGGGTGCTTCAAAAGTTCCACGTTCCTCTTGCGATTTTCATTTTACATTAGCTAATAACTTCTATTGTTAGAAAATCATAGTAGATCCAAATTATATTTTAGGAAAACTGAATATGAAAGAAATAGCATATTGCAAGAAAAACTTGCTAAATTAAAGAATTCATAGCTTGGGGACGCCTGGGTGACTCAGTCGTTAAGCGTCTGCCTTTAAGCATTGCCTTCCGCTCTGATTCCAGGGTCCTGGGATCAAGCCCCACATCGGGCTCCCCACTACGTCGGATGCCTGCTTCTCCCTCTCCCACTCCCCCTGCTTGTGTTCCCTCTCTCTCTGTCTCTTTCTGTCAAACAAATAAATAAAATCTTAAAAAAAAAAAATTCATAGCCTGTTCCGATAACGGTATTCTCCATTTTCCTACATGTGTGCATCCGGATAGGTCTCCCTGACCCTTCCAGCAGGAAACTGATAGGGAGCAATGAAAGCTCCCTTTCCCTCCTACGGAACATCCTCAAGTCCTGCTTAACAGAATAAGGTGAACACAGGTGGGCTCGAGGCACAGCATTCTCAGGGTGCTCAGATGAAGTTGGTCAGAACCCAGGCAGGGGCCCAGGGTTCACTGAGGAGAAGCAAGTCTGTGGATGTTCAGGAGAGACCTTCATGACAGTCCTATGTCCTATTGGGTTGGTTTGAAATAAGATACATGTGATAGCTTCCAAGGCAAAGTGCCCACTCCTTTATTCTTCCATGTGAACTTGAAGGTCACTTTATCCCCTTTAAGAGAAAACCCGCGTTAGGATTCCATCTAGGGTTGGACCATGTTTATATACTAATTTGGGAGAAATAAAAATGATTTGATTCACTAGGGCCTGTTTTTTCTAAATTTGTTCCTACATGCTTGGTTGCTTTCTGTTTCTGTTGTAAATGACATTTCACCCCTATTTCCATTACTTTATATTCATTACTAGTACGGAAAGGAGTTATCTTGTATCTGGCTTGTATCCAGCCACCTTACTAAATTACCTTATTCTAGAATTTTTTCTAAAGATTGATTTATTTGAGTGGGGGGAGGGGCAGAGAGAATCTTGCGCAGACTCTCCGCTGAGCACAGAGCCAGAAGTAGGGCTTGATCCCACTACCCGGAGATCATGACCTGAACCGAAATCAAGAGTCGGAGGCTCGACTGACTCAGCCACCCTGGCGCCCCTAGAATTATTTTTTAACTGAACCATTTGTGTTTTCTGTGTATTCAGTCTTAACAGTGAAAAAGCTTTTGTATTTTTTTCATTTTGTTTTGACTGAATTTCATGGTGAGACTGCAATATGAAGATCTTGTTTGGATCTTAATTCAGATCAACAACCAAAAAAATGAGACAACCAGAGAATAAGTGTTTTAAAATAATTATAGTAGTAATGGGCATCCCTGCCTAATTAGTGATTGTAATTTAAATAGACTTAGTATTCCATTATTGAGAGAATAGCATTTGCCATTGGTGTTTGGGAATACCCTGGGTTATATTTAAGCAGTTTCCTTAGTGTTCTTATTAGAGGTGGTTGCTAATTTTATCATGTTTCATCAGCATTCATATAGGATTATCTTCCTTAATTTGTTGTAATGGCTTTATGTAGATAGATGTTTTTGGTACATTTCTGGAACCTAATTGCTAACAAATATTTCATTGAGAATTTTTGCCGTTTATATTCATGAGTGAGATTGACATACCACTATCTAGCCAGCTTTCTTAGGTCTCTCTCTGAGTTTGTTGTTAAAAGTTGTAGTTTCTTCATAAAATAAACTGGAGTGCTTTCCCTTTTTCTGTACTGGCTTAAGTGACATGGGTATCTGTTCAGGGTTGGATGGAAGGCAGCTCAAATTCTGTCTGGTCTTGGTCCCTTCTTCATTGGTAGATTTTATTCAGCTGTTCAGTGGTATTTGTTCTCGTCAGGTTTTCCAGTTCTTGGTTCCATTTTGGTAATTTACAGTGTCTAGGAAATCATCCATTTCTTCCAGATTTTCAAATCTGTGGCCATCTTGACACACACAGTCTCCTGAGTCTGTGTTTATACCTTCTTTTCTATATTTGCTTTTTTCCCCCCTTAATGGGACTTGTGAGGAATTTGTTTCCAAGAACTAGCTTTTGGATCTATTTATCCTTCAATTGACTTATTTCATTTCTCAATAATGTGAGAGCCAAATTTTTTTATCTTCAGTATTCTTTAATGAAAATATCTAAAACCCAAATTCTCGTCAGAGTCTATGAAGCTTTTATTGTGTCCCATAGATCTGCTTTTGTCTTCTTTCCGTTGCTTTCTAGATAGCTTGTGGTTTTGCTTTTGTTACCCTCATTGATCCAAGGGATATCCAGGAGTGTTCCAAATAATTGGGAGTTATATTTTATCTCCCCCCCCCCCGCAGATTTAACAGATCACAAGTTGAAAACATCATTTGTAAAACTATATTTTGAAATTTGCTTAAATTTTTTATAGTAGTTACATGATCTTTTTCTTTAATTGCTTTTCTTTATTAATTCAAGATTCTGTGTGTCTTAATTCTTATCTATTGGTTGCATTACACAACCCTCTTCCCTTGCTCATACTGTTTACTGAATCTGTAATTCTGAGAGATGCTATTAAAGTCTTGCACGTGATTTGTATTTTTATCAAGTTTACCTGACATTTTTCCTAGTCTTTGCTTTATGTATTTATCTGCTGTACTGATCTGTGTGTGCAAGTTTAGGAATGTTAATCTCCCTATAAGTAGTTCCTTTTCTCAGGGTCACATTTTTACCTTGAATCTCAGCTGGACTGATACTGCTGTCTGCCCTACCTCCTTTGTGTCTGGCCGGCCGGGTGTCTTTTAGCCTCTGTCCTTTTGTTTTCAGCACTTTTGTTACTTTGTTTTAAGCATATCCGTCCACTTAATGATTGATTTTATTATTTTTCCTCTTGTTTCCTTTCCATAATTTTGCTGACTTGATCAAGTTGCTATTTTCTATCTGTCTCTTAATTTGGAAGTTTGCTGTCTTTCTTTTTTTTAATGGTTACCTTTTATAGTCACAGTTAATCTCTATACTTGAAAAAGAGATGTCTGCTCCTTCTGCTGCCAGGACCACCTATATTCCATATGACCCCTCAGCCCTCCCTTTGGAATGTTTTACTTCTGTGCTATCTCTTGCCACCAACTCTTAGGTTTTGGTGAGGTGGTTTAATACTAATCCTATATTATTAATAGAATTTTCCTAGGACGTCCCTTCTAGCCAAGAGACCTTAATTCACTCCAGGTAGTTGGTTAATGTGTGGACTCTGATCTTTGTTCTTCTAAGGAAAATGTTCTTCTATTATTGTCCTTTCTTCGCTTAATGAGAGCTCTTATTATTAACGAGGTAAATGGCCTATATTGTTCCTCCAAGACTATCTTTTGGAGTCAATTGAGCTACCAAAGTCTCAGTTTGAAAATCATGGGTTTTAGGTCCAATAAGTTTTGTTTCTTTTCTTTTTAAGATTTTATTTATTTATTTGAGAGGGGGAGAGAGAGAGAGCATGAGCGAGGAGGTCAGGGAGAGGGAGAAGCAGACTCCCTGCTGAGCCAGGAGCCTGATGTAGGCTCCAGCCCAGGACCCTGAGATCATGACCTGAGCCGAAGGCAGACGCTTCACTGACTGAGCCACCCAGGCGCCCCCAGTTTTATTTCTTTTAAAAAAGTGTATTTGCATCTTTATTCTAGTGGTGCTATTTTTTTTGGTTCAAATTATTGCCTTCCCCCTCCTGCAGCTTGCCTATTTAGCTCTTCTTGGAGGCAGGGAGATGTGGTCACTATCATCTTGCTCTCAGAGTCCTCACGTTTAGGACCTCTGTTCTCCAGTCTTTTTCCAGGATCCACTGTATTCCTTTCCTTGCCAAAAGGTTCTTCAGAATTCATCTCCTGCCTCTGTTTTTGTCTAACAGTCCTACTTTCCTTTACGTTTGCCTTAATTCCCCACCTACGCTTGGAGCTTCCACACCTCCTCAGTCGGTGGCCCTCCCTTTTAGCCCAGGCCTTACCAGACACTCCTTTCTCAGTCATGGTGGTAGCAACAAGCAGTTTACAGACTGCACGTGAGTTCACAGCTCTCTTCTGCCTCCCTTCTTGTTCCCGCCGGATAGGAGAGAGTAAGACTTCCAATGGGCTACTAGAAGGAGAACCAAGACTATAATGCTTGTCTTCTCTGAAATAATACAAATCCTACTGCTGTCAGCCTTAGTTAACCAAACCGTGCATGGGGGTGCAAGAGCCTCATTCTTCAGAGGTGGTTGGGAACATTTACATTCAGAAGGGAAACAGGTGTGCAGTTTGGGGGAATGTTAAGGTTTGGGCGATGGGGAGGAAAGAAACTTCCTAATAAGTTTCTAAGCTCCAGAGGGAATCAAGTCTGACTGCATTTGTATCTCTTGACTTTGTTACCAAAGATTACCCAGTAGACTCTGTGTTCCCCAAACTTTCAAGCCTTTTAAAATTCATATTAAAATTCCGAATGTCTCTAAAACCTTTGTTACACTCCTCAAGCACTCCAGTGTCTTCAGTCCTTTTTCCTTTACTTATAAATGTTGCTCTGTGTGCCCGATTGTCAAAAACTAGTTCTCAGGATCTTAAGGAACCTTCAGTAGCAGATAGTACTCTACAAGCACTCTTTCCTTGTAGACAGGTTTCAGAGAAACCTAGATTGTTCCTCCAAGACTATCTTTTACCCATGAAATCATAATTCCAGAGGTCATGAGAATTTCTTTTTCTCCGATTGTGTCCCTGGTGCTTAGCATATAATCAGTACTAAAGAAAGTTTGGATGTTACTGGAAATATGGAATGTTTGTATGTATACATAGGTATATATGGTTGATTTAATTGACCTAATTTTTTATATCTAATTTATAATGAGATAATCTCATTTTTGTAATTCGATGCAATTGACAAGTGAAACAGAAGCTGTTTATGCTTTATGTGTAAGTCTACACATCAATTCATGCTAGATCAAATGTGTGTGTATATATACAAACATGTGTACTTTTTTTTTTTTAACAGATCAAGAAAACTTCACTGAAGATGTCTAAGGTAAGAGATCTCAATTCTCATGTCTCTACAGTATAAGAAGAAACTGCTTTGTGTTTTTAAGCTGTTTATAGTCAAGACTTATATGACTCATTTTTAATACAACTGATATATTTGATTCATTGAGACAGTTGTAATTTAATTGACATTTTGAAAGCCTAGAGCTTTCTTTTATCAGATTTCCAATTTCTTATTTCTAAATACATCAGTAACAATCCATTTATCCTCCTTTACATCATTCCCAGCAGACCAATCAAATAATAATTTAAAATTTGAATAATTTATCATCATGAAATTTATAGGGCTCTTACAGTTGATAAATTGGCTTGTATCAGCTCTTGCAAATTACCACAGAGCCCTGAAATAAATTCGTTCTAAAAGGCATGCTGAGAAAAGCAGAACTTGTTAAAATTGCAAGATTATTATTTTCTTTTTATTTTTGAGTGTTTGGGTATTCGTTACTATCTGATGCATAATCATCATACTAATTTTTACTTTTTGAAAGTGGATATATATTTTTTAACTTGTGAGAACTAATAATACTTTTGTCACAGGTTTGATGATATCTTAAAAGCAACTTGTAAGATATTTATCCTTTTTTGTAAAATCTTATTTTAGCAACAACCAACTCAGTTTATAAATCCAGAAACTCCTGGCTATGTTGGATTTGCAAATCTTCCCAATCAAGTTCACCGAAAATCAGTGAAAAAAGGTTTTGAGTTCACACTAATGGTGGTCGGTAAGAAATTAACTTATACCTTCAAGCTTATTAAATATGTGGATATCTTCCTTTCCCAACCTTTAGGGTATAATAGTGTGACCTGTAAAATCAAAGGGAAAATTTCTTTATTGTCAGAATCATTCCAATTTTAGTATATGTGCTGCCGAAGCGAGCACTATTGTCAGAATCAAATAACTGGGAATTTGAAAAAAAATTCTTTAGAATATTTTGTTGAAGAGTAAAATTCTTTTTTTTTTTTTAAGATTTTATTTATTTATTTAACAGAGGGAGACAGAGTGAGAGAGGGAACACAAGCAGGGGGAGTGGGAGAGGGAGAAGGAGGCTTCCCTGCAGAGCAAGGAGCCCGATGTGGGCTCGATCCCAGGACCCTGGGATCATGACCTGAGCCGAAGGCAGACGCTTAACGACTGAGCCACCCAGGCGCCCCTGAAGTGTAAAATTCTAATATTTCTGTCATTTCCTCGTTTGTCTGTGGTGAAAGTGCCAGTGAGCCTCCAAAATGGCCCAAGTGACCCTTGCCTCCTGGTGTTTGTGATACTTTCTACCCCCTCCCACACTGAGTAGGGCTTACACATGTATCCAGTAGGGCAGAAACGGAGGTGTGTGACTTTGAGACGGGGTCATAAAAGAGATTGCAGCTTGCCCCCATCTTCTCTTAATCACTCATGCTGGGAGATGCCAGCTGCTGTGTTGGGAGGATTCTCCAGCAGCTTTACAGAGAAGTCCCCCAGGGCAAGGAGCTGAGACCTGCGAGTAGCTGTGTGTAATCTGTTCTCCACCTTCCCTAACAAAGTTATAAACAAGCCCTGAAGGATCAAGCTGATTGACAAATAAGCTACTTGTCAGGATAAAAGCCATCATTCATTAAGGAAGGATGTCAAAATCCAGTTTACAGTGTAACATTTAAAATTGCTAGCATCCAAAAAAAAGTTATTGTTTATGCAAAGAAACAAAACAATGTAGCATATACCAGGAGAGAAATCAGGCAACAGAAACAGATTCAGAAATGACAAAGATGATGGAATTGGGGAACAAGAACTTTTATTATTTTAAATATGCCCTTGGTACCTAAAGGAAAACATCAACGTAATAAGGAAGATAACCAAAAAGAACTAAAGAGAAAGAACTAGAGATTTAAAAAAAAAAAAATTACAGTGAGATGGAAATTTTTCTAACGGACCTAACAGCAAATTATATACCGCAGAAGAGAAAAGGCCGATAGAAAGTATCCAGACACCAAGTAGAATAAATATAAAGAAAAGCACACCAGGGCACACAATACACAGTTGGTGAAAAGCAGTGATAAACAGAAAAATCTTAGGAGGAAGGCAGTGGGTGGTGGGAAATAAGCACAATGCATGCAGAGGATGGAAGGGAAGAAGGAGCACTGACTTAGGAATAACATACGCCATAGGAAATGACAGTTTAAAGTACTGAAAGAATAAAACCATCAGCCTGGAATTCTGATGGAGACTTAAAAAAATGAAATATGAACTTTTTTTTTTTTTAAGATTTTATTTATTTGACAGAGAGAGACACAGCGAGAGAGGGAACACAAGCAGGGGGAGTGGGAGAGGGAGAAGCAGGCTTCCCGCTGAGCAGGGAGCCCTATGCGGGGTTTGATCCCAGGACCCTGGGAGCATGACCTGAGCTAAAGGCAGACGCTTAACAACTGAGCCACCCAGGCGCCCCGAAATATAAACATTTTTAGATAAAAACTGAGAATTTATCACCGTCAGACCTGCACCAGAAGAAAGATTATTAAATGGGGTTTTTCAGGTTAACAGAAAAGGTAGAGCATTGGAAAGGGCAAGTGTGTTGGTAAATACAAAACACTTTCCTTGGTTTTTCATTTCTTTCGATGATAATTGCCTTTAAAACGAAGTTAATAATGTATGACACTGGAGTACGGTGCACCAGAGTAGCAAAGCACGGGAGGGTGTGTAGAAGAGCTACTGTAATACGTTGACCTGATGGAATATTCCATAAGGGAGGGCTGCTAAGTTAACATTGCCTGGTGTCAACTCTGGCGCAGCCACCAGAAAAGTAAAACAAGGGTTTGACTAAAAGGAAATAGGTTTGATAAAATAGAACACAAAAGCCTGCTTAATCCAAAAGAGGGCAGGAAAAAAAAGAGATGAGACAGGTGGGGAGGGGGCAGCACCTGGCAGAAGGGCCACAGCCGTGACCGTGACAGGTCAGAAACAGGCAGGGTGAGCCTGAACGACCGGAATGGAAAACCCTCACACAGAGCCCAGCCAAGAGAAACCTGAAGCAGCCGTATTAATACCAGACAGAGTGGACTTTAGGTCTACTATCTGGATGTTCCCAGAGATAAAGAAATATGTATCAGAAAGATGCAGGGGGCAGTTCAAAAAACATCTTAACTGTATGTGCACTTAATAACAGAGCTCCATAAGGCACGGTGAAGAATCAGGAAAAAGATAGATTTGTAAGAGTGGGTTTTAAACATTCTGCTTGGTAATTTATGAAACAGAAAATCAGTAATGTTACAGAATATTAAAATAACAGTCAAACAATATGACCTAATTGACGTTGAGAGCACTGTGCTGAGAAACTGTAAAGTAATACATTCTTTTCAAGTGCATGTGGAACATTCACCAAAGCTATTCTTTTCTTTTTTTTTTAAGATTTTTATTTATTTATTTGGCAGAGAGATAACAGAGAGAGAGCAAGTAGGCAGAGAGGCAGGCACAGGGAGAGGGAGAAGCAGGCTCCCCGCTGAGCAGGGAGCCCAATGCGGGGCCCGATCCCAGGACCCTGGGATTATGACCTGAGCTGATGGCAGCCGCTTAACCGACTGAGCCACCCAGGTGCTCCGCTATTCTTTTTTTTAAGATTTTATTTATTTATTTGACAGAGCACTAGCAAGGGGCAGGAGCAGAGGGAGAGGGAGAAGCAGGCTTCCCGTGGAGCAGGGAGCCCCATGTGGGGCTCGATCCCAGGACCCTGAGATTGTGACCTGAGCCGAAGGCAGACGCTTAACGACTGAGCCCCCCGGGTGCCCCCCAAAGCTAGTCTTCATGGCGAGAGTATTATTAGGCCAGCATGACCCTGGAATCAGTCAGTAATGAGAAAAGTGCGGACCAACTTCATGAGCATAGACACAAACATCTCAAGGAAGTTTTGGCAGGTCCAGCAGCACAGGAAAGTGCTGATTAACACCGGCACTCCTGCTGCCACACAACGTACACGTGCTCCTCAAGGGTCACCATGTTACGCACTTGAAACTGTAGGCTTCTGGAGAAAATAGGGGCACAAGATTCAAAACCTGATTCAGTGGCACATTTGGAAGAGAGTGAGGAATGCAATCAAAATGGTTTTTACATGTTAATTGGTTGAAATACCATCCGATACCAAATATAGGCACTATGGTTTGAGGAGTCCCTGAAGTTTGTCAAAAGGGGCGTCAGGAAATGGTGGAAGGAGGGCTGTGTGAAGACGGATGGGAAGCTGTGCCCAGGAGGTAAGTGGGTATGGCCCACAGTACCCATTGAACCGAGGCTACTGCTAGCTGGTAGCAAGTTGAGAGTATTCTTTCATGGCTTGATTCTACTGGGTGTGGTTTTCTGTGTTCACCTAGTTTGTCAGCAGTGAAATCACACATAAAGAGATGTAAAGTTTATATTACATTGGAATTGTTCCCTAACATACCAGTTGTGTTGGAACAAATTCTCACCTTCAAGGCTCATGTTATGGCAAAGGTGACTATATATCCTAACAAATGGGGTTTATCTCAGGAGCATGTGGTTTAACATGGGAAAATCAGTCCCCATGGTTCTAAAGGGGAAATGTCATCTAAAACATGTAGTTGTAACAATTCAAAACCCATTAAAGATTTTTTAAATTAGTAAGCTAGAAGTAAAAAGTTTTCTCAATTTGATTAAGGGTATATACTGAAAATCTATAGTTAGTGTTATTCTTTCTCATGAGGAAAGAAACTAAAACATTCTTAATTACAAGTGAAATGACTTGTGTATGTTAAAAACTCTTAAGGAATCCCAAAACTACTAGGTCTAATAAGTCAATTTTATCAAGATTGCAGGTTCTGGGCGCCTGGGTGGCTCAGTCGTTAAGCGTCTGCCTTCAGCTCAGGTCATTGTCCCACAGTCCTGGGATTGAGTCCCACATTGGGCTCCCTGCTCAGCAGAAGCCTGCTTCTCCCTCCCCCACTTTCCCTGCTTGTGTTCCCTCTCTCGCTGTGTCTCTCTCTGTCAAATAAATAAATAAAATCTTTAAAAAAAAAAAGATTGCAGGTTCTGATCAGTATACAAAAATAACTTGATTTCTGTGGATTACCAACAGAAAATTTTAAAATGACCTTGAAAAGACTATCAAAAACAATAGTAAAAAAAACATTTCAAAAGACGGTGCCACTTACCATAATACAAGAAATGCGCACTGCTGAGGGTAACTTAGCAGAATGTGTGCATGACCTACACTGACAACGTGGTGACTTGGCTGAGAGAGAGAAGGCCAAGTAAGCTGTGAGAGCTGCTGGCGTGCTGGGCGTGCCCGGGATGGTGCCCTTCTGCCCCCAGAGTGATCCGTAGAGTCAGCACAATGCCAAAGTCACACCAGGCTTTTTTAAAATAGAAATGAACAATCTGATTCTGAAGTGTAAACATAAGTGCAGAGGACCTAGAATAGACAGAAGCGTGTAGAGGACTTTTACTCTGATTTTGAGACGTACCAACAAGAACTGCGAAGTGTGGTAAGGGTAGACATTCAAATCTACCGAAGAGAATAACAGCCCAAAGTAGACTCACATATACATGGTCAGCTGGTTCTTTTTATTTTAGACTTTAGACACGACAACACACTTTTATTTTTTTAAGATTTTATTTATTTATTACAGAGAGAGCATGAGAGGGGGGAGGGGCAGAGGGAGAAGCAGACTCCTGCTGAGCAGGGAGCCCAATGTGGGACTCGATCTCAGGACTCCAGGATCATGACCTGAGCTGGAGGCAGACGCTTAACCGACTGAGCCACCCAGGTGCCCTGGTCAGCTGATTTTTGACAAAGGTGCCAAGGTGATGCAAAGGGGAGAAGGTTGGTCATTTTGCAGATAGTGCTATAACAAATAGGTGGTCGTGTGGCAGACAGGGACCGTGAACCCCTCCTTCACACTGCACACCACAGTTCACTAACTGTACAGCTATAAGAAGTCTAGAAGAACATTTTCTTGACGTTGGAGTAAGCAGATTGCTTAGGACGTGAAGAACATTAATCACAAAATAAGTAAGTTGTGCTTCGTAAAAAATTTACGTTCTTCAGAAGATACTGACAAAAAAAGAGGCCATAAACTGAGAAAGCGTTCACAGCACCACATGCGACATAGGACTTGTATCCAGAACATAAGCTCGTATAGTTCAGGAAGAAGACACATTCCCCAGTTACAAAAAGGGCCACAGGATTGAAACATATTTCATAGGAGATACTGAATGGCCAGGACACACAGCATCCTCCTTGGTCATCAGGAAGAAATGCACACTGACCCACAGGATGCCCCCACACACTCCCTGGAATGGCTGAAATTTTCGAAGTCTGGCAGTCCAAGTGTGAGCAAGGATACAGACAACTGCAGCTCTCCTAACGGCTGTTGACAATAAAAAGTGATGCAACCACTTTGGAAACCAGTTTAGTGCTTTCTTCACAGTTACATGCTTACCATGTAACTTGATGGTTCCCATCCTTCACAGTCACCCAGGAGCAATGATGGCCTGTCCACAGAGAAGGTTTATGGATGTTTATAGCGACTCCTCCTGCAGTAGCCCGGACTGGACATAATACAGGGGTCCAGCAGGAGGGTAGGTCAGCACATTGTGATATGTCCATATAAAGGAGAATTGCTAGGCAGTATAAAGGAACGGACTACTGATAGATGCAACAATGTGGATCCATCTCTAATTGTGCCGAGCAAAAGCAGCCAGACACAAAAAGGCAAGCTGTACGATCCCTTGTGTATGAAGTTCTAGAATAACCCAAACCCACCTGTAGGGACAGAAAACACCTTGGTGTATGCATGTAGTAATGCTAGACGGGTAGAGCTGACTCTGACTTACACGAAGGAGCTCTCATGGTACGGAGATCCTCTTTGTCTTGGGTGGAGTTTGTTTATCTGAGTGTGTACTTTGTCACACTAACCCATCCACACGGTTCAAATGAGCATAGGGAACTACTGAACTGAGTTGTATGTAAGTTACACCTCAGTAAAGTGAGTTTTTTAAATAAAGCAGGTAGTTAGGGGATTAAAGATGAGATGGGTGGTAAATACCAGCTAGAAATGTAACCACAAGAACCCTCAACTTTAAATTGTAACTATTAGCAGCTTAAGAAAAATGGTATACAGGTATCCCCTGCTTTCTGAAAGTTCACGTTAGGTCTTTTATGAAAGACCTACAGTAGTGCCCGTTTTCACTAACTGAAAGACAAGCGAAAGAGTTGGCATCGGTGTTGCAGTGAGCTGTACAGAGGCAGCATGCCCTCAGAGCTCCTTCCCACTCTCAGCATCTCAGTGTCCAGCTGCCAGAGTTCTGAACTGTGCAAGCATCTGGGCTTCACCTTGATTGATTTTGCGCATCTCATAAGATGTATTCTAAGCTATAAAAAGCCTGAGGCATGATTTTTTGGGGTCTAGGAATGTCACAAAATGCTTCCATACCTATTAGTGGTATTTGCTTTTTTGCTTTCCACCAGTTAGGCTTAGGAACACTCTGCTTTCCAGTAGAGGGAAAAACCTGTATCAGGAAAACGCCAGTGTACCTAACTTGTAAGTCAGAGACTATTGAAGAAAAAAAGGTACTGTTTTTAAAAATTGTGGCTTATGTCTAAGGAAATAAGAAATTTTACAAAATGATCACATGCAAATGAAAAACTACAAATGTTGGGGCACCTGGGTGGTACAGGTGGTTAAGTGTCGACTCTTGGTTTTGGCTCAGGTTGTGATCTCAGGGTTGTGAGATCGAGCCCCGCATCAGGCTCTGCACTCAGTTGTGGAGTTTGCTTCAGATTCTCTGCCTCTTCCCCTTCCCCCCACTTGCACCCCCCCCTTCAAATAAATAAAGTATTTTTTTTTAAAGATTTTATTTATTTGAGAGAGAGAATGAGAGAGAGAGAGAGAATGAGAGGGGGGAGGGTCTGAGGGAGAAGCAGACTCACTGCTGAGCAGGGAGCCCGATGCGGGACTCGATCCCGGGACTCCAGGATCATGACCTGAGCCGAAGGCAGTCGCTTAACGAACTGAGCCACCCAGGCGCCCTCAAATAAATGAAGTCTTAAGAGAGAAAAACTAGAAATGTTTGGGCACCATATGCAGGAAATTTTAAAATTACAAATATGTTTTTGAAAGATCTCAAGGACAGGGGCCAGGTGGCAGGCAGGTAGCTTGTAAGGGAACTTGATGCTGCTGAATTCTGGTCAACTGGTCATAGTTGGTGATTATCAAGTTTCCAGCCTCTCACCATTATGTGGGGTGGGTGGTGGCTCCGTTCACAAAAAAAGCGATATTAAAAATACAAAGCCTATTGCCAAAATACGTTACCTGGTAGAAAGTCCATAGGTTAGTCAATATTACAAAATTCACGAGGGGGTTAGAGTGAAGACTCTGAGAACTTGGGAACTAAGCTAAGAAAACGAAAACTGACCTTCCAGCAAAAATATACTCGCATCATTGTAGGTTCACATGTTTTGAAAATGCGAACTCGTGTTCTGGGGACTCCTTCCTAAGGGCATGTGCGCGTGGGAAGGTGGCCACTCAGAGCTGCGTGGGTCCTGCCTGAGCATCTTTTCCCTGTGAAATGGCACCTCCTCATGTGGCTCTCAGCTCTGGGGACCACTTAGGATGCTGCCATTCAGGGGCCCTCCGAAATGACCCTGTTGCACTGTGTTTGAAAAAGCACTTTGTTGTATTGGTTAAAATTGAAAAGTAAATGTGAAGGGGACCAGCCCTGCAGGTTAGAGAGGTTTTTTTTGGTTTTATTTTTACTGGTATTCCTGGCTTGGCCTGCGTTTGGGGGAGGGGGAGTTTAGCCTCAGTTTTAAGGTTTTAATCAGAAGCTTCTGGGACCATTTGCCTGTCAGGATTTCAGAAGGCTGTTGTAAAATGTAGCTCACCTGTGTCACCTGCACATATTTTTCATATGGTGGCGCCACCTTGTGCCTGATACTGTATATTTCTCCCTGATCGGTAAAAACATGAGCCATTTTGTAAACCCTGAGTACCTCCCGTCCCAGTCAGCCTCTGCTGTCACCACTCATACAGGACTGCTACATAGGTTGCTGAGCCTGGTATGTTTAGTGCTCTGGGACTTGAGTTCTTGTGTCCCCCATGTAAAGGCACCTGAGAAACTCCTGTGGGACAGAGGTACTAATAAACGTGGAATCGCAAAGCTAGCCACTCAAAGATATTCAGCCCAAAAGTAGCATCATGTTCTGAGTTAATGAGTTAATTATTTATAGATGTTGCCTGAAAGCCATTCCAAGTGAAGATATTTCTACCCTTTAAATGAAGATATATAATTTAGAATCAGCCATTGGAATATTAACTGCTTTTTTTTTATTTTTTTCAAAAAAGCTGTCTCTACTCAGACACCTCTGCTGAGAGGTCTTCTGTGCCCCAGTCTTTCCACTTGATTACTTAGAGCTATCACCATTTTGTCAGTGACAGAGTGACTGCTTACTTGTCCTCTCCCCCACTGTACTGTCAGGCTACATGGAAGTAGGGATTTAGCTCAGTCCCGGAGCCTGGACCTGTGCCAGGCACACAAAAGGTCTGAGCACTTATTGGTAAAATTCCCTCATTATGTGATAAAAACGTTAAGAGGACATTGCTAGGCAGTTTGTTAAAAGGATAATTTGATGTGCTCTTACTGGACATGTTCAACATGTAATTCTGGTTTTGTCCTTTTGACCTTTCCATATATGAAAATTGCGATTTAATTAAAGTACAGTCTTTATTTTGTATGTTAATACATTTCAGATTCACTCGTTCTTCATTTTCCCAGAAATAATGATTTTTAAAACAGATGTGTGCCCCTTGCACATGCTGCACAGGACTGAGCAGAGGGAGGTTCAGACCGAGATGCCCAGGGGACAGTCATGCACTCAGTTCAGAAGCACTTCTCTGGGCAGAACTTGGCCTTAGTTGGTGGCCTGCAGTGAGATGGTGGAATCTCTACATGCTTCCTTGGAACGTAAAATTTAACTTTGCTATCTTGAATTTTCCTTGAAGTTAAGTTTCAGATACTCAGAATACAAATGTTATAGAATTCAAAACATTCAGAATTCAAGTATGATAGTAGTTGAGGAATTCTTAATTCATTACATGCTCGAATGAGTATGTGTTGTCTTTATTGGTCATACCACACTCAACAGAGTGGGCAGGTTGCCTGACATGAGACGTTTGCCAGTGGTGGGGCATGGGATGTGTGAAAGCAAGAAAGGGGGAGAGGTAGCCTGCTCCTGCCTCGGTTACAGGAGGGAGAGACTGCAGACTACAGTGCAGTCTTGGGCATCTGTTGTTTCTGTTTCCCACGGCTTGGCAAGCCAGAGTGCTGTTGACATTGTTTGATAGATGTGTTCAGTTTTCTGAAAATGTGGTAGCTTTGACAATGAGCAAAAATCATAACTGAAAACCTACTTTGCATTCTGTTTATCAAAAAATAAAGACCCACCACTAAAGTCCATCCCACACATTTGTGAAGAGCTAAGAGTGTATTTCTGATCTTACTTTGTGGGGATTCTGGAGACTCACAGACCTGGATTCAAGTCAAGGCCCTGCTCTGGATAGCTCTCCGAGCAAAGGCACCCATTTCCCCATCAATGAAATGGGGAGAGTCACTCCAAAGTGGTGGTAGATTCAAACGGAGTGCAGACAAGGATGTGTGTAAGGTACTTAACCCAGCGCCATGTAAATACAGTAGATTACCCATGTCATACGGATCATGTCGTGACAGTGTTTTCATTTTCATTTAAAGGTGAATCAGGGCTAGGAAAATCAACTCTCATAAACAGCCTGTTCCTGACTGATCTCTACCCAGAAAGAATCATACCCGGAGCTGCAGGTACAAAAAGCCCCCTATACTACTTAAGTGTAGTTCTCTACATGAAAGCGGCTGAGAGCACATAATTGATATTTTTGCCTCAGCCTTGTAGTTTTGTTCTGCTTTAAACACAAGGACAATGTTCTTTCGGTTGGGAAAGGTGCTGCACCTGAAGCCTTTGGATCTTGTTTGTAGACTGAGCATGAATCCACAGTCCATCCTCTCCCGAGTTGGTGTTCTTTTACTGTAGAAGTATAAGAAATTAAAAAAAAATAAAAAAGTATAAGAAATAGTTTCTGCCTATGTTATATGTTTGATGGGAGGGTCAAGGGAAAATGTTTTCTCACAAAAAGAGTTCTCGAAGTAGCTGACAACTGTGGGAATAGGTGTGTACTCTCCTTGCATATTGTTGGAGCATTGTGGGTTAGCACACAGTCAGCGCCTAGGACCTGGGCTGCCACACCTGGGACATAGAGCCCTTTCATAAATATCTCTGAATTCAGTATTTAAACAAATTCATAAATTGTTCTCTTTGCCTCAGCAACAGAAGTCATAATTTTCAATATTGGCGTTTTAACCATCCCGAGCTGCTGTTTTATTTTAGCTGCCCGGTTTCCTTGCCAACTCAGGGATCATTTTTACATGGTCCTTGTGTTACCTCTGAAAACCTTCCTCCAGGAGGGGTAATGAAGTTCTAAGTCATTTATTAATTAGAAACTAACAGGTCATCTCTTCTCTTTGAAAACTGGGTTAAATTTTTTTTTAATTTATGAAACTTTTGTTTTTCCACAGACATTCAAATAAAATGTCATTAAGGTTAGTGGATGTGTAGACGTCTCAAATTTCTGAAGTGATGCTATTTTTTTTCTTTAAATAAAATGTAACATAAGGGAGGTTCCACACCTTACAGTTGATTGTTAGCAGAAGATTGGCATTCCAGTTTTCATTACAGAATCAGAAACTGTATCTTTAGTTTTAAACTCTATTCCACACATGTATTACTCTCTTCTCTGTTTTTTAAATCTTTTTTATTTGGCTTCAATTTTTTTGAGTTTTTTCTTCATAAAGCTTTACTTCACCAAATCTGTCTTCCCCTTGCTCCAGTCTGCTGTTGATACTATCCTGTGAGTTTTCAATTTCAATGAACCTTCCAGAAAGTGGTCGCTTTTCTGTCCAGAGAGTTGTTGCTATTCTTTTCTTCGATCTCCTGTTGAGTTCGTAGGTGTTCAGATGGTTTGATCCCTATCCAGCTGAATTCCTGGGACCAGACGAAATTTAGGTCTCCTACTCCTCCAACCACCTTGCTCCCCCCCCCGGAAACTGGGTTAATTTGTAAGTACGGTTGCTCATTAAGTTTGTTTCTTTTCTAGAGAAAATTGAAAGAACTGTCCAGATTGAGGCTTCAACTGTGGAGATTGAGGAGCGAGGGGTCAAGCTGCGCCTGACAGTGGTGGACACACCTGGCTATGGGGATGCCATCAACTGCAGGGATTGGTACGCGCCGCAGGGACGCACGGCCCCAGAAGTGCTTACGGTTATTTGAACGTGTTCACGTTTACAGTGTTAGAGTGATGATTGGGTTTGAGGTAGCTGTGTATAATAAAGCAGTGAAACACTTTAAAGTGCGCTGATTATAACATTTTAGAGGAGGAATTTCACAAAGAATGAGTATTTTTTCCGTAACAGCCAAGCATTCATCAACTGCTAGTATAAGTGAAACCCCTGGATCTGAATGAACTCTGGCCAGCGGAGAAGATTGTGACGTAGACTTCCTCTTAGATAGTCGATCCATGGCCTCGTTAGCATGGGTATGGGCACGGCTGCAGGTGGAAGAGCACCCTGCCCCGTGGCTGCACCCATGGCAGAAGTGGTGGGCTCCAGTCTCGTGGAGTGTAAAGCACCAGCTCGCCTGCCCCTCAGGAGGAAGTGTGAGGCAAGGGGAAGCAGGGGGGGCTCTCCCATCTCCTTCCTTCCTCGGGAGTCTCTCCCTGCCCTGCCTTGCTGTTTGCATCGTGTGGCAGGCGTTTACGTTTTCACACACTGCCCCGTCTGCTGCGCACAGTCCTTGTGAGAGCTGGCAGCCCACTGTCTGCTCGGTCACCTCAGGTGCTTTCAACGGTTCTGTTCGGGCCTTTGACACCCACCCCCCCAGCACTGCAGGGAAATTATGCTTGGCACACTTTCCAGAAACCTCCGTCTTGCCAAATGTAGGAGTCTGTTTTCCAGTCCCATCTTATAACTGTATTATCAAATTATATTTGGTAGAGAGGCAGGGAAGAAAAAGACTTGTTTTGTCTTTGAAGTTAGGGAGTGCCTGCCTTTTGTATCCCACTGTTACCAATATTTATGTTTCTCAGTTTTAAGACCATCATCTCCTACATCGATGAGCAGTTTGAACGGTACCTGCATGACGAGAGTGGTTTAAATAGGCGGCACATCATCGATAACAGGGTGCACTGCTGCTTTTACTTTATCTCACCCTTTGGACATGGGTAAGTGGACCCCACCATAGAAACCAAGTCCTTAGAATTTCCTTTCTACTTGCTAGGTTGACAGTTTCCCCCAAGTTGCATATTTTCATACAAGAAGTGAGATAATTTTGAGAGAAAAGAAATGTGTGTTCCATTCCCTTCAGACTCAAGCCTTTAGACGTCGCATTTATGAAAGCGATACACAATAAGGTGAACATTGTGCCTGTCATTGCCAAAGCCGACACCCTCACCCTGAAGGAACGGGAGCGCTTGAAGAAAAGGGTATGTTTTTTTACTCAGGGTAGCTGAGGGCCAGGTGCCTGGGAAAGAGTGGACGTGTGTCTCAGATACAGGGAGCAGGTGGGAGGAGTCCAATCGTTTTTAAGGAACACCTAACACTTGTAGATTAATGTTCTAACTGTTGTCAAGTTCTTATTCTTTGTAATTCACCGTACGTGAAAACGCTCTCAGTGCGTAGAAGGGACGCCATGTGCTGGGTGAGTGATATGAATGTGGAAGTGTGATCCTCTCTGTGAAGTTTGTTAAGTTTATCTAAATGTTTTACTGCAAACAGTCCGTTTAGGAATATGTTTTAATTGTCATTGCCTGGTATTGTGACTGTTTAAAGGGCCTCTGTTTTGGCCATTAAGAGGTTGCCTTGCACTTGTCCATCCGCCAGCCCCGTGTGCCCCTCTCCTCCCAGCAGTCCTGTGCTGGTTGTTGGACTCTGGTGCCTTTTCCTGTGTTATTTGAAAAGCCTCTTTGTGGACTTTTGGGTATATATTTTTTAATTAAATGCCTATTTCTGTTTGCTCATTAAGAAAGTCCAAGCTCATATGCTAAATTCTACAAATAAAAGTTCTTTCATTTTTTGAGAGGACGTGAGCAGGGGTGTGGGTGGGGACAGAGCGAAGGAGAGAGAGAATGCCAAGCAGGCCCCACACCCAGTGTGGAACCCAAAGCGGGGCTCAGTCCCCCAACCTTGAGATCATGACCTGGGCCAAAACCAAGAGTCTGACACTTAACAGACTAAGCCACCCAGGCACCCCAAAAGTTCTTTTAATTACCCATAAAAGCAGTTGTTGTAACAGTTACATACTTACCCTTCCAGAGCATAGTCTATTTATGTTTTTGTTTTTATAGGATGGGACTATAGCATACGTATATTATTCTACCATTTGACTTTCTAAGAATTCCCAGCACACACAGAAAACACTCCCCCGAACCCGTATACAGCTCAGAGCAACAGATACACACACAAACACACACACTCAGCTAGGTACACTCCCAGCACACACAAAATACTTCTTCAGTGTGTTTTTTGGTCCTCCCACCGCCACCCCTTAATTCCTGGCATCAGGGATCTTTGCTTAGGTCCCTTGTGTATTCCAAGAGTCTAGAACAGTACCTGGCACAGAGTAGGCACATGTCTGCCTTCTCAGAATTGTTTAAGTCAGACAGATTCTGAGAAAGGAAATTGATGGGCATTTTAAGTGTTGAAAGATGGGTGTTTCAAGTTTGAATTTCCTTCAAAACAAATTTGTGACACCTTACATTCCCAAAGCAGTGTGAGCTTGCTCTGCTCTTTGCCCCCCTGGAACCGTCCTGGATGTCACCGGCTTTTCTAAAATGTCTCCCATCTGAGAAACGGGAAGTGTTTTCTGGTTTCCATGTTTTTAGACCTAGTTTTGATTTTTGTGTTTTCACATTTTTCTGGATGTCTTTGGTCACAGCAGAATTTTTCACTTCTACTATGCATACATGTTTGTCAGCCTTTTCCTCTGTTGTCTCAGTGCTTGTCAGTCTTTTAGGAAATACCCGGACCTTTGGGAGAGCCCCTAAAAGGTTTGGCACGTTTATGCTTAACAGTACGTATTTTGGTAACGCCCACTTAAGGGAACTCTAGCTTTTCTAATAAAGAATGTTACGCCGGATTCCAGGAAGGTAGGGGAGCGGGGTCAGAGTTAGAATGTTGTGTCCACCCATCTCTAATCTGTGTCCAGAACGCTAGGGCTCGATTTCAAAATCTGAGATGAAGTGAAATCCGTTTTGCCCTTAGTGCTTTCATCTTGGGCCTTCCTGACCCTCCTCTTGATCTGGTTTCTCCCCTTCACCTCCTGGTATCCCCCACTCCCTGATCTGGAAGAACCTCTGGCAGACCTGCTTTAGTCTTCCACTTCCGGGTGTTGTTTCCTAATCTTCCCTTTATCTCGAACTCTGGCTCCCCGTCGGCCAGCAGCAGTTGTCCTGTCTAGAGCTTGGCCAGTGAGCCCTCCACCAGCCTTGGGCCTCAGCAGCAGGGTTTGCTGTGCTTTCAGAAGACTTGTCTTCCTGTTTTATCACCTGTCTTCCTAACCCCTGAATGTTGGCATCGGTTAATATTATTTTGATCATATCATATCTCATGTGGCTTCTGCTTCTCCCTTCTGAGAATCTTTTTCATGTGATTTCTGTGTGTAAACAAGAGTCTCTTCTTCCCCCGCCCATGAGCTTGCCTCCCAGCTTCCCTGGCTCTGTACCTGAGCCCACCTCTGGTGCAGTTGCCCAGACAGAGAAATGTGTGATTGTTGTTGATTCACCACTTTCTTTTTCCTCTTTTCCAATTCAAAATGGCTTATTTATTACATATTTCTCAACTCGATCCTCATCCTCAGTGTAAGGACCGTCCTGATGGGGCCAGCGGGGATGGATAGTGGGCAGGCAGGAGAGGGGAAGAGACGCAGCAGGTTCGCGCTTCCTGCCTAACTTCTCCCACCGGTGAGATAGTTACCCTGCCTCCTGCCTCCGCTAGGAATGAGGACACTGAAAGGACGTTGCGAAGAGGAAGAAAGACCTCTTCCTGAATCCTGACTTAGTGCAGACAGCGTGTCAGGCTCGAGGTCTTTGATCATAAAGGCCTGAGGGTTGCCATTAAGAACATCCATTGCTAGATTACCAGATTAGGGTTTAAAGTAGGAATATTTCTGCCGACTTGGCGTATGTGCTTGGCCCTTGCGGCCCAGGACCCCACAGGAGAGAAACTGGCGCTCCAGCCCGCCTCTACCTGCTGGAGTGCCCGGCACAGAGGGTGTTCTGTCCCCTCTAGGCCACTCTGCAGCCTGGTTGGTGGAGTGTGTGGTTCTCCTGCTTGTTGCCTCTTGAATAAAATCCAGAGCCCAGCCTGGCATTCAGGCAACTCTGTACTTGTCCCTCTGGCTTAACCCAACTGGAAGGCTTACTTCCCAGCCATCCTGGATTTCTTATTATTCCTGAAACATACCCTGGATGTCCTCTCTTCAGAGCCTTAAACAAGATTATTCCCCCACGTGCCCCTCACTCCTGTTTGCCCCCTCGGGCGACACTTGGGGCTCTTCTGGTGCCCACAACATCTGGCTGTGCTGCTCTGGGGCATGTGTGGCTCCTGAGGCTGGCTGTGTTGTGTGATTTCCTCTCAGCTGCTGTGCTGACCTGCGGCTCTATGTGCTCAACTGGTGCATTATTGTTTCCTCTGGACAGAGGAGCACTCAAAAGGCAAGCATAAATACTGCTCCAGCAGTTTATAAAATTATTTGAAAATCACTAATTAGTTTAATTATGTATTGACGGTTAGATAATTCTGATATATTTCTAATAGTTAGATTTGATTAAAATGTCATGTGGTTTGGTAAAATTGCTCCTGGTTTGTCATTCTTTCAGATTCTGGATGAGATTGAAGAACATAGCATCAAAATCTATCACTTACCTGATGCAGAATCAGATGAAGATGAGGACTTTAAAGAGCAGACTAGACTTCTCAAGGTAAGCGCACCCTCCAGGTGCCCAACACAAGTCACTCCTGTTCCTGGTCATCAGCACCATGGAAGGAGTTGACAAAGGGCCACATCCTGGAAGACTGGCCTTTGACAGATTGTCCGGTAGATTCAGTTACAATAATATTTTTACTTGAAGTATATTTTGACATAGTTGTCACCTAAGGTTTAGAAATCTTACTATGGGTTTAATTTGTTTCACATAATTTTTCCCATGCGGAAAATACATGCCACTTCTGAGTAAAATGTTTTATACCATTAGTTGGCCAAGGAAGCACGTAGTAAGCAGCAGTGTGCTCAGTCTGTGCCTGTGTTATGTTCACAGTGAAAGTTAGGGTTCCGTGTGTGGAGCCTCTCCACCTGGTATGTCTCTTTCTAGGCCAGTATCCCGTTCTCTGTGGTTGGATCCAATCAGTTGATTGAAGCCAAGGGCAAGAAGGTCAGAGGCCGCCTCTACCCATGGGGCGTTGTGGAGGTGGAGAACCCGGAGCACAACGACTTTCTGAAGCTGCGGACGATGCTCATGTAAGACCCCCGTGCGTCCCTGTGGGCAGTGCCTAGCACAGAGAGCGGAGCTATTAGACTGCGGGGTGTGCAGGGGGAGCCGCTGCAGCCTGTTGTGGAAGGCCCTCCCCGGGGGCTCTCTGGGACTCAGGCTGCAGAACCGGCCTGTCCCTCTCGAGGCCAAGTGCTTAGCACACCCTCCTCCCTAGTCTCCCAGCTCCCTTGACGCTGAAAGTAGACCAGATGTACACTGTGGAATGGCCGCACCAAACGTGGGATGCCTCATGCTCTGGGAGCAAATACTCAGGCTGGCTGCACAGCGGCTTTTCCACTCTTGGCTGAAACATGCTACCACTCCAGATCCACCCCAGGCAGCGCTGAGGTTCTTCAGTGCATTCTTAGCCCCTGCCACAGGCCTGACTACAAAAGCAGAAGTTTTCCTTCTAAAAGGAAAGTTCACAGTTAGTGACAGCAGTTGTTCTTGAATCAGGAGGCTAGAACAAAGAGTGCTGCTAAAATCGAAGACCCTTTACTCCATCAGAGAGTGGAGGCTCTAGGCAAGTTTTGAGTAACTAAAATTCATTAAAACAACCAAGCTTTATCAGACGTAGTTCAGTCACCACGTAGGAAGCTCAGTCACCACGTAGGAAGCTCAGGACGGGTCCTTATGGTTGCCTGCTCTAGTGGAGGCTGCAGGTGGAGCCTTCCTGTGAGCTCTGTTTCTTTGGAGTGAGGGAGAGCATGCCAGCACTCCGTCTGTTTCCCTACATTCTGTGCAGACAGGAATGCGTTATCTTTACTCATTCTTGACTGCTTAAGTATTTGAAAAAGCTGAGCCAAGAAAATTATGGATGTTTTCTGAGATGATCAGAAGATTGAAAGTCTTATTTCTAGTTTATACAAAATAGTAATACTTTGTTGTATGGCTTTTTCCATAGCATAAACTAATCAACTCTTTAAAGTTGAGAAGTCAGGAATAATTGAATTACATGTTTCCCATACGTTCTTTTAGAACAGTATGTTCTGTTTCAGACTTGTTTACCTAAAAGGATCCGCTAAAATCTGTACCTCCGTGCACTGGTGGTGGTCTCCTGCAGAGCTTGGCAATGCCAGTAGGAGAAGTCCGTGGAAGGGTCTCTTCCCGGCTCTGTGGGTGTGCTTCTGCTTGTTTGTTGTGGGGGAGAGGCGAGAAACCTCCACAGCTTCAGCCCTGTATCCCAAACTCCAGCAACTTTGTGTACAATTCAGCAAGTAACAAGTAGCTCAAACTACCTGTGCTTCTCCCTGAGGACGGCTCCTACACGCAGCTGGCCTTGCTGTGCCCTTCTCTCTTTCAGCACCCACATGCAGGATCTCCAGGAGGTGACCCAGGACCTTCACTATGAAAACTTCCGTTCCGAGAGGCTCAAAAGAGGCGGCAGGTTGTTGCCCCCACCTCATGCTGTCCCCCTCTGTCCACGTTGTGTCACAGAGTTACACTGTCCCCCCTTCTACCTGTCCTACTGGGCCTTCCTGACCCTAAGCAACATGATTTGATTTCCTACTCAGAAACTATTACCAGGTATTTGTTGCTAATGTCATTGTACCTTGCTTTTTGTAACCTGTCAGAAGCAACTTTAACCATCTGCACGCAAAGAACAGCTTTAAGTGGAAGGGCCAGAGGCTGGTCTTAAGAGCATCACTCTGTCTGTAAATGAGGACATAACTTACCTGCCCTTAAGAAAGGCAGCTCCACTCCTCAAAAATGCACACAGTGCCCTCACCTTTCCTCTTTCACCATCGCAATAGATTTTATTCGAGATCTGTGTTTTGTGACCTGATAGATGTCTGCTTGCACCACATCTCTGTTTAGCTTAGGTATCAAGTGATCTACATCGTTTATAATAAGAATTTTCTGTACAGCAGTTGCTCCCACACTCCTGATCTACCCCAGTGGGTGTGGGTGCCTGGAACTGAGGAGCGTGCCGAACTTTTATACACACACCCCTGTTTCCTGTACATACATCTGTGATAAAGTTTAATTTCTAATCCGGGAACAGGTGAGGTGTTAACAACAACAATAAAATGAAACAGTTACAGCCATGTACTACAGTCAGTTATGTGCATGTGGTCTGTCTGTCTCTCAGAATCTCTTCTTGCCCTGTACTCACCCTCTTCCTATGAGGATGCGCCTGTGGGGAGGGCGAGGAGGGGGTGAGGGACGGAGGCGCTCGGATGCAGCGCTGGGCTACCGCTGACTTTCTGACGGCTCCTGAGGATCATGTGCCTCCAGACCACAGCCAAGTGCAGGTCACTGAACCCGCAGATAAGGGGGGGTGGCTGTGTTGTAGTTTATTAAAATATTCACATTTTTGAAATCTGGTGGATTTGTGTATATATATAGGGTGTATGTTAAGGTTTGCTTTTTTGTGTTACTTACCTGGGGACCAGATATTAAGTAAGGTTTTAGAGGCCGATGAGGACGCCAGGTGTGCGCTTGTGAAGAGCTGTGTCCTCACCGCTTGGTGGGCCTCCCCCACCAGCCCCCTCGGCCTGCACGCTCGGGCTCTGCTCCTTGTTCAAGTGTCCTTGTCACAGTCTGTGTCCATTAAGGCCTGTCCATCCTCCTGATGGCAGCACCTACTCCTCGATTAAGTGAAGACCAGAGTGTCCCACCTCCACTTGGAGTTAGAGAAGTTTCTAAAATTCGCCATCTCGTGCTGTTTTTTTTCATCTTTCTTATTCATTTCATTATTCATTCATGTTAGAAAAGTGATAAACAGGTAATTTTAAATACTTTTCTCAGAAATGTAAAGTGAAATTTTACTTTAGCAATTTGTCATCAGAAATAACCAGCTAAATTTGTAATTTCTTCCACCTCTTAGAAAAGTGGAAAACGATGACATGAATAAAGACCAGATCCTGTTGGAGAAGGAAGCAGAGGTAGGTGGAGGAGGGTGTTGTTGGTGAACGTCACAGATCATTACAGTTTCCTCCCTTATTTTTTTAAGAAGGAATATATTACACATCTCTTTTATTGTGTATATCTCTGTGTAGTATGGATATTGCTTTACATGTGTTATCATTTGATCTCCAGTAGCCATTTAGTGGGAAAAACTTGGGAATAGTGCAAATTTAGTGACTTTAGTCCCTGACAGTGAATTTAGTAACTTAGTAAAGTACTCAAAATTCAGTAGCTTTCCCATGCATAGACAATACATATAGACAAGTTGGAAAGTATAAAGAAAGAAACTGCCATTTACACCCATTAACAATTTAAGAAGAACTGTGCAGGACTGATGGAGAAGAAACCAGAAAACTCTACTGAAAACAATTTTCAGAATTTAAATGGATACATGACTTTAGGCAGGATGCTCATTGCAAAGATCACAGTTCTCTCTAAACTGAATGCCATTCCTGCAGAGTGGTTTGGTTTGTGACGTTCTTCTAGGGGAGAGCTTGCTGATATAGTTCCGATGCTTGGTCTGAAGACGGGGGATGGAAAGCACAGGGAGGTCCTGTAAAACACACTAATGAGGGAGGGTTAGCTCCACTGCTCATACAAATCCAGAGGGTGGGGACGCCTGGGTGGCTCAGTCGTTAAGCGTCTGCCTTCGGCTCAGGTCATGATCCCGGGGTCCTGGGATGGAGCCCCGCATCGGGCTCCCTGCTCCGTGGGAAGCCTGCTTCTCCCTCTCCCCCTCCCCCTGCCTGTGTTCCCTCTCTCGCTGTGTCCCTCTCTGTCAAATCTTAAAAAAAGAAAAGGAAAATGCAGAGCATGGCACAGGCGTGATGGGCTGATGAAATGCACATCTAGAAATGGGTTCAAAGTATGGAAAAGTGTTTGGTAGAGGTGACATTGGCGTTTGCTAGAGCTGTGGAATCCAAGCATATCCAGGAAATCCTCAAACAGGCCAGCCTTTTGGAAACAAATAAAACTCACCTCTTTGGACAAATTAATTCAACATGGATTAAAGTACTTAAATGTTAAAAACTTGAAGAAAATTCAGGTAACTATTTTATAACAACGTGCCTGGAGCCCTTTCTAAACTAGTGGAAACCGTAGTTGTGAAAACTGATGAGGGTAGCAGAGGAGGCCCATCCACCACGTGAGTAGCGGGGACCTTGCTGCCCTCTAGACAAGTCCCAGGCCCACCCCCCACCTGGTAGTGGCAGCCTCTTTCCCACCTTTTAGGTTAAAAAGCATCTTCTGTTGTCTTGTCTTTCTTAATTCTTCAGTTTGCTGCTAATTTCTGTTTCTTAATTGAATTGCATGTTATCTGCTTAGTTTTCGTTTGAGTTACTTGTTTTTCTACCGATTTATTATAAGAGTTCTTTGTGTGTTAACTCTTTGTCATGTTTTGGGAAAGCATGTAAGCTGAAATTTTAGGAATCACACAACACGCATAAAGAGTGTCCAGGGAGGATGGACCTTGAGAGTCAATAATGTGTCCCTGTGTTCTGTGCCCGTAGCTTCGCCGCATGCAGGAGATGATCGCAAGGATGCAGGCGCAGATGCAGCTGCAGATGCAGGGTGGGGACGGCGATGGTGGGGTCCATGGGCACCATGTGTAAGGTAAAGCCTAGAAGACAAATAGTGCTTTCAGATGCCTCAACTTAGATGTCATGACAGACACCTCCCTCTCGTCTTACTAATGCCTTGCATTTTGAAGCTCTTGTGTTTAACTCCATAGCATTCAAGGAGACCAGGCAGCTTCTTAAAAATGGAAGCTTCCCCTTGGCTCTGCGTGTCTTACAAACACTTTCCGTTTCTTTCTGAGTTTACGAATATAATTAATGAAGGCAATTTAAATATTAAAATAACCTTTATTAGTCATGCAATTAGAAACTTATTACAGCTGAAAACAAAGAGAGCTTTGAAAGTGTTATTAAAACAGATTATGCAGACCAAAGGTAAAGAGGGCGTAAAAGGGCAGATTATGCCAGGTGGGCCAGGGACCTCGAGGGGGACTGCTGACTTCCCACCCTTCACCACAGCTCTGCTCCGCCCCATGGCAGTCAGTGAGTCATGTAGCTGTCTGGCCCGGTGTGTGCTGGCCTCCCTGTTAGAAGGGAATCTGCAGACGCCAGGGACTGCGGACCGGGAAAAAACAAATGTCGACTCCCCTCTGTCCTGGGGACAGGTGGGCATTCAGAGCTATCTAGGTGACCGCTGTCAGCACCTCCCAGAGGAAGGAAGGAGAGGTAAAGTCAAATACAGGCCAAAGGAGGAAGCAGCTACATGCAGTTGGGGCAGAGGCCCGAGGCTCCCTGGAAGAGAGATGCCTGGGGTTAGGCAGACTGAGTGGGTGCTGGCCACAGGCACAGATCTGAGGACAGGAAACTGGGGGTGCAGGTGCAGAGGTCCACTACAGGTGGGAGCCTGATTGTAGAGGCAGGAGAATGTTCGTGACAAGAGGAGGTGATGTGGGGACATGAGTGAGCTGAGGCTTAGCCGACTCGGGACAGGATTGATGAGCCAGAAGGCAGGGAGCCCTGGACCTGGGATGTTCAGCAGTCTGCCACAGCAGATGCGCGGGTGATAGAGGAAGGACCTGCAGGGGTGTGTGGGAGCACCGGCCACCAGAACAACACCCCTGCCCTTGTGGCTTGTGGGGAAAGGTCTCAGATATGTATGAAGCACACAAATACCCATGTTCGGTGTAGCCAGCTACTGGAACGGAAATGTTCACATAACCCCCCCACCTCAGCCAGAGTTGGTAGTTTACTTTCAGCATCTTGTTGACGCTGTGTCCACATGGCACCATTGAGGATACTGTGGTGTGCCAGGGTTTGAAATTATTTGCCTGTACTCATATAGCTGGTGAAATGTCAGCACTCCCAACCCCATGAGGCTGATGCTGCATGAGCAGGTTTGGCATCTGAGGAAAGGCTAGCAAATTAGAAAGAAACGGGACTTCTGAAAGAAACAGGACTTCTGAGCGGTGGGGCTCACTTGAGGCCGGAGGAGGTGACAGACGTTTGCTCATTTTCTCTGATCTTGATGCTTCCCTAATTTTAAAACTTGATGAAATTATGAAGAATCTACTTTAGGGATATACAACTAATATATATTTTTGCATACTCTGCAATTTGGTGTTGCCCCCGGTTCCCAAGAGATGTTTTGATTTAGTTAACTCTGGTCATAGGAGCCAGCCTTCTGCTCAGTTTGTGCCCTTTGTTATACAGAAAATGGTGCTGTTAATGGTCACAGCAGTGAGTGCTGTACCACTTCGATTTACATATGTCATATTTTGTTTTTCCAGAAAATGCTTTTACAAGATACAGAAAACATTCCGCATGAGTACCACAGCTGCGTGTTTCCAAGAGATCATTGGAGGGGTGCCCATCCACATTTTACAGTACCTGTGCCTGAGAATTTAATTTTTTTTTAAACTTTTGATGTGTTTTGTATGAAGTTCTTTTAACATTTGTATTTCGTTGCTATGTTATACTTTATATTCTGTGAGGTGAACCTTCCATTTTCATTTTTCTTCCACCTTAACTAACCACTAATATTGGAATTGATTTCCAGGATCAGTCAGTATGTATAATTAACATTGAATTTCTTTGATTTGGCTGGCCTAACTGACTAATTGTTGAGGAGCACTCTTGATTCCATTTCTAGAACATTCGGACGTAGCCAGCATGTGCCTGGGTGCTAGTGACGTGGACCCAGTGATACGGAAAGATGAGCTGGCGTCTGCAGGGCATTTACCTACCAGGTCACCAAGATGGAGATTCTCCATTGCTTCGCTTTGTTTTGAGCACAACACCTAAAACCAGTTTTGCTGCTATAATTCAATGCTGTTAATTCATCTGCACATTTACTTTTTTACCAAGTAAAACAGTGGTATTACTATCTAATATGTGTATGCTAAAATAGCTCTTTTAAAAAAAACAGGCAGTTAGGAGCAAATTTTAAGAAGTCTTTGGATTCTGATGCTAGGTCATTTTTTAAGCTGCTCTGCAGAGAACCTGCCACAGCCACGTTTTGTAGTGTTCCCCACTGATACCAGTTACCCTCCACTACGGACAGCGAGCGTCCCATCAGCTCCAGTTTTCATATTACAGCAGTGATTCTTACCTACGCAGAGAGAGCCAATAAACGATTTTTACTCAACTGACATGAAAAGTTACTTTTTTAAGGAAAATTAATAAATGATTTATTTAAAAACCAGCCTTTTTCATTTTTATATGGCACTCTAATGTGCTTTCTGTAACTACAGGTTTATAAGATCTGCCTGAGCAGTGAGAATCAGGGTCCTTTGGGGGGTAGCCCTCTGAACCCAGACCTGTCCTGGGCCCTGAGGCTAATGGCCCCATGATGCCTGAATGCCGACCAGGTTTTCCTGATTTGGCTTTCCTTTAACTGGTTCTCTAAAATTTTTAATAGTTTTCTGAAAGGAGGCAAATAGCAGCGGTCATTTTTTTATGTGCAGGTTGTTACCCATTTTCAGCCACCGTCACGTCCTTCGGTATGTGTACTACAAACCTCCCTGTATGTTGGGTGAGACTGAAAGACATTTCAAATCTGCACCGTGGTCTGACTGGTCAGTCTTCTGTGCTCTGTGGCCTTGGCCCTTTCCTTTCTTCCAAGGGGTGCTGAGAGGCTCCAGGGCTTGCTTTTTTCAACATTTCTACTGACATTGGGAAAGTGGCCCCGAGAGTGACAGGTGAAAGGACACCTGGAGGGAGCAGGTGTTCGCTCCATGTTTTCATTTTGCTCTAACAGGAGGGGCAGAGATGTAGAAAACGCTTCCCCTGAGGATGGGAAGAGTTTTTGCTTGGGCCAGACAAAATAAAGTGACGTGGTCGAAACACGTTAGTCACAGAGGCGGGCCATAGACAATAATCAGGTGTTCTTGAGAACTTTATCTTCCCACTGTTGCATAATGGTGACTAGTCACAAGCCTTAGGCTCAGGCACAGTTGTACAAAGTTCTTACCAAGAGAAGGTGTTAAGTGACTTTAGCACCTCCGTGCAAGGCCAGCTATCTGGGTTATTTTGGCATTAAGTACACTAGTAAAAGCTGTTTAAAAGGTGGAGCTGGGGGCACATGTACATGTGGTGGCTGCAGGCCCCCCGTATGTTCGGGTAGAACTGCGAGGGCCAGCTGCTACCTGATAAGCGTTATGCAGGGTGGGTGAACCTACACTGTCTCACTTCTACATCCCCCTCTGTTTTGCTGCCCAAATCTAAATAAATACTTTCACTTAGCGATAACTGCTTTTACTAAGAGATAATCTTTACCTATAGAAATGTATTTTGAAAACTTATTTTACACAGCAATTTTGTATCCGTTGAAACTAACCTTTTATCAATAAAGCACTATTATTTGGCTATTAAGTGAAGAGTTATTATTGGTTCTTTTTTTTTTTTTTAATTTTATTTATCAGAGAGAGAGAGGCAGAGGGAGAAGCAGGCTCCTTGCTCAGCAAGGAGCCCGATGTGGGACTCAATCCCAGGACCCCGGGATCATGACCTGAGCCTAAGGCAGACGCTTAACCGACTGAGCCACCCAGGCGCCCCTTATTATTGGTTCTTTATGAAGGTGTGACGTCTTCTTGGAAAGGTTCAAAGCCCTGCAGGACGTCTGTGCATGAAATCAGGAAGAATTGTTTGCACCAATAACCTCAGTAACCCAACTTTGTATTGGCAATCCCAGCCCAGAAGAAAGAGCCATAAAGACTAGGGAGAAATTAATGACGGGTGATCTGACCATCTACTTAAAGTGAGAGAATGTGTGCTAAAAATTAGCACTAGTAAGAGTTCAGTGATGTCTACTCATGAAGTAGAAAATGGAGGGGGAAAGGGTGCTCATTCACTGTGGCAGTAACTACTAAATACCTAGAAATAGAAACTACTGGAATAGATCTAGGAAATTCTAAACATTTCTCAGAAGAGATGGCTATGGAGAGCTCTACAAGTTACTAGAGGGCATTGTTTACACCTGGACTACAAGCCTGGTCTGGGTGGCTGCCCCCCACCAATGAGCACCCGAGGACCTGCCACTGCTTCCTGACCCACCTTCTCTCTGGTCTCACACCCTATACTCTCCTGTTTGGCACCAGCGGAGTCCCCTGCCCCTCTGGACCAGGCGCGCTCCTCCTGGCCCCCACTGGCCCTGCACGCCTTCTGTGTGTGTGGGGGGGGGGGCGGGGGTCCAGCCCTGAGACGTGTGCGCCATCCTGGGGGTAGTGAGGACAGTCCGCTGGTCTCTGACGGGGCTGGGGGCCAGTTAGTGGAAAGGCCTCAAGGGAGTGATGGGGGACGTGGGAACAGGAGGTGGAGGGGCCTCTCTGCAAAGCTGAGCCCCTGTCCCCACGTGCCTGCCGGCCGGCTCCCTGCTGCCCCGTGGGGAGGGTCAGCTCTTTGAGCCTCCTCTTCCGGGAAACATGATGGGTCGGGCCAAGCTCAGGAGGTGAAACTCTCGGAGGGGTGCCCTCAAGGACGAACCCAGGTCGATCCCATCTATTCCCTTGAGGGCAGCGCGGGGCAGGACCCGGCCCAGCGGGCCAATTGAGTAGGATCTTGAAGGATGTGTAGGAGTTCACTAAACCCTTGGAAGAAGGGGTGTGTGCTCCTCGTAGTCGCGGGCCTGGAGGCCCAGGGAGTAGTGTCACATCTCCATTTCCGGGTGGGAGTGCTGAGGCTAAAGGGGGGGCAAGGCTGAGAGGACCGTGGGCCTCCACCGCAGCACAGCGTCGTTGGGCCGTCGGTGGCCCTAGGCCACGGTCCGGACGGCCCCAGGAGTGCAATGGGGGAGAGTTCGGCGGCCGGCTGGGCGGCTGGCTGGGCGGGAGCCGGCAGGCGAGGGGCCGCGCCCGGAACCGCCGCCAGCCCCGCGAGCCGAGGCCCCGCCCCCAGGCTGAAGCCCGCCTCCCGAGTCGAGGCCCCGCCCAGGACCGAGCAGCGTCCAACGAGGCGATTCTCTGCTGATTGGCATTCGACTCCGCCGGTCCAGGCCGCGGGCCGTACAGGCCCTGCCCCAGTGGTCCTCGGGCCAATCGGCGGCGCGTCCGCGGAGGCGGGGGCGGGCCCAGGCGGGGCGCGCGGCGCGGGGCGGGGCGCGCGGCGCGGAGGCGGCCCGCAGGCGGTCGGGCGCGGCGGTCGGGAGCGGGCGAAGCCGGCGCGACCTGGAGGCCGCTGCGGGCGACGGCGCGCCGGGCCGGCCGGTGAGGACGCAGACTCGCGAGCACGCGGGGCCGCGGGCGGGAGCGCGGGGGCGGCGGGCCGAGGCCGGACCGGCACCGAGGCCCGCGGCGGCCGGGCGCCTCAGGCCGGAGGTCCAGCGGCGGAGTCCGCGGCCGGGCTCCAGAGGCCTTCCAGTCGGCGGGCCCCGTGCGCGGAGGGCCCGTGAGCGCGGAGCCCGCCGGCGGCCGAAGCGCGGAGGCCGGGGGGCGGGGGCGCGCCTCGCGCGGGAGCCCGCAGGAGGGCCCGGAAGGGGAGCGTCCCGCACGGAGGCCCGCGCCGAGCCGCAGGTGGCAGCTCAGGCGGGCGGCGACCACACCCTTCTTGGCCTTTACTTCGGCTGTATCTCGGAGGTGGGGACGAGGTGGTGGTGGTAACGCGCTCAGCCCGCTGAGGCCTGGAAACAGCGCCGAGGCCCCGGGGAGGCGCCCGAAGGCGGGCTGGGGCCGGAGCGCGGCCCAGGGCATCACCCCCGCGCCTTCTCCCTTGACGCCGGGGGCCACAGCCGCCCGTGGCCGCTCACGGGCTAGTCAGCAGTGGCCGGGGAGGCAGAAGCTGAACCGTGTGTCGAGGGAAGCCCTGTCGGTACGCAGGGTAGGGGCACGGTGGGGAGGTTTAAAACCCGGGGCTGAATCTTGAAAGGGCGGTTTTCCTTCCGTGGTTCGCTCTGTCTCCGTGCGAGGTTTGGCCGGACCGCTGTGGACGTGTGTGATAACCGTCAGGTGCCGCTGCGTCACGGCGCTGGTTCTGTGCAGACCGCCCGAGGACAGGCGGCACGGATTTTCTCCCAGCCGGGGAGATGGGACACGACGTTTGAGGCGGGCCGCACGCGGTCCTCCTGGCTGGACAAACACGGTTTTAACGTTCTTCGCCCCCTGCTTTTGCAACGTGCGTGAGCTCCGTGTTGAGAGCTGTGAAGCGCTTCGTGCCGCCGATCTCACTTGGCTCTCTCCCAGGCTGCGAAGGGGGCCTGGCCGGGTCCACGGCCCCGTGTGAAAGCAGAGGAAGTGGAGAGACCGGTTTGGGATCACAGCCTGGCCGTGCCGTTCCTGTGCCCGAGCCTTACTGCAGATCCGCACCGCGCGGTTCGCCCTGAGCCGTCCGGACCACGTGCTGACGTGCAGCTTCCCCCGCTGCCCAAGTTTGCCGGCCTGGCGACATGCGTGACCACCCTTTCAGAGCAGACTCCCAGGGTCCTGTGCTGCTCATTCGTTTCCCAAAAAAGGAAGCGTATGTGATATATTCATTTGTCTCTGTTCCTTACTGATAAAACGGGCTTAGAATTTAGCTACCTCATGTGGTGGTTGTGAGGACGGTCTACAGGCGAGCTGTTTGTAAGGTGCCTGGCACATAGCAGGTGCTTAAGTAACGCTAGCCATTATTCATCAGGTGGAAGAGGAACCTGAGTAGACAGCAGAGCGAAGTAGGCAGGATGTAAGCAGGGTTAAACTGCTTTGGGGGAAAGACGGGACCTGATTGACAAAGTGAAGATTGATGCCTGGGCAGTTCCTTCTGTCCACGCATTCTGGCTTCTGGTCACCTCAGGACCTCCTCAGTAGTCAGACAGTCACAGTTCTCTTTCTGCTGCTTACCTTTTCAGTTTTGTTCCTGTTTTTCCTTTACCCACTTTCTTATCAGCTTACCACCTGCCCCTTTCACTCAGTGGGTCCCGCGCGTCCTACCTGCAGCAGTGGTGGTGAGCATGCGGGAAAGTCCACCTCAAAGTGGAGTGTCCAGCTGAGCTCACTTGAGTCGTGCTCTGAGTTCTGAGTGTCCAGAGCATCAGGGGACTGTAGTGTATTTGTCTACTCCGGGCTTTACCTTGGCAACTGGGAGTCAAAGATGTGAGAATTACACAGAAACTTATTATGATAAAACCCAGTGTTTGGTGGGTTTCTGGGGGTTGTTACATAGGTGGTGATTCTGTAAATAGGTCTAATCTTTTTGGAGAGCAACTGGCAGTATATGGTAAAGATTTTGATTCTGGAATCCCAGTTTTGAAAACAAAATCTGATATGCAATTCCTGTCAGAATGGTAGAGTATTGTACAGCCAGGAAACATGCTCCGGCAATCCCGAGCCTGTCCTTCCCTCCAGACAAAATTTGAACCATTTGATCTATGGAAATCTGTTCAAAAACATGCCTTAACCAAAAAGGTGAAAGCAGGGTACACAGCAGTTACACTTGTTGTAAAATCTGTGAAGATGTGGACAAGGATGAGAAGGGATGTTAGTTACATAAGTAGTTTTATTTTAGGGTTCCCCCCCCACAAACTGGTGTTTTAGTTTATACTCATTTTAAAAAAGCAAAAATAAAGAGGTACTATAGGGCGCCTGGGTGGCTCAGTTGGTTAAGCGACTGCCTTTGGCTCAGGTCGGTCCTGGGCTCCCTGCTCGATGGGCCTGTTTCTCCCTCTCCCTCTGCCACTCCCCCTGCTTGTGCTCTCCTGCTCTCTCTCTCTGCCTGCCAAATAAATAAATAAACAAATAGGTACTATAATGTAGGATGCAGTGATGACTCTCCCAGCTGCAGGACAGAAGGAAACATCACTGCATCCTACATTATAGTACCTTTTTATTTTTGCTTTTTAAAACAACTGTAAACTAAAACACCAGTTTGTGGGGGGTGGGGAACAATCCCGTGACACTAAAACACACCAAGAGGAGACAGCACACCATGGAATCGGGGTAGGGTTGAGGACACTTGCAGAACTTAGTACCATCAGCAAGTCACTAACCTTTCTGAGCCTGAGTTCCGTGATCTGTATGATGGGGGTCATGAGGATTAAATGAGATGATATGGGCTTGGGCGGGGCGTGGCCTCCTAACAGTGGCCATCCCTTGGGATTCTGTGGCTATTGGAGTATGTGCCAAGACCGTCTTAGGCCTGACACTGGTGCCCTCTTGTGGAGGCCTTCTCCCTCTTGCCACCCACCAAGTTCCTGTCTACCAGCCTCAATTTCCTTTCTCAGTGGTTCCCACCGTCATTTAACACACTTCTTCTGTCTTCTCCCACTGTGATAAGGAGGGTTCTCGCCCATAAACTCACATGTTCTTACATACTTAGACTTTTTTGATACTGAGTAGGTGCTCAATAAAGGAATGAATTAATCAAATTTCGCTTGGGGCAAGGGCAGATGCCAACTTTTATAGGGCCTGAAGATTATACAATTTGGAGTGGGAGTCTCTTTAACAAAAAGACTACAATGGAGGCGCCTGGGTGACGCAGTCAGTTGGGCATTTGGCTCAGGTTGTGATCTCAGGGTCATGAGATCAACCCTGTGGGTTGGGCTCTGAGCACAGAGTCTGCTTGGGACTCTCTCCCTCTCCCCCCCGCTTTCTCTCTCTCCCTTGTGCTTTCTCTCTCAAAAAAATAAATCTTTAAAAAAAAAAATACAATGTTATAGTAATTGGAAAGTGAATATTTAGAATGAGGAAAAAGTTATACATTTAAAAAAGCTGACATAATAAAAACATCACTAAATAGCATAAAAGTAGCATACTATGTACTTTTAGGTCACCTCTTCATGTGATAGAGAGTAGAAAGAGTTCAGTGATCCCTCTAGCATAGCTGACCAAAAATTTTTGATAGTTAGGATGCATAAAACATGATTACACCTGTAGATAATATATGTTTGCTGTTTCTAGTACACCTACAGGTTTGTGTCTCACAAAAGCAGGAGTTCTGATAAATTCTATTTTGTACGATTCCATTCAAAAAAGTAAAAGAAAAATGGTGGTACATTTATATTATACTACTGCATTAACAGTTATTTTTCTGACAACTGCAGTGTTGTCTACTGGGTACTAATCTCTCTGCTTACAGTTTTAACATTTCTGATGATAATTTTCCCACAGATGAGCATCTGGCTCCCCATATTTCAAACTTTGTTTCTTTCCCATAGCCCACACACTTCCACTACTGGGCACCGTTGGGTCTGTACAGGTTGCCACAGAACCCCGGTCCTGCACCTTTGTTTCACATGCCTCTGGTGGGCGGGCATAGTGGGTGACAGCAGTGTTCCTAGAAGCCCTACCTGCTCTGAGATGGCTGGGGATAAGTGTACACAAGAAGTAATGGCAAACATAAGTGCATCCCACCAAACCCAAACTAAACGTGTCTCCAACTCTTTGTGCCCTTAGCTGCATCCCCAAAATGCCAACGGCCCCTCCTAAGCTGCCTGACATAAAGGGAATGATGTTGTAGTGGAAAGAGGCAGAGCCTTAGTTGATTGCAATTAGAATGTATTCTGTAAATTCTGCAAAAGGCTACAACCAGAGGCACACTTTGCTTAGGGCCTTTCCTAGGACCGTGGAAGGGGCCAGTGCGTGTGGGGGGCCCAAAAGCTGGAAGCAGAACAGCTTTAGAGTCATGAGGCTTTTGCGGGGGCAGTTCTGGCCCTTTGCTTGATGCCAGATAACATAGTAGAGGCACAGGAGGTGAAGGTGCTCAGTGCATCTCCCGGCGCTTAGTGGGAGTGTGGGGAGGAAGAAGCCACACCATGGAATTTTACAAATTGTTTAAATTTTACTAGGCTTTATTAACTCTTGTCTACTTCCTAATTAAAGTCCCAGGTGCTTTGGTAGTAGTTAATAAGGTGAATGTTGGAGGAACAAGTCTCAATACCTAAACAAATCAATTCCAGAGAATGCTTAAAAATGTTTTTATTTTACTAACTGTTTTGGAAAAAAGAACCAGCATAGCTCCTAGAGGAAAGACAGTAGTTATTGCAGCTTCCTCTTAGAAGGGGAGCAGTGACATACCATAGGTAGCCCCTACCAGGTAAGACTTCTGAAGTAGGGAGTACTTACGCAGTATCTGGGCCAAGAGTGGGGACGTGAAAGCTGAAGTTAGATCCCAGGTGTGCTTCTGATTTCAAAAGTAATGTATACTCATCACTGGAGGCAATTTGAAAAATACAGAACATTGGGAAAAGAAAGAAAATCAACCTTCTTCCCTCCCCCAAAGATAACCACCATAAACATGTGTTAAAATGCATGGGTGTCAAGTTCTGGTTCCTGGAAGATGGAATAAGCACACTCCATGCTGTCATCCCCACTGACCATGGCTCTAAAGGCTGGACAGCTGCATGGAGCCGGTATTTGAGGACTCTGACAAGTAAATAGTGACGGGAGGAGTGGGCACAAAGGCCAGAATTTGAAGTACCACTGCACCAGTGAGGAGTTCCCTGTTTTCCCTCCAGGATTCCCTAGCCTGGTCTGAGGGTGTCTGAAAGCCGGAGAGGGGCCCCAGGTGCAGAGAATGCCGCAGGGGAAGCCTTCTGCTTTGAGCTATAGGAGAGAGTGGGAGGAGGCTGCTGCTTTCCTCCCCTTTTGGTGCATAGATGTGCAATTTTTAAAGTCAGATTGTTTTTGGTTTTTAATCTTAAAGAATCTGGACACTGGGTGCTAGTCCTGTGTCCACGGGTTGGATTTGTGGCCTTCAGCAAGCCGCTCCATTCTTGGACTGGGCTGTCTCATGGAAAATAAGGGGGCTGGGCCAGCATTTCACAGTATACACACACACTCCTCTCACCTGTGAACTATGCCGAGGGCTTTCTGGATCCTTACGTACGCTGAAAATTGTTGCTAGATCTCTTGTTTTTTCTTTCCTTACGTACGCTGAAAATTGTTGCTAGATCTCTTGTTTTTTCTTTCTTTTTTTCTTTTTACTCGGGGAAAATTCCAAACATTCACAAAAGTGCATGTATCAAAACCAGCTCCAATAATCAACATAAGGGCAATTGTGGGGTTTTTTTTGGGGGGGTGGCTATTATCCCCTTCACTGATTCCCACCTCAGTGGATTATTTTAAAGTAAATCCTTGGCATTATTCCACTTTGTCCATAAATACTTTAGTATGTGTCTCTAAGAGGGACTTTTCCCCCTTCTTATACACACAATACCATTAAAACATGTAGGAAATAAGCAGTACTTATTCAATTACCTAATATCCAGGAACTGCTCAGATTTCCCTGATTGTTCCACAAATACTTGATTCAGGATTCAAATAAGGTCCACGGGGAGCATTTGGCAGACAACATCTTTTACCAGTTTCTATCACCCTCCCCGCCCCCGCTTTTCTTTTTCTTTTTTTTTTTAGTGTCATTTATTGAAGAAATGAGATCGTTTTTATTGTAGAATTTGCCACATTGTTGTTTTTACTCATAGTCTTTTTAACCCTGAGGATGTATTTCACTAGTGATGGGTAGTGAGGTTACTGAGTTTAAAAGTTACTTGAATTAATTCCCGTTGTAGTTTAGCTACTGTCTTAATGTACAGTGAAGATAATTTGTTTCATTTGGTTTGAGATTTTGGGCTTTCTTTTCTAAGACATTGATTTCACGTTGCTTTCTAATCATGTAAAACATCCGTGAGGTTCCCAGGTCAACCCAAGGATACCCTGCACACTGGAAGAAGGGGTCTCCAGGGCTGAATCCCCAGTGCCTTCCGTCCCATGGCAGCCACTGTCAGTAGGCTTTGGTTTATCCTTCCATTGTTGTTTGAAGATAAGCAAATGGATATGTTTCTACTCCATCTCTTTCATTCACTTCATACTAAGGAAGCATAGAGAGTGGGACACCTGGGTGGCTCGGTCGGTTGGGCGTCTGCCTCGGCTCAGGTCATGATGCCGGAGTCCCGGAATCAAGCCCCGCATCAGGCTCCCTGCTCAGCGGGGAGTCTGCTTCTCCCTCTGCCTCTCACCCAGCTCATGTTCTTACTCTCTCTCTCAAATAAATGGGTAAAATCTTTTGGGGGGAAAAAAAAAAAACCTTTATTTTTCAGGGGCCCCTGGGTGGTTGGTTGAGTGTCCGACTCTTGACCTCAGCTCAGGTCTTGATCTCAGGGTTGTGAGTTCAAGCCCCACATTGGGCTCAAAGCTGCGTGTCGGGAAACCTACATAAAAAAACAAAAACAAAAACCACTTTATTTTTCAGCCAGTAGAATTTTGTTTAACACCAAGTCAGAATACCTGGTGGTCTGAATTATTGACATCTGTTTATTGTTAAGGCAATTCCTTTAAAAACCTAGGAAGTAAATTGTAAGGTTTGCAAATATTGGTTATATCCAACGTCATGTCTCTACACCAATAATCTGTTTATATTGTGTTGAATTTGTTTGAAAGAGATGTTCCTTACATACATGGGGCCTCTATTTCGTATGGTTAGGTAGGAAAGATGGGATAACAGGATTTTATGAGGTACTTAATTTTTGGCTACTAAATACAATAAATTAGTTGGAATCAAGAGCACATTTCCTTTCATTTCACTTTCACAATGAGCTTTCTCAGACTCACAGATTCTTAGAGTGAAGAGGATGTGATTGACCACAGTCTTCACCTGTCGTTTTCCAGAATAAAATCTGAGCCAAGAGTGGGGAAGTGAAAGCTGAAGTTAGATCCAGGTGTGCTGCCTTCCAACTTCTACCCCCAGGCTGCTGCTGTGCGCTTCCTTGTTTCCCACAGGACCTGCCTTTTTATCCCAGCTCGGTGGACACCTTGCTGCCACTGTGGGCTGCCCTTCCTCACGTTTGAGGGACAGCGATGCCAGGGATTCAAGTCCTCATTGGTCCTTAGGCTTCCCACAGGTAATGCAGCATCCCAGAGCACCTGCTGGGGCAGCGTGTGCGAATGAGTTCTGCAGCACACTTCTCCCCAGGTTTCCAGCGCCAAACGCCATTTCTGTGGTGCTCCGACCATGTCGCCTTCCAGGGGACAGTGGAGCTGCATTCTGGGGGAGAGGTGTGTTTGTGCAGCACATGGGTGTAGATGGCCTGCCTGCCCTCCATCTGGCTAGCCGTTTCTTCTCAGCTCTTTGAGGCACTACCTTACAGCACTAGTTCTGACATATTTTTCTCTGATTCCTTACATTAAGTATTTAGTTGCTTGTTTCAAAAACCACCAGTCATGCTTGTTAGGGAATAAAAGCACCTGTCTTTGCTGTGCTGTGGTGAAGAGGTAAGGGGCCCAGGGCCCAGGAGCCAGCTGAGAACTCTGAACACTCATTGCCGACACTGCCGTGCTTTGTAGGTACTTAGAAAAATGCAGTGAAAATAAGCGTCATGTTCTGCTTTCTTAGTTGGAAAGTATAGACATATGTTTGATGATCCTTCTGAAAGAGGCAGCTGAAAATATTTCAAGGAAGGTGGGAGGTTTTTTTGCACAACAGAATTTTGAACCCACTCGCTTTACTGTGGACCGTGGACTGTGCTTTTGTCTGGGAAGCCAGATTTTCCAGTAGACAGGGAGGAGGCTTCGTGGCCAAGTCCAGGCTGGCTCTGTCACTTCTGAGTTATGTGTTCCGTGGCAGACTTTTTTTTTTTTTTTTAATAGCCTTTATTTTTTAGAGCAGTATTGAGGTCACAGCAAAGTTGAGTTGCAGGTGCAGGGATCTCCACATGCCTCTGTCCCTCTTATGCACAGCCTGTCCCACTGTCAACACCCCACCCCCCCAACACACAGAAGCACCTTTGTTAGAACCTGCATCGACATGTCATCACCCAAAGCCCTCACAGACTTTTGAGCTGAATCTTCCAACTTCAAGATGGAAACACGTGACAAGGTAGTTTTTAAATTTTTTACTAAATGAGTTTAGGAGCTGAGTTTATAGTAGGTAGCACTGAATGTCAGTAGTGGAAATTGTGTCAAGCTACAGAAATATTTTTAGGAATGAAGACTGCAAGGCATTTCATTCACATGGAAGGAACATGGGAAAATAAACTGTAGTCCCTTGTATGGCCCTGGTTCTTTACACCACTGCTTCCCTCTGGATTTCTAGAGAGGTTTTCTGGCAGCAGAAAAAGTGAGCAGGGGCTCACATCTACCGTGGAGGGCTCCCAGGACTGCAGAACACCTCCTGTGTTTCTAATCTGTCTTGCATACTCTTGCCCTTTTAATATTTATTTATAAGCACATGAGGCAAAACAAAGTAATTTCTGTCAGGTCATAATTTACGTAAAACAGTTTCATTCAGTGCATACATTTTTCATCTTGTCCCTTGACCAGCCAGGCTGCAGCAAATGACTGCTTTGAGGGAGTGGCCTTGTGTTTCTCCCCAAGAGTCCGGTTGTGCTGCTTTTTGTAAAGCAGACTGATAGACTTTGAGAGTAGGCTTAACACTCAGGCATTGGGATTCCATGCCAGTTTTCTGTTAAGTTCCTTACTTTCCTAGATTTCTTAAACTTAAAGGCAAGTAATTATTAAATGTGTTCTTGATGCCACATTACCATTATGCAACAGCAAATGGCTTTTCTTTGGAACATCAGCAGTAGGGTACCTTGGGATCATTTCCTCAATGAGCCTCCAGAGTGAGAGTGTCTTGTGGCCCTGAGTCTCAGCTCGAGCCACATTGAGGTCCCTGGACCAGATGAAAATCACCAGGAAGTCCGTTTGCTGCTGAGAAGGCGTGTGGACCTGCACAGGTCTCTCGTGGACCAAGAAGTGGTTTTCATTTGTCTAATATTTTTCTTTTTCTTAGAGAAAAAAATTAAAAGTATGCTATTTTAAATATGTTTAGTATCAAACACATCTTGGGAAACCGCACAAATCAAATATATGGCTTGATGGATTATAATAAAGTGAACACGGTTCCAATCAAGCGATACAACCATGCCAGCCACGCCAGAGGGCCCTTCCTGGTACCCCATCCCAGAGACGGAACCTGTCCCCCCTAGAGGGGACCACTGTCCTGACTTTTCTAGTATGAATCTCCCCTTGCATGCTCTTCGTACAGCATGCTCACCCAAATGTGCCCCTCTGGGTGCTGTGGGTGAGTTTTGCCCATTTTGTTTTAGATGTGCTTAGGACTTTCTTACAATGAGAAGGGAAAGAACCTGAAGAAATTTTTTCCATCTAAAATTATTAAGAAAAAAACCTAAATGAGAATATACAATAGAATAAATAAGAGAAGTGACTACTCAAAATGTTTTGGTTGTATATATATTTTCAGAATTGTAGCTTTACTTAAAGAGGAAGAGTCTCTTTGGTGCCCAGGGTAAAACATCCCATGGTTCCTTCAGAAGGACCTGCTCTTGGTGCTTCAGTCTTGGTTAAATACTGTGAGCAGACCAAGGACTCACGCTCATCTGTTTGCACATTGGAGACACCTTGCAGGTGGAATCTTCTTTGCTCACCTTCCTTCACTTTTGCATTAACTACTCACTTGTGAAATTGAAATGAAAAACGTCATATTTATGGTTCTCATAACCTCCCATATCCCATGTTGAATATTAGTGATCTTCTAGTGTGTTCTGTTGGTGACCATGGTCTTTGTCTTTCGCTGCTCTTGTCTGTTCAGTGCATTGCCTAACGAGGCAGTTCCTGCTCCTCGATGCCAGTGCCATGAATTCAGTAAACACTTAGCAAACATTCACAGTAGGAATTAGGTCCTGTTATCGGGGCACATAAAACCTGGAGAGAGAATTCGGAGATCACAGATAACTACGAATCTGAACCAGACGTGCCTATCCGTGAGGGGCGGCCCATCATGTGCAGGAGTGGGGGCCGGAGGTATATTTGGCAGAACAATACAAACCGCCTTGTCATTTTGCTCACTCCATTACCAGTTCACTGTCCCCGGGGGTTTTAGCTTTCTTGTGTTTTGCTGCTTGTTTGACAAATCACGCGTGTGTGGAAGTTCTCGCTCACGTGGCTGGGAGCCTTGTCTTTGCTGGGTAGGCTTTAAGTGTGCGGCAGAGGTTGCTCGGTGGGTGATGAGAAGCTTTTAAACTTAATTCAAGAGACAGAAGTTCCTGAGATGGTTCTTCTTGGTAACAAAATAAGCATGAAAAAGGTGAAAGGGTCAGGGGACTCAGCAGTTAGGTTGGCGCATGAGGGAATGGATTGGAAATTAGTGAGATTGATTCTCCATGAAATTTACTGCAAATTAGTAGAAGGCTTGCCAAAGGCAAGTGAGTGAAATAAAATAGTTTTTGTAGCAGCTCCATTCTTTCTTGAATAAACCTCTGGCATTTGTTTTTTGCTACACTATATTTTACTGGTAAATATTTTTCTTCAAATTGACTTTGAAACACAAATGCACCCCTTTAAGAAGGAAATTTGCCATAAATAGAAGGTAACTATATTAATACAAAGAAAAGCAAGCCAGTATTATTAGATTCTAGCTGATACTTAGCCTCTTCTTTCTTTGTTAAAAACAATAACATGATTAGCTCTGTTCAACTTAATAGCCTAAAACTAGAGACCTTTCCCGTGGCACAACATGGAGGATGGAGAAGGGCATGAGTGCCTCGCTGGGCTGTCGGTGTTGTCATGCGTTCAGCGGGCAGTGGGTGGTGAGGAGAACAAGGACCTTGTGAGGACGGGGAAGGGCCTGGCCTGGGGCACGTGCTCCTCATACCAGGTGTGTGGTCCTCGCGTCACTCTGACAGCATCTGTCCAGCCTGGTAAGACCCCACTTCAAACACCAGGGGGCGCAGAGCTGGCCAAGAGCAACCTGGCTGTACTCACCTGCTGTTCTTGGCTTTCGCCCCCCACCCCCCACCACAGCCGTGTGCTGCCTGGTGTGTGTGGGACCTGCTCCTCTTTGCTGAAATGTACCATCAGGCACTTAACAGTGTGTGGTCAGCACACTGACTCTCTGGGCCGGTAGAGGTAGGGTGTGCCAGGGGACTCTAGGCAGCCAGACAAAGGAACAGGCCACTGTTGGATGAGGTTTTGTGAGTTCAATGAGGTGACACACTGCCTGGCTCGCAGAAGCACCAGGAAATACTGTCTTTCGGAGCGGTGCCTGGTATTTTATGCTCCACCAATCTATGTATGAGTGGAAGGTAATCTTTGTTCTGATGTAATTTAAGACTCTCTAGAAGTTGCAGAAATAGAGCAGAGAATTCCTGTGCACCTGATAATTTTTTTACATTGTTTTAATATCTAAGTAACTTTTTTTTTTAAGATTTTATTTATTTATTTGACAGAGAGAGAGACAGCGAGAGAGGGATCACAAGCAGGGGGGAGCGGGAGAGGGAGAAGCAGGCTTCCCGCCGAGCAGGGAGCCCAACCAATGTGGGGCTGAATCCCAGGACCCTGGGATCATGACCTGAGCCGAAGGCAGATGCTTAATGACTGAGCCACCCAGGTGCCCCCTAAATAACTATTGATCACTCTTTGGGGTTTTTTTTGTTTGTTTGTTTTAGAGGAATCTTCATTCTTAGCTGGTGAAGAATGGGAGAGATAGAAGGAACATACAGAGTCCTGCAGACTCCAGGGACACGCTTGGGCACCCAGATCCCAGCAGGGGTGAGCACCCTCGAGCCTGGGCAGACTCTCTCGGCAACAGTGGCACAGGCGTCAGCCAGAATGCAGGAGAAGCATCTTCACATCCGAGTGAAGCTGCTGGACAACACTATGGAAATATTTGACATTGAGGTAAGAAGTATAATGTTTGGAAGAATATTTCCTTATACCTTCTGAAAGTCAGGTATTATGCACCACAGTCCATGTTGCTGATCAGACTTTGCCTATTTATCAAGCTGACCAAGAGTGACTTTGGTAACACTAAGATCCTTGCGAACAGTGGATCTGGGTTTCTCCTTTTATTTTGGAAAGTGGTATTCTCCTGTCTCTCCTTTAAAATTCTGATATGGGGGCACCTGGGTGCTCAGTTGGTTAAGCGTCCAGCTCTTGATTTCGGCTTAGGTCATGATCTCAGGGTCATGAGATTTAAGCCCGGGGTCAGGCTCTCCGCTCAGTGGGGTGTCTGCTTCTCTCCCTCTGTTCCTTCCCCAACTGTGCGCATGTGCGTGTGCATGTGTGCGCGCTCTCTCTCTCTCTCTCTCTCTCTCACTCTCTCTAAAAGAAAATCTTTAAAAAAAATATTTTTAAGAAATTAAAATAAAATTCTGATACAACATGGCCTTTCCATTCTTCTTCTGAAAGGCTGGCTGAATGCTATAGAGCACAAGCCAGACCCAGATGGCCTCTGCCCCATTCTGCCCGGGTGCAGGGGGGCAGTTAGCCTCCCGGTGGGTTAGCTCCTCATCTGAAACATGGGGGTGATCATAGCCCCCTTTCTTTGGGTGGCTGTAGTGAGGCCCGAGCATTCAGGACAGCCGTGGAGAGGACCGAGCACTCACCGTGCAGGCAGTACTGCATAGTATTAGCATAGGATTTGTTTATCAGCAGTAATAACATTTTTATTTTGAAAATTCCCTAGTAGATTGCACTGGTAATGTTGGTAAAAACCATTGAATATAACAAAACTGTGTAACTGTATGTAAGTGTATATATGTATTTAAATACTTCTTAGACACACATAATACTTTAGAAAACACTGGTTTTCTAAATGGCATTAGAATGATTGTGATTTTTAAAAATTATTTATTTTATATGTAATGCATAAATATGTTCTCTCTTTTCTAATATTTTCATATTGGTTTAAAGTAATAGCTTTAGAAGTTTTTTCTGCTCTTAATGTCATAAAAGGAAGGACAAGAGAATGAATTTAAACTTTACCAGGAGGTTTATTTGTGCTCAGGATGTCTGTCAAGAAGTCAGGATGCTACCCAGAAAATGAGATTATTGAGGTAGGGGCCAGGCTGTGAGGAGCCTAAAGGAAACCTCTAGGCTCTGGTGATGCCTAATTGCAAAATACATTGCATGGGAAAAGGTAAGGTGGGGGGCGACATAGTGACCCAGCGGGTCGTGGAGTGGGGCTGGAAGTCAGGGCTGTCCTCCGGTCCTCTTGCCTCGGGCCCTGGGCACACCAGCCTCTCTGGCCTCTCTTGCTTGAGTATTTGATTGCAAGTATCTAGTGCATAGATTCATAGTATCTGAACTCACAGGACCCTGAATGCTTCTTTTAAGTCTTATTTGAGGAGGAAATCGAATACCATTTCATCAGGGCAGTAGTAATTAAAACTGGTAGGACCTATTTGTCCCAACTTCCCGAGTCATTCCTGTGTTGCCAGAGGCAGCCTCTGCCAGGAAGGTAGTCCAAAACAGGCAGCCTTTGAACCCTGGAGAGCTAGTGGTTGGCTGTTGGCTCTCTTTGGCAGCATTTCCTAGCTCTTCTTGGTACTCTCTGGTAAGTCACGTGCAGGAAATGGGTTAAAGATCTGGGAGGTTAGTTGGGCTCCCAAATCTCCTCCAGCCAAATGCTCGCAAGAGTGTCCACCATGTTCCGATCCTTTGATAAACACACCCACTACGGTCTAGGCTCATAAAAGTTTCAAAATTTTTAAAAGAAAGGAAAGGAGGGATGGGAGAGGAGAAAAGAACAGGAAGAACTGAACTATTTAAAGCTTTTCTTCAAAGCCTCTTTTTTTGTCCTGCTTAATGGTCTTTATCAACTAACACAAGAAAGAAGAAAGCATACATTTATTATTGAGTCATAAATAAGATGTAACCCTTCTCCAAGATACACACTATTATATTACTAAGTGTCTGGGTCACTTAGTACACTTATACATCAGGAACTCAGAAGTGGCATTTTGTAAAGGTTTCAACATACTTAGAGCTTCTCAAAGTTGAGATTGTTGTGTCAGGGAGGAAGAATCTCCTTGGCCCTCCCAGCTCCTTCTAGCTGGACTAAGAATCAAATTGACATGAGACAGATTGACTGAAAGTCAAATCTCATAGCATACGTACAGGGAATGCACAGATAAGGAAATTCCAAACATAGTCGGGCAGTGGGATGCTCATAGGAGCACAGGAGAGGGGTTGGGTCTGGGACACAAAGGGGAGAGGGACCATTAGCAGGGAGGGGGGAGGAGAGGTCTGGGAATAGGGGTTGCCTATCCTGTAGAGAAGTGTCTCAGGCGAAAAGGAGTCTGTTAATAGCTCTCTTCCTGGTATGGGCAGGCCGTTAAGGGGGCAGTAAAGAGCTTTTCCTGAATCTGCTGGGTTTTGATTGCCTTTAACTCAAAATAATGTTCATGCCACAGTGGCCCTTCTGGGGTGGCCTGCTCTTGGCCCCTATAGTTGCTTCTGTTAATCAGATTTAACCATCATATTCATTTCCATGGGATATTTTCATAAGCCTGGCAGAGTCAGAAATTAAAGAATCACATTGCTGCCACATACCGTGAGTTGGGTGGGCTACTTTTTGAATTGTGTTACCCACCAATGGCATACCTTTTAGGAAGAGTTAAAATTCAGTATATTTTTGTAAGTTATTTGTATTCAGCTTCCAAGTACCCTGTCCTCTACAATCATATCAGTTGGTTTTGCTAAGTAAGCACTCCAAAACCTAGTAACTTAAAACAACAAATTTTGAATGCATGTTTGAATTTTGGCTTGGGAGGGTCTTCTGGTCTGGGCTGGCCTAGAGGGGCTAGTGGTCTAGGGTGGCATGTCTTCCATGTCTGGTACCCCCAGCTGGAACCTCTTTCCATTTGGAATATCGCCCTCCAAGGAGCTAGTTGGCCTTATTTGCATGGTGGTGGAAATGTTCTCAAGAGTGGAAGTTGTGAGGTACCTGTAGGCTTGGGATTCATGCATTATAGCTCCCACCATGTTTAACTGATCAGAGCAAACCAGCAGGCAAGCCCCGATTCTGAGATTGGGGAGCAATAGAGCTACTTTGATGGAGGAGTGCCAAGCAATTTGTGGCCATTTTTTTTACAGTCTACCACAACAGCTGCTGCCAATGGATGGGGAATGTAGTCCCTGGAAAGATAACTATCTCTGTGCAGCCTAGTATCTCGTGTCAGTGGGCTAGTCTTCTTTGCCAGGTGACATGCTTTGTGGGGCCTGCCCCAAAGCAAGCCACCTGGCCTTCTCTGGGGGGATGTGCTTCCCCCATAGCCCTCCACGAGAGGCTGGCCCAAGAAGGTGGGTTTGCCCTGATCCTTTCTCTCCAGTGTCTCCCATAAGTCATGGCTCCAAAGATTTAAAAGATCCAGAGATGGAGGCTGGTTGCCCCTGGGGCCCCCTCAGTGATCCACCACCACTTGTCCCCTGACCTCTGGTAACTGAACAGACCTGAGTTCACTTCTCAGTGAGTCACACAGAGAAACTGCACCAGGTAAGCTGTCGCACAAAGAAAACTTTATTTGCAGCCAATAAGGAGATCACAGGAAATAACTTCCAAAGCCAGGACTCCCGAGCAAGAATGGATGGATTCCTTTATTTAGGGTTAGGATGAATACTCAGGGGAGGCTTTGTCATTGTATGTAGAGGCGGGCATAAAGTCACACATGTGCCTTAAGGAAAGACTTGTGCTCCTCCTTGGGCAGAGGTCTTAGTATTATAGTGAGGTCAGGGTAACTGTGGGCCGCTCCGTGGTCCATCCGCACAGGTGTGAGTCCATGAGTCGGGGGTTGAGCTCCCACTGGTCCGGGTGGTCCGAGCAGTTGATATTGCCTGGGGGTGGGGGGGAGCAGTTTCATCCTCCATCACCAAATACTTTACCTGTTGGGTCTTTGCCTGAGTTAAGAGATCAGCTGGAAAGAAGAGCTTCAGGAAAAATTGGGATGAAGGTCAGTGGGTACAAGCAGATGGGCAGTAAAGGTCAGGTCTTGGGGGTCTAACTGGTGACGCTGGCTCCGCCACCCTCCACCCTTTATATTTAAGCTAAAAGACACAGGTTGTGGTCTGGTGGTGTTGGCTGTTGTGGGATGGTACACACTCGAGGTGCGGGGCGGTAGGCATACAGAACACTGAGACCACAGTCTGGGCCTCTTTTGGCAGCACAGAGGTGAAGACACTCCCTGTCCCAGAGCTCGTCTGTGGTCTCTCTCCTCCTAGAAGGCAGGTTCCAGGAGATGAGACTTTATTTGATGCACTGCAGAATCGTCGGTGTTTGGAATAGTGTCTTGCTTTGTAAATATGTGTCAAATAAAGGAAATAAAAGGTAGATTGGGTTAACATCCTTTCTTCAAGAGTGTTTTGAACTTTTCCCTCTATAGCAGAGTTTTCCAACCTCAGATTCAAGTGTGTGATTTTGTTTATTTAGGGGTTTGGGCACCAACACCCATCTGATTGCTCACTTGGTTTGTTTTTTACTTAAGTCTCGGGCAGTAGTGTCTGTGAACTTGCTGGGTTAACGCACTGATACAACCTTGGAAAACACCGGCTTCTGCATATAGATACTTACAGATCACTGGCATTGTGTAGAATTCCTAGTTGCTATTGAAAGGACCTTCTTAACTCAGGGAAGAATTTGACATGTAGTTATTTTTGAAATGCTTATATTTTGCTTCAGTGAAAATACAGAGCAGCTCAGCCTAAAGACGTCCCTGTTGGTGTTCATGCCTCTTTCCGTGCAGTGTGTTGTTTCGTGTTGGTCTTCAACAAGTAAGACGGCCTTGGCCATCCTCATTATATTTGCTTCAGAAAGTTGAGCTGCAAGTCCCCAGTTTTTTTTTTTTTTTAAAGATTTTATTTATTTATTTGAGAGAGAGAATGAGATAGAGATAGAGAGCACGAGAGGGGAGAGGGTCAGAGGGAGAAGCAGACTCCCCGCTGAGCAGGGAGCCCGATGCGGGACTCGATCCCGGGACTCCAGGATCATGACCTGAGCCGAAGGCAGTCGCTCAACCGACTGAGCCACCCAGGCGCCCCTGCAAGTCCCCAGTTTTATTTCTTTCGCCCATCTCCCAGAGATGGACAGCAACATGCAAAAGAATGAAACTGGGGGCTTCTGGGTGGCTCAGTCGGTTAAGCATCTGCCTTCTGTTCAGGTCATGATCTCAGGGTCCTGGGATCGAGCCCCACGTTGGGCTCCCTGCTCACTGGGGAGCCTGCTTCTCCTCTCTGGCTCCCCCTGTTTGTGTTCTATCTGTCTCTGTCTGTGTCAAATGAATAAATAGGTCTTTTAAAAATAATAGAATAAAAATGAAAAACAAACAAATAAAAAAAAAAAAAAAGAGTCACACACTTAACTGACTGAGTCACCCAGGCATCCTGAGCATGCAGCTCTTGATTTCAGAGTTGTGAGATCAAGCCCTGTGTCAGGCTCCCCACTGGGCATGGAGCCTGCTTAAGATTCTCTTTCTCCCTCTCCCTCTGCCCACTGCCCCCCTCAAAAGTGTGCTCTCTCTCTCCCCCTTCCTCTCTAAAAAAGAAAAAACCTCACAGCCTTTAGCTGTCACTTCCCTGCCCCATCTGTCCCTTTAGCAAACAGTAATGTACTTTCTGCCTCTCTAGGTTGCACTGCTCTGGACATTTCATATGAGTGGGGTTATACGTGGTCTTTTGTGACTGGCTTCTTTTCACTGAGCATCATGTTTTAGAGGTTGATCCATGTTGTAGAATGCATCAGGACTGCTTTCTTTTTTGTGCCCAAATAATACTCCGGTGTATGGGTAGGCCACATTTTGTTTATCCATTCATCAGCTGTCAGGCACTCCACCTTTGGCTCTTAGGAACAATACTGCTATAAACATTCACATTCCGGTGTTTGTGTGGACATGTATGTGTCTGTTGCTCTTGAGTGTATTCCGAGGAGTGGAATTGCTGGGTAAAGTGGTAACTGCTCAGTTATTTGAGGAACTGCCAGACTGTTTTCCAGAGTGGCTGGCTGCACATCCCACCAGCGGTGGGTAAGGGCTCTGTTCTGTCCATGTTCTCACCTACATTTGTATTATCTGGCTTTCTAATTCTACTCATCCTAGCAAGCATGACGTGGGAGCTCATTATGGTTTGAGGTGAAATTCTAAGGTATTTTTAATGGCTAAAGAAGGGAAGGTTTTGAACCAAAAATTTAAGAATTATACCATTAAACAGTTACCTGCAGGCTGGCTCCTTGGGGAGGTTGTGAGTAGTTATGAAGTTAACCCCCTCACAGAGCCCAGGTACACCTGTGGGACAAACCTTCCTACATCCCAGGGTAGTGAGGGCCACCGAGAAAGCGCAGCTGAGAGCTGGCCACAGCGCACCTGAGATGGAGCTGGCTAAGAGCAGAAGCTTAAAACTTTCTTTAGAGTCTTCATGTAAATTTATAGAACAAGGAACTTTTATTGACACTGTACTTTTCAGTCCGTTATTTATCTCATTTGTAAGTAACAGCTACCAGTATCTTTGATTCCCCTTGTCCATATAAGTCATTTGCTGCCACCAACTTAGACTTACCAGGACTTTGTAAGATAGTTGGGTGACATACACTTTGTGGTTCTTTATGTTGATGACTAATGAAATTAGAATACTTTCTGTGTGGAAGGGTATTTATCTGCTGATGCGAGGAAGGGAGAGAGGCCTGCACGGTGGAGTCCGGGGAGGCGTCTGCCTCAGCTTCGGTTGTGTCTCATTTTAAGTGACATTTGACATTTATTGATGGGAGTTTTAGCTACCCGTGGGTCAGTCAGTGGCCAGTTTTTTGATCTAGTAAAGTCTTGACTTGTTTTCAGTTGATTAAATGAATTTTGTGGTTTTGAAAATAGAAATCTGGCCAGAGCTCTAGAAAGTCTTTTTTTCCTGAACTGTAAAAGAAACGATCTGGAAGTCGTGTGTCAGCTCGTCTTGTCCTGTGTGCAGAGTCACGGGGTAGAAATGCTTTCCCTCCACGCCGCTCTGTGTGGAAGACCTGTAAACGTTATTCCTGGGGCAGTGGAGGGAGAGGCCCTCTCTTAGACCTCAGGACAAGATTTCTAGAACAGATACACCCATAGTCATTGGTTACTCACCACCAGGTTTAGGAACTAATGTGAATTTTAGCTTTTCTGTTATCTGGAAGCTAATAATGTGGAAACGGTGATATTTAGTATTTTAGATTAAAAGAATTAATCTGGGATATAGTTTGGGTGTGTGAGACCTCACCCGTGGAAGTGAACGTCCTGTGCCTTTGCTGATAAGTGGGGAGTGAGTTCTAACGAATATGAGGGTTTTCTTGATTATTCATTCAACGGTTTGCTCACATTCCCCTCTTTATCATACTTAAAATTTGGGGAATAGGATTGCTTTTTGTTGTTTTTGAGAATTGGAAAAGCTTTAGTTAAATATGTGACAAGAGGGAGGACAAAGTCTCAGTCATGAAGTTCCATGCTAGTTGCTATTCTAGTAAAAACTTAATGTTTTCCTTCTGGCCAGGAAGAAATAGTCAAAATTCCAGAAAGTATCATAGCCAGATGTTTGTCATTGCTCCCACATGAACATCCTAAATATGGCAAATAAACCGCCTTAGAACTTACTTTGGTCTGATCTCAGAAGAAAAGTTAGTAATTCAGCATCTGAATTTGGGGATAATACAGGCTTTATACAAAAGCTCTTGTGTATTTCTAGTATGTACAGCGATTATATGACTCTGTCCTAGCTGTAGAGCCGTGTTATTTTGTCTGAGAAAGTTGATCTGTTTCTTTGACCCTGTTGCCCAGGAATGTGGCAGGGCGGTACCGGGCAGGGATGTGGACATTTTTATTCTCAGTGACTGAGTCGTGGCATCAGAGCTCCCAGTGCTGCCTCCTGCAGCCGACCTCAATGTGCACGCAGCATGAGGTCAGCGTACACAGTCTCTTAGACGTGATCATGACTGGCAAGGAAGCTAGACCAGTAAATGGAAAAGAAAAGGGAACTGTCTTCCTCCTGACCTTTGTACCGGTGAGAGCCCCATCACCACAGTCATGTAATGGAGCTCTTTCAGGGTCTCAGCAGAGGGTCATGGACATGGGTTATCTTGACTTGGAATGCCGCTTTTGGGGCTCCTGAGTTCTGGCGCCTGGCGGCTTTATCTCCTATCCTCAGCAACCCCAGCAGGAAATGGGAATGCAGGGATGGAGTGAGCTCCCAGGTGAGCTCTGAGTCCCCGTACTGTCTCCAGAAACCCTGTGTCCTGTACTTACCCCAGTGATATTCCCATTTCTCACCTGAAAGAATTTGGTTCTACAGTGGTTTGTTCCAAGGAGGCCAGGGAGCTAAACCTATATCTGATTTGCTGACTTGGCCTTTGAACCATGGCTCCCCTTCAGTTCTTTTCATCTCTTCCCCGAAATTTTAGATGCCTACATTCTAGGCCCAACTCCCCACAGGTAGGTGGCCCACTCGAAGGTGGTGCTTGCCTGCTGAGCTCTTCCTTGGGGCCCCCAGGTCCAGCATGCTTATCCCCCCCTTTCTGCAGCTGGTTTCCTTCCCTCTATTCCTAAAGAGTCACCACATGGGACAAGTTAGGACCAAGTTTTTAAATCTCAACCCTTAGCTGCTTGATGGCATGTGGGAGTGCCTTTTTCTAAGTCTGGGAACTGCTTGGATCAGGTGTCCCATCTGGAACTGTGGGATAACATGGTGCCTGTCTCCTCCTGCTGGGGCCATGTGGGTTGCAGGTGAGGGCAGTTCCCAGAGGCTGGAAAGGCGCAAAGTCATCCTCTGTGGGCCTTTCCTCAACTGCCCAGTGCGCGCGCGCGCACACACACACACACACACACACACACACACACACACCTCAACTGCCCAGTGCGCGCGCGCACACACACACACACCTCAACTGCCCAGCGCGCGCGCACGCACACACGCACACACGCACACACGCGCACACACACACACACACACACACACACCCTTTTCCTTGGAGCCCGGGCTCACTGCTTTCCGAGTATACTAGAATTCATCCTCGTTCCACTGGTGAACACTGAGGTGGTATGTGTCATTGTGGGCACACGTGTGGGTTTCTCTAGAGTGTGTTCCTAGCGTGGACTCTGTGGTTGTGAGATGCGTCCACCCTAGTCCTGCCCAGATCGTGCAGGATTGCTCTGCTGACTGGTTACACCACTTGACACTCCCTCCTTCCACACAGTGCCCTCCCCGCTGTGTTTGCCTCTCTCCCCTTGTCCAGCCATCTCCTGGTTCTCTGCGGCCTTTCTGCTCTCTTAACCTTGCTCTTCTGTGGGTGCTGCTGCCTGTGCCGGCCCTGTGGGGAGCCCGACTGATTGCTGCCACCAGCTGGGCATCACAGTTTGCCCTTCTTCCTGCTGCTCCAGCCTCTGGGGGCCTTCCACACCTGGCTCCAAATTTGGGTCACAGGGTGCCTGTAAGACATGCTGTGCGGTTGAGCAGGTCCTCAGGTGATTCGGGCAGGACCAGGGCCTGTGGCTTTGAGAAGAGTTGGTGCATTCTGCCCTCCCCACCAGTGCTCCCAAACATTTGTTGACGCCATTTTTTCCTGGTCCTACCCCTCCATTCATTCATTCATTCATTCATCATTGAACAAAGACAAACAAATCCTCTTCTTCACAGCCCCATCTGAGTTTCATTTCTGTGGAGCATTTCTGGGTCATACCATCCCCACATTTTCAGTATGAAGAAAGCTAATTCTAGGTTATTGATCTCTCGCAGATATAGAAAGTAACCAAGATCCTCCAGAAAATTGATTGTGGAATTACAGTTATCTCTTTCTTCAAAGAGTGTATTCTGCTTTTCCAGTTTTGTTTTTTTTTTAAGTTTATTTCTTTTAGTACTCTCTATGCCCAATATGGGGCTTGAACTCATGACCCTGAGGTGAAGAGCCACACACTCTTCCAATGGAGCCAGCCAGGTGCCCCTGCGTTTTCATTTCTATAGAGTGTTTTGTACATGTTTTATTGTTCTCTCACAGTGATGCATTCACAGGACAGCACTTACATGGACAGCATGTCCACATCCGCAGGGAAGCTGTGCCCTGGTGAGGCCCCTGCCTCACGTGTTCACAGAAACCTGGGGCTCCACACTGTTACTCACTGCGTGGGACCTGGAAGACCAACCAGGATGTCACTTGGGGTTGCTGACACTTAAGGTTTTAGATGGAATTGACCTGCAAAGTAATTTAATTTCCATTATACAAATAGTACATACTCACTGTAGAAAAATAGAAAAATTTAAATGGCCCACAACCAAGGACAACTACCCAGAGGGAACAGCCGTTCACATTTTTCTGAAAACCCTTCTTTTACCTTTTACCTGCTACATATATTAAATAAAATTGGAATCAGACTTACATGCATTTTTTTATAGTCTATTTTTAAACTTAACACATTATGAATATTTTTCTATGTAGTTACTCTTTCGAAGTTTTTAATGGCTACATAGTTTTCTGTTTTCAATTTCTCTGTAATAAATCTTTATACACATTCTTGATTATTTCCTTTAAATAAATATGTAGAAGTGGAAGTTCTGCGTCTGAGGGTGTTGTGCAGTTTTGAGGCCTGTGATTCGTGTGGTGAAATGGCTCTCCACAGACGGGAGCATACCCCCTCCCCTGCCGCCAGCAGTGTGCACCCCTGCTCATTTCTCCCCTTCATCAGCAGTTCATATAATAACTGTTAATAAAATCTCCAGTTTAATAGCCAAGAGCTTATGCTTTTTACACAATTTCATCAGATGACTTTATCTTTTTTGTTTTGTGGGTTTAGGGAGATTTTTTTCTGGTATTTGATCTACATCATTTTTTTGTTCTTTTTTCATTGTGGTAAAATACGCATGACAGGAAACATAGCCTCTTAGCCACCTTTACACGCATGGTTCGGGGGCATTAAATACACACACACTCTTGCATCCTCTCCGTAACTCTTTTCATCTTGTCAGACTAAACTGTCCCCATGAAACACTGACTTTCCAGCCCCGGGCGCCCACAATTCTGCTTTCTGTCCCTTTGAATCTGACGACTCTCCATGTCCCATGTGAGTGGAATCCTACACTATTTGTCTTCTGGTGACTGGCTTAATTGCAGAGCATGATGTCCTCAGGGTTCAGCCTTGCTGAAACAGGTGTGCGAATTCGCTTCCTTTTTAAGGCTGAGTCATCTTCCACTGTGTGCATGGACCACATCTCGCTCATCCATTCATCTGTCAATGAACACTTTAGCTCTCGGGGATAACGGTGCTCTGAACACAGGGGTGCAGATATCTCATGAAGACCCTGCTTCCTCTTTCTTTGGATGTGTGCCCAGAAGTGGACTTGCTGGATCATGTGGTGATTCTGTGTTTAACTTTTGAGGACTCCCCAGACCGTTTTTCCACAGTGGGTGTACTATATTGCATTCTTACCGACAGTGCACAAGGGTTCCAGATTTTCCACATCCTCTCCAACACTTGGTTGCTGTTATTTTGATAGCATCCATGCTAATGGGTATGAGGTGGTATCTCCTTGCGGTTCTTATTTGCATTTGCCTGTGATCAGTGTTGTCAAACATCTGTTCGTGTGTCTTTTGGCCATTTGTAGATCTTCTTTGGAGAAATGTCTGTTCAAGTCTTCTCCCCATTTTTAAATAGGGTTGTTTGGGGTTTGTTGTTGAGTTTTAAGAGTTCTCTATACAGTCTGGATATTAGCCCCTTATCAGAAACATGATTCACAAAGATTTCTACATTGTATTTGAAGTTTTCAAAAAAATGGGAAGTTAGGAGGGAAATAGCAAATAAATTGTGTTTGAAGTGGGAGGAAAAAAGGATGGCAATAAGAGGGAATGCTGGAGACCTCACAGAAAGTGACAGTTACAGTGACGAAAAGGACAGAAAATTTATGGAAATGACACGTAAAGATTTGATGCCCAGGAAGGGGCTGTCACTGTGGTTTGAGCTGTTGTGACTCAGTGGCTCTCAGGATGGCATTTGTTGAGCCAGTGCTTACTGAGCATCTGCCAGGCACCATTTCAGAAGCTGGAAGTACAGAGGTGAGCAGGATGGACAGTGAGCTCCGCCTTAGCGCTAGTTCTGCAGTGGGAGCTTGGCAGTAAGCAAGGTAAAACACAGAATGCTCAGTGCTCAGGAGGGAAAGAAAACAGGGAGGGGGGTGGGGCGTGGACCTCTTCTCAGAGTGGTTGGAAACAGCACATGAGGGGCCTTGAGGTGCAGGCGGAAATGTACCAAGGGTATGATGACTGGATCAGAGCCCGGTCAGGGCCTGACCCAGGATGCGGTGTGGAGATGCAGTGTGGAGAGGAGGAACAGGAAAGTGCTCACAGTCAGTTTCGTCCTGGAAGTATTTTGGAGCTGGAGCCTATAGGATTTGCTGTGCAGAAGATGTGGGCTCAGAAACCAGAGAGCTAAGGTGATGCCAGCTTGGGTCTGAGATGGGGGCTCGTGAGGAGAGCTGCTTTGGGAGGTAGGTCAGGAGCTGTTTGGGGTTGCAAGGAGTCTGAAGAGATCGTCAGCATCTAAGTGGAGGGTACTTGCCGTGTCCTTGAGTGGCCTGTGTTCTCATGCACGAGGGCAGGGGTGGCTATTCCTGTTAACCTTCCAGAAGGTGCTAGCCTTGCCCTTCTGTGTTGCTGGGATTCTGTTCATACTGGTTCACGTTGAAGTGTGAGTATCACAAGTGTCATGCTGTTGGCCAAGGAGGCAGCTTTTTTAAACTATCCTCGGTCCTTGCTCCTGGGTGGCAGTAATTATGGGCTTTTATTTTTAGAGACTTTGACTAGTCGTTAAAGAGAAACATGAAAACATCTGTTGGTGCTTCCAAACTGCTGTTATTGGAATGCTCTGGAATGTTCTTATGCACACATCTTATGCTTTTATGTGTGTAATTTTATGGTATATATAACACAGCTTCATTTTGCCAGAGTGGCAGAGAGGATCCCAGCCCTTACTTAAGGGGTTTTTCTGATGACAGTGAAAAAAGAAATTTTTTTCTTCCTTACTCCATAATCTTAAACACCTGCCTGTAACTAATAACCTTCTCTAAAGCTTCAGTTTAGCCTTCTGTAAAATAAGTTTATTGATTAGTCTAAAATATCTTTTTTTTCCTAAAGTCTCATGTTCCTGATTATGAAAAATACATTCTTAGTATTCCGTATTTAAATATTCATGATGTTTCTTCGAAGATATCTTCATAATTATACTTTCTGGATTTGTTTTGTCTTTACTAATATGTGACGGTATGCTTTTTTCCTTTTTTTCCTTTTTATTTGCATGTGTTGATATTTGAAAATGATAAAGTCCGAATTTTGTAGCAGAAGAAAAACCAGGTATTTTCGTATTAAAGTAATTTTTGTTAAGACAACTCAGAATGACTTTAAGGCTCTAGACATTGCTATCTTCCTGCAAAATATGTTGGAACATACATGTCAAAAATACATAGTGAGCTCTTTTAAATCAAACTTATGTAAATCAAGGACATTCAGCTCCATGGCTGCTTGCTTCTGGCTTTAATTTACATCAGTCTTACATCTTTAAAACCATGCAAAATAATAAAAATGACCTAAATGAACGCAAATTGTATTATGAAATGAAATCATAAATTATATAGAAGTAGTAACATCATATAAAATTGAACTTCTTAGTATGTTAACATAAAGAGTAAAAATAAATGCCTTGCAAGACAAACTCTTGCTGAGAACACAGGTTTTACAATGGGTCCATTTTTTTTCTTATTTAGTGGAATCAAATGTGGAGAGAACTAAGAGCACTAGAGAGGGCAGACTTGTTTTGGAAAATTGTTTCCATAAAGTTCTGGAAAAACAAAGTTTTGTATTGCTGTAAATTTTCTGCAGTTTAGAAATTAATGCTATTATTTTTAATTATTCAAGTCAATTTGATTTATAAAATAATAGTGTTTTATGTTGTTTTCTGGGTTTTTTTTGTTTTGTTTTGCATTTTCTGCCCTAGGAAGTTTTTGTATTTTTTTAATTATAAAATTAATACATGTTCACAGTAAAAAATTCAGTCAAAATAAAAGAGTACAGAGGAGAGGAGCCTGGGTGGCACATTTGGTTAAGTATCTGCCTCTTGGTTTCTGCTAATGTTGTGATTTCAGGGTCATGAGGTTGACCCACATCAGGCTCTGCACTCAGTGCAGAGTCTGCTTAAGATTCTCTCTCTCTTGGGGCACCCAGGTGGCTCAGTCGTTAAGCGTCTGCCTTCGGCTCACGTCATGATCCCAGGGTCCTGGGATCAAGCCCCGCATCCGGCTCCCTGCTCCTTGGGAAGCCCACTTCTCCCTCTCCTTCTCCCCCTCCCCCTGCTTGTATTCCCTCTCTCGCTGTATCTCTCTCTGTCAAATAAATAAAGTCTTTAAAAAAAATAATTGCAAATTCCCAAGTACAATAAAATTATAATTAAAATACAGTCCACTGGAGCAAGATGGCAGAGGAGTAGGAGACCTAAATTTCATCTGGTCCCAGGAATTCAGCTAGATAGTTAGCACACCATTCTGAAAACCTACAAACTCAACAGGAGATCGAAGAAAAGAATAGCAGCAATTCTATGAACAGAAAAGTGACCACTTTCTGCAAGGTAGGATGTGCGGAGAAGTCAATCCGAGGCGATATATGGGAAGATAGACCGCGGGGCGGGAAGGAGCCTCCCATCAGCCGGCTACTGGCAAGTGATAGAGCAGCGGAGCACAAAATCAGAACTTTTAGAAGTCTGCTCTGCTGAGGGACGTCGCTCCAGTGGCTAGGTGGGGGGACGGAACCCTCCTTGGGACAGTGTGGTCTCAGGACCCTTGGGGTCACAGAAAGACCAGGGGGGTGCCTGAGTGTGGCAGAGCTCCCAGGTATCGGAGCGGGGAAGCCAGCTGCAAAGATGGAGCTGAGGAGTGGGCTCTCAGCTCAGGGTTGCCATAAACCATGATTCGTGGCACAGTCAGGCCACTGCTCTTCGAGCAGGGACCCAACAGGCGGCAGATCCAGGGAGACTCACCTTCCTCCCCTGGGAGGAGTGGCACGGGAGCACACCCCAGGAATCTGCTGGGTTTGGAGACTACAAAAGGGGTCTTGTGCCGGAGATAGAAACATTTGGTCACAGGCCAGGTGAGCACAGAGTGCAACTGGAGACCAGGGAGACAAGGAATGACTGAATGCTTTTCTCTGAGGGCTCACTGAGGAGTGGGGCCCCGAGCTCTCAGCTCCTCCAGGGCCAGAGATTGGGAGGCCACCATTTTCACTCTCATCCTCTAAAGCTGTACAAAAAGTTTTCAGGGAACGAAAGTTACTGAGCAATACTGAGTGTATTAGTTAGCCTGGCCCCTGGCAAGGGTGGGGCAATTCCACCTAGGGTAAAGACATTTTTTGAGAATCACTGCAACAGGCCCCTCCCCCAGAAGATCAGCGAGAACATCCAGCCAAGACCAAGTTTACCAATCAATGAGAACTGCAAAACTCCAGCACTAGGGGAATACAGCACATAGAATTCATGGCTTTTTTTCCCATGGCTCTTTTAGTCTTTCAAAGTTAATTTTTTTTTAATTTTCTTTATTCTTTCTTTTTCTTTTTTTCTTTTGAATTTTTCTTCTTTCCTTTTTCAACCAACGTCTTATCAATTCCTTTTTTAAAATCTTTTTTTAATTTTCATCTTTACAGTCATATTCCATCCCTTCATCATATTTAACCTTATTTTTGTATATATATATAAGTTTTTCTTTCCTTAAAATTTTGGGGAGCAGTTTCTTCTAATAGAACAAAATACACCCAGAATCTACTGTGTGGCTCTGTTCTATTCACCAACGTGATCATATTCTTTTTTTTTTTTTCTTTTCCTCCCAGTTTCGGGTCTCTTCTGATTTGTTTAGTGTATGTTTTTCTGGGGTCATTGTTACCCTTTAAGCATTTTGTTCTCTCATTCATCTATTCTTCTCTGGACAAAATGACAAAACGGAAGAACTCACCTCAAAAAAAGAACAAGAGGAGCGCCTGGGTGGCTCAGTCATTAAGCGTCTGCCTTTGGCTCAGGTCATGATCCCCGGGTCCTGGGATCGAGCCCCGCATCAGGCCCTTTGCTCCGCGGGAAGCGTGCTTCCCCCTCTCCCACTCTCCCTACTTGTGTTCCCTCTCTCGCTGTGTGTCTCTCTCTGTCAAATAAATAAATAAAAATTAAAAAAAAAAAAAGAACAAGAGGCAGTACCAACTGCCAGGGACCTAATCAATACGGACATTAGTAAGATGCTGGAACTAGAGTTCAGAATGATGATTATAAAGATACTAGCTGGGCTTAAAAAAAGCATAGAAGATAGTAGAGAATCCCTTTCTGAAGAAATATAAGAACTAAAATCTAACCAAGTTAAAATCAAAAAGGCTATTAATGAGGTGCAATAAAAAATGGAGGCTCTAACTGCTAGGATAAATGAGGCAGAAGAGAGAATCAGTGATATAGAAGACCAAATGATGGAGAATAAAGAAGCTGAGAAAAAGATAACTACTGGATCATGAGGGGAGAATTCGAGCGATAAGTGATACCATAAGATGAAACTATATTAGAATAATTGGGATCCCAGAAGAAGAAAGAGAGAGAGAGGGGCAGAAGGTATATTGGAGCAAATTATAGCAGAGAACTTCCCTAATTTGGGGAAGGAAACAGGCATCAAAATCCAGGAGGCACAGAGAACCCCCCTCAAAATCAATAAAAATAGGTCAGTACCCCAACATATACTAGTAAAACTTAGAAGTCTCAGAGACAAAGAGAAAATCCTGAAAGCTGCTCGGGACAAGAGCAGCTTTAGTTTAACCTACAACGGTAGAAATGGTAGAAACATTAGATTGGCAGCGTACCTATCCACAGAGACCTGACAGGCCAAGAAAGACTGGCATGATATATTCAGGGCGTTAAATGAGAAAAATATGCAGCCAAGAATATTATATCCAGCAAGGCTGTCATTGAAAATAGAAGGAAATATAAGAAGCTTCCAGGACAAACAAAAACTAAAACAAATTTGCAAACAGCAAACCAGCCCTACAAGAAATATTGAAAGGGGTTCTCTAAGCAAAGAGAGAGCCTAAAAGTAACATAAACCAGAAAGGAAAGAGACAATTTACAGTAACAGTCACCTTACAGGCAATACAATGGCCCTAAATTCATATCTTTCAATAGTTACCCTGAATGTAAATGGGCTAAATGCCCCAATCAAAAGACACAGGGTATCAGATTGGATAAAAACACAAGACCCATCGATATGCTGTCTGCAAAAGACTCATTTTAGACACAAAGACACCTCCAGATTTAAAGTGGTGTCTTTAGAGGGTGGAAAACCATTTACCATGGTAATGGACATCAAAAGAAAGCTGGGGTGGCAATCCTTATATCAGACAAATTAGATTTTAAACCAAAGACTCTAATAGATGAAGAAGAACACTATATCATACTTAAAGGGTCTATCCAACAAGAAGATCTAACAGTTTTAAATATCTATGCCCCTAACATGGGAGCAGCCAGTTACATAAGCCAATTAATAACAAAATCAAAGAAACACATCGACAATAATACAATAATAGTAGGGGACTTTAACACACACACACCCTCGCTGAAATGGACAGATCATCTAAGCAAAAGATCAACAAGGAAATAAAGGCTTTAAATGACACACTGGATCAGATGGACTTCACAGACATATTCAGAACATTCCATCCCAAAGCAACAGAGTATACGTTCTTCTCAGTGCACATGGGACATTCTCCAGAATAGATCACATCCTGGGTCACAAATCAGGTCTCAACCGGTACCACAAGATTGGGATCATTCCCTGCATATTTTCAGACCACAGTGCTTTGAAACCAGAACTCAGTCACAAGAGGAAAGTTGGAAGAGCTCAAATACATGGAGGCTAAAGAGCATCCTACTAAAGAAACCAGGAAATTAAAGAAGATTAATTTAAAAAACTCACGGAAACAAATGAAAATTAAAACACAACTGTTCAAAATCTTTGGGATGCAGCAAAGGCAGTCCTAAGAAGAAAGTATATAGCAATACAAACGTTTCTCAAGAAACAAGAAAGGTCTCAAATACACAACCTAACCCTACACCTAAAGTAGCTGGAGAAAGAACAGCAAATAAAGCCTAAACCCAGCAGGAGAAGAGAAATAATAAAGATCAGAACAGAAATCAATGAAATAGAAACCAAAAGAATAGTAGAACAGATCAATGAAACTAGCAGCTGGTTCTTTGAAAGAATTAACAAGATTGATAAACCCCTGGCCAGACTTACCAAAAAGAAAAATGACCCAAATAAATAAAATCATGAATGAAAGAGGAGAGATCACAACCAACACCAAAGAAATACAAACAATTATAAGAACATATTATGAGCAATATATGCCAGCAAATTAGATAATCTGGAAGAAATGGATGCATTCCTAGAGATGTATCAACTACCAAAACTGAACCAGGAAGAAATAGAAAACGTGAACAGACCTATAACCACTAAGGAAATTGAAGCAGTAATCAAAAATCTCCCAGCAAACAAGAGCCCAGGGTTAGATGGCTTCCCAGGGGAATTCTGCCAAACATTTAAAGAAGAATTAATACCTATTCTTCTGAAACTGTTCCAAAAAATAGAAATGGAAGGCAAACTTCCAAACTCATTTTATGAGGTCAGCATTACCTTGATCCTAAAACCAGACAAAGACCCCATCAAAAAAGAGAATTACAGACCAATATCCCTGATGAACATGGATGCAAGAATTTTCACCAAAATACTAGCCAGTAGGATCCAGAAGTACATTAAAAGGCTTATTCATCACGACCAAGTGGAATTCATTCCTGGGCTGCAAGCCTTGTTCAACATCCGCAAATCAATCAATGTGATACAATACATTTTTTAAAAGAAAAAACAAGAACCATATGATACTCTCAGTAGATGCAGAAAAAGCATTTGACAAAGTACAGCATCCTTTCTTGATTAAAACTCTTCACGGTGTAGGGATAGTGGGTACGTACCTCAATATCACAAAAGCCATCTATGAAAAACCCACAGCAAATATCCTTCTCAGTGGGGAAAAACTGAGAACTTTTCCCCTTGGGTCAGGAACGTGGCAGAGATGTCCACTATCACCACTGCTGTTCAGTATAGTACTAGAAGTCCTAGCCTCAGCAATAAGACAACAAAAAGAAATAAAAGCCATCCGAATTGGCAAAGAAGTCAAACTCTCACTCTTTGCAGATGATATGATACTGTATGTGGAAAACCCAAAAGACTCCACCCCAAAACTGCTAGAACTAATAATAATCAGTAAAGTGGAAGGATATAAAATCAATGCACAGAAATCAGTTGCATTTCTATACACCAACAACAAGACAGAAGAAAGAGAAATTGAGTCAGTCCCATTTACAATTGCACCCAAAACCATAAGATACAAAGGAATAAATCTAACCAAAGAGGCAAAGAATTTGTACTCAGATATAGAATACTCATGAAAGAAATTGAGGAAGACGCAAAGAAATGGAAAAACGTTCCATGGAAGAACAAATATTATGAAAATGTCTATGCTGCCTAGAGCAATCTACACATTTAATGCAATCCCTATCAAAACACCATCAGCTTTTTTCAGAGAAATGGAATAAATAATCTTAAAATTTGTATGAAACCAGAAAAGACCCTGAATAGCCAGAGGAATGTTGAAAAAGGAAAGCAAAGCTGGTGGCATCACAATTCCGGACTTCAAGCTCTATTACAAAGCTATCATCATCAAGCCAGTGTGGTACGGGCACAAAAACAGACACATAGATCAGTGGAACAGAATAGAGAGCCCAGAAATGGACCCTCAACTCTGTGGTCATCTAATCTTCGACAAAGCAGGAAAAAATATCCAGTGGAAATAAAGTCTCTTCAGTAAATGATGTTGGGAAAACTGGACAGCCACATGGAGAAGAATGAAACTGGACCATTTCCTTACACCCCATGCAAAAAAATAGACTCAAAATGGTTGAAAGACCTAAATGTGAGACAGGAATCCATCAAAATCCTTGAGGAGAACACAAGCAGCAACCTCTTTGACCTCAGCTGCAGCAACTTCATCCTGGAAACATTGTGAAAGGCAAGGGAAGTAAGGTAAAAAATAAACTACTGGAGCTTCAGCAAGATAAAAATCTTTTGCACAGCAAAGGAAACAGTCAACAAAACCAAAAGACAGAATGGGAGAAGGTATTTGCACATGACATATCAGATAAAGGGCTAGTATCCAAAATCTATAAAGAACTTATCAAGGGCGCCTGGGTGGCTCAGTTGGTTAAGCGACTGCCTTCGGCTCAGGTCATGATCCTGGAGTCCCAGGATCGAGTCCCGCATCGGGCTCCCTGCTCAGCAGGGAGTCTGCTTCTCCCTCTGACCCTCTTCCCTCTTGTGCTATCTCTCATTCTCTCTCTCTCAAATAAATAAATAAAATATAAAAAAAAATTTATCAAACTCAACACCCAAAGAACAAATAATCCAATCAGTAAATGGGCAGAAGACATGAAAGGCATTTCTACAAAGAAGACATCCAAATGGGCAACAGACACATGAAAAAGTTCTCCACATCACTTGGCATCAGGGAAATCCAAATCAAAACCTCAATGAGATACCACCTCGCACTAGTCAGAATCGCTAAAATTAACCACTGAGGAAATGACAGATGTTGGCGAGGATGCAGAGAAAAGGGAACCCTCCTACACTGTTGGTGGGAATGCAAGCTGATGCAGCCACTCTAGAAAACAGTATGGAGGTTCCTCAAAAAGTTGAGAATAGAGCTACCCTATGACCCAGCAATTGCACTACTGGTATTTACCCCAAAGATACAAATGTAGGGATCCGAAGGGACACGTGCATCCCAATGTTTATAGCAGCAATGTCCACAATAGCCAAACTATGGAAAGAGCCTAGATGTCCATCAACAGATGAATGGATAAAGAAGGTGTGGTATATATATATACGATGGACTATTATGCAGCCTTCAAGAAATGAAATCTTGCCATTTGCAACGACATGGATGGAACCTAGAGGATATTATCCTAAGCGAAATAAGTCAGTCAGAGAAAGACAATAATTATATGTATATATATATATATATATATATATATATATATATATATATGAGAAGTTTGAGAAACAAGGTAGAGGATCATAGGGGAAGGGAGGAAAAAGTGAAACAAGACGACACCAGAGAGGGAGACAAACCATAAGAGACTCTTAATCTCAGGAAGCAAACTGAGGGTTGCTGGAGTGGAGGGGGGTGGGAGGGATGGGGTGGCTGGGTGATGGACATTGGGGAGGGTATGTGCTATGGTGAGCACTGTGAATTGTGTAAGACACTTGACTCACAGACCTGTACCCCTGAAACAAATAATACATTTTTGTTAATAAAAAAGAAAAAAAATACAACCCACTGATTTGTTTATCCTCCATTTTGCATTGTCCATCCATTTTCCTATGTTTTAAAGCTTAAATTATAGTTGTAGAGTATTTATGTTGAATCCCGCTACAAAAATATTTGCTGGTTTTTACATTGCAATTTTTCCTAAAAACTAAACACGATAATATATGTAAAGTCCTAAAAATACTTGAATCTCCATTCCATTCTGCATTTACATTTGGCCTGTCTAGTAGAAATACTTACAGGAGATAGAACCAAATTTCATGTTTTCTCTGAAAAGATCCATTAATTAGGGAAAAAACCCTACATGGTACTAAAAACAAATTCAATAAATCTCTGTATTTATGGAAAACATTATCTTTGGTTTTTATTTTGGAAGTAGTACAGAAGCCTTACAAAACCACTCAAATGTTCTATGAAGGTACAATGAAAGGAACTGGTACGTCTCATGGCGACTCCTGCTTCATTCCCCAGAGGCGATGCTTGTGGACACATCCTCATAACTTTCTAGAAAAAAAAAACATGATCTTTAAAGAAAAATTTTAAACAGCAGAACCAAATGTCAGAAGATGCTCAGATTTTTTTTTCTTCAATAAATACTTAAAGTTTAAAGGCAAAGATTTGGCTTAGAGAACGTATATCATTCACTTCTCTTTTAGGATGCTGTTTACCAATATAAATGCTTATTAGCAACTGTTTCTGGTGTTTCTAGCAAAAGGCAGTAAAAATTAAAACTAAAGCACAGCTGTGAAAGTCCAGGTTTGCTTTGCATTTCATTGCTGCACTTCCTTATACCCTGTTCAGGACAGCCCAGATTCCAACGATCATGAGAGACCATTCAACAGAATTCCAAACAGAAATGTTCTAAGCTCCAGGGAAACTATTAACTTTTATAAAAATTGTGCACTGAAAACTGTTGCAAGAAATTAAAGAAGATCTAAGTAAGTGGAAAGATATCCCATAGTCTTGGATCAGAAGACTTATTATTAAGATGGCAATACTCCTCAACTGATCTACAGATTTAATGTGATCCCCATCAAAATCCCAGCTGGGTTTTTTGCAGAAACTAACGAGCTGATTTTAAAACTTATATGGAAATGCAGCAGACCTAGAATATTCTAAAATAATTTTGGAAAAGAAGAAAGTTGAAGGACTCACACATAGAACTTACTCTAATGCCACAGTAATCAATTCATAGTGGTACTGACATAAATATAGACATAGATATCAATGGAATAGAATTTAAAGTCCAGAAATAAGTCCTTACAGTTCAAGAAAATACCATAAAAACAGTGGTAAGCCAATTCCACAGAGAATGAATAGTCTTCTACAAATGAAGCTGAACCCTACCTAACACCACACACAAAAACTAAGTCAAAGTGGATCAGTGATCTAAATGTTGAGCTAAAACTATAAAAGTCTTAGAGGAAAACCTAGGAGTAAATTTTCATGACCTCAGGCTAGACCATCATTTCTTAGGTATGATACCAAAACCAGAAATGACAAGGGGAAAAAAATGGGTAAATTGGACTTCATTAAAGTAATAAAAAAAATTGTGCTAGAAATAGTACTATTGAGAAAGTTAAAAGAGTGGAGAAAATATTTGCAAATTCTGTATCTGAGAAGGAATTTATAATTACTTATAACTCAATAATAAAGACAAGTGACCCAAGTTAAAATATTGCCCAAAGTCACACAACTAGAAAACAGGTACAGAGGAACTGTCACCCAGGTGATTGTTTTTCTCTGATAGATGTTATCTTGTCTAGAGCTCTTACATCTCTGCTTTGTGCTCTTGATTTACAGAGGCAGTTGCTTTATTAACTTTTTAAAGAATCTCATGATGAAATTTTGGTCACAGTGTCGTCTGCTAAGAGGCAACATTTTTCTTTTGAGTGTTCATCTTACATTTGTTTCATATTTTGTTTCTTTTATCTTGAATATCTTTGAATATTTGCAGTGATGTTTCTAATTTGACTACCCATGTTTGGGGAAGATAAGTTGTTCCTAGATGGCTATTTTCAAAAAGTCTTGTATGGGTGGCTGGTTATAACCTAGTTGAAATTTGAAATTTATCCAGTGACCTGAGGTTTGTGTGTGAGTTCGTTTTGCCTTTACTTCTTCTCAGCCAGTGGTAGTAGCTGGCAGTAGGGTGTTTCACAGTGTAGCCTTTCACACTGTGTCCCACTCTTGCAGCTTACTTCTGATTTCTTATTTGGTTCTGCCTCCTGTGCTTCTAAAGCCAGACAGGCCCAAAATTGGACTCTGCTACCAATGCCTATTACCTCTCCTTTTTGCAAACAAGGGATTTAGGTTTTACTCCCCAGGTTCTACCTTTCACTGTTGATCAGTGCTCTTTGAGGCTTCTGCTGAAATTTGCTTCTTGGCATCTTGTTTGTGCCTTCCCATATATACCTACACCCTCCAGCTCTGGGTCTGTGGCTAGTGACACTCTTCCTGCCAAGTTTTTTGATTCAGGATTTAGCAGTTTTCCTAGTTTTACTGAAAATGGTATTTACATTTTTGTTATTTTCTTTTTTGATTTTGAATGATTCTATCAAGAGATGGAGGAAATGACAACTTACACTACCATCTTCAAAATAAAAGCCACCGAGTATTTTCTGGATTGTTGCAGTGTGCCCCACACCCCTTGTACCCTTTACCATCTCCATCCTGAAATCCCTCTCAGACACAGTTCTGAACTCAAACTTTTCTCTCATTACTTCTATCTCCAGAAGTTTGCCTTTGTTTTTCACACCACTGGTTCAGAGTTACACTTTATTCATTTTGTTATTCAGGCCTCCTGTTGAGGTTTCATTTCTACAGTTATCTTTTTATGTCCCCTTTTAATTCATTAGTTGCTTCTCTTTTCCCCAAAGTCTCCTCATTTCATGAATGCTGTGTCCTATTACATTGACTTTTTTGAGGACCTTAATTTTTCTTACTCCATTTTCTTTGGTATACTCCACTCTCTCTCTTTATTGGGGTCAGTTTCTCAGCTTTTCAGGTTGATATCTCTATTTCAGGAATTTGGTTCTCTGTGTCTGCTCACTCTTGGTTGTCCATGTATTTTTGCAAGTGAGGTGCCATACTGATCAGTATTGTTTTCATTGACCTTTGCAGTGGCTGCAGGTTGATTTTCCCAGGCAGACTTCCTTTCTGAAAATGACAGTTGCCTGGCTGCAGGGCCATGGGAGTGACCAAGATCCTGGCTGGGTGAGTGGGTAGGGCACACTGACAGGTTTCCTTTATGTGTATGAGTTTTTACAAGTACATACAAGTAAGGTCAAGCAAGCCACCAGAAACCTTCTGTTGATGAGGAAAAAAGAAAGGAATTACCCAAGAGGCTGATTGCTCTAAGAGATTGTTCTCTGATGCT